>NC_080175.1:12348655-13068512 GCF_950295315.1 Erinaceus europaeus
CAGAGAGAAATGGAGAGAAGAGGAGAAGACAGAGAGTGGGAGAGAAAGATACCTGCAGAGCCGCTTCACCGCCTGCGAAACAACTCCCCTGTGAAACAACTCCCCT
This sequence comes from Erinaceus europaeus, assembly GCF_950295315.1. Taxonomy (NCBI): domain Eukaryota; kingdom Metazoa; phylum Chordata; class Mammalia; order Eulipotyphla; family Erinaceidae; genus Erinaceus; species Erinaceus europaeus. The sequence continues at coordinate 12,348,762 of NC_080175.1, forward strand.
GCAGGTGGGGAGCCAGGGGCTCAAACCGGTATCCCTACGCCGGTCCCTGCGCTTTGAGCCACATGCACTTAACCCACTGCACCACCCGACCCCCTGATTTTTAAGAATATCTATTCTTCCATGAATTCTGTCATACCCATGATTTACTGATTTTATTAGAGAAGTTCCTATAAGAGCTATAGATTCTTTTGACTTCTTTAATGCACTCAGCACACACTGAATAAACTGATTAAATTTTTTAAAAAATTAACTACAGAAAATTGTATATATGAACGCTCATGTAAACATCAATATATGGTCAGGAGATAAGCAGAGGTGATTAAAGTTAGGTGAAATATGACCTGTATTTTCTCCTGATGTTACAAGAGAGTTAAAAGTCTCTAAAAATTTAGCCAGAAAATTTCTTATGGAATAAAATCTTATTCTTTGTGAGTACCCAAATTTACATCTTTTCTACTTACACATGGTTTAAATTATGTATTTAAAGTATATTCATAAATATATTGTGTCCTAGTTTCTACACCAATACTGACAATGTATTTGTATTTAAAGAAAGAAAAAACTCTTCCAATATGCAACAACAAAAGCTTTCCCTAAACCACTATGTCCCCTGTGTGATGGTGGTTATCAGAGGGAAGGCAAGATTCTTAGTGGCATGATGACACAGTAATTTTGGTAGTGCTTGCTATAAATTGTATTTACATATTAGGTGTAAAACTGCATTCCTAAAATCTTATAATATTGTGAACCATGTAGAAGCCATAAAAAAACTATTCTGGAAATAAACCAATAAATCATTCAGCCCTAAGTTCTGAAACTCAGACTGAATTTCTTATCAAATAATTGTAGCCAGCAGAGGTCAGGGAGGTGGCTTGGTAGCTAAACATATACATACCCCTTGCAACTAGACTCTTAATTCACTCCCAGTACCACATATGTCAGGGTTGAGAGCTTTTTGCTCCTTTTCTTTTTCTCATTAAAAAAAAATAATAAATCTTTACAGAAATTAAATAAAACACACTGAGCATTCAAAACTCATGAGTTCGCAGTGGCATTAAATACGTCAAATATACACTAGAGTAGTGAGAAGAAATATTTTCAATTTTTGTAAAGTTCACATTTTTCAATTTCTGTCTTGAGAATTCATTTAAAATTAGAATTAGTGCCTAGTCAAGATCCGATCTAATTTCACAATGCAACTTCTTAGGAAGCTCTCCAACATACAGCAAGTATGCACCATGATGACTGGGTAAAGTGGCTTAATATTCAATTACATGTAAAAAGTTAAATGGTGAGAATGTTTTACAAAATGTTTTTATTGGGAGGGGGAGACAGCATAATGGCTATGCAAACAGACTCTTATGCCTGAGGCTCCTAAATCCCAGGTTCAATCCGTCAGTACCACTGTAAACCAGAGCTGAGCAGTGTTCCGGTGTTTCTCTGTTTCTCTCTCTGTTTCTCTCTCTCTCTCTCCATCTCTCTCAAAAAAATAAAATGAATAAAATTTTTTAATGTTTTATTGTTAGTAAAATAGAACTGTAAAATAATATTTCCTGTTTTCAAAAGAATCATTTTAAATACAAAGAGACAAATTACAAGTAAATATAGACCCCAAAAAATGACATGTAATAAAAGGCTATGTGCACATAGTGAATTTATTGGTCTTAAAATTATCTCCCGAAATCCAAAGATTGCTGAAATTAAAAACAAAACTATGAGAGTGCTTTCTGCTGCTGTCCAACTAATCTTAATACTTTTTTTTTTCTGCCTCTACGGTTCGGTGCCTGCACCCAGAATCCACTGCTCCTGGAGGCCATTTTTTCCCATTTTGTTGCCCCTGTTGCTATATATTGTTGTCGTTGCCATTGCTGTTGTTGCTGTTGCTGGATAGGGCAGAAAGAAATCGGGGGGAGCAGGGGGGGGTTAAGACAGAGAGAGTGAGAGATAGACACCTGCAGACCTGCTTCACCTCTTGTGAAGAGACACCCCCCCCCTCAGGTGGGGAGCCTGAGGCTTGAACCAGGTCCTTCTATCAGTCAATGCGCTTCCTGCTGTGTGTGCTTAACCCCCTGTGCCACTGCCCAGCTTCTGATACAGACATTCTTAACTAATAGGCATCAGACAGTTGAGAGTAATAAGCTAAATAATCATGTTACATTTGTATTGTTGTTGTTTGTTTTTCCTCCAGGGTTATCTCGGGGGCTTGGTGCCAGAACTAAAATCCACTGTTCCTAGAGGCTTTTTTTTTTTAACCAGCTTTATTGGATAGGACAAAGAGAAATTGAGAAGGCAGGGGAAGACGATGAGGGGAACTGAAAGACAGACACGTGCAGATCTGCTACACAGCTTGTGAAGCAACCTCCCTGCGGGTGGGGAGTCAGGTTCTCAAACACAGGTCCTTGCGAGGGTCCTTGTGCTTCGGTCTATGTGCACTACTGCCCGACCCCCTCAGGTTAATGCTCCACTGCTCCTGGAGGACATTTTGCCCATTTTTGTTGCCCTTGTTATTGTTGTATTGTTTGTTGTTGGATAAGACAGAGAGAGATCAACAGAGGAGGGGAAGACACAGAGAGAAAAACAGATACCTACAGACCAGCTTCACAGCTTGTGGAGTGACCCCCCCTGGCAGGTGGACTCCTACTTGCTCTAGTCCTTGCACTTCATGCCCTGTGCACTTAGCCCGCTGCACTGCTGTCCAGACCCTAACCCTAACATTCTTTTTATTTAACCTAAATACAATGTGTCCTAAAACATAAACTTGTCTAATGTATAACTGAGAAATGAATAATAAATAATTAAAATAAAATGGAAGAAACTAGACTTACTTTTCAAAACCCATGATCCTCACTGGCAAATAAATGTATTTCACTAACAGAAGCATCTTAAGTGGAAAAATATCTTCATTAAAAAAGGAGTAAGTGGGGAGTCGGGCTGTAGCGCAGCGGGTTAAGCGCAGGTGGCGCAAAGCACAAGGACCGGCATAAGGATCCCGGTTCGAACCCCGGCTCCCCACCTGCAGGGGAATCGCTTCACAGGCGGTGAAGCAGGTCTGCAGGTGTCTATCTTTCTCTCCCCCTCTCTGTCTTCCCCTCCTCTCTCCATTTCTCTCTGTCCTATCCAACAACGACGACAACAACTATAATAACTACAACAATAAAACAACAAGGGCAACAAAAGGAAATAAATAAAATAAAATATAAAAAAAAAATTAAAAAAGGAGTAAGTGAGGTTACATGATAGTGTGAATAAGAACAGACAGAGATAATTGCTAGTCATATTATCTTGTTTTCATTATGAAATATTTTAATATATGTGTTTTGAATAGGAATATGAATCACTAAAAGTTCCACAATTTAAGAGTCATAATGGGTAAGGAAAGTGTTAAGACAAAGCTTAGTTAAAAACAAAATTATTAACTAAACTGATAATGTATTTTGTAAGTTAAATTAGTATTTCTTTTTCTTTTTTTTGCCTCCAGGGTTATTGCTGAGGCTTGGTGTCTGCACTACGAATCCACTGCTCCTGGAGGCTACTTTTCTTTTTCCTTTTAGTTGCCCTTGTTTATCGTTGTTGTTATTATTTTTGTTGTCATTGTTGTTGTTGGACAGGACAGAGAGAAATCGAGAGAGGACAGGAAGACAGAGGGAGAGAGAAAGACAGTTACCTGCAGACCTGCTTCATCACTTGTGAAGCAACTCCCCTGCAGGTGAGGAGCCAGGGGCTCAAACCATGATCCTTAGGCTGGTCCTTGCGCTTTGCACCATGTGCGCTTAACCCCCTGCGCTACCGCCCGGCCCCTAAATTAGTATTTCTGACACATAATCTTTTAAAATTCAAAATCCTCTGTATTAAAAAGATTAGATAGAAACATCAAAAGCTTTCACAAGCTGTCTTCATGGTTTAATTAAAAATATAACTTCAAAATGTTTCTGTGTCTAAATAGACAATCATTCCCTACTCCCGCTAAGCAAATAGACAGACCTTGTTTTTTTTTATTTTAATTTTTTTGCCTCCAGGGCTATTGCTGGGGCTCAGTGCCTGTCCTGTAAATCCACCTCTTTTATCCCATTTTGTTGCCCTTGTTGTCCTTACTGTCATTGTTGCCATTGATGTTGTTGGACAGGACAGAGATAAATCCAGAGAGGCAGAGAAAGACACCTGCAGACCCCTGTCCCCTGCAAGTGGGGAGCGGGGGGCTCCAATCGGGATCCTTACACTGGTCCTTGCGCTTAGCGCCAAGTGCACTTAACCCACTGTACTACCGCCCAACCCCCGCCAGACCTTCTTAAAAAACAAATTTAGGCTGAAATATTAGGGATGTTGAAAAGGTAAATACTGTCATTATGCACCATCTAAATAATAGTTAGTATATATTCATTTATGAAAATGAACATATTACTTTAGAAACATGACTTTTACAAAACAAAAAACAATTCAAATTTCCTAAGTATCTAAATACAGATTTTGCTATGTCCCTAATGATGTAACTATTTAAAAATATATACATACATATCTTATCAAGAGACACAATTTCTCACTCAAGAACTCAAATGAGAACAATTACTATAATTTAAAATTATAATAGGAAATTATAAATGGCTGAAAAATTGGTGAATACATTTATCTTTTATGAGAAATGAAGGAAAATGTGTGTGAGATACCACAAACTTGCTTTTGGTTTACGTTTCTTCTAAACAGAAGTCAGATATTAGCACAGAAGTAACACAGAATCAATATTGTTGAAATACTTCTAAGACAATATATCATAAAATTAAAAACTATGACACAAAAGTACAATAAGTCTTGAAAGAATAAAGGAGCTAGAGATTGTAAAATATATTTTATGGATTTCTGAGTCTAGTGGTACACAGAATTAAGTAGGTAAGTTTAAGAAAAAAAAATTAAATATAGACTTTGTTTCATTTCGATCCAGAGAGTAGGAATAAGATCTCAGGATTCACCATTCCAGGCTGTCTTTTTCAGACAAAAACAGCAAGACAGGTAGATGGGAAAAGGACTCACTGGACTAAAGATTCCTTCAGTGTGGTGGTGGGGTGGGGGTCAGGCTTGAACCTGGGAAGTACACATGGAAAAATAGCACATTATACAAGTGAGTTAATTTGCTAACTTCATACATAGGTTTTTATAATTCAAAACAGTGAGTGAGAGAAAAAAAGGGAAGAAAGAGAGGAGTATTACTCTGGCTCACAGGATGTGAAGGATTGAACTCAGGACCTTATCTGTCTGTGCCAAAGAATCACTCTCTCTACTGTAAAATCACCAGGGCCACAAGAAGCACATATAATTTTTTTTGGAATCATTATATTGAGTAAGTTTTGGTCTACAGGACAATTGTTGACACAAAGCAACAATTTCTTAGCTCCCTGTAAAATAGTATCTGTTTCCCATGTGCAGATATAGCACTGAAATAATACACAATTCCTGCACTTAAGAAAATAGAAGGTGGGAGTCGGGCGGTAGCGCAGCGGGTTAAGCGCAGGTGGTGCAAAGCACAAGGACCGGCATAAGGATCCCGGTTCGAACCCCGGCTCCCCACCTGCAGGGGAGTCGCTTCACAGGCAGTGAAGTAGGTCTGCAGGTGTCTATCTTTCTCTCCTCCTCTCTGTCTTCCCCTCCTCTCCCCATTTCTCTCTGTCCTATCCACAACGACAACAACAATAATAACTACAACAATAAAACAACAACGGCAACAAAAGGAAATAAATAAAATAAATATTTAAAAAAATAGAAAATAGAAGATGGGGGTTAGACAGTGGTGTTCTCAGTACAGAGCACATTATTTTCATGTTCAAGGACCTAGACTCAGCCCCCTATGCCCCCACCTACAGGGAGGAGGGGAGTGGTAGATACTGCTATAGGGCTGCATCTCTCTCTCCCCCTTCCTCTATTAAAAAATAATGTGGAGTGGGGGCAGTGAGACAGTGTCATACCAGTTAAGCATGCATATTACCAGCTACAAGGATCCAGGTTCGAGTTCCCGCTCCACACCTGCACAGAGGTAGCTTCAAGAGCAGTGAAGCAGGTCTGCAGACATCTATCTTTCTCTCCCTCTCTCTATCTCCCTATCCTTTCTCAATCTCTTGTCTTAGCTAATAAAAATTGAGGGGGGGAATGGCCACCTGGAGCGGTAGGTTAGTAGTGTCAAAATTCAGCCACAGCAATAACCCTGGTGGCAAATAAATAAATAAGTATAAAAATGGCCACTTGAAACAGTGGAGTGGCTGTGCAGGCCCTAAAACTCAGCAATTAAGCCTGATGGAAAAAAAAAAAAAAAAAAGTTGGAGGAGGAGGGGAGGAATTAATTCAAAAATGATAAGCATCTGACTATATATAACATTATCAGGCCAAGAGGCATAGACGTGTGGATTCCCAAGAAGTTGAGTCACTTAAGTCATTTATAATTTATTTATTATGGGTGGGAAGAGCACGTAGTGGGGGGAATGAATGGAGTACTGCTCCTAATCTAGGAGTTAAAGCAAAGAAAGAGCTTTCTGAAGCCCAGATCTATTGTAAACCACCCTTTTCCCTGAAAATAATTCAAAGTACTACTGCCTTCAGGCACATGGCATCATTAAAGTCCTTTTGGAAAAAAGATTACATCCTAGATTTGAAATGATCTATAAAAAGACAAATACAGGGGGTCGGGCGGTGGCGCAGTGGGTTAAGCGCATGTGGCGCAAAGCGCAGGGACCGGCTTAAGGATACCGGTTCGAGCCCCCGGCTCCCCACCTGCAAGGGAGTCACTTCACAGGCGGTGAAGCAGGTCTGCAGGTGTCTATCTTTCTCTCCCCTTCTCTGTCTTCCCCTCCTCTCTCCATTTCTCTCTGTCCTATCCAACAACGAATTGCATCAACAAGGGCAATAATAATAACCACAACGAAGCTACAACAAGGGCAACAAAAGAGGGAAAAAAAATGGCCTCCAGGAGCGGTGGATTCAAGGTGCAGGCACCGAGCCCAGCAATAACCCTGGAGGAGGGAAAAAAAAAAAAAGACAAATACAGTATAAACAAAGGATAGAAATGAATAAGAAAACAACAAAACCAAAAGATAATATAAGTAGTTACAGTAACCTAAACATAATCTAGGAAAAGAATATTTAATACTAAATATTTCATATTATATAGGATTTAGATATAAAAACAGATTAATACACCACTCACAATTATTATTCATATCTTACTGATATTTTCAAGAGAGGTAACTTTCTTAAAATTTAGAAATAGTGCCTTTATTATTTGTTCACCACCCTTGATAAATAACCAATGGGCATAAAACTGGTAAAGAACAATGACTTGTGAGTTAAAGTCTTACCCTAGTGCTCGCAAAACTATGATTTTGGACAAATTAGCTTTCGTAAGGCACAATTTCTGTAGCAACAAAAAGAGGATAGCAGCATTATTCATTCACAGAATCATTATACGAATTGCATACAAGAGCCCTGGCCAGAGGCAGGGGTGTCATAGCATTCAATATATGTTGCCCCTTGTGATGAGAATGAGGACAGTGACAACAAGGAGGGGGGGGGGGGGAAAGCAAAAATAAAGAGGGTACTTCCTCTAAATCTGTCAAATGCTAAAGCGAGACAAAGAAGGAAATTATCTTGGGAAGAGATTACATGGAAATATATGTATGTGGAAACAAGAGTGCTTAACTATACAGCCACTACAATGGATCCCCCAAATGAATCAAAGTGACATAGAGGTTAGTATATAACAGCCATTCATCATCTAACAACGCCGGCATTTGTAACCTTTCCATAGTTTGATAAGGTTTATACAGATATATTTTCTATATTAAAATGTTGAACCTTATTGTAATTTATTTCTTCTTCACATAAGGCAAAGTTGGAACACAGTAAGACACTATTTATTTCATCCACTGATAGTTCAAGATAACTTTGAACACTACAGAAAACTGACCAAAATAAAACAAAAGCTTGAAGTATATTATCTTTCTTTGGCATATAGTCTCTTTTTACAAGAGGTTACAAATTTTAATTAGTATATATTGAGCTAATGTGTGTGTGTGTGTGTGTGTGTGTGTGTGTGTGTGTGTGTGTGTGTGTGTGTGTTTATAAATCTTTCACAGGAACCTGGTGGTGGAATACTGCATTGAACACATACAGTGTCACGTATATGGCCTAAATTTGTGCCCCTGTATCCCACCTGCAGGGGGTAGCTTCAGAAGCAGTGAGCAGGTCTTCAGGTGTCTGTCTTTCTTTTTACCTCTATCTCCCACTCCTCTCTAAATCTCTGTCAAAGAAACAAAGAAAAGCCACTTGGACCAGAAGACTGGTAGTGCCAGCATAAAGCCACAGCAGTGATCCTGGTGGTAATAAAAAATAAAAAATAAAAATAAAAGAAATAAAGAGAAAAATCCTATACTATAACTTGATATTCTATAGCATATTGTGTATTTTTAATTTTTTAATTTATTTATAAAGTAAAAAATAGAAAATATCGACAAAACCAGAAGAGGGGTCATACACATTTCCCACCAGCAGGGTCCCATATCCCATCCCCTCCACTGGAAACTTTCCTATTCTGTGGTATCCCAAAAAGTCTATATGTATAGAGACCTATGCTGACCATCTAGAGTTAAAACTCCGTTACTTCTGATGTCAACAATACAATCAAACTAGAGATCAAGAACCATGTCAAAGTCTTCTAAGAGAAAGTCTTCAATAGAATAGTCCTAATAAGAGAGATTTAAATGTCTGAAAAGGTTTGAGGAGATGAGAAGAAATCACAGGGGAAAAGTGACCATAAAAGCCCCACAGAGAGGGGCCCGGTAGCATAGTGGGTTAAGTGTCCATGGTGCAAAGTGTATGTAAGGATCCCAGTTCGAGCCCTGGCTCCCCACCTGGAAGGGGGGGGGGGGTCGCTTCACAATCGGTGAAGCAGGTTTTCAGGTGTCTATCTTTCTCTCCCCCTTTCTGTCTTCCTCTCCTTTCTCAACTTTTCTTTGTCCTATTCAACAATGACAGCAATAGCAACAATAATAACAATAACCAATAAACAACAAGAGCAACAAAAGGGAAAAAAATAGCCTCCAGGAGCAGTGGGTTCATAGTGCAGGCACAGAGCCCCAGCAATAACCTTCAAGGCAAAGAAAAGAAAAAAAAAAAAAAAAACCACAGAGTTAACTAGCCCAACCCCAAATGTCACACTTAGTAAGTTAGGTAAGCTTATTCAAAGAAAGATAGAAAAATGAGGATGTCAAGATGAGTACCAAGGATGTGCTAATATTCTGGAAGAGAATAGTACTATCAACATAAAAAAAAATCTTAAAATCTCAATAGTTTTACATAGTAAAACTTTGCATCTTAAGGAAGTTTTCTGCACAGAGAGGTGTTCTGGTGGAGTGGTTTTGCTCCATGTAGACTTGTAGGACTTGGGGCTTGAGGGGAGGGGGGGTGTCCCTCGCTTTCTTTTCTGTTGAATGGCAAAGACAGGAATTATGAGGGGCCGGGTGGTGGCGCACCTGGCTGAGCGCATGGATCACAATATGCAAGGACCCAGGTTTGAGCCCCCAGTCCCCACCTGCAGGGGGGAAGCTTTACGAGTGGTGAAGCAGGGCTGCAGGTGTCTCTCTGTCTCTCTCCCTCTCTATTACCCCCACTCTTGATTTCTGGCTGTCTCTATCCAATAAATAAAGAAATTAAAAGAGAGAGAGAGAGAGAGAGGGAGAGAGGAATTATGGTACAGATGCTTTTTAGGAAGCTGGTAGGCACAACTTTTGTACCTCTTGCTCCTAATCCAAGGGTATAACCTCTAACTTAATTATAACAGAAACTGTTAAATTAAGCCTAGTGTGTTCAGAAAGTTATCACGATTGATAGCTAAATGGCTAATCTAGTAAAGGAGAATGTGTTACCATAGAGAGGTTGATGCAAGTACTAACACCAGATTCAGAAGGATACTCCTAGAAATCCAAGAGTTTTTATTCAGAAACATATATTCCAAAAGAACTCAAACACTTACCAAGAGAGTATCTTTCTGGATGGCAGGAATGGAGCAAGCTTAAGTGGATTAGTACCATATTTCTGAACTGATATTTTGGGATGTATGACTTTCTGAACTGCCTTATAGCCTCTACTGAACTAACACGTTCAGTTAAAGCAAATCCAAGTGTTCCTCATCTGTATTTCTTATTTATCCAGGCTTCATAACTCATCAGCTCCAGTAGACCATGAATCTCACCGTCACTTATAACCACAGTAGGCGATGGTGACCCAGAAATATCTTAGCAAGAAAGCTTTTGCACAACAACAACAACAAAACAAAAAAAAGTGGCAAAAAAAAAAATCCATCCAAATGAGTGTGAAAAAAATATTTACACTACACTGGGTAAAGGGCTAACACCCAATATATTTAAAGAATTCATTCAGTTCATCAACAAAACCAACCTCAGCCCAAGAAATAACTCAGCTGGGAGGGTACCTGTTTTGCCATGCACCTGACTCAGGTTCAAAACCTGATCACCAATGTACTGGGGGAAATACTGATGCCATAATGTCTCTCTTCATTCACTATTTCTGTCTTTTTTTAGCTGGAAAAAAAAAAGCCATCTGACTAGACGTGTGAAGTCACGGAATAAACACCCCAAACAAAAACTAGGGAGAAGAGATGAGCAGATATTACAGCAAAGAAGATCTACAGATAACCAAGAGTCATATGAAAACATGCTCAAGCCAGAAAGATGCCTCAATGGCAGTGCTCTGATATAAGCACTGCTCAAATATGAGATCTCATTAAAGGAAGATTTGTTGTATTACTTTCTTCCTCTCTCTTTCCTTCTGTCTTCTTCTCTCCCATAAATAAATAAATAAATAAATAAATGCATACCTATCTGAAATAGATAAACGAATGTAAATAAAGAGAAAAATCATCATCATCACTTATCACCAAGGAAATGCAATTCATGACAGCAATGAGATCCCATCTTACACTTGTGAGATATTATTGAGATAACAACTCACAACTAGGAGAAATAGCCTACATTTAAAAGGTCAGGAAAAGGAAGTCAGGCGGTAGCACAGCGGGTTAAGTGCAGGTGGCACAAAGCGCAATGACCCGTGTAAGCACCCCAGTTCGAGCCCCCGGCTCCCTACCTGCAGGGGAGTCACTTCAGAAGCAGTGAAGCAAGTCTGCAGGTGTCTGTCTTTCTCTCCCCCTTTCTGCCTTCCCCTCCTCTCTCCATTTCTCTCTGTCCTATCCGACAACGCCATCAATAACAATAATAACTACAACAACAGTGAAAAACAAGGGCAACAAAAGGGAAAATAATAAATATAAAATTTAAAAAAAAAAGTCAGGAAAAACAATGCTTTGAGGAAGTAAAGAAAAGAGCAATTTAGGGGGCTGGTGGTATCACAGCTGGTTAAATACACAAGTTACCAAGCTCCTAGAGGCCCTGCTCCTCCGCTTGCATGGAGGAAGCTTCACCAGCACGGAAGCAAGAACTGCAGATATCTCTGGCTCCTTCTCTAGCTCCCTCTCCTTCCTCAATTTCTTTCTGTCCTAGCAAAAAGAAAGAAGGAGGAGGAGGAGAAGTAGGAAGAGGAGAAGGAACAAGAGAGGACGGAGAAGAAGAATGAGAAAGAGAAGAAGGAAAGGGAGAGGGAGGAGAAGGAGAGAAGAAGAAGGAGGAGGAGAAGGAAGAAGAGAAGGAGAAGAAGGGAGGAAAGAAGAGAGAGAGGGAGGGAGGGAGGGAGAGAGGGAGAGAGGGAGAAAAAATGACTGCCAGGAGCAGTGGATTCATTGTGCAGGCATCAAGTTGCAGTGATAACCCTGGTGGCACGAAAGAAAGGGCAATTCATATACTGTTAACGAGTGTATAAAGTAACAACCCTGGTGGAAACAATGTAAAGATTTCTCAATATTTTATATTAGATCTGAGATTTGATTAAGCAATTCCTCTCCTAAGTATATATTTGAAGAATACACAGCACTGACTCAAAAAGACACATGCACAGCTAAATTTACTACAGTGTGACTTACAAAAGCCAAGATATTAGAAACAACCCAAGTACCTAAGAGGTGAGTGGGTAAGAAAGCTGTAGTAACATTATGGACTACTATCCAGCACTAAGAAAGTGTGTAGTCTTGTTCTTGCTACAACAAAGATAAAAATGGAGAGTCATAATAAGTAAAATAAGTCGGAAGGGTTTTCTTATTCATATGTGGAATTTGGGAAACAAAGCAAGGAACAAATAGGGTGAAACATGTATGTTAAAACCTTGGCTTATAGCTGCAGATCTGTAGTCAGTAACAATAGAAGGGGAAAGGGATAAATGGAAAAAGAATTCTGGGATTTGGACATTAGCTCAGCAGGTTAAGCTCACATGACTCAAAGTTCAAGGACCCACTTAAGGACCAGCATAAGGACTGGTGTAAGGATCCCGGTTCGAGCCCCTTGCTCCCCACCTGCAGGAGTCACTTCACAGGTGGTGAAGCAGGACTGCGAGTGTCTATCTTTCTCTCCCCGTCTTCCCCTCCTCTCAATTTCTCTCTGTCCTATCTAACAACAACAACATCAACAACAATAATAATAACTACAACAACAATAAAAAAACCAAGGGTAACAAAAAGGAAAATAAATAAATATTAAAAAAATTAAAAAAAAGAATTCCAATGCCCTGAACTGGAGGAAAGGGGCACTTTGGTGGTGGGTGTGATGGGTTACAACCTTCTTTTATACCTGTGTGGCAACAAGTCATGAAAAACAGTATTTCCTCAATGAAAATCAACTTAAAAATAAATATCTATGTCAATACTTTAAATGTACTTCCACCAGCTAGTAATTAATTATGCTTATAATGCTGACAATAAACACATCTGCAAATTTATACAAAGTGTGAAAAGACAGAAGTACAGCAAGTGATCCCTTTAATCCTTTGTCTAATGACTTAAATGACACAAATGTGTAATGACAGAAATGAGAAAGGTATTATATTTTCTTCCCCATTCCCACTACAGAAAACATTTTTAAAAAAGGAGTAAGTGCAAGAAATAAGTGTTAAGATACATAAATTTAAAATTCTCATAAAAGTCCAGCTAGGTGCTAAACCTAGGCTAGATAATAAGGTATATATTTGATGTTCCTGAAGTGGAAATGGAAGTACTGAAGAAATAAAAAACACTAGATGTAACAAAATCAAAAAGAAAGACCGTGATATTGGTTACTGCTGTCCTAAAAGCTGCCCAGGGAGGAAGAACTCCTCAGGACAAACACCCTCCTACAGCAGGAGTTTTCAACATGCATCAAGGACTATTTCAAAGCAGAACTGAGTATCTGAAAAAATTTTGCCAACATCCGAAACTTCAAGTTATATGTCCTTAGAGATTTTTCTTCTTATTACCTTTTAGAGAGCCTTAAACTCAACAAAAGTAGCTATAAAGAAGCTGTGAACAGTATAAAGGGGCATTATAAGGAATATATTGGGGGTGGGCTGGGTGGGCGCATGTGTTACAACCTGGTCCCCACCTGAAAGGGGAAAGCTTTGCAAGTGTTGAAGCAGTGTACTGCAGGTGTCTCTCTGTCTCTCTTCCTTTCTATCTCCCCTTTCTCTCTCAATTTCTGGCTGTCTATCCAATAAATAAAGAAAATTAAAAATAGAAGAAGACTCGAGTACTCTATTTTGAACACAGAGGAACATGTACCTTTTGGAATTAGTGTTTTCATTTTTCCTGTGCATACAGAAGCAGGCTTGATGGATCATATGGCAGTTATATTTTTAATTTTAGTGGCCGTTCATATATTTTTTGATTTATTATAAGTACCATCAGGGTTATTACTGGGGCATAGTGCTAGCACTATGAATCCACAACTCCCAGTGGCTATTTTTTTCTCTTTTTTTTTTTCCTTCTATATTGTTCGACAATACACAGAGAACTTAAGAGGTGGGGGAGAGGGATAGAGAGGAAGATAGGAAGACAGACACCTGCAGACCTGCAGACCTGCTTCACTGCTTGGAAAGCATCCCTCGTGCAGGTGGGAAGCAGGGACTTAAACCCAGGTCCTTGTACGTGGTAATGTGTGTGCTCAACCCTGTGTGTCACTGCTCAGCCCCACACATCCTTTTTTCCTTATTAATGGAGGAATCAATGGTTTACAGTAAGTACAGTCATTGGTACCTGTGTAAAGTTTGTCAATTTCTTACAAAACACTCTCAACCTTCATCATACACCAGGACCTGAAAGCCCCACCTCCACCTCACCCCCAGAGTCTTTTTCTTTGGTGCAATAACAGCAAAACCCAGTCCAATTTCTGCTTTGTGTTTTCCTTTCTGTTATTTTTTGGGGGGGGGGAATTTTTTATTTCATTTTTTTATTTATAAAAAGGAAACATTGACTAAACCATAGGATAAGAGGGGTACAATTCCACACAATTCTCACCACCAGAACTCCCTATCCCATCCCATTCCCCAGATAGCTTTCCTATTCTTTAACCCTCTGGGAGTATGAACCCAAGGTCACTATGGGGTGCAGAAGGTTGAAGGTCTGGCTTTTGTAACTGCTTCCCTGCTGAACATGGGCATCGACAAGTCGATCCATACTCCCAGCCTGCCTCTCTCTTTCCCTAGTGAGTAAGGGATCTGGGGAAGCGAAGCTCCAGGACACACTGGTGGGGTTGTCTGTCCAGGGAAGTCTGGTTGGCATCATGCTAGCATCAGGAACCTGGTGGTTGAAAAGAGAGTTAACATACAAAGCCAAACAAATTGTTGACTAATCATGGACCTAAAGGCTGGAATAGTGCAGATGAAGAGTTGGGGGGGGGTCCTCCACTTTGTAGATAACTAGTAGGCATATTTTAGTTATATTCCAAAGGGCCTGTGGCTATACTAGTTTTTTTTTCTTCTTTTTCTTTTTTCCCCTAAGCCTGAAATCTAAAATCTGATATGCAGATGGATCCAAGTTATTGTCTGGGGAGATGATATCATGGCTGAAAAAAGGATCAGAAAGCTGGATCAGGGAAGAGAATAGCTCACTAATATGGGAAAGGGGTATAAATATTGTTGACTGTAAACCCCATCAATTTGATCACATCCTTTCTGTTCTTATTTCTCAACTTCTGTCTGTGAGTGAGGTATTCTCATGTTCATCTTTCTCTTTCTGGCTTATTTCACTTAACATGATTCTTTCAAGCTCTATCCAAGATGAGGTGAATAAAGTGAATTCATACTTTCTTTTAATTAATTTGTTTTATTTTATTATTATCATTATTCTTTTATTTTATTGTTGCCTCCAGGGTTATTGCTGGGGCTCAGTGCCTGCAGTATGAATCCACTATTCCTGGAGGCCATTTTTCCCATTTTGTTGTACTTGTTATAGTTGTTATTGTTATTGTTGTCTTAGCTGTTGTTAGGTAGGACAGAGAGAAATCGAGAGGAGGAGGAGAAGACAGAGAGGAGGAGAGAAAGATTGTCACCTGCAGACCTGCTTCACTGCTTGCGAAGCAAACCTCTGCAGGTGGGGAGCTGGGGGCTCAAACCAGGATCCTTAAGCTAGCCCTTGCATTTTGCACCATGTGCACTTAACTTGCTGCGCTACTGCCCAGCATCTGAATTTTTCCTTCTTAACAGCTGACACATTCTTTTCTATAGTAGCTGTAGCAGTCGGCAGTGCCACCAGCAATGCAGAAAGATGCCCATTTCTCTCTCTCTGCTCTCACTAGCATTTTCTATCACTGACATTTTGATCATAGAAATTCTGAAAAGAATATATTGTTATATCATTGTGGCTCTGACTCGCATTTTCCTAATTGCTATTGACATTAAGCACTTTTTCATCTACCTGTTAGTCATCTGTATATCTTCTTTGGAAAAATGTCTATTCCTGCTTTTTTGCCCAGTTTTTAATGGGATAATTTGCTTTTTATGCCATTGATATATAGGAATCACTTTATATATTTACAAAGATAGTATCTTACTAGATATAGTATTTGCAAATATGTACCTATTCTGTATGGGATTACCTTTTTTTTGGTTCTTCCATATAAAAACTAGTCGGAGAGTCCTGAGATTCCCAAACAAACATGATGAGCCTAGACCTCAAATAGAATATCTCTTAATTGTTACTGGTCACCTCTATCAGAACAACATAATAGACCTCTTTGTAGACCCCCATAGGACCTTGCCCTCAACATTGATCAACAACGGTAGAGAATGTTCCATCTTCTGAAGGGATGCTGGACAACATACTCTATCTTCCACATGAGGGAGATAGGTCCTGAAATTAGGGCAGCTTGGAACATTCCTACTCCTGACCACAGAATATGAACTCAGATCTAGTCACATAGGCTCCTAAAGCTAAATATGGCCCCCAGATCACATCAACTTGATGGGGTTTACAGTCAACAATATTTATACACCTTTCCCATATTTGGGAGCTACTCTCTTCCCTGATCCAGTTTTATGGTCCTTTTTCCAGCCATCATCTTGCCAAACAATAACTTGGATCCACCCACATTCAGATTTCAGGCTCAACGAAAAAAAAAAAAACTAGTATAGCCACAGGCCCTTTGGAATATAACTAAAATATGCCTACTATCTATCTACAAAAGAGAGGTCCCCCCCCCCAACTCTTCATCTGCACTATTCCAGCCTTTAGGTTCAAGATTAGTCAATAATTTGTTTGGCTTTGTATATTAACTCTCTTTTCAGCCACCTGGTTCCAGATGCTAGCATGATGCCAATCAGATTTCCCTGGACAGACAACCCCACCAATGTGTCCTGGAGCTCCGATTCCCCCAGAACCCCGCCCCACTAGGGAAAGAGAGAAGCTGGCTGGGAGTATGAATCTACCTGTCAATGCCCATGTTCAGCGGGGAAGCAATTATAGAAACCAGACCTTCCACCTTCTGCATCCCACAATGACCCTGGGTCCATACTCCCAGAGGGTTAAAAAATAGGAAAGCTATCAAGGGAGGGGATGATATACAGAGTTCTGGTGGTGGGAATTGTGTGGAGTTGCATCCCTCTTATCCTATGGTTTTTGTCAGTGCTTCCTTTTTATAAATAAAAATTGTACAGAAAGAAAAGAATATATATATATATATATATATATATATATAAACTTATTTGAACTGGCAACGAATAACTACAGTGGTTATCTTTGGGAAACAGGAGGGTAGGGATATAGAATGTGATGGTGGGGGTAGTGTGGAACTATGGCCTGTAATGCTATCATCTTGTAATCCACCATAATCACAAATGATTGCTTTAATTAAAGGAAGAATTTGGAATTTAATATAAAAAAGGAATTTTTTGCTTGACCAGTTCCCAATAAATTGGTTTTTATTTTGTTGCTTGTGCTTCGGGCTACATACTCAAAAAATAATTGCCAAGACATATCAAGGTGCTCTTTTTCTATTTTCTTCAATGGGTTTCAAAGTTTACAGTCTTACACTGAAGTTTTTCATCTATTTCAAGCTAATTTTTCTAGTATGTAAATTAGAGATGCAGCTTCATTATTTTACATGTAAATAAATAATTTTTCCAGCATCATTTATTGAAGAAAATTATATTTTCCCTATTAATTATGCTTGGCTTCCTTGTCATCGTGTGTATGTGTGTGTGTGTGTGTGTGTGTGTGTTTCTACTTATATGTTTGCAGCTATATGTTAGTTTATTGAATATGCCTCGGTTTATTTTAGATACTCAGTTTTGTTCCATTGACCAGTCTGTTTTTATTCCAGTACCATACTCTTTTTAATTACTATCGTTTTATGAAACAGTTTTAATTCAGGGTGTGCAATGCCTCCTATACCATTGCTAAAACTGAATTTAAACAATGTAATTTTATGTTATATTTCCAGTTTCATTAGAATCAAATATTTTTTTACTTATTTAATTTCTCCTTTGATATACTTGGTATTCAATAAAGTGTTTTAAATTAAACTTCTATGTTTTGTGAAATCTCCTTTTTTCATTTTTTTTTTCATTTCTAACTTCATACCACTACCATCAAAGAAATGGCACAGTAACTTTGGTGGTGGGTGTGTGCACACACACTTATTCTTGTCTATATGAATCTATACTCCTAAAACCTTAATTATTAAAAACCAATGTGAAACTAGTAAAATTTGACCATAAAAAATAAAATATAATCTTGCCTCGATCATCTGGAAACAAAACATGTTACTGAGACATTCCAGATGCAGAGGTCATACAGGATCCTGTGCTGAATATAACAGACATGGGCCCAAGGTCTGATCAAATGGGGGTCGACAGTCAATGGTATTTATAAACTTTTCTCACATTTGGGTACTACTCTCTACCCAGATCCAGCTTTCTACCCCTATTACAAACTCTGACACATCTCCCCAGACAATACCATTAGCATACCTCTCTGTTAGCTGTAGAACTCAGGCAAAATTAGCAGTCATGGGCCCCTTGGAATATAGACTTCCTAGCTTCTTCCAACATGAAGACCCCAAATCTCATCTGCTATATTCTTACCTTTAGGTTCCTGATTACTAAACAACTTGTTCTGCTTTATATTTTAGCGCTTTTTCAGCCACCAAGTTGCAGATGATACCATGACACCAACCTGACTTCTGTGGGCAGATGACCTCACCAATGTACCCTGGAACCTCACTTCTCCAGAGTCCTGCCCCACTAGGCTGGGTGTATAGTTCAACCTGTCAACGCCCATGTCCAGCAGAGAAGCAATTACAGAAACCAGACCTTCCACCTTCTGCACCCCATAATGATCCTGGGTTCACGCTCCCATAGGGATAAAGAATAGGAAAGCTTCCAATAGAAGGGATGGGATACAAAACTCAGGTGGTGGGAATTGTGTGGAATTGTACCACTCTTGCTCTACAGTCTTGTCCATCATAATTAAATCAAAAAAAAAAAAAATAGGAGGAGAAAGAGGGAAGGAAGAACTAAGAGGGAAACTAAATGCATATTGCTAAGTCACACTGACACAGAATAGAAAAACTGAAAATAAACAGGAGGACTGAGAATGTGCAGAGGAATTGAGTATGTGCGAAAGTTTTGAGACTGTGCAAGTGATGATGCAAAGGTCATGTAAGTGAAAACAATGAACGGAGATGAATAAGGTCAGACTGAATTTCTCTTGAGTAAGCAATAGATAAGTAGAGCATAATCCCAGAAAAGCAAAATGCCTTATATAGAAAAGAGAATGTCAAGGCAAAGAAAGAGTTAGCTGACCAAACTGTAAGGAGAGAAGCCCCAGATAACAGGAGACCATGAGAAAGGTACTCCCCTTCCCCCCCCCAACTCCTACGGGCCCCCAGCACTGTATCTTATGCTGAGGCTAAACTTTTCCAGACACCACTGTGCAGGAAAAGCTAACAGTAGCCATAACAGTAACTAAGGCGACCAGACCCTGAGCAGTGGATACAAGTCCCACCCCCTCAGCCTGCACCAACTCCCTTTTTTAACCCTGCACTGTCCCTCCCTTTGTTCCAAGCCAGGGGTTTTCAGAGTGATCTGGACTATCAGTCCACCTGAATACATCTCTTTTCACCCTCACCAATCTTGGCTTCAGTCTTTCTGGTTTTCAGCAGATGCAAGGTTAAGGGGGTGGAAATTCCCTAACAGAAGCCTATGTATTTACAGTTTTGAAGAATATTTTTTAATAATGTTTTTTGTAATTCCATACTTGTCATAGTTGCGATGTATAGTTTGTGCCAAATATATGACTACTATGAATATAAGTACTATATATATGCAATTTAAAACTATAAGCAGAATATTAATGATATGATGAATGTGAATAAGATGATGAATGTAGGGGGTTGGGCGGTAGCACAGCTGGTTAAGTGCACGTGGCACAAGGCTCAACAATCAGCGTAAGGACCCTGGTTCGAGGACCCGGCTCCCCACCTGCAGGGGAGTCACTTCACAGGCGATGAAGCAGGTCTGCAGGTGTCTATCTTTCTCTCCCCCTCTGTCTTCCTCTCCTCTCTCCATTTCTCTCTGTCCTATCCAACAACGAACGACATCCACAGCAACAATAATAATAACCACAACCAGGCTACAACAACAAGGGCAACAAAAGGGGGAAAAATGGCCTCCAGTAGCAGTGGACTCATGGTGCAGGTACTGAGCCCCAGCAATAACCCTGGGAGGCAAAAAGAAAAAAAAAAAGATGATGAATGTGAATTATGTATAAATTCACATTAATAAAATAACTGCTTTGTTGAAGCTAAGTTGTTTAGAGGGAGAAATAAATGGAGGATAAGCACGAATTGTCAAAGTCAAAAATCACTCAAAAATTGACAGCTTTAAAGGATTAAATATACCAGAAATAATAATAATAAAATTTTGAAAGAATGAGAAACACAGAAACACTGGATTTTAGTTATTTAACAGACTCAGACAGAAATTATACACAAAGGTAGCAAAGCATATTTGACATACATCTTTTCCTAAAAAATAATTATTATAATTTTCTATTTGAAGAGGTATGAAATTCAAGTTGATGCTTCTATAAGCTTTGCTTCAAAGCTTTAATGCTGTCATTTTTTTAAAAAGCTTATGTTATGAGTATTATTAAATGCAAATAAATACAGTTTATAATGTGAGTTAGTAGCAAGAATCACACTAAAATAGAAAGAGATGTTACAATTGGTTCTATGTCACAAATTCAGTCCATAAAAGTTCTGAAAAATCATTTTACTTACAATTGGCATTGATCACCTTTTATTCCTTTAGTTGTACAAAAACATTTTCCTGTGTGCATATGACAGATATTTGCATGGCCACTGCAAGTACAAGCTGCAAGTCAAAACCAAAATAATATTGAATATTCTCCACCACAAACATGTACATAACAGCTCAGAAGGCTATTATTACCTTACTTTTACACCATGTATTTTCCTCTTGCCATCAAAGAACCAAATTACATTTAATTAAAGGACCGTAGATAAATTTCTCTGGAGGAATTTTTGGAAGGTTTTTTTTTGCATTAATTTCTTCAAAAATACTGTGGAACTCTTTAAAACCTGTGGCTATCATTAAGTCTTGTAAGAATTCAAAACTTTTCTCATTATTCTTTGGACTTGTATCCATTTCTTGTATACTTATTTGTTTATTTATTTTTTAAATCAAAGCACTGTTCAGCTCTGTCTTATGGCAGTGTTGGAATGAAACTGGGATTTGGGAATCTCAAGCATGAGAATGTCTTTACATAACTGTTATGATAACTATCTGCCCTCTATTCCTTTCTTATTAGATGTACAGACTGAATGGAATGAGTTCCAAAGATCTAAAAATTTTGAAGGCAAAATTCAACTTCAAAATGTATATCTATAGTCACTATGTCTGTCTTTGGGCAAATTGTTTAACTTCTTTGTGTTCAAGAACAGAGAGTAATAGTACTTGGCACACGGATTGACTGAGAAATAATTGTGACAATGTGTTTGAAATGATTTAATACTATCAAGAACTTCAATGCAACTATTCTACTACTATTATTACAGCCAATACTAATAAGAATATAGCTACATATTGTTTAAGAAATTGCATTATCTTCATTTGTCAACATTGTGCTCTTTGACTTCTAAGATAATTTTTAGTTTTACTGTTCCATGAAGCATTCCATGATATTATAGCTACATACAACTGAATTGTGGTTTGATTCACATGCTTTCAAGTTTCATCTTCTGATACTGCTTTCTTTTGATAAAAAGCAACCTTCCAAACATTTGAGATGCAAACCTCACACCTTATTCTGCCCACCATGACAACAATTGGTTTCTACATCCACAGTATCTCTAAGTATCCGAACTTTCCTTCGCACTGTCAGTCATCATTCAAGGACTGCCTTTCAAATTCTTTTAATTATGCAATAGGATTGCACATCAGAACATTCAACTCTCAGTATATCTAGACAATGACACATTTTCTATTTTGGAGGTGATTCTAAAGAGAAAAGGCTGATCCTGTCACCAGTCCTTGTAAACCTTTTAATGAGAACTATTATTTCCCTGCACATCATAGTTAAACCATTCTATTGGTAAATACAGGGCTATCCCTGATTCACATATTCTTATTAAATTCAGTGAGTCAAAGGATTTGTGAAAATATAAGGTATTCTAGAACACTGAACTTGCTAATTTTACAACAATTCATTCTGGAAAAAATAATACTAACATAAAGTAAATATGCATGTCCTTACACACAAATACAAGGTAGGTTTCTATGAACCTGATGTATTATCAGAAGAGATTTCTTTTTTAAATTTTTTTATTACCTTTATTTATTGGATAGAGAAAGCCAGAAATCAAGAGGAAAAGGGGCTATAGAGAGGGAAAGAGACAGACTGACACCTGCAGCCCTGCTTCACCACTTGCAAAACTTTCCCCCTGCAGGTGGGGACTGGGGGCTCGAACCCTGGTCCTTGCACATTGTCATATGTGTGCTTAACCAGGTGTGCCACCACCCGACCCCAGAAGAGATTTCTATACCAAAATGTGAACTTTTCTTTAGAAAGAATATGTAAATAACTCAATACCATTTCCTGTATTTTTTGTAAAATTAACTACTAAAAACAAGATGTGAAGATCACAGAAATGAATGAAATAAGATGTAGACTCACAAGAAATGAAATCATCAATAACAACAATCTACGACAGATTGATAATATTTAACATCATAGAGAATGAGTATACCCTGATATATTTTATATTAACTTTCGGTGTTTCATATCATTACTGTCATGGATTCAAAAATTCACCAAAATACAAATGATGCACATTAATATTTATAAAAGTCAAATGAAACTTTAATTCATTATGGGAAAACTGGTTGATAGTTATATTCTCTAGAGCTTTTAAAAGAATTATCCTATACAGTAGTTTAAATAATTTCTGAGACCAAAAAATGGCACAAATGGACTATAAATTCATTATCTTTAAAATATATACTTCATGATGATGTTAAAATTATTTGTAGTCATCAGCATTTGAGGTTATCTTTTTGTGTTGAATAGATACCTCTGAAATCATCACAGAATGGCCACTTGGCAAATTATATGATGGTGATCTTATATTCTGGACATAAACTAGAAAGATACCATGTGGCCACATGATAACTCTGTTGTTCTATAATATAAAAACGCAGTGCCAACAATACAACAAAAGCTCCGCAGTACCAAGTTATCATCCAACCTGACAAACAAAAGTGCTGCTTTCTGTGGCAGTTCAACTAGGGAGGAAGCTAGGTACAAAAAAAAAAAAAGGGGGTGGGGGTGATATAAGGATTATTCCAACAAATCATATACACAGGACACACTTTGGAAACATGAAACCAAAAATTAATCATGAATAGTACTTGTTTTAAAGTCAGTTTCTACACCTATGTCCTTTCATTGCCACCATATGCCTATAACAGCTTCGGCAAGTTTGGATATTATATTAATTACCTCTAGCAGAACTGAATGTCCAGACATTTCATAGACGGGTTATGTAATAAATTCAGTAGAAATCCTGGAGAAAAATAAATCTTCGAATAGCCATGTAACTTAGAATACTAGTATTTTCAAATTTCTTTATTTATTGAATAGAGAGACAGACAGAAATCAAGAGGGGAGAGAAGGAGAGGGGGAGGGAGGAGGAGAAGGAGAAAGGCTGCACTGTTTCAGGACTTGTGGTGCTTTCACACCACAGGTGGAGAGCAGGGGCTTAAACGCAGGTCCTTGCGGATGATAACATGTGCGCTCCACTGAGTATGCCACTAGGCAGCTCCCTAAAACACTCGTCTTAAAATCTACAATTTATGTATGGCTGTAAACTCAATTTGTCAGTAATGAGTTTTCAAAACTGAAAACAGAAAACAGTTGCTTATTATTAATTGATGAATTAATGACACCAGGGACACACACAGCTCTACTGTACTGATAGTGATTTTTCACTCTTTTTATGATTTCAGACAGCAGAATGGACAGACTAGGAAAGAACTACATGGAGCTTCCCCCGGTGCCAGGTCACTCTCATGTGGTACCAGGGTTTAAACCCAGGGATTCTCACCTAGTTAGGAACAGACACTAGGGAGTGAGCTATCAGCTAGCCTTAACTTCTTCATTTTGAACACGTGGTTGCCAAAACAGAGCGAATTTTTGCAGGGAGGAGCTTCATGAAGGGTGGTGCAAGATGTCAGTATCTCTGTATCTCTACCTACTTCCCTCTCTTTTCTCGGTCTCTCTCATGAAAAATGACAAAGAGGACCTGAATATAATTGATACCTACGCACCCAATAAAGGGGAATCAAAATATGTCAAGGTTCTACTGAGGGAACTGAGAAGACACATCCATCAATAACACACAGCAACAGTATGAAACTTTAACAGTGCACTCACTCTCCTAAGTAGACAGATCTACAAGGCAGAAAATTAATTTTTAAAAAAAAACAAGAGAATCAAATAATGATACAGATAGGGTGGGCCTACAAGATATTGCCAGAGCTCTATACCCCAGGAAAGTGGAATCTGCATTTTCTTGAGTCTTCATGGAACATTCTCAAGTACTGACCCCATGCTAAGCTAGAATGACAGTATCTGTAAATTCAGGAGCACTGAAATTATTTCAAGCATCATCTCATACCACAGTGGAATTAAAGTAACAATAAACACAAAGGTGGAGAAGATCCTAAAATATAGAAATTTAAACAATAAGGAATAATGACTTATTAACAACTATGGGGTCAAAAAGGTAATTAAAACACTCCTAGAAATAAATGAAAGTCAAGAAATGAGCTATCAGAAGCTAAGGGATAGCACGAAAGCAGTGTGAAAGCATTTCATAACTACGCAGGCATGCCATCAGCAAACAAGAAAAAGCTGAAATTAAATAAGCTGACTTCACATACCTGGCAGAGTTAGAAAAAAAAAAGAAGAAGAAGAAGAGACCCTCCTCCTCCCCCCACAGAAAGAACAAAATAATAAAGATTAGAGAAGAAATAAACAACATTGAAAACAAGAAAAACAAACCTATACTAAAAAAGTCAATGAAACTAAAAGGGCAAGTGTATCCAGGGCTTGGTGATGCCGAGACTTGGAGGGGTGATGGGAGTGGTATGCAGACACTCACTAAAAGGAGGTGAGAGGTTGCGCTTCTGTGTCAGAAATTGTCCTACAAACCACTGGTTCCCCTATGAAATCCTTAAAAATTTCTAAATATCTGTGTTGAATAACAGTATGTTAATCAATGTTAATCCCCTGACTTCTAGACATGTGATGCCATTAAGAGAGTAGCTAGATTTTACACCAAAGGAATATCAAATCTTATGTTTAATCAAAGCAGGTAAGACTAGGACGTTTCTTTGTATAGCTCATCAACATTAGTATATGCATTGCAAATACAAACAAATAGGGTGAGACAGAGAGAAACTGAGAGGAAACAGGGAGATAGACACCTGAAGACCTGCTTCACCACTGGTGAAGCTTCCCCCTTACAGGTGTCAATTACATATTTGACATTTATATACTTAAAAACAGAAGTTATACTTGTGTTGTCTTTGTTAAGTGCCACCAGGGTTATTGCTGGGGCTCAGTGCCTACACAGTGATTCTACTACTGCAGGCAGTCATTTTTTTTTTCTTTCCTTCTCTTTCTATTTTATTTGATAAGGCAGGCAGAAATAGAGAAAGAAAGACACTTGCTGACCTGCTGCAACACTCATGAAGTGACCCCACTGCAGGTGGGGAGGACTGTCTGGAATCAATACCCTTGCTCACGCTAATGTGTATTCTCACCCAGGTGTGGCATCTTCCAGCCTGATACAAAGTTTACTTGGGCTTCACTATATATCAACAATAACACTGTAAATATATTCTGATTTGTAAGTCAATAAAAACACTGTTAAATATATTTAAAGAGTATTATGCTTTTATAACATGCTAATTAATTTTTTTCTTATAGGTAGAAAGAAAATTTTGACTCATGTGCAAAAAAACCAGCAACTCCATTTATCAGGAAACACTAGTCCCTCTGTTCTCAAGGGAAAAAAGTCTTATTATCTAAAATATTTCAATAAAGAACAGCTTCCTTGTTACCCAGAAGAAAAATCATATACTACAATATATAGTTTTGAACTTGAGCTAGCTACTGACAACTAGAAGAACACACAAGGTAAGTTTTTATAAAACTCACTTAAAATACAAATTATATGACACAGTGGAATTAGTTGTGAAGTTAGATGACATATTTACAGGATGAAACATTCTGCTATGTAAACCCAGAAAATGATAGACTCAATGTGATGAAAAATGTAGATGTTAAATAAGCTCTAGGAAGTCAGACATCAAAATGCTATCTAACTTCCTTAGCAAACCTAAAATAGAGAATTTTTAAATTGCATTATTGTCTTCCTTGTCTAAAAGTGATACAATTTCTTACATTAATATTTTATATATAGAGTATTAGTGTTGATCAATAAGTTAGTATAGTATGAAACTGCCTACATAATTATTAGAAGCTACCCTGATTCAAAGAAAAAAATAAACATACACATTAGAATCAACACTGTTTCACTACTGGATCTATTATTTAAAAAAAAAAAATCAAAAAAAAAAATCAACAAAGAAAGCCACTTCTTATTTATTGCTCTAATGTGAAAATGCTGGTTGAAACTAGAAGGCCATCTAGCTATAAAGATGTATTATTTTTCACTTACACATAAATAAGTAAAAAACAATGATACAAACACTTATTTCCTTGGCAACTTAAATATAGCATATTAATAACAAGATTCCAGTGGGCCTCATAGCTTTAACAGGCTGAACCTTCTCTACAATCCTGAATAATAAGATTTTCTTTATTTTTTTATTAGTGATTTAAAAGTATTTTACAAAATAATAAGAATTCAAGGGTATAGTTTCTACCCAAACCTACTAATTGTAATTTACCACACCCTACTGCCAAGTTCTACACAGAGCTTTGATGAATAATATATATATATATATATATATATATATTATAATCGCACTGTGTCTCTCTGTACGTACATATACATTTCACATAGCTCTAAATAAATATTACCAAAAATACAGAGACAATGGGAAAGTTTTTCGTTTTGTAAAATGTATTTTCCACAAGAACTCTCTTAATTTTCTTTCCTGTAGTAGAACACATTGAAAGAAAAAGGAACACAATCTTACCTGTACACTGCCCCCCATTCGTGGGGTCTCCATAATACCCTGGCATGCAATCTTGACACTGCTTCCCAGTGGTGAGATTTTTACATTGCTCACACACATTATTATTGATGCAAGTGCTGTGTCCATTACACTGGCAAGCTAAGGAAAGTAGAAAAATTATTAGAAATAGATACATAACAATTCCAAGTACAAGAGGAATAAGGACAAAGAATGTTTCAAAGTCAAGTGGTAGAAAATAATACTTGCTAGTTTGTTTGTTTGTTTGTTTGTTTGTTTTTCAGTGTATAATAAATGTGGATCAGAACATAAACACGGGACAATATGCACAATAAATTCTGTTGGAAATTTTGCCTTATGCACCATAAATTCGATGTTAGAGAGAAAGTGAAACAGAAACATTATAGGGAAAGAGGGAATAATTTGTAGCATATTCCATAAATATTCATGAAAATTTTGTCTATTAAATCACACAAATACATGACTGAATAACATAGCTTTGGTCAAGAGCGTTAAAATACATTTCAAGTATATTAACATACAACAAAGGAATAAATTTTTAAAAACTGCATCACAAGTAAAAAAAACAGTATCTTTAAATTAATTTGAATAAATATTTCTCTCCTTTGGGCAGGAAAAGCTTCAAGACTATTGCTAAACAGAATCACAGTTAAAGAATAGGATTCTGTATGTCCTTGTAATATGTAATTTAATTTAACAGATTTTCATGCTAAATATTACAGTAGAATTCACAAATTTTCTGTGAGAGTTGAAGTCCATACATGTAATACTGAATAGGGGCAGAATAATGGCTAACTTTGGTAATTAACTGTCATTGATGATTAAATATAATCATCAATGTCATAACCTTTTCAATACTATTCAAATTATTTGAGTAAGTTCTCACTCTAGCCAAGAGAATCAATGAGTGTTCAGCTGACTCCACATCTTTGTGATTTGCATCTATTCTGATTGGCCAGTGTATTTAATGCAGTAGTTTTTGTATTATAAGAATATGTGGTACATTGGTGTATTGCACCAAAGTAAAAGACTGAGGTGGAAGCCCCAGGGGGTTCAGTTCCTGGAACATGATGGCAGAGGAGGACCTAGTGGGGGTTGTATTGTTATGTACAAACTATTGTATATTACATATTCAAAACAGAGTAAGGTTATAAGCAAGACAAAACACTAATGGATAAATAAATACACTTCCAAAAAGATGAAAAGCCAAGTAGCCACATCTTTAAGAATGCTAAGAGGCATAGCCCTACTATAACACTGTTTAGAAATAACATGAAGTCATCACAAAAAAAGGTTAAATAATTAAACTATTCTCTTTATGAAACTGAGGAAAACCATGGAGTATTTTTTCTATTATATTTTACATTGTGCAACAACAGAGAGAAAGTTTAATAACCAGGAAAAAATACTCATGGTAAAATAATGACAAAATCATTTTTGGAATACCCACAGTTTTTTAAATGTACAAATTTTGTGAAAAAGTTAATGATGGTTATCTTAGTTTAAAAAGATTTCCCTGCACCATCAATTTTTATAGTATGTTCCTATCAGTTTTATACTAAAAAAGTTTAGAGCTTTAATATTAAACATATTGTCGATTAGTGCTTCAAGAAAGTGTATTATGTGACACTACTTATTATTTCACCCAGGTAAAAACAGTATGTAAAGCACCACCTGAAGATATCAAAATTTAGGTTAACACAAGTAGTCTATGTAACCTGTGGCTATGGATTTTCATCTGAAAGACAAAATTATTTAACTTCTAAATAAGATAGCTAAATTTAGCTGCCAGTCTGACATCCTCTTCAGAGATCAGCACTAAAATAATAGCAAGATTGGCCAGTAAAACAAGAATCTGTATATGGTAACTTTAGTTGTAACCTACAATGTCACTGAAAATTTTTTTTAAAGGTCCCCCTGGTATACTGCCACTCAGCTGTCACTTCCAGACAGTGAAAAACTCTCAAGGCATTTCTTAACCATGGGATGTGAGGTCCATTTCTTTTCTTTTTTAATATTTATTTATTTATTCCCTTTTGTTGCCCTTGTTACTTTTTGTTGTTGTAGTTATTATTGTTGTTGTTATTGATGTCGTCATTGTAGGATAGAGCAGAGAGAAATGGAGAGAAGAGGGGAAGACAGAGAGGGAGATAGAAAGATAGACACTTGCAGAACTGCTTCACTGCTTGTGAAATAACTCCCCTGCAGGTGGGGAGCCTGGGGTTCGAACTGGGATCCTTACACCAGTCCTCACGCTTTGCACCACCTGTGCTTAACCCTCAAGGTCCAGTTCTTAACCATGAGGTACACAAGAAGCACTTCAGTGGTATATCTACATACTGCTTCTGGAAATTGTGGTACAGGGTGGGGAAAACCAAGGATTTATTTAATAAATAAAACAGCTAGAGATCAGATACAATTTAGACCTGACAGCAGGCAAATTTTCAGTCTAAAGAGAATGGCCATCATTTCAGCTTCTACTTCACATAGCAGCAATGCCAAAGGACAAAGCATGTTACAGAAAACAGAACCAGTGTATCAAACAGAGCCGTGAATAGGACGTGCTGGCTAGCTTCCGGCTGTTACTTCTACCCCTCTATCATCATGATGTTGGATCAGCAAGGAATGTAAGCTTCTATCTAATCATTATTCCAGCAAACGTGTTGTATGAAAAGTTCCAATAACAACTCTTTGTTATGTGATGAATATATGCATCCTTAAAAAATGAAAAAGGGGGAGTTGGGCGGTAGCGCAACAGGTTAAGCGCACGTGATGCAAAGCACAAGGACTGGCAATAGGATCCTGGTTTGAGCCCCCAGCTCCCCACCTGCAGGGGAGCCCCTTCACAGGCGGTGAAGCAAGTCTGCAGGTGTCTATCCTTCTCTCCCTCTCTGTCTTCCCCCCCTCTCTCCATTTCTCTCTGTCCTAACGACATCAATAACAACAACAATAACTACAGCAACAATAAAAAAAAAAGGGCAACAAAAGGGAAAATAAATATAAAAAAATTTTTAATAAAAAAATAAAATAAAAAAATGAAAAAGGTCCTAATAACAACAGAGAAGTCATACATACTGTTTTGTCTCAATTATAAATCCAGTCCAGATGGCTCCTAATCTAAGAATATACAATCAGAACGAAAATAAAATGAAAACTTCAGCATTTTTATGCAAATAAAATACATGTTTTTTTTAAAACATGTATTCTGTAAAACATTTAAAAATATTTGCAAGTACTTTAACGATGACTCTTAGTCACTATCAGGCCACCCATCAGCTGAGGCCCTAGTTGAGGAGTCCTGATTCCCAAACAGATATGATGGGCCTAGACCTCGAATAAATCCCTCTCTCCATTGTTCGCGATCATCTCTATTAGGAACAACAAAACAGAACTCTTTGTGGGCCCCCATAGGACCTTGCCCTCAACTTGGATCACTAATAGTAGAGAATGTTCCATCCTCTGAAGGGAGGCTGGACAACATAATTCTATCTTCCACATGAGGAAGATGGGTCCTGATACTGGGGCAGCTTGGAACATTCCTACTCATGACCACAGAATGTAAGCTCAGATCTACAGGGATGCAAAGGTCACATAGGCTCCTAAGCTGAATATGGCCCCCAAATCACATCAAATAGATGGGGTTTATAGTCAACAATATTTATACACCTTTCCCATATTTGGGAGCTACTCTCTTCCCTGATCCAGCTTTCTGGTCCTTTTTCGAGCCATGACATCATCTCCCCAGACAATAACTTGGATCCAACTACAGATCAGATTCCAGGCTCAACGGAAAAACAAACAAACAAATAAACAAAACTAGCATGGCCACAGGCCTTTTGTAATGTAACTAAAATATGCCTACTAGCTATCTACAAAACACAGACCCCTTCAATTCTTCATCTACACTATTCCAGCCCTTAGGTTCACGATTAGTCAACAATTTGCTTGGCTTTATATGTTAACTCTCTTTTCAGCCACCAGGTTCCAGATGCTACCATGATGGCAACCTGACTTCCCTGGACAGATAACCCCAACAATATGTCCTAGAGCTCTAATTCCCCAGAACTTGCCCCACTAGGGAAAGAGAGAGGCAGGCTGGAAGTATGGATCGACCTGTGAATGCCCATATTCAGCAGGGAAGCAATTACAGAACCCAGACCTTGGGTCCATACTCTGAGAGGGTTAAAGAATAGGAAAGCTATGAAGGGAGGGGATGGGATATGGAGTTCTGGTGGTAAGAATTGTGTGGAGTTGTATCTCTCTTATCCTGTGGTTTTGTGTTTCCATTTTATAAATAAAATAAAATATATATATTTGTAAGGGGGAAGCTTCATAAGTGATGAAGCAGTGCCGCAGGTATCTCTCTGTTTCCCTTACCTCTCAATTTCTCTGCCTCTATCCAATAATAAATAAAATAAAATAAAACACTTATATAAAAATATGTGCAAGACACTCTCAATAGCATTCAAAGAATGTCAAGGATAATATATAGCCAGAATGTTTTCAACTCATAACCTACCCCAAAATAAGAGGTAATAATTAACAGGTACAAGAAATAAAGCAGATTCAAAATAAGAGCATTCTTTTTAAAGTTTGATCTAGAGATAGGACGTTACTATACATGAGATAGACAAGCAAGAATCATGGTGAGAATTTCAAAACTCATCAGGGCTTAGATAGATCTCAGATATCTTCAGAAAAAAAAAAGTTAACTGAACCATATTTACAATGCTTAAAATTTTCAATTGTAAGCCCTGAAAAAATAAAGTTACTAACACATATCACAAGCCAAAAGAAGCAGAAAAGATCCTAAACTCCACTGGTACATATTCATGAAATAAAAGGCACTTATGAGAAAGTCAAGCTGTGCCAGGCTTATATGTTAAGTTGAAATGCACATTGTCCATATGGTGGAGAAACTTCAACATCAAACATTAATGTAAAATCTGTTCTCTAAACAAGGGAAGCCTCAAACATCTTGCAAAACTAGTTGTAAATGGTCCCTTGAAATAGTTCCAGAACATTTGTCCCAGAAATATACCACAGAGACGTGGAAAACAGGTTGGTTTTGGTTTTGGGTTTTTTTTTTTAGAAAGAGCTCTTAGATATCATTTTAGAGTCTATGCACCAATCTGACCAATCACTTTAGTAACTGATCATCTCTGCCATTGCAGTGTAAAAGCACAGATAGATAACTCAGTTCAACCAAGCAGTATCTCAATAAACCTCTACTACAAAAATAAATAACAAACCAAATTTAGTTTGCAGACAATGTTTTGTAAACTTGTGACATAGAAGACAAGCATATTCTTTTTTTAATTTTTATTTATAAAAAGGAAACACTGACAAAAAACATAGGATAAGAGGGGCACAACTCCACACAATTCCCACCACCTGAACTCTGTATCCCATTAACTCCCCTGATAGCTTTCCTATTCTTTATCCCTCTGGGAGTATGGACCCAGGGACATTATGGGATGCAGAAGGTGGAAGGTCTGGCTTCTGTAATTGCTTCTCTACTGAACATGGTTATTGACAGGTCGATCCATACTACCAGCCTGTCTGCCTCTTTCCCTAGTGGGGTGGGGCTCTGGGGAAGTGGGACTCCAGGACATATTAGTGGGGTCATCTGCCCAGGGAAGTCTGGTTGGCATCATGGTAACACCTGTTTTTTTTTTCTTAATCTGAACCTGACCTTAAAAACAAAGTTACAACCATCATTAAGTAGTCAAAAAAGATAAACATTATTAAAAAAATCAAAGAAAGGGAGAAAAATATGAAACCCTGCTTAAAGAAGAGACACACTGAATAATATCTTATTAAAGGTATAATCAATAATATTTATAATGCAACAAATAGGTATAATTATATTCAATAAAACAGGAATTAAAAATAATCATTTTTGAGGAAGATGGGTCCTGAAATGAGTGCAGCCTAGAATGTTCCTAGCTGTGACCACAGAATGCAAGCTCAGACCTATAGGGACGCAGAGGTTACACAGGCTCCTGTTCTGAATATGGGCCCCAGATCAAATCAGTGGGGTTTATATACTTTTCCCATATATGGGAGCTACTCTTTTCCCTCATCCAATTTTCAAGTCCTTTTTCCAACTCTGACACCATCTCCCCAGATAATACCTTTTGTCCACCTGCATGTTAGCTGTCAGACTCAGGCAAAAACTAGTAAAGTCATGGGCCCCTTGGAATACACCTAAAATAGACCTATTAGTTTTTTTCCAGAATGGAGACCCCAAATCTCATCTGCTATAATGTTGCCTTTATGTTCCTGATTATTTAACAATTTGTTCTGCTTTATATCTTAATGCTTTTTCAGCTACCAAGTTGCCGATGCTACCATGATGTCAACCTGACTTCCCTGGGCAGATGACCTCATCAATGTGTGCTGGAACCTCACCTCTCAAGAGTTCTGCCCCACTAGGGAAAGACAGAAACAGGCTGTGAGTATGGATTGACTTATCAACGCCCATGTCGAGTGGAGAAGCAATTACAGAAGCCAGACTTTCCACCTTCTGCACACCATAATGATCCTGGGTCCATGCTCCCAGAAAGATAAAGAATAGGAAAGCTTTCAAGGGAGGGGATGGGATACAGAATTCTGGTGGTAGGAATTTGTGAAATTGTACCCCTCTTATCCTATAGTCTTGTCAATATTTCCATTTTATAAATAAATTTTAAAAAACTTAAAAAATAGTAACCACTTCTGTTTAATTATAGAATAGAAAAGTACAATAACTAAAATATAAATACACAAGAGAAATTCAACTGTAGATTGATATTGGCAGAAGAAAGAATGAACAAATGACATTAAATACGTAAAGATTAAATAAACTACAGAGGGAAAAGGAAGGAGAACATTAATAGTCCAAGTAAATGCAGGACGCCATAAGATACACCGTTATTGCATAATGGGGATATTGGAGGTGAAGAGAAGAGTGGGAGAAAGGAGGTTAAAATTTATTTGAAGAAATAATTACTGAAAAGCTTTGCAACATCGATAAAATTAATAATCTACTAACCCGACAAGCTTTAATAAATCAAAGTATAATTAGGATGAAGTTAACAAATAGACACATTCTAATAAAAGTGATGAGTCAACAAGACATGTCAATAATATCAAGAAAAAAACGTTTCCAATTTACAAGGAAATGCAATAAAATTAACAACTGACTTTTTAACAGAAATCAAGCAATAGTTAGTGGAAAATGTACAAAACTCTTCCCTAAAGAAAAGTCAAAAAAACTTCTATTTTTGGCTAAGTCATCCCTGGGACTTCACTGCTCCTAGCCAACTTGTTCTGATAGGAGACGGGTTGGAGGGGACAGTGGAGGGTGGCATAAAGCACCAAAGGCTTTCTAAAATGTGGCAGAGGTCAGGTTCAGATCTGGGTCAGGGACATGGCGAAGCACATATGCTATCCAGATGGCTTATTTTGCCAGCCCAACCAAAATGTTTCTAACCTGCAAAGCTATTTTTGAAAAAATACTTTAATAGAAAAAAAGACATTCACAGATAAAGAAAAATTTTAAAAATCATTTCAACATGACTCACTTTATGACAGGTACTAAATTAAGCTCCAGTTCAGACAGTAACTGAACTTCATTCACTAAAACCAGGAACACTGATAATAGTAATTATATCATCATAAAGAGAAGTGCATCCCTGTGCAACACATCAAAAGACATGAGTAGGTTGAGAACAAGCAGATGAATTTTTTTTATTTTTATAGACAACAGACTGTAAATACCGTCATGTCTGTGTATGTTTTTTCCCCTTTTGTTGCCCTTGTTTATTGTTGTTGTTGTTATTATTATTGTTGTTGGGTAGGACAGAAAGAAATCGAGAGAGGAGGGGAAGACAAAGAGGGAGAGAGAAAGATAGACACCTGCAGACCTGCTTTCACAGCCTGTGAAGCGACTCCCTGCTGGTGGGGAGCTGGGCGGGGGCTCGGGGCTCAAACTAGGATCCTGATGCCGGTCTTTGTGCTTTCTTCCATGTGCACTTAACCTGCTGTGCCACCGCCCGGCTCCCGCATATGAAAAATGTTATGATATAAAAACAGCAAGCAAAAGAAGTAGATATGAGGCAAGCCAGGATTAACTTTTAAAGAGAAAAGCAAGGGTTAACTTCTTAGTTCAAGAAAAATGCAGGTGACAGCAATCTTCCCAGCATAAGCAGGGCTTTCTACTCTTGTAATCAAAATGGCTTTGGTCAGCAGCCTCAG
The DNA here is from genome assembly GCF_950295315.1 of Erinaceus europaeus. Lineage (NCBI taxonomy): Eukaryota > Metazoa > Chordata > Mammalia > Eulipotyphla > Erinaceidae > Erinaceus > Erinaceus europaeus. The sequence continues at coordinate 12,384,177 of NC_080175.1, forward strand.
ACTCTGCTAGTTCTTAGTAGGTGTAACATAGAAAGAAAGAGAAGGTAGGAACACAGAAAAAAAAAAAAAAGGGCAAATAGATGTAAATATAGATAGGTATAGAAATAGTACTCAGCGTATATCTGAGACCTTGTGAGAACTACTGCAGTTTCCAACAAAGGAAATGGGGACACAAAACTTTGGTGGTGGGAATGGTGTGGAATTATAACTATTATAATTTTGGTATTTAAAAAAATTTTTTGATACTTTTTTTTCCTGTATTGGGGGATTAATGTTTTATGATTGGCAGTAAAAATGAGTATTGTTATGTGGAAAACCGAGGAATGTTATGCATGTACAAACTATTGTATTTACTGTCAACTGTGAAACAATCTTATAATTTTGTAAATCAATATTAAATCACCAATAAAAATTAATGAAAAAAAAATCTGCTACTTCCACCCAAGAGTCTGCCAATAATCCAAATAAGTTGTATTCTCCATATACACAAAAGAAAAAAAAAGTTGTTACGTTTGTTGCTATGAGTTACTATGGAAAAGTTGAACATTGTACAAAAGGGCCAGGACCACTTTGGTCAGAGGCCAGTGTCTTTTGGACATGAGTCCAGCTGGGCCAGAGATCCACATAAATGCTGCTTCCTGCATTAAAGCCTCAGTGTGTACCATCTCTCTGCCTTGAGAATCCAATAACAGATATACAAATACCAATATAATGGGCTTTTTAAAATGGTAGTGAAGACAAAGGGGGAGGGTAACATTATTAAAAAAGAAGGATCCATCAGGATCAGGTAGTGGCTCATTCAGTAGAGCACACACTGTCATGTGCAATGCTCACCATCTGGCAGCACCCTCACAGGGCAAGTTTCACAAGTGATAAAGCCGTGTTGTAGTGTCTCTTTCTGTGTCCCATACTCCATCTTAAAAAAAAAAGTTAAAAAAAAAAAGAGGCCACTGGGAGCTGTGTAGGTGTTGAGTATATTGAGTACCAGTGACAACCCTGGTGATACTATCATCATCATCATCATCATCATCATCATCATCCATCCATCAAGATGACAGAAATTGGGGCCAGGTGGTGGCGCACCTGGTTGAGCACACATGTTACAGTGCACAAGGAGGTGGGTTCAAGCCCCTGGTCCCCACCTGCAGGAGGAAAGCTTCACAAGTGGTGAAGCAGGGCTGCAGGTGTCTCTCTGTCTCTCTCCCTCTAGATCTCCCCATTCACTCTTGATTTCTGGCTTTCTCTATCAAATAAATAAATAAAGTTTAAAAAAAAGATGACAGAAATAATGTGAACAATGTGAATATATCTGCACTTAACAAGAGCTACTCAAAATGCATGCAGCAAAGGCTAACAGAAAATGAAATGGAAATACAAAATTCAAGAATCATAGTTAGAAATCTTAGTTAGTATACCCCACCTTCAATTAAGGATGGAACTAGAGGCTGCACAATGGCAGACTTGGTTGAGTGTATATATTACGGTGCACAAGGGCGCAGGTCCAAGCCCCTGGTCGCTACCTACACAGGAAAGCTTCTCAGCTGGTGAATCAGTGCTGCAGAGTCTCTGTTCCTTCTCTCTCTCTCTCGTCCCCTTTTATCTAAATTTCTGTCTTTTCTATCAAAGAAACAAAATTTTAAAAAGAATTACTAAATTAAGAAAAGGATAGAGCTAGACAGATAATCAGTAAATTAATACAAGACTTGGACAACACTACAAATCACCTGGACCAAACATAGTAACTCACAAAATAGTGGCAGGATATATATTCCAATTCCTGGTTATAAAACAAACTTCAGTAAATTTAAAGAGGCTGAACTCATAAAAAGTTTATTCCCTGATTACAAAGAAAAACAATTAAAAATTTGAGGAAATTATAAATTAGTGAATATCAAGCAACATAATCCTAGATAGGCAATGTTTAAAGAAATATTAGGAAAATTAATATTTGCTTTCAGGTAAATGGAATGGAAATCTAATTTTTCATGAAACTAAGTAATCATTATGTGCTGACAGAACTATTATTATGTCAGCACACCACACCTTCAACTAACTTATCATCTTCTTCCATTAGGATGCTGGGCCCTTAACTCCCTTCAACACTTTATGGAGTTTGACTCAAAATGCCATGTATAGAAAATAAATTTACACTATAGGAGGGAACCAGTCTAACCACAGCAGAGAACGATCATCTATAGTGAAGAAACTCAAAATAAACCATCTAAAACCACCAGAGGTGAGTGAAGAATCCTGAGACTATCCCAACCCAATCATGCTCTAGATGACATTATCCGAAAGACAAACACACACACCACCACCACCACCACCACCACCATCACCACACCACACCTCACCCCACACCACACCACACACTGAGGGGTTGCAAGAGTTGAACTTAGCAAAAATAGAGACTCATGAATAAAACTGCTTTACTTCAGCCAAGACTGGGGTTCTGTGCCAAACACTAATAAATTATTGAACACATGCTTAGAGCACACAGGAACTATCTACAAAAAGAATTAGTGAACTAAAATATAGATCAATGGAGATACAAAGATAAAAATTACATCACAGAAATTTGGGGACATAGTGAAAAAGCCTAGTAAAATAAAATAAAACAGACACAAATAGGCAAAAGTAAAATACGCACACAGAAATAGACAAAAGTAAAATACACACACAGAAACAGAAGACTTCGTGTCACGGTAAGACAAGTAAAATATCTGAAGAGATTTCGACAGGAAACTACAAAAAAATTTATAAAGTCATGATGGGGCAAGTAGACAGCACAATAAAAGCACATTTGACTTTTAATGCCTAAGGCTCAGAGGCCCCAGGTTCAATCCCTTGTACCCCTCATTATATATCAGAGCTGAGTGGTAGGTACTCTGATCTCTCTCATTAAAGTTAAGTAAATAGAAATATTTTTAGAAAATCAATGTCTAAAATAAATACAATTTCTATGTAATTTGTTAAATTCACAATTACAATTAAAGGTGAAACTGTTACTTAGTTACCTCATATTAAAATCACTGATACTGAAATGTTAGGATAAAAATCTGCTTGACAAGAGAAAAGAAAAATACATTCTGCATTATAAAGAAAAGCAATAAAACTGTTAAAAGAATTCCTAAGATAAACAGAATGTTTAAAGAAAAATGCCATGGTCACATAAAATTACTGAAATACATCTGTCAAATTAGACTATTTTTTCAATTAAAGGTATCCTTTAATTACAAAAATGTGCATATTGCCCATACATGTGAAACCTAAGAAAATTTATAGCTACATTTGAGAAATAGTCTTTTACAATGCTAAGCACACTTTATTGAACTAAAAACTACTTTAGTAAAAGGGTAGCCAGACTTATAAGAAAAAATAAAGATTGTAAATAGGTCAATGCCTGAGAAAATAAAAATATTTTTCAGGTAGTTTTCTTTATAAGAAAATCATATTTCATAGCAAAAAAATAGTAATTTATTGGTGACTACTGGCTTCAACAACTAAAATGTATGGCAATAATTACATGAAAGGCTAGAAAAAAGCACATGAAATTACACTATTGTAATATGCTTACCTTATACATGAAGTAGTATAATATTGATTCAAGGTAGACTGACAAGATAAAGATGACTATAACAATCACTACAGCAGTCACTAAAAAAAACACAAAAGAGGTATAGCTAAAAATCCAATAGTAGTGATAAAATTGGATTTTAAATCAACCAATAAAAAAAAAGCAAAAGGAAAAACAAGCAACTAAGGAAAAATATAGAATATTTTCAAGACAAATACCACGATGGTAGGTTTAATGCTAATATTACATGAAATTTAAATTAACTGATAAAAGACAGAATGTCAGACTAGATTTTTTTAAAAGGAATTACCAAATACTATTTTAAGGAAATTTATTTAAAATAAAAACACAAGCAGTAAACTTATAATTCTGCCTGTGAATAAATAAACTTGAGTAGTGGCTTGCAGTTGTAAAGAAAACAAATGAAAAACTAAATATATATTTAAAAAAAACTATGAGACAGCTACACACAACAATATGTAAAATGGTTCCATTGAAACTTCTTCTCAATAATTAACTGGAACACACAATGTGAAACTTAAGGACAGAAAACAGAGAATTAAGCAAAGCTAGGAGCTCACTAAACTGGGAATACTTTATATTCCCACTGTTCAGACTGGAGAGACTTAATTATAAGGAGAGCATTGCATAGAGGCCACAGAAAGGTAATATCTTACTAGTGAAAACAAATTAGAAGTAGAATTTAGGGATACCAGCCCTAAAAAGAAAAAAAGGTAAAAAGTCATTTTTGAAATGATTATATGAATTCTAAGTAACATAACTCATCAGTTAAAAAAACAAAAAACTGTGACCGAGGTCTAGGAGGTGGTGCAGTGGGTAAAGCACTGGACTCCCAAGCATGAGGCTCTGAGTTCAATCTCCAGCAGCACATGTACCAGAGTGATGACTGGTTCTTTCTCTACTCCTATGTTTCTCATTAATAAATCAATAAATAAAATCTTTAAAAAAGAAAAGGAAAAAAAAAATGGACCGACAAAATAGCTCACCTGGGTATACTGTACTACTCTGTCACTCAGACAACCCAGGTCAAGAACGACTCCCACAATGCTACAGGTATCTTTGATGGAGTGGTATTTTTTCTTCTTCTCTTCCTCTGCCTCTCTGTTTCAGTCTATTTCTTTCTTTATCTGAAAAAGCGGGCTTGAGCATGAAGACCCAATAATCACCAAAAAACGTAGAACAAACAATACAAAACTAAAAAAATTTACAACTTACACTTTAAATTTTCACAATGCCCAGGATATCTATCACCCACAGAAAGGTGGATATTTTTGATCCATAATAAATAAAAGATAACTGTTTTCAAAAGAAATGAAAAAAATGGCACAAAAGATTGAATCAACAAAAGAAAAGGACCTAAGTTGGGGGAAGACAGACACCTATAACAGGGAGATGAGAAACTGTACACTATGAACACCCCCCCCCCCCCCCCCGCTGTAAAGTGATTTGGGAAAGAGGAAAAGGAGGGCCAAGTTACCAAGGGGTCTGGAACCCCAGTGTCCTATGTCTGAAGAAGACAGTATGGAGAATGTAAGGAGTACTGACATATATTAAGTGGAGACAGTAAACTATACACTTATGACATCAGTCTTGTAAATCAATTTTTCCTCAAAAAAGAGACCGACTTTTTATAAGTATGATCTACATGCTCAAAAATATAAAGTAAAACATGAACAGCAGGGCCCGGCAGTGGTGCACCAGATTGAGCACACACACTACAGTGTGCAAGGTCCCATGTTCAAGACCCCAGTCCCCACATTCACAGGGAAAGCTTCACAAGCGGTGAGCAGTGATCTCTGTCTCCCACTTCCCTCTATTTCTATCCTAAAATAAATTTAAAAAATAAAAAATAAACATGAACAGGAAAAAAATAAAATTATAAAACGTTTCTAAAAAAGAAAAACAATAGATACAAAATAAAAAAGAAATTCTATGAGGAAAGAACAATCTCTTCAACAAAAGAATTCTGGGAAACCTGGAAATCTGCATAGGGAAGACTTGAGCTGGGTCCCTATTTCCCACCAAACATAAAATCTATCTCAAGGGGCCGGGTGGTGGCGCACCTGGCTGAATGCATGTATTACAATGCTCAAGGACCTGGGTTCAAGCCCCAGGTCCCCAACTGCAGGAGGAAAGCTTTGTGAGTAGTGAAGCAGGACTTCAGGTGTCTCTCTGTCTCTCTCCTTCTCTATCACTCCCTTCCCTCTGGATTTCTGGCTGTCTCTATCCAATAAATAAAGATTTAAATTTTTTTTAAATCCATCTCAAAATGAAACAGAGATGTTCATGAAAGACTTAAGATTATTTATCTGTTATAAGAAGATACAGGGGCCAGGTGGTGGCGCACCTGGTTGAGTGCACATGTTAGAATGTGCTAGGACTCAGGTTCAAGCCCCCAGTAGCCCCTGCAGGGGGAAAGCTTTGTGAATGCTGAAGCAGGGCTGCAGGTGACTCTCTGCTTCTCTCCCTCTCTATCACCCCCTTCCCTCTCGATTTCTGACTGTCTCTATCCAATAAATAAAGATAATAATAAAAAAATTAAAAAATAAGAATATACAGATGCCAAACTTAGGGATTTTACATATTACATGTAGCTTCACAGGTACAGAACTAAAAGTACAAGAAAAACAACATGGGACAATAAAATTAAAGACTATCATGCATCAAAGAACATTATCAAGTAAGTGGGGGGAAAAAAGCTAGAGAATGGAAGAAAATACTAACAAGTCATTCTTTGATACGGAATTTTTATTTAGACTATATAGAGAAAACTAATGGTTCAATAATGAAAAAATAATATTCCACACTAAACAACAACCTAAGATTTTAGCAGACTCTACTGCAAAGAAAAATACAAATAGCAAACGCCCTTACACTGTTAGTCATCAAGCAAGTGAAAATCAAAACCACAAATAGGCACCACTTCACTAAGAGGACTATAATCAAAATGGCATGAAATAACCAGCACTGGCAAGGATGTAGAGCACCCTTCTTCCATCTGCAGAAGGTTAATGGTAGTTCTCATGTGACAGATACTCTATTTCCAAAATAATGAGAATATGTCCATACATTACACTTATACATGGATCCCCACAGATGCATGTTCTATGTTAACAACTGCAAACCACCCAACTATCTATCAAGTTAAGAATGAATGAATGAATGAATGAATGAATGAATGAATGAATGAATGGTGGTGTTCCTATATTGTTTAGCAATTAAAATTGAACCACTAGTTTTCAACATGGATTAACTGTGAAAATAGTATACCATGTGAAAGAAGTCTGTTACAAAAAAAACTACATATAGTTTGATTCGCTTGATATAAAATGTCCAGAACAGAATATCCACAAGCCTAAGAGAAAGAGGGTGCCTCAAGCTATTCCATTTACAAGGAAACCTCAAATGGATCATGGAAACAATGTTGTAAACAACATAAAACTAAATAATTTCTAATAGTTGTATTTATAACTATAAAAATGTCATCAGACTTGCTACTATCAATTCCTTAGGGAGTAACTGGAAACAAGTAGTGCTCAATGGTAACGGGAATCTATTACATCTAATTCATTCAGGGGAAAAAAAAAAACAGCTGTAACATTAAAAGCAAAAAAAAAACAAGACAAAAACCATTGCCCAGAAGCTGACGTCTTTGGGAGAATAACATTCAACTGCTTTTAGCACTTAAGATTTTGAGCAAAACTGTCATCTCCATTTCTAGTCCTCATTGCATTTCTTGGCCTCTCCTCACCACTCAATGAATGTTTGTTGGTTAAAACATAGAAAAATTGGGAGGCAGGTGGTAGCACAGTAGGTTAAGTGCACATGGTGCAAAGTGTAAGAACCAGCGTAAAGATCCTGGTTCGAGCCCTGCCTCCCCACCTGCAGGGAAGTTGCTTCACAAGCGGTGAAGCAGGTCTGCAGGTGTCTATCTTTCTCTCCCCCTCTATCTTCCCCTCCTGTCTCCACTTCTCTCTGTTATATCCAACAATGAAGACAGACAACAATAATAACTACAACAACAATAAAACAACAAGGGTGACAAAAAGGGAATAAATAAATATTTTTTAAAAAACATAGAAAAATTAAACTTAATAGAGGAAAGGTTTCTTTGGTTCAGAGAGCAGGTAACAGACAGACATGTACTACTCTCAGGAAATGCCAGGTCTCCTTCAGGTAAAGTATATCATTCCTCTTCCCCTCAATGATTTGCAGAGTATATAACCCTAAAAGCTGTGGAATAAAATAAGTGCTACTGAGATCACATGTGCAAATGACTTTCATATAGAAATGCAAACATTGTGTAAATATACCTGCATTATCAGGGGTTAGGCTCAAGAAAAATCTAGTATAGTCACGGGTACTTTGGAATATAACTAAAATAGGCCTACTACCTATCTTCAAAACAGAGACCCCCCAATCTTCATCTGCTCTATTTCAGCCTTTAGGTTGATGATTAGTCAACAATTTGTTTGGCTTTATATGTTAACTCTTCTTTCAGCCACGTGGCTGATTCCATGATGCTACCATGACGGTGGTGGGAGTTGTACCCCTCTTATCCTATGGTTTTTGCCAGTGTTTCCTTTTTATGAATAAAAATATTTTTTTAAAAAAATGCAAACACTGGCAATTGAACAGTGAAATAAAATGCATGTAGAAAAAAAACCCAAGAGGCCTGTAGGTGGCTCACCAGTAGAGCACACATGCTACCATGCATAAGGGTCTAGGTTTGTGTCCCAAACCACCAAATGAGATGCCTGCCAGGGCAAGGACTGCAAGAGAGCTTCATGAGCAGTGCTATGGTGTCTCTCCTCTCTCTGTCTCTCAACTTCTACCTAAAGGAAAAGAAAAAAATATGAATATATTAAAAACTTTGGAATTACACACTTGGAATGGGGAAACTGCATGTGATTAGTCTTGTGTGTTGATGAAATTAGGTCTTAGTATCCATTATTTAATCAACCGTGAACCATTCCTCTTAAGTGTTAAGGGAATTGAATATGTGCTGGGATAGTGAATCTGGTTATTGAGTTATATTACATGGCAGAGTCAATGTTAAAAATAGGAAATGCATCTTGGACTTGAGAGATTCCTTGAGAAGAATTTGCATGTATGTGAAGAGATTCTAAGTGTGGGAGATTCTACTTGAGTCTGTTAAATTCTGCTTTGGCAGTTTAGATGGCATGGGCTATATGGGAGAGAAGTACAGCATTTTTCAGGAATTGACATGTTCACTGTCTAACAGTCAGCTAGAAAACAAGAACTTTACTCATGCAAAGCAAGGAACCAAATTCAACCAGCAACATGAATGAAAGAGCTGGGTAGTAGTTTTTTTGTACAGCTTCCAAACAAAAACTCAGCTGAAAGGATTCCAGCCTTTGAGAGGTGCAGCACAGAAGTCAGCTAAGTCAAAAGCCCAGTATTTGGCATTTAGTCCACATCCATTTATACAGAAAATAAACAGATACTGTTAATCTCTAAGTTAACCATGACCATTTTTATGCAGTGATCTAAAATAAATAAAAGAAACAAACAAATTGATATGGTGGCAGCTACACAAATCCAAGTCTAAAGTGGTAATCTGTAATATCTTTGGAATTTAAAAGGAGATTCATCTCATAAATCTTGATCTGTTTTTGAAATTTATTTATCAGGTAAGAATGTTTGAAATTGTAGGTCTCCTTGATCAGTTTGGCCATATTTCTCCCTGTTGTTCCAAGTAATGTGTTGTAACTCTGATTTCCATTTTCTAATGTAAAAATGGTCAGTTCAACTTGCCTTAGCATAATATATGTTCCCAATTTTTCACACTTCAAATATTTATGTCTTTACATTTTTATATATCTATTCGTAGAAACAGGGGAGTAAGAATTCCATAACTTCAAATAAGCATCTTTTTGACTAATGGTATATTTAATAGGATGGACTCTTTTTTATATTTTTTAAAGATTTTTTTATATTTATTTATTTATTCCCTTTTGTTGCCCTTGTTGTTTTATTGTTGTAGTTATTGATGTCACCATTGTTGGATAGGACAGAGAGAAATGGAGAGAGGAGAGAAAGACAGAGAGGGGGAGAGAAAGATAGACACCTGCAGACCTGCTTCACTGCTTGTGAAGCGACTCCCCTGCAGGTGGGGAGCCAGGGGTTCGAACGGGAATCCTTAAGCCGGTCCTTGCGTTTTGTGCCACGTGCGCTTAACCAGCTGCGCTACTGCCGGACTCCGAGGATGGACTCTTAAGGAGGGGGAGGAAATCATCTCTGAAAAAGACATGTAGCTCTGGAGAATAAGTCACTGGCTATCGCATCTGCACTGCCATACATGAGGCCCAGCGGGGAGGATGGCACAGCACATGGAAGATGTTAGTAACAATGGAGATGTTAATACGATTTAGCAAATAGGAAGGCAACATTGATGCTGTGGTGTCTCTTCCTCTTTCTCTCTAGCTGAATTAAAAAATGACCCCAAGTGATTAAATCTCGTGTACATAAACAAGAATCTGCAGTTCTAAGGAAAAGAGAGAGGAAGAAAGGGAGGACAAATACATGTAATGTCTCCTTATGGGTTCCTTCTTCCTTACTGTAACTGAGAGATCTAATCTCCTTATCTTTCCCACAAAGAAGGTAGGACTGGAATCTGTAAACCCCTGTCTAGTGCTGCTTACTAACTAACCACTCTAAAGGACCTTCTCCCTCTTTTCAAATGTCTCTGAGTTAAGCTATTTAAAGATAATTATGTAGAGAAGTTACTAGCTTTTGAGGGTCGGGGGTCTTTCCCAAGGTTACAGGAGGCATATATATTATTATTAATTTTCTTTTCAGTTTTCCCCTATCAATCTGTTTTTAGTATACCAATGTTAAATTTGAGAATATTTAATCTAATAGTAACTTTATACAATTCTTTTTTTTTTACCTCAGAGTGTTGTTACATTTATAATTCCATTCTACTTAACATATTAAACAGTTCATTTGGTTTTTTTTAATACGCAGGATGTAATTGTATTGTTATTTTTTCCTTGTCCACTTGTAACATTAATGTTAGTGACAGTGGCCTTTCTTTTTGTCTGTTATGAAGTATATTTTCCTGTTTCTTTGCATATTCTTTGAATGCTAATTTTACTAGATGTCGGACATGTACACTGTAAATATACATTTTGGGTGCTGCATATTTTTATATTTATAAAAATATTCTTTGAGCAAGGCATTGGTGATGTAATGGTGAGCGTTGCCTTCTTTATATTCTTGGGCTTCCTCTGGAATTTGATTAACTGAGAACAATTTGATCATTCCGACTGTTAACAGACTCATTCAACACTTAGACAAGTGTTAATTTTTCCACACAAGAAGAGCAAAATCCTTCTGAGTACTATACTTGGTGACCAATGAATAATAACGTTTTCTACTCTAGCTATTTGGGACAGAGATAGTCAATCTTGTACATTACTTGGTAACTGTTTCCTTTATTCCTTTCAAAGGGTTCTTTTCAGATACCAAGGTATTCTACAGTAAGAATATCTTTTCTTTTAAAAAATATATTTATTTATCTATTATTGGCTAGAGACAGAGAGAAATTGAGAAGGGAGGGGAGATATAGAGGGAAAGAGAAAGAGAGACAGCTGCAGCTCTGCTTCACCACTTGTGAAACTTTCCCCCCGCAGTTGGAGACAAGAGGACTTGAACCCAGGTCCTTGTGCACTGTAATGTGTGCACTTAACCAGGTGCGCCACCACCTGCCCCCTTCATTTTATTTTATTTTATTTTATTTTATTTTAATTATTTTACCTCCAAGGTTATCACCAGTCCAACTCAGTACTGGCACTAAGAATTCACCGCTCCCAGTAGCCTGGTTTGTTTTTTGTTTTGTTTTGTTTTTTCCTACAAAGGAAGAAAGTCAACTGCAGACCTGCCTCACCACTTGTGAAGCGTCCCCCATGCAGCTCCTTGAGTGGGTCCTTGTGCACAGTTCTAGGTATGCTGAACTGTGTCCACCACCACACACCCCAAGAAATCTGTTTCTTAACTGAATGTGTAAGGTATTCTAATGCCCATTCTAATGCTCCAGCGTTTCTTCTGTGCAGTTCTGCCGTGGTATCTGCCCAGGAAATCTAGTTGCTTTGGTCTCCCAGACTCTTAGTTCCATCTCCTCAATTTATTGAGATCATCACACTCTACCTCTGCTCACTGATTGCACTACTTTCTTCATGTAGGCAATTTAAAAAATTATTTTTTAATTATTTATTTTTTTGATATTTATTCTCTTTGGTTGCCCTTGTTGTTTTATTGTTGTTGTATTTATTGTTGTAGTTGTTATTGATGTCGTCGCTGTTAGATACGATAGAGAGAAATGGAGAGAAGGGGGGAGACAGAAAGGGAGAAAGACACCTGCAGACCTGATTCGCCACCTGTGAAGCAACTCCCCTGCAGGTGGGGAGCCAGGGGCTGGAACTGGAATCCTTACGCAGGTCCTTACACTCTGCACCACATGTGCTTAACCCGATGCACTACCACCAAATAAATAACCAAAAGTTATTTATTTGTATTTTATTGGATAGAGACTGAGGGAAATGAGGGGTAGAGAGGGAAAGAGAGACAGACACCTGTAGCATTGCTTCAGTCCTGGTGAAGCTTTCCCACTGCAGGTGGGGAACAAGGGCTTGAAGCTGGGTCTTTATGAACGGTAAATGTGTGCTCACACAGGTCTGACACCACCCGACCTCCACAAACTGAAACATTTCCCACTTTATTGGGAGTGTACAGTACAGCTGTTGACATGTAGGTGCAACCTCTCCAGCTGTTGACATGTAGGTGCAACCTCTCATCTCCCCATGATAGGTGTCTGTGAGACTCTTTACCTCAGCCTATATCCATTTCCATCATCATAAATCAGGAACCCAATGCCCCTCCATCCCCCCCTTCCCAAAGTGTTCTGGTACAAGACACTCAATCCAAGTTTTCCCTTAATTTCCTTGCTTCTTAATTTTCACCAATGAATAAGAACATCCTGTATTCATCCTTCCTTTGCATATCTCACTCAACATGATACCTCTGAGGTCCTCCCAAACCTTCAGCCATTAATCTGCGGCGGTGGCAGGTCTCACTTCATTCACTTCTACCTGTGAGGTATCTCTAAATCTATTGCATGATAGTCACTGTCTTAAGAACTATTCTTCCTCTATATTCCTCTTCCTATTTCTTATTTGTGTAACAGAGATGAAGTCACTTTGAAGAAATGCTGGGGCAATCAACCACCCTAGTTTGCCCAGTTACACTGTCATACCGAAAAATAAAAATAAAAATAAAACCCACCCTAGGGAACCAGTTCATCCTGAGAACACCAGGGCAGCAAACCATCCCACGGACAGCTACTCCTTTTCTTGATGCATGTTTTATTTATTTTTTTAAATATTTTTATTTTATTTATTTATTCCCTTTTGTTGCCCTTGTTTTATTGTAGTTATTATTGTTGTTGTCATCTTTGTTGGATAGGACAGAGAGAAACGGAGAGAGGAGGGGAAGACAGAGAGGGGGAGAGAAAGATAGACACCTGCAGACCTGCTTCACCGCCTGTGAAGCGACTCCCCTGCAGGTGGGGAGCCGGGGGCTCAAACCGGGATCCTTATGCCGGTCCTTGTGCTTTGAGCCACCTGCGCTTAACCCGCTGCGCTACAGCCCAACTCCCTCTGCATGTTTTATAAAGCAACTTGTTTCACTTTAGACAAATATTTTAAATGCTACATTTAAAACAAAAGTAGCAAAACTTACTGTCTAGAACTCAGAACATTTAAAAGTAAATAGTCATTTTTTTCTTTTACTATATGCAAAGAATAAAATCTCTAAAATGCAGACTGGGTCATTTTACAGATGAATATAGAACAACTGGCACAAAAATGATGATCAGATAGTCAATAAGCAGATAAATAAAACAAAACTAACCTCAGACTATGTTTAATTTAAAGGGAGGCAGGCAAAGAGATTAACGGGGACAAAGTACAGATGGTGGACAAATAATAAGATAGTCACTGGAAAATAATACCTTTAATTTAAATGGCACAAATGCTCTCATTTAATGACAGGCACTATTAGATTAAAGAGAACAACCTTACAATATATTATCTATTAAAAAACATTGTCTACATAACATATTTTAAAGTAGAAATATGAAAATGACATAAAAACAATGAGAAGCAGTTTTTAGAGGGAATTTGCAAACACAAGTTGCTTGTGAGAATTAAATAATAGGATCAATCACATAAGTTCCCCTTTAAGTAATTAGAGGACAAAATTAAAGTAGAAAGTAAAGTCGGAGAGAATTAATAAAATATTAATGAGTAATAGAGACAACCAATATACTAAAGTAAGATAATTTATTAGTGTCTGAGCAACCTCTAATCTAACTAATCAACAGAAAAACACAAATAATAATACTAATTGGTACTATTATTATTGTTGTTGTCATTGTTTTACCAAAACATTGATCAATTCTGGTTTATGGTGGTGCAGGGGATTGACTCTGAGACTTTGGAGACTCAGGTATGAAGAGTCTCTTTGTATGACTATTATGCTATCTCCCACCCCACAAATTATTGATACTTGTTGTTAAAGTGAATTCATATTAAGTTTAATCAAGAGAAGGAGATAGTTTAATAAAGAGTTTCATAAAAGAAACTAATTATCAATCTCACTTAAGAAAAATAATACACAGAGAAGCCTCATAGCAACTTTTAAAAAAATAAAATTTCATCCAAAATTCCTCCACCAAAGAAAACTCTAGATACAAACAGCTTTGTGGGTAAATACTTCCAAACATATGTAGAAGAAATGATATCAATTTATATAAGCTCCAAAAACAGAGGAGAAAGGATGTCTCAGGTTAAAACTGATTACTACATATATACAACAAGCCAGATGTCAGGAAACCTACAGAACAATATTTTACCAATTCAAATGCAAAAAAAAACCCCACAAATTTTAAAATCAATTAGAAGCAAAAAGGGTCCTCAAACAATAAAACTACTAATTAAAATACTGTGAAGATTATAATAAATGTCAACTCTTTTTTAAAAAAAGCCTCTTCAAATTGATACGCACATTTAACAAAAAAACAGCTAATATCAAATTTAAGATATATGGCTAAATACTTTTAAAATAAGATAAATGGTTTCTCCTACTAATCTAATTCTATGTTGCACAAAATAACATGGATTATCTATAAAGGGGAAAAATCTCTTTAATTTTCAAGACTACGTAGCAAGTATTACTGGACCCTGTGTCCATTTCCATTGGCCCATATGGTTTCAGTACAAGAAATAGTTTGAGTCTTATCTCATGCATCTTCTGCAGCAACTCAACGATTCTACTACCTCAAATGTTCACTGTTAGAGAAGAAAATTATCAAGATTGGCTGGCACTTCTCATAAAGGTAACACCTCCAGAGGTGATGGCTACAATGCCCATCCTCCTAATTCCTATATGAGTTAACCCCAAGGAGCACTGCGCATGGCATTCTTTCATTTGTCACTAGTGGTTCTGAGTTCCAAATTCCTAAAGAAAATCTTCAAATCAATGAAGTATATATTATTGCCTTTTCCCCCCTTTTGTTACAAAACTCCTTCCACTCCCACAATTGTGTATCCTAAGCTCATTTCCTAAATAAACTACTTCACCAACACTTTTATGACAGCCCATTGCTGCTTCTTTTTCACAGACCCACATTATTCACTCCCTTGCCTATTTCAGGTTATTTACCAGCACTGTCAGTAAGGCACCCACGCTATTTTATGTTTGCGATTTCATCTCCTTTCCATACATATGTATTTGATAGCATTTACCATTATTTAAATTAGTGAATATATGTATACATAATTAATCTGAGTTTGAATTGTGATAATAGTAATAATAATAGTCAAGGTTTAATTTTTTAAAGATTTAAAAAAAAAATCTAATTTATAGTTAATGTTATCATCACATTATTTGGTAATTGGGTTAACTTTGAAAAGTCCTTTTGTTAGGGTTTGCTGTACAGTACTCAGTATCTTGTATATAGCTGTGCTATTGGTTGCTTCTGATCTACTTGATCTAGGCTTTTGAGAGAGTCTGCATATCAATTACACAGCCTATATATTGAAAAGATTCAGTTTGTGTTTTGAAAAACTTCGAGACATACAATTAATTTCCCCCCTCTCGTATTAATTAGTGATTTATATGACTACATTTTACTAGGAGTGTACATAAACACCATTCCCACCACCAAAAGACTATGACCCATCCCTCCCACCCACTCCCACCCCCCCACTGTCCCAGGAAGCTGCATGTCTACCCCTCACCACAGGGTTTTTACTTTGGTGCCCTACTTACATAGATTGTCTTTTGGAACCCTAAGACAGCAGGAACCTCACATCTCCACTATAGAGCCTCTACTTCCCCCAGTCCTGGAACCATTGGATAGGGCCCACTTTCCCATATGCCTCTCCCAATCCATATCAAATAATATTGCATCTGCCGATCACAACCTAACCAACACGATGGCCACCTCAACATGCTTCACTTCAGACTGTGTCCAGAGACTTTACTTGTGGAATGACAGCCCTTCAGCTTCATTACTCGGGTGAGACCTTTCCTTTCATAGTATACTCTAATTCCATCTCAGGTGGTTCACTTTCTAACAAAGTCCCAAAACCTAGATATACACCAGTTTCTGTGAGAGAGAGCATATGTTCACACGTATCCGTATACTGTAAAATATATAACTGAAAGCAGAAGTACACTGGAGTTTGCAGTGAGTACCCCCCTAACACTTCCTCTCCACTATTCCAACCTTTGGGTACATGATTGCTCAACAATTTGTTTGGCTTCGTATGTTAACTCTCTTTTCAGTCACCAGGTTCCAGATGTCATCAGGCTTCCCTGGACTGAAGACCCCACCAATGTGTCCTGGAGCTCCGCTTCCCCAGAGACCCACCCTACTAGGGAAAGAGAGAGGCAGACTGGGAGTATGGACCGACCAGTCAACGCCCATGTTCAGCGGGGAAGCAATTACAGAAGCCAGACCTTCTACCTTCTGCAACCCACAATGACCCCTTCTCTCCCCCTCTCTGTCTTCCCCTCTTCTCTCCATTTCTCTCATAACCCACAATGACCCTGGGTCCATGCTCCCAGAGGGATAGAGAATGGGAAAGCTATCATGGAGGGGGTGGGATATGGAGATTGGGTGGTGGGAATTGTGTGGAGTTGTACCCCTCCTACCCTATGGTTTTGTTAATTAATCCTTTCTTAAATAAAAAAAAAGGGAAAAAATCTATATTTATTTATTTTCCCTTTCATTGCCCTTTCTTTTTATTGCTGTAGTTATTATTGTTGTTGCTATTGATGTTATCATTGTTGGATAGGACAGAGAGAAATGGAGAGAGGAGGGGAAGACAGTGAGGGGGAGAGAAAGACAGACACCTGCAGACCTGCTTCACCACCTGTAAAGCGACTCCCCTGCAGGTGGGGTGCCAGGGGCTCAAACCAGGATCCTTATGCCGGTCCTTGTGCTTCGCGCCATGTGCCCTTAACCTACTGAACTATTGTCCAACTCCCCAAGGTTTAATTTTTAAAATTCACTAAAATAAGCTTACTCATAACCTGGAGAGTATAAATTAAACAGGTGAGATTAATAGAAGAAATAATCATACACATTTCTTCTTGATCTCAAATGAATTATAAATTTAATAAATATTTTTCTATAAAATCCTATATTTAAGACAATTTTTCTCACATTGAACTTTGTATACATATAGATTCATATTTATATAGTCTAATTTTTAGTCCATACAACATTAAAAACACCTGTAAGCAGTAGGCAATTAATAAGTACATACTGAGTTAATTTTTCAAGAAGTTTTACTTAACTCAGTATAATAATAGGGTTACTATTAAAAAAAATCTGCAAGACTTAATGACCTTCATAATTAAATGATAAAATAAAAATTAATGGAAGTTTTCAAAATGAAGTCAACTGGTACAATCATAAAAATCTCATGGCATATTCTCATACTTAGTCCCAAATCTGAGAGAATCCTATGAGTTGACTTTAGATCTAAGATATTATAAGATTACCAACAACAAGATACTTATACAGTAGGAGAGAAAATTGGCCTGAACTTTTTCCTCTTGACAGTTTAGAAGAAACAAAATCTAATAATTAATTGTGTTACATGCATCTTTTGGTCTCCTTAATGATTCCAGAGTATCATTTGCACAAAGCAGGTAAATAGAGAGATAAAATTATTTTTTAATCTTTTAAATTTGAGACTCATTTTAATTTTTTTCTAAGTCATTACTACAGAGTTGGAAAAATCCTTCTTGGCTTACTCAAACATTAAAAAAAATTTTTTTCATCACATTTTTATTACCTGGGCACTGGATAAAAGACCACTCATAATTCTTTTCTTTGGGACAAAGACTGGTATCAAGAACCATCTCATTATTGTGTGTTCCAATAAGCTTCATAGGTCCCCGGGAAGATCCTTCAAGACAGTGTCCTCTTCCAGTGTTACTAGGATCATTGCACCAGCCACACCCAGGCTGTTCCAAACACTGTCCACAGGTTCTCAATCCAGAACAATTTTGAGCTGTATAAAAGGAACATGAACAAATATGTTCTATGCCTTTATATTCTACAAGAAATATAAATCAGAAAGGCATAACAAGGTCACCTGTAGTTAATATAAACATGTAATGATAATGCTAAGAGACAGCAGTTATTTAAAACACGCATCATTTAGGCCTGATTGAGCACACAATGTTGCGTGTTACAATGCGCAAGGATCCAGGTTCGAGTTCCTGGTCCCCACCTGCAGGGGGAAAGCTTCACGAGTGGTGAAGCAGTGTTGCAGATGTCTATCTGTCTCTCTTCCTCTCTATCCCTCCCCCTTCCCTCTTGATTTCTGGCTATCTCTATCGAATAAATAATTAAAGACAATAAAAAATTTAAAAAACATGCATCATTTTAAAACACATAAATGGACTGATTTGAAGGTAAAAGAAAATCTGTTATAACAATAACATAGAGGAAAGTCAGCACTTAAAAGCTCCAAGAACTTAGCATTCAAGGAGCTGATCCAGAAGACCCCAAGATATATTTACCCTTGTCTGTACTACGTAGAACCATGTTAGCTATTCTTTGGCTGAGAGCTTTCTGGGAAGACCTCTACATCTATCTGTGAGTATTCAGTACAAATGATAAATGTCTATTCCTCATAAGGGTTGAGCCCCACTGGATCAATAACTCAACAACGAAATTCCTTCCAGCTAATTTAAAGCAATCAGGTGATAAGTAAATTAAAACAACTGAAAGAAACAAAGTAATAAGAACTGGACTGACTGCCCCAGCTAGACTGCCAAGAGTATACACTCTCACTGATGTCAAGGGCTGAAGATATCACTCCAAGAGACTTACCTGCTGATGTTAAACATTCTGGTTAGTTGATGTAGAATAATAAGCTTCAAGAAGGCGTAGAAATACCATGATATGTTTCCCCAGGATGAACATATTACCATTTGCTACTCCATTACTAAAGGTTTTATGCATTAATGGAATAGTAAATAAATAGTAACAATTCCCCAACTATAGCATGACCTGTTGCTGTGGATGTTTTGTATGATGAGAATTTCTAAGACTAGAAGCTAGAAGGCAGAATATGAATACAATCTTCTAAATTTCCAAAATAATAAATTTTTTAAAGAATAATATTCTTCAAGAGACCAAACACAAGTGACTAAAGTTAAGTGTGTAAATAAAAAAAATTACTTGCATAAGCATTTCATTAAATTGTAAATAACCCACAATATTGTTGGCTAGGTTATTCTAATTCTCTTTAAAACTATATTCAGTTGCTATAAACCCAAAGGTAAATAAATGGTGAGAAATGTGACATGAGTTACATTATCTTGAAATTCCATGTTTTAATTATCATGAATTAAAATAAATATTAATTATGCATCACTCAGATTACATCTATTTTTATATTTGATATCTCCAAGTGAAGTAAATTTTCTCTTATGACAAAAATTTTAAGTAAATTATAACCATCAGAGTGAAAGAAATAACCACAGTAGCCCTTTCCTGACTTTTCCTGGAATTTTAGGCATCCAACAACTGGCCTACAAGGGCCTCTTGAGAGAAATTTTCGCCACAACCAGTATCTACACCTTAAAGTAATCAAAGATTACAGTGGAACCTTATCGACTTTTTGAAGCTACACCACAACTATTGCTCTATATAAGATCTAAAACTTGACCCAGACTTCAATGCCAACACCTACCCTCCTGGTACATTGTTATCAGAAAAACTTGTGGAATGTGGTGTATTCTTCATTACGTGGGAGTTGCTCCATTAGACTGATTAGATTACTTCCTCTGTAAAGGAACTCTGGGGTACCTCACCTTCATCTCAGTAAAACAAACACTGTTTCTGTGGGGTCCCTACAGGAAACTTTCCTGTGACTCAGGTGTATCTGCAGAGGAAACAGACTTCACATTTCCTACACTGAGATTAATACAGTGAAGAGAATATCTATGCAAACTTAGATAGGTAAATACACAGGAAATATGTCTTTATCTGATAATAAAAAAATAAATAAGATTAAAATGGAAGTGTAAATATAAGATAGTAAATTATGACAATTATCAAAAGAACAGTCATTGTAAGAATCAAGGTAAAAGGAGAGGGTAACAGCAAGGAGAATTTTTGGAGCAGTAAATTGATGGCACTGATACTATTAACGATAAATTTCCTTAACCATTTGTAAAATCCACATCAGGAATGAACACTAAACTGTGGACACTAAACATCAATGAAGTGTGAGTGTAAGTGCATGAATTACAACAAATGAGCCTTACCTGTGTGGGGTTAGCTGACAATGGGTTATATTCTCTGTGTGCCAACACTGGACTTAAGAGATGTGTACTTTAAGGCTCTCAATATTGCTGTGAAATCAAAGTATTCTTTAAAAGGTTTAATTAGTGAAAGGTTATCTTCACTAATTGCCAAGAAAATCAAAAGGACCTTAAGCTGAACATATACATGAAGCTGTAAAATACTGAAATACAGAACTGCACGATGTGTACTTTAATTCTCATGTCTCTACTTACTCCATTTTCACATTATCCACTTAATTATCATTTACTAGAGGTTTTACGTATTAAAGACAGATTGTCCTATTATTGCTGTAAAGGCTAATCTATTTAGCAAAGAGATGTCTGAACACAGTCCAGTTTATGTGGTACACTATCCATGAGCCACTTCTTCAGTCTTCTTCTTTATTACATTAATTAGTTCTATGGGAGATAAATATTGTCTTAAATAATCTCCCTGAAATTGATTTTCAAAAACCACTGCTTAAAATTTATCAAATAGTAGTAATCCCAGTGGCTGCTAAAATTTCCATAGAAACTAGTACACCAAATTTGTCTTAAATGTATCTTTACTTCAAGTTGTGAAAAAAAAATTTTTTTTTTTTGGCCTCCAGGGTATCACTGTGACTCAGTGCCTGCACCACCAATCCATTGCTCCTGGAGGTGATTTTTTTCCCTTTTTTGTTGCCCTTGTTAATTGTTACTATTGTTATTGTTGCTACTGTTGCTGGGTAGGACAGAGAAATCAAGAGAGAAAAGGAAGACAGAGAGGGGGAGAGAAAGACAAACAGTTGCAGACCTGCTTCACTGCTTGAGAAGCAACCTTCCCACAGGTGAGGAACCAAGGGCTCGAATCCGGATCCCTACGCCGGTCCATGTGCTTAGCGCCATGAGAGCCTAACTCGCTGTGCCACCGCCCTGCCCTCTCAAGTTGTGAATTTTAAGATTATAATTACAATCGTCTTGTGTAGCTGCACAAGACTAAAGAGCATTATAGATATTTGGTTTTTGTTTGCAAGAAAAAGTTTTCCTTGAAGCTCCATTTACAAGGAAACCCCAAATGATCATGGAAACAATGCTGTAAACAACATAAAACTAAATAATTTCTAACAGTTGTATTCATAACTATAAAAAATGCCATCAGACTTGCTACTATCAATTCCTTAGGGAATAACTAGAAACAAGTGGTGCTCAATGGTAACGGGAATCTATTATATCTAATTCATTCAGGGAAAAAAAAAAACAGTTGTAACATTAAAGGCAAAAAACAAGACAAAAACCATTGCCCAGAAGCTGATGTCTGGGAAAATAACATTCAACTGCTTTTAGCACTTAAGATTTTGAGCAAATCTGTCATCTCCATTTCTAGTCCTCATTGCATTTCTTGGCCTCTCCTCACCACTCAATAAATGTTTGTTGGTTAAAACATAGAATAACCGAGAGCCCTCCCTACTCCATCTCTTTGACTCTTTACTTCTTTGAGAAAGTGAGAACCAAGAGAGAAGAAAAGAGACACAGAGACACTACAGGGTCGAGCGAGATAGCATAATGGTTATGCAAAGAGACTCTTCATGTCTGAGGCTCCAAATTCTCAACTTCAAGCCTCCACATAACCATAAATCAGAGGTGAGCAGTGAAAACAAGAAAGTTTTTTTTTAAAAAAAAAAAAAGGAAAAAAGGAAAGGAGTGTCATTGCGGCACTAACTGATCAGCTATCATGGAGCACGCTCTCGGTTCGATCCATGGTGCTTCTAAGTGATGTCAGGCCTCTAATCCAGGTCCTCATGCATGGAAGGCATATGCTCTACTGAGCGAGCTATTTCCCAGCCTCTATTCTTCTGACTGACTGACTTACTTCCTCTCTCCCTTCCTTCCTTCTTTCCTTCCTCCCTCCCTCCCTCCCTCCCTCTCTCCCTCTTTTCTTCCGTTTTTTCTTTCTTTCTTTGTATTGCCAACAGGGTTATCACTGGGGCATGGTGCCAACACTATGAATCCAGCGTTTTATAACATAGGACAAGGAGATATTGAAGAGAGTATAGGGTGGTAGAGAGGAAAGAGAGATAGAGAGACACCCGAAAATCTGATTCATTGCTTGTGAATCTTTGCCTTGCAGATGGGTAGCAGGGCTTGAACCTAGGTAGTGATAATGTGTGCCCTCAACCGTGTACACCTGGTCCCTCCATTTCTCTCTCTGTTTCTCAGAGAGGGAGGCTGCTCCATTTAGCAGTCAGCAGATTTATGAACCCGAGCTTTCTTTTGGTAGTGCATCTGTTGTTTTGATGCTTATTCCTCGGATTGAGTTGTTTCCAGACAGGATGATCACCCAGTTTCAGTAACCTTTCTTATTGGATTGAATGACTTGCTCTGCTAGAGGGAACAGACTTTTAATAGCAGGTGAGAGGTGTGAGAGAGAGAAAGTGCATGTGTGAGAAAGAGAGAAAGAGAGAGAGAACGAGAGAGATAGGCAGTACTGACCCATCAGTCATGAAACTTCTGCAGAGGAAGAACTTCCTAAAAATTATTTAGAGTTGCATATGTGTAGAAGTTGTCTTCTTGGCCTTCTTGGCTGATAAGTCTCTATTTATTATTATTTTTTAATTGAATGCCTCCTTCTTTTGTTCAGGTTTTAGAGAATAGCCTAAACTAGTTCTTTCCCAATAAATTTGGGGTCAGTGAAGTCTCTGAATCCTTGCTTGTTGAAAGTATGCATTTGGTGTCCCAGGAGGTAGTGTAAGGGAAGTGCTAGATTTGCAAGCCTAAGGGTCTAGGTATTATTATTGACACCACATGTGCTGGAATGATGCTTTGGATCCTCTCTCTCTCTATCTCTAAATAAAACAAATCTTAAAAAAAAACAACTTTTATTTGGAGAGTCAAAAGGTTGAAGGTGAAGTTCTGATAATTCTTTGTTCAGGAGCTGTAGCACTTAATATTGTGGATAAAAAGGAACGGAAGGAAGGAAGGGAGAGAGAAAGGAAGGAAGGGAGAGAGGAAGTAAGTCAGTCAGTCAGAAGAATGGAGGCTGGGAAATAGCTCGCTCAGTAGAGCATATGCCTTCCATGCATGAGGACCTGGATTAGAGGCCTGACATCATTTAGAAGCACCACAGATCGAACCGAGAGCGTGCTCCATGATAGCTGATCAGTTAGTGCCACAATGACACTCCTTCCCTTTTTTTTTTTTTTTAAATTTTCTTGTTTTCACTGCTCACCTCTGATTTATGGTTATGTGGGGGCTTGAAGTTGAGAATTTGGAGCCTCAGACATGAAGAGTCTCTTTGCATAACCATTATGCTATCTCCCCTGTCCCTGTAGTGTCTCTGTGTCTCTTTTCTTCTCGTTTCTCACTTTCTCAAAGAAGTAAAGAGTCAAAGAGATGGAGTAGGGAGGGCTCTCGGCATCGGTCTCATAAATATGGCAGACCCTCCTGAGATCGCTCCCCAGTGAGGAAGAGCAAAAGGGCAGTTATTACATGAGCCACTAGGATCATGTTTGCCATAATCCATCACGGTAATGCTGTCAGTGGCTGCCCAAGGAAGCCAACAGGCCAACAAGGTACTTAGGAAAGTTGCAGGAACAAGCTAAGTGATGGCCCATACTGTCCTACTACAAAACCTGCAACTGGGTATTTCAAGCTAGGCTCAGACCAAAGGGAAAACACTCAACTGGCGCAATGACAGGAAGAGAAGCTACTGGTACTGGTACTTTAAAGCAAGTTTTAAGAAAACTGAACTAAAGTTGGCATGCTCAGATCCCCCTTATAAATACCGAAACTGTTTTTCCCTTTACTTGTTGAATTTTGTTCCATGACAGTACATGCCTACATATAATAAATACTAAATTTCAAGAGGCCGCTCTCGTCTATCAGGTAACTGCACAGGAACAACCATTCCTTTGGAGTTGGCAAAGGTCTATTGGATCCGTTCATTATAAACCCCCAACGTGTAGGGAAAAACATGAGAGGGAAAACAAAGCAAAACAAGCCTATTGGTTCCTATTCCTTCTGTCCTGCTGAACCTACTGGACACTGAGGAGTAGCAAGTGTGGAATTGAAGAATCTCAAAATAGTCCTCTCATTTTATCTGTGCCTGCTTAAATTTAGCAATTAAATTTTGCTTTACTTTGCTCAAATATAGTATAAATGGAGCAATGCTCTAGCATATGTAATGCTAGGTACTGAATGAAAGGGGACTCATGCATGAAGTCCCCACAGTCTCGCTACTAAGCCACTCCCCTGGTCACTGCAGCTAACTGGTCGATTTTGCAGCTAATCATGGCTGCAGAATGCTGACTCCTGAGTCTTCAGAAAGCAACTTATTCTCCGCCCCCCCCCCAGAAAACCAATAAACATAAAGATAAATTACCAGAGTCACAGAGTCCAATTACTAGACATTAATGCATGTATTCAATATTGGGAAGCTAGTGGTATGAGCAGTGGAAATAATTCTTTCAGCATTCTTCCTACAAATCTGAACAAACTGATTAATTCTCATCCCTCGTGGAGAGGCACCTTTTAAAGAGTGGATTTCGGAGCTACTCATATTTTCAACAAACATGGAGCTAGCAGAAGCCAGTAGTTCCTACAATCCCCCAAGCAAAAGAGGTTGTATGTAGTCTCAAATTCCTACAAGGTGTGTATTTAAATAGATAGATAGATAGATAGACAGACAGGCAGATAGATATTGTTATTATCTTTATTTATTGGAAAGAGACAGTGAGAAATTGAGAGAGAAGGGGGTGACAGGGAGACTGTCAGAGAGATACCAACAGCACTGCTTCACCACTTGCAAAGCTTTACCCCTGCAAGTGAGGACCGGAGGGCTCGAACCCAGGTCCTTACACACTGTAGCATGTGTGTTCAACCAGGTGTGCCACAGCTCGGCCCCCAAGTTGTGTAATCTTACAAGAAACAAGTATGCTGCAATTCACATGGTAATAAAATTGAAACACGATTTGTATTTGTAAGAAAGATTAGGTCATAAGCAAACAGTAGGCCATATCGAAGTCAGGTGCATCTTCAACCTCGGTCCTTATAAAACAGGAGAGGAGAGCAGCAAAGGACAGGCTTCTCGCCTGAAGCATGACCCACAGCTTATATGACTTACTACATGGTGCCAACACTTTCTGCATTTGTAGCAATCAGGCCAGCACTTGTCAATGACCACATAATTCGAACTGAATCACAAGGAATCAGACTAATTCAAATTGGAAAACTTACAGAACTACTTTAACAGATTCTTTGGAAATGTCTTCACTGGGGGCCAAGAGGTGGCACACCTGGTTGAATAAACATGTTTTAATGCACAAGGAGTCAGGATTGAGCCCCCTCCCCCCAGGTCACCACCTGCAGGGGTGAAGCTTTGCGAGTGGTGAAGCAGTGTTACAGGTGTTTCTTTGACTCTCTTCCTTTGTCTCTCCCTTCCCTCTCAATTCCTGACTGTCTCTATCCAATTGATAAATATAAATAATTTTTTAAAAAATTCAAAAAAAAAATAAATATCAAAAAAGAAAGACATTGGGATTGGGCTAGATCAAAATATACTAAATAAGAACAACAAAGCAACATGTAACCATTAGAGTGAATACTTGTGAGGGCAAAGTAGTGGCATACTCAGTTGAGGACATATGTTGACATGGTCAAGGACTTGGGTTCAAGACCCTTATCCCCACCTGCAAGGGAGGAAGTTTCATTGTACTAGCACCAAGTTCCAGCAATACCCTGATATCAATAAAAATAAATGAATAAATAAATAATAAAGTGAGCAGTTGCAGGGAGTGTTATGCATCTGCAGCGTACACACAGAATTGGGAGAGGGCATGAATGGGCCAAAATCTCTTAGCATGTAGGATGAGATAGTGAGAGTCAAAGTTATGGGACGATGTCAAATCAGGAGCTTGCAGCATTAAGAGGTTTTTAGAACTGGCTGCCATTGTAGTTTTCTCATTTTTTTTAACCATCTCCTCAAATGTTTATTTCTCTTTCCATCATAGAAAAGTACTTTATGGTGTTAGCAAGTGAAAAGTTACTCTAGATAAATACTTACGAGAGCAGGTGGCCGTCTGCCACTCAAGACACTGCCCATAGGGAAAAGAGATTATGTAAGCGTTAGAGTCAACACATCGTTTTGTGCTGCTGCACCACATACACTCCATGCCGTTGCTTGTACAGTTGGAGCATGATGTCCTCAGAGAGCATGGCTTCTTGCATGGCCTTGCATTTTGATTGGGACTCACTAGAACAGAAGAACAAACAGGTTATTTGGTAAGTATGTCTCAACACTAGTATATGGGTTTATTTTGATTTGTCATTCAGTATTGTTGCTGTGAAGTAAAGTGTGTGTGGGGAGGATGGCAGAGAGAGAGAGATAACTCACTCCGTAGGATAAGATTTACCAGCCAGTTTCAACCCTGGAAGCACCACACAGGAGTCCCATAACACTGGAGGAAGTTCTGGTGCTGTGATGTCTCTCCATCTCTCTTTGTCTCTGTCTCTGTAATGACCTTTATCTGAATGTAAAGGCTGATTCAAGGGTGGCAAAACAGTGCATGTTCATCTCCAAAGTAATGTGAGGATAGGATAAAAATTAGAGTATAAATTCATAAATGAAAATTAAAACAATGTCAGTACATCCTTAATTTATAAACCAATTTTAAAAAATTGCAACTTCTTAGGAACTACCATCCACACATTAACAAGGTAAATAAAGTCAAGGAATATGTTTCTGAAATAAAAAAAAAGGTAATTTACCATAAAATCTGCATATAATATACAATACTTATGGGCTGCATGGTGGCACATCTGGTTTAATGCACATGTCTCCATGCGTGAGGACCCAGGCTCAAGCCCTAGTTCCCGCCTGCAAGGGGAAAACTTCACTAGTGGTGAAGCAATGCTGCAGGTGTTTCTCGGGTTCTCTCTCCCTCTTATCCCCTTCCCTCTCAATTTTTCTCTATTCTGTCAAATAACTAAGTAAATAAAATTATAAATAAAAACATATAGTCCTTATCACAAAAATTACAAGTGTTTTTTTTTTTACTTTATCAATAATGTGGAGAAACTGATACACTAATACATAGCAGGTAGGAATATAAAATGACATCATTTATATGGTAACCAGCATGGCAAGTCTTCGTAATATTAAACAATGTCATCATATGATATAATAACTCCTCTTCTGGTGATATATGCAAGCCACGTGAAAATAGGAATCAAAACAAGTACACCCTCTGTTTGTAGCTTTATTCTTCACCACTGTTCACCAAAAGATAAAAGCAACTCAAATGTCTAGCAGTGGATAAATGAATAAACAAAACATAGTGCTATGTATACATAGTCAAAAATTATTCAGGTTTTCAAAAGTAGGAAATTCTGACACAGCTTAAATATGGACGACCTGAGAAAACAGTACGTGATGGTAAATAAGCCAGTCACAAAGGCACAAACACCTTGTGACTCCACTTAATAAGCTGCATCCAAGCATACAGATAAAGTCAAAGGAGGTCTGGGTCTAGGGACTGGGAAGAATGGTGTGTGGAGTTAATATTTAGTGGGTTTGGGGCCAAGTGATGACACACTTAGTTGAGCACACACGTTACAGTGAATAACAAACCTGGGCTTGAGCCCCTCTCGCCCTCACCTGCAAGGGTGAAATTTCACAAGTGGTAAAGGAATGCTACAGGTGGCACTCTCTACCTCTATCTCCCCCTTCCCTCTCTATTTATCCCTGTCTCCATTAAAATAAATACATAAGCATATATATATATAAATTTATATGCAAGGGAGTTTACAAATATGAGTGTGGAAAAGTTGCCTTATGAGCAAATCAAAGTTCTAGAGGTGGGCAGCACTGATAGATGTATTACAAAGGAGATGTACTTAACACTGAATTCTACTCTGGAGAATATTTAAGGGGTACATGAATGTTACTCATGGTTTTGCAAAAATAATTATTTATTTATTCCCTTTTGTTGCCCTTGTTGTTTTATTGTTGTAGTTATTATTGTTGTTGTTATTGATGTCATTGTTGTTGGATAGGACAGAGAGAAATGGAGACAGGAGAGGAAGACAGAGAGAGGGAGAGAAAGACACCTGCAGACCTGCTTCACCACCTGTGAAGTGACTCCCCTGCAGGTGGAGAGCCGGGGGCTCGAACCAAGATCCTTATGTACATCCTTGTGCTTTACGCCATGTGTGCTTAACCCGCTGCGCTACCACCTGACTCCCGTTACTCATGTTTAACTACAATAAAAATGCAATGCTGGGGGCCTGGAAGTAGACAAATGGGTTAAGCACACATAGTACAAAGCACAAGGACCCGCCCAAAGATCCTGGTTCAAGGCCCCAGCTCCCCACCTGCGGGGGGGGGGGGTCGCTTTGCAAGCGGTGAAGCAGGTCTGCAGGTGTCTATCTTTCTCTCCCCTCTCTATCTCCCCTCCCCTCTCAATTTCTCTCTGTCCTATCCAACAACAACAGCAGCAACAACAGGAAAAAGATGGCTGCCAGGAGCAGTGGATTCGTAGTGCAGGCACCAAGCCCTAGTAATAACCCTGAAGGTAAAGTAAAATAAAATAATGCTTACTGATCGGTGAGGTGTGCAGCAGGTAGAACATATTCCCTGCCTAAGTGAAGGCACTTGATTCTATGCCTAACACCACAGAGGTGCTCTGGTCACACTCTATCACTTAAGTATGATATTAATAATTACAATAATATTCAATTAAAAAAAAGGCCAGAGTTCCTTTCTTACTTAATAAAATTTCCATTCAACAGCTATAACAGAAGACTGGGAGATAGCTCACTAAGAAGAGCACATATCTTACCACACAAAAAGGCCACAAATTTCAAGCACCAAAACCACACTGGAGCACCATGGCAGAAATAAAGCTCTACAGATGATGCGGCAGTACTGTCTGGGTCTGGGTCTGGGTCTGGGTCTGGGTCTGTCTCTCTCTCTCTCTTGCTCTGTCCCTCTCCCTTTCCTTCTCTATCTGAAATTATAAAAAGAATGGAAACAGTCCAGAAGCAGCAGGCTCATACATGCATGAAGCTCAGAGGTCACAAAAAGCAAATAATTAAAAAGAATAAATAAAAAGGTACCATGTTTCTTTTTGTTTGACAACTCTAATGACATTCTTCAAAATTAGAATTATTTTAAATTAGTTGCTAATTTTAAAGACAGATTTTTTTCCCAAATATAGTTAAGATGAAAGACAAGACAGTAATAATTTAAGAATACACTGTTACCATACTATAACTACAGTCATTTATGTTCATTTTTTTACAGTCTTTTCTTCTTGGTTGAACTAGAAGTCAAGGAAAAAGACCGTAATATCAAGAACGTCCTCTTCTGTTTCTTAATTCTGAGATAACTGGGAAATGTGAATAAAATGAAAATTTGCATAAAGACTGGAATAATGAAATGACACTGTAAGTGACTTCAAACCCACAGAAATTCACAGCCTGAAAGAAGTTAACATACAAAGCCAAATAAATTGTTGACTAATCATGAACCTAAAGACTGGAGAAGTGCAGATGAAGATTTGGGGGTCTACATTGTTTAGACAGTTAGTAGGTGTGGAGTTGTATCCCTTTTATCCTATGGTTTTTGTCAGTTTTTCCTTTTTATAAATAAAAATTATAAATATATGAAAGAAATTCACAGCCTGGAAGAGTTTAGAAGCACAAGTATAGCACAATGGTAAAGAAGGACTAAAGTGGTGTTAGGAGTGACTTACAGGGAAATAAGAGAACATACTCATGATAAACGTCTTCTAAGTCACTATTTCCCTAATAGAACAAAAATAAAAGGGGGAGGGCCTGGGCAGTTGCTCAGCGGGTTAACCGCACATGGAGCAAACATAAGGATCCTGATTCAAGCCCCAAGCTCCCCACCTGCAGGGGAATCGCTTCACAAGCGGTGAAGCGGGTCTGCAGGTGTCTCTTTCTCGGGTTAACCGCACATGGAGCAAACATAAGGATCCTGATTCAAGCCCCAAGCTCCCCACCTGCAGGGGAATCGCTTCACAAGCGGTGAAGCGGGTCTGCAGGTGTCTCTTTCTCTCCCCGCTCTGTCTTCCCCTCCTCTCTCCATTTCTCTCTGTCCTATCCAGCAACAAAACAACAGTAATGGCAACAATAAAAATAACAACAACAGAAGATGGTGAGTTGGAGACAATGCTTGGCCTGAGCTCTGCAAGGAGGCTGCTTCAAAACTGGGAAGTTTGGGTGAGGCCACCAGGTTCCAGATGCTACAATGATGCCAACAGACGACCTCACCAATATGTCCTGGAGCCCCGATACCCAGAGCCCTGCCCCACTAGGGAAAGAGAGAGACAGGCTGGGAGTATGGATCAACCTGCCAACACCCATGTTCAGCAGGTTAGCAATTACAGAACCCAGACCTTCCACCTTCTGCGTCCCACAATGACCCTGGGTCCATACTCCCAGAGGGATAAAGAATAGGAAAGATATCAGAGGAGGGGATGGGATATAGAGATCTGATAGTGGGAACTGTACCCCTCTTATCCTATGGTCTTGTCAGTGTTTCCATTATATAAATAAATTAAATAAATAAATAAATAAAAGAAGATTGTCAGAAATATACATCCAAAAAATAAAAATAAAATAACAACAACATGGGCAACAAAAATGGGGTAAATGGTCTCCAGAAGCAGTGGATTCCTAGTGCAGGCGCTGAGCCCCAGCAATAACCCTGGAGGCAATAATAATAATGATGATAATAGTACTAGTGCACTGGAATACTTACCAACAGGTTTTTCACAGACTAGGCCATCTGCCATAGATGTGCAAGGATTAGCTTTTAAGCCTGCCACAGCTGCCCTTTCTATATATGCACAGAATCCAGAATCATTCGGTTCACCAGGAAGCCACTGAAGGGTGGTGTTTGTAAAAGGAGACATGTCTTCCCAACCCCAGTAGGATATGTTGATCTTACGCAATCCTACCCATGGTGACACCTTCTGTAGACAACAGCAAAAGAGGTGGTAAAAAAAAAAAAAAAAAAAAAAAAAGTTAGATGTGCAAATAACTACAACATATTCCTTAGCAAGTCATTATCTTAAAATTATAATTTTTTTATTTCACTTTGGTGATTATATATGGGAGGACTCTTTTCTGGATTCTCGACTCTACTCCATTGATCCAAGTGTCCGTCTTTATTCCAGTGCCGTGCTGTTTTGATTATTATTGCTTTGTACTATAAACTGAAGCTGAGGAGTGTGATACCTCCATACTTTTTTTTCCTTTTTGCTCAGAGGTTCTTTGGCTATTCGTTTTTAGTTATTTGTTTTACTGTGTCGGCTCAATTTTCTTTAAAAATGCCACTGGGATATTGATAGGGACTGCACTGAAATTGTAGACTGCTTTTGGTAGAATAGCCACTTTTATAATATTTATTCTTCTGATCCAGTTTTATAATAGCCACTTTTATAATATTTATTCTTCTGATCAAGGAACGTTCTTCCATTTCCGTGTGTCCTTCCCTATATCTTTTAACAATGTCCTGTAGTTTTAGATGCAAAGTTCCTTCACCTCTTACATGAGATTCACTCCAAGATATTTTATCTTTTGGGGTTCAGTTATAAGTGAGATTAAGTCTTTCACTTCCCTTTCCTCTAATACACTGTTTATATACATCTCTCTCTTATTTTTCTCATTTCTACTTTAGAATTGTTATTCATATTTATTTTTATATTTGTTTTCTTGAATTTTAACTAGAAGATGATTAACTGTAAATATTGGGCTGTCGAAATTGCTGACTTAAATAGTATGCTGTATGGGTTTGAGCCTATACAGGCTTGATAGGTTTGAGCCTGGTCTGCATAGCACTGAAAGAAGCTTTGGTGCTGTGAATTTCTTTCTCTTTCTCTCTTTCTGCTTTCTGTATTGTTCTTTCTATATGAAAATGTCAGTGGGGAATCCTCTGAGAAGATCAAAATTTTAAAAAATTAAGTATTTAAGATGTACCATGTGTTGTTTTTCATACATAAATGTTGTGAAATGATTACTAGAATCAAGGTAATTAGCATATCCATCACCTCATGTATGTGTATAGTAAGAACATACAAGATCTACCATCTCAAGAAATTTTAAGTTTATAATAGGATACAAGTGACCTAACCTCTTAAATATCAACATTCAGGAAAATAATATTACTACAAAGAGTGCCCCTACAAGGTTGATTCTTGGTAGCAAGGCTAAGCTAGTAAGTCCAGCTAGTAGTCATTAAAGATATTAAATTATTTAATTAATTATTTAAATATTAGATATTAAATTAATTATTTAATTAATTTGATTGTTTAATTAAGGAATTAAAGATATAGCAAACTGAAATTGTCAACATCTCTAGAATAATCAATGTAGTTAATGATATTGGGTCAATGCTTATTAGGTGAATGAGTAAGTACCCAGCAGTTATATTACCTGTTACTCATAAGGCCTATGTTACTGGCCGGATAAACAGGCTAATAGTTTCAATAATAGTCTGTACAGAGGTGAGGGGTAGTGGTTTTCCTTGTAAGAAGTGGGTGAGGGATGGTTTTATTGTGGCAAAATCCGGAGATTACAATATCTGCTCATAAAGGAATAAATGGCCATTCCTAACGTTATTGACAATTGTGTAGTAGTTGTAAATGAGTGTGGGAATAAGCCTGGAAAGTTTGTAGCCCCAATAAACATAGCAAAATAAGTATAAGCATTCAAGTCAGTCCTTTATGCTTATGAATTGCTTATGAATTAGTTCTTCAGATGTGAGTTGAATTAGTCATTGATGAACTGACACCTACCCGTTGTTAATTGGGTAGGTGAGGGCAGTTAAGATACTGGGGACAATGGACAGCCCTATCATTGCCATGGTAATGAAAGAGCAAATAGGTGTCCCTTCATTTTGTTTTTCAAGGGGTTTTATGTTTAAGTGAGGTTAGTGTTTCATGTTCTGAGTTAGAGAGGTATTTGTATTTTGAGATTTTCAGTTGAAAGACTACGAAGAGAGGGATAATTATGGCTATAGTGATAAATGAATTCTATGGACTTATCAAGCTGTGGCATGCCATTAAGGGGAGTTTACAATTCTTGTTCTTTAACTTCAAAGGTTAATACTATATTAGCTTGCAAATTATTTATAAAGCATTGATGTAGTTCATTTTCAAAGTGTTTTAGTGAGACTACTTCTTAAGCAATAGGTATTAAGCTATGTTTGGACCCACAGATTCCTGAGCATTGACAGTAGAATAATCTGTATCGTGACTAGTAGTGCAGTTTGATTTAATCATCCCCAGGTACCATCAGATTTTAATCCTAGAGAAGGGACAATTCATGGATGTAGTACATTTGGGGGAAATTAGCATTTGTACTATCAGGTGTTTTTTTCTTTTGGCCACTACGGTTACTGATGGGGCTCAGTGCCTGGATGAGGAATCAGTATACAGAAGGACCCACGCAAGGACCCAGGTTCAAAACCCCATTCCCCAGCTACAGTGGATACGCTTCCTGAGCAGTGATGCAGGTCTGCAGGGTTGTCTCTTTCTCTCCCTCTTTAAATCCCCTCCCCTCTCAGTTTCTCTCTTTCCTTTGAAAGAAAGAGAATTAGTAATGTGTAGTTGTGAGAATATAAGAGTTATTCTTAGTAGTTAATGTTGCATCTTGTAGGTAAAATTGAAATGGGTAAGCAATAGAGGTAAAAAAGGCTTAAACCTATCATTTTACTTCAGCGAAGTAATACATTTTACTAATACCTTGTTTAATTGCTTTCTTATGTTTGTTTACTTCCGGTTGACATAGGTTAAGTACTTCTACTGTATGATAAAGTGGAGGGTAGCCATGAAGTCATTCAATACTTGGGGAGGTAAGTTCAGTTACTTCTTGTGTAGCTGTGAATGCTTCTTAAATTATGAATACTGTAAGTATTGCTATTACTGCTATTAATTAAACAGAGCATCCTATAAATGAAACAGTATTGCATTTGATGTAGGTGTCAGGATAATGGGAGCTGCATCATTATAT
Organism: Erinaceus europaeus; assembly: GCF_950295315.1. Classification (NCBI taxonomy): domain Eukaryota; kingdom Metazoa; phylum Chordata; class Mammalia; order Eulipotyphla; family Erinaceidae; genus Erinaceus; species Erinaceus europaeus. The sequence goes on from NC_080175.1 coordinate 12,418,690, forward strand.
TCCAGAAAGCCCAAGTGTTGTGGGTAAAATATAATGATTGCCCCTCCAAAATGGAAATTTAGCTCATGGCAAAATGGAATTGAGCTTATGCTGGGTATAGTGTGTATCCTGAGAATAGAAGGAATCAATGTAAACAGCCTCTGGTAAAAGTGCATACTACTTCTATTGCTAATATGCTGTGGAAATGTGCTACTACATAGTGTGTGTCATGGAGGACAACCTCTAAAGATGAGTTATTAGGCCTCTTACTGTAAACAGGAAAATGGAACTAAAGGTTCACAGCGTAGAGCAGGGGACCACTTGATATTACCTGTGAAGACTACCTAGTCAGCTAAATATTTTATCCCCATAGGGAAAGTCCATGATTATAGCTGTGAAGTATGCTCCTGTGTCTACATCAAGTCCTACTGTAAACATAAAGTGGGCCCACACAAGAGAGCTTAAGAACCCAATGAATATTATGGGTTCTATATCCAAATGCCCCCTCCCCCCCGTACTTGTGTTGTGTGAGATAATGCCAGATCCAGGTAAAATTAAGATTGCTACTTCAGGGTGTTTGAAGAGTAAGTATTGATACAAGATTGGATCTCCTCCTTCAGAAGGATCAGAAAAGGTAGTACTGAGAGCACAGCCTGTTAAAAATATAGTTATTCTTTCCTCTAAAATAGGTGGTGAGAGTAGCAGATGGCAGTAAGTAATACTGATTCAGACAAATAAGGGCACTTGATACATTTGATACATGGCTGGGAGTTTTGTAATGATAATAATAATAGTAATAAAGGTGATTGTACGTAGGATACACCCACTAGAGGAAGGGAGAAAATGGCTAGGTCTACAGAGGCTCCTGCATAAGCTAGGTTCCTTGTTAGAGGGAGCTGAACTGTTCAGCTGTAACAAGCTTAATCATTAGACTGTAAATCTAAAGACAGAGGTTATAGCTTTTTTGTTTGTTTGTTGAAACACCACACTGAATTGCATATTCAAAGAAGCAGATTCAAATCTGCCAGGTTTCTACCACCTCCAGCCTCTTTGATAAGCTTAGAACAAAGATGGCTTATTCCGAGCAGAATTCATATGGTTCAAGCTAAGGCTAAGGCTAGGATTTGGGCTAGGATAGATACTAAAACTGAAAATGTAAGGGGTAATAAGGGCTCTCTAATGAAGAAATATATATATTTGACAGGTTAATGGTTTACATATTGGTACATGGATACAATTTCCCACCCGGAAATGACAGGTATCTGCAAAACACTCTCATTCCCAACTTAAGTCCTTTTCCATAATCATATGCCAGCAGTAAAAAGCACCCCCACCCCACCTCACCCCACCCCATACACACACATCCAACCCTCTCACTGTCCTCCTTCCCCAGAGTCCTTGACTTTGCTGCAATACAGCAAACCAGCCTACGTCTTAATTTGTGTTTCCCCTTTCTGTTCTTGTTACTTGAGTTCTGTCAGTGAGTAACCCCTGTGGAGAGTAGTTAGTCCAGACAATTCTCAGAAGACTAGAAATGGGCCTATCCTAAGACCTAGCAATTCCTTTCCTGGGGATATGGCCTAAGGAAAAAAAAAAACACATCCTAAGGAAACAAACACACCCATTCAAAGGGTATGTGGGTATACCTATGTTCACAGAAGCATGCTTTTTAATAACCCAAATTTGGAAGCAACCTAAGTGTGCAAAATCAGGTAAGTGGCTAATAATGTTGTGGTATATATACACAATGGCATACTAGTCAGCTATTAAGAATGATGAAGTTGGGGTGGGGCAAAAAAAAAAAAAAAAGAATGATGAAGTCACTTTCCTCATCTCATCATGGATGGAGTTTGAAGGAATCATGTTAAATGAAAAAATTAACTGCATTTGTGATTAGCTGTAGGCCTCCATATGGTCCTATGATAACCCTTTCCATAGCTGTACATATCCTAGTACTTTTCATCCAGTTAGTGCAGGGAATGCCACTGCTAAAAGTAAAGGGGCAATTATGGCTAGGAGTTTAATTATAAATATTTTGTTAGAGAGAGGAATTGAACCTCTGCTAATAAAGGTTTAAGTCTGATGCAATTACCAGGCTCTGCCAAACTAGCACGCCCTGTTCTAGGGCTATTGTTTGATATCATGTAGCTCATCTAGATTAAGACGAGTAACAGTGCTATGCGTTACCCCTTTCAATCTATTTATTATGTATGACTGAAACTTCAGACCCTTTGACTAGTATCGACTCACTCCCTAACCCTGCCACCCGTGCTCCAGCAACCACCATTCTAATATCTGCCTCTAGGAGTTCAGCTGTTTCAAATTCTACATACAGCTGAGATCATGTTGTATTTCTGTGTCTGGCTTATTTCACTTAGCATAATGTCCTCCAGTTTCACCCATGTTATCACAACTGGCAGGAGCTAGTGGTTTCTGAAGGTTAAGCAATATTCCAAGATATATTAACATGAAATTTCCCCCATTACATATTGCATGCATATAATAGAATGGGTATAACATGTCTTCCTTATCCATTCATCGCCAATATGATGAACACTTATACTGATTCCCACTGTGACTAATGCTGCAGTGGGCGTGGGAAGGCAGACATGCACATGTACCTAAACATCATGTAGTGATGGTATTTATTAAAATAGCCACAAACCTAAAAATTTATAAAGTGTATACATAGAACAAGTCTCACAAATAGTACTCAACAAATACTTCTGGGATAAAATGAAGTCTAATAAATATTCATGACAAGATTTCTTTTTCTTTCTTTCTTTCCTTTTTTTTTAACCAGAGCACTGTTCAGCTCTTGCTGATGGTGGTACGGGGGATTGAACCTGGGACCTTGGAGCTTCAGGCCTAAGAGTATCTTTGCATAACCATTACGCTATCTACCCACCGCCTTCATGACAGGATTTCCTATCACCTAGCAGAGTACCATGCACAAGGTGTAGGTAGTTGACAAATTTTTTTTAACAGACATTCACTTGATCAGTGGTTATCATTTTCCAGTATTAATTCCTGAGGCAGAGAGTACGTCATAAAGTTTTAATTATGAAAATGCACAGACCACTTTACAATGTGGTCACCACATATTTCATACATTATTCTGAGATGTATCTTGACAACAAAAAAGCAAAATTTTAAAATCCATAATAGTAACAGCAAGTGCTTAGCCAACATAGATATTTCAGATTAATGACTGGTTCACATCATCACTGCATATTTCTGCTCTATTATAAAGATAAGTCATTTAAAATGAGATACAATTTCCTCCTTTATCATAAGAATCTGAGGGTAGGGGGAGAGGAACAGACAAATGAAGCAATTTATAGAACATTTAAGGTAACTAATACTCAGTAAATGAACTGGACAGGCAGCTGAATTCGAAAGACGAATTACCGTATTATGAAATTTGACTTCGGCACACGAGAAATCCTAGTAACATTTCATTAGCTATTTCCTTTAAGTAAATGGTTGCTTGACCCGAGATCTCTCTTAAAAGAGAATGAATTTGTCCATATCTATTTGCCAAGGAAGAAATGCTTTCTTTAAAGATACATTTTACTGATGAAATCCTGTTCTGAAAGACTGCATTAACTCAGGAGTATAAATTCACATCTTCCCAAAATATGAGTAACTAGATTCCACCAAAGAGCTCCTCTCCCTCCACTGCAGTCTGCTGAGCACTGTGACTCTTCCCCTTCTAGTAGGCCCAGATATACAGGTACAGTGCACTTGTTAATGACTCATCCTGACTTTCCCTGGCTTTTTTTTTTTTTTCTTGAGTGCTTGTCTGGAGGCTTTAGAAGGGGAGCACAGGACTCCTATACCTTCATCCTCAGACCTGCCCATCTCTGTTCTGGAAAGGCTGTCCTCTTTAAGCAGGATTACACATGGGGTGGTAAAGAACACCTGCCTGGTCAACCAGGTCAGCAGAATCAACCCTGTGGGTCGAGGAGTGACACATGGCCCAGTCAGCTCACCCTCACATCCTCCCTAATTTTATTCCTTAAACCCCACGTAAGAGTGAGGCTGCTAATATTTGTTCAATCCTAGTTTTCTGGCAAAACAAAGCATTATTCAAATACGGGACATGTTAGTCCACAAACAGTGAATCTAGTTTGTCATGAAAAGAATTCTTAATCCAAACTATTATTTTTAAATAGCAGCCACCAAAAAAAAAAGAGCAACACAAGAAATATTGAACTCTGAAACTTCTAAAATAAAGCTTTACAAAGTTATACTACAAGAAGTAAGACATACATATTCTAAAAAGCAAAAGACTTATATGATCTAAAGAGAAGCTAAAGTATTAAAAACCAAATATATTTTCTGGCTGGGGAGACATCATAATGGTTATGCAACTGATTTTTGAGGCTGAGGTTGCAAGGTCCCAGGTTCAATCCCCAGCACCACCATAAGCCTGAGCTGAGCAGTGCTCTAGTCTTTCTGTGTAATTTTCCCTGTAGCTCTCTCATTAAAATAAGTAAACTATGTTTGAAATGTTTAATATATACATATATACATATATATATGTATATGTATATGTATATGTGTGTATATATATATATATATATATATATATATATATATATATATATCAATGGGAGGGCATCAAACATGCTCTATGACCAAAGAAAAATATAAAGTTATTTTTTTGAAAGCTGGCCTTCTATAGTTCTAAAAGTTGATAACTGAATGAGAAATGAATAGGCACTTTTTATATACAAGTTATGTCACTAAGGATGTCATTACTTAGTATAGTATGTCTAAGTTTAAATGTGAGTGTATATCTTGAACAGGAGACCAGTGCCAATACAGAGCCTTTAGTCTTATTATTATTTACCTTATTCAGTTCTAATTTTATTTTCAAAACAAAGTATGTAGATAGGAAGGTAGCACAGTTTGAGGTTGTAAGACTTGCAGGAATGAAATTCAAGCAGGGTCCCTGGCACCATGTATACCAGAGAGATCTTCAGGTTCTCTCTCTCAAATTCTCGTGTGATTCACTCAGTGAAGTACACACTTTATCATGCATGATGACCCGGGTTTAATCCCCTGCTACCACATGGAACCACCTGCATGGAAAAAGCTTCACAAGTGGTGGAGCAATACTATGATGTCTTCCCTTCCCTCTCTTTTTCTCTCTCCCACTTTGACTCTCACTCTCTATCTTGAAAAAAATAATAATAATAATAACTGTGGAATCTTGCAGGTATGCACGGAATCCCAGAAATATCCCTGGTGGAAAAAAATAAAACATAAAAATCTATGATGACTTTATTTTAGAATTAGACTTAATCTATAATATATGGTTTTATATTTTATTATCACAACAGAAAATAATACTGCAAAGCCCTTTTAAAACATTGTATAAAATGAGTTTGATGCTATTTCCAAAGATTATTACATTTTTATAAAAAATAATTTCCATGACTTTCTCAAGAAAAAAAAAATTATTTTCAAGTATTTCTTCCAGATACTATAAAAACATACTTTAGTCCTGCTAAGCTTTAAACACTGCTAGTTAGTCTATAGCTAGAACAATAGTAAAATAACATAATACTATGTATTATACATACACACACATATATATAAACACATACAAATACAATGAATGTGCTAGACAATGCTCTTAATAAGACCTATCTCAAGTGACAAACTAGCTTCACATTTCAAAACAAATCATTAAATTATATGCAGTTTTTTAGTTCATTTATTCACAAGATGACTTCCTGGTAAGATAATGTAGTGGTTTCCTGTGTAAAACTTTACAAAAGCAATTTAAAAAACATTATCTCCCCAGAGACCTACCTTACTAGGGAAAGAGAGAGGCAGACTGGGAGTATGGATCGACCAGTCAACGCCCATGTTCAGCGGGGAAGCAATTACAGAAGCCAGACCTTTCACCTTCTGCATCCCACAATGACCTTGGGTCCATAATCCCAGGGGAATAAAGAATAGGAAAGCTATCAGGGGAGGGGATGGGATATGGAGATCGGGTGGTAGGAATTGTGTGGAGTTGTACCCCTCCTATCCTAGGGTTTTGTTAATGTCTCCTTTCTTAAGTAAAAAAAAAAAAAAAAAAAAAAATTATCAAACACACATTCAGAATGAGTCCTCTGTTAACTCACTTTTTAAAATAAGTTCCACTTTCATAAAGATAACGTGTACAAAAAAAGAGAACTGCTCATAATTACGAAACTAGTATCACATTTCTATAATTATACATAAACTTCGTTGTTACCTGTTGTGTATACTTCTGTATTTCATCCAGAACAAATTCTACTTCTTTGGACGTTGTTAATGAAGCAAGATTCCCACTAAGATTATAGCAATAAAGTTTTGCATTATCATAGTTTTCTCTACTGGCATTGAGTCTAAGACAAGCGTCCCCAATATGATTCCACCCTTCTCCACACAGATGAGCTAGAAAAAAAGAATTAATGTTTAGATTACTAAAAGAAAGCATTCACATGTGTTCATTTATTTCAGTCTCCTAAATACAACATCAGCATCAACATCAGCATCTCAAAAATAGAATTCTCAAAAACAGAAAATAAAATGGGACCCATAAAGTGGCTGAGTCAGGCACAGCACCTCCTTAGATACACGAAACCATGGTTTCAATACCCAGCAGTACATGCAAGCAACAAGGACAAAAAACAAGTCAACTCAATGGATGGCAGAGCACTCTTGAATTCTCTCATTAAAATAGTAAAGATGATCAAATCGATGGAGTCTAGAATCCATCAATATTTATATACCTTTCTCATATTTGAGAGCGACTCCTTCCCTCATCCAGCTTTCTAGCCCTTTTTCCAGCCATGACATCATCTCTCCAAACAATAACTTCAGTCCACCTACATACCAGAGGTCAGGATCAGGAAAAACCTAGTACAGTCATGGACCCTTTGGAATATAACTAAAATAGGCCTACTATCTAGTTAAGCCCACGTGGTACGAAATGCAAGGACCAGCCTAAAGATCCCAGTTTGAACCTTGACTCCCCACCTGCAGGGGAGTTGCTTCACAAGCGGTGAAGCAGGTCTGCAGGTGTCTATCTTTCTCTCCCCCTCTCTCTCTTCCCCTCCTCTCTCCATTTCTCTCTGTCCTATCCAACAACAATGACATCAATAATAACTACAACAATAAAACAAGGGTAACAGAAGGGAATATTTTTTAAAAAATGAATTTTATGTAGAATCTTCTAATACTTTTGGAATTGCATAGTTTCAATTTTATTTCAGTGATCAAAATAAATAAATAAATAAGAAGGGCTGGCTGGCTGGCTGGCAAAACAGCTCACCTGTTCAGTCATGCATGCAACCCACTGCACTGACTCTGTCTCTTTCTATCTGTAAAAGACACCCTGAAGTGGTGAAGTCATGATAAAAAAAAATGTGAAAGGCAAGAGTGAACAAAGCTAAAACAACCAGCTAGTAGCTACACTCATCTACAAAGCTATCCAGCTTCAAACAGGCAATATAATAAGCGTGTCTCAGTTTATTTAACCACCAGAAGATGATACTGGCTCCATAAATACATTATTTTTCATTTTCACTACATTTCACTACATTCACTACATACTTTTATATTTAAAGGAATTAGTTCTAAGTACTTAAAAAGAAAGGGTCTACTAAGAATAATACTGCGAGTGAAAAGAAAATTGGATTAACTTTTTAAAAAGAGCAGATGACAAAAAAACAGCTCACAAGATTTTAAAAACCTAAAGGCACTTGAATAACAAAGTAAATATGTAACTATAATGACAGTTATTAAATCTGGGTGCTAATCTGAGTTTTCATTATTTCTCTCTCCCACTGCATTTCATCTTCTCAATTTCTTTGTCTCTATGTAAAATTAATTAATTAAATGTTTTTAAAAAGTCCTAGAAGCAGATATAAAAATGCTTCTTCATCTGCACTATTCCAGCCTTTAGGTTCATGACTAGCCAACAATTTGTTTGGCTTTATATATTAACCCTTCTTTCAGCCGCAAGGTTCCAGATGCTACCATGATGCCAACCAGACTTCCCTGGACAGACGACCCCACCAATGTGTCCTGGAGCTCCTATTCCTCAGAACCCCGCCCCACTAGGAAAAGACAGAGACAGGCTGGGAGTATGGATTTACTTATCAACACCCACGTTCAGCAGGGAAGCAGTTACAGAAGCCAGACCTTCCACCTTCTTCATCCCACAATGACCTTGGGTCCATACTCCCAGAGGGTTAAAGAATAGGAAAGCTATCAGGGGAGGGGATGAGATACAAAGACCTGGTGGTGGGAATTGTGCGAAGTTGTGCCCCTCTAATCCTATGGTTTTGTCAGTGTTTCCTTTTTATAAATAAATATTTTTAAATGCCTCTTGTGGAAATAATACTCCTTCAGTTACAATACTAATGTTTTTTTTGTTTGTTTGTTTTATTTATTTTATTTATTCCCTTTTGTTGCCCTTGTTGTTTTATTATTGTAGATATTATTGTTGTTGTCGTTGTTGGATAGGACAGAGAGAAATGGAGAGAGGAGGGGAAGACAGAGAGGAGGAGAGAAAGATAGACACTTGCAGACCTGCTTCACCGCCTGTGAAGCGACTCCCCTGCAGGTGGGGAGCCGGGGTTCGAACCGGGATCCTTATGCCGGTCCTTGTGCTTTGCTCCTCCTGCGCTTAACCAGCTGCGCTACAGCCCGACTCCCCACAATACTAATGTTTTATTTATCAAATTAATTTTAGAAAATGGAATGATCTTTTAAGTCCTGCTTACCAAGTTGAAATGTTTACCTGGTAAAGCCTGGCATTCTTGCTGCCGCTGGTCCCACTGGCAATTCAAGTTTAGTGAACAGCTTTTACAGCTTGTAAGTTTGTTACATATCTGCTCATTTCTCACATGGCATTTGGTGTAGTTTTTCACAGACTAGAAAATTAAGATAAATCAGATTAGTGCTTCATCTTTGTATAATTTCTTAAGCTCCTGTGTACAGATAAATCATCTGGTGAATTTTATTTACTTTTTTTTTTGCCTCCAGGGTTATCGCTGGGGCTTGATGCCTGCACTATGAATCCACTACTCCTGGAGGCCATTCTTTCCATTTTGTTGTGTTGTTGTTGGACAGGACAGAGAGAAATCGAGATAAAAGGGGAAGACAGAGATAGAGAGAGAAAGACAGATACCAGCAGACCTGCTTCATTACTTGTGAATTGACCCCCTGCAGGGGGCTTGAACCAGGATCCTTATGACATGTATGCTTAACCCAGTGCACCACCGCCTGGTCCCCTATCTTATTTACTTTTTTTCTGGTGGACTTTAAAATATGGATCTCTAATCCCAAATCCAGTTGTTCTAAATCAAATCCTTCTTATTTTTGTATTTTTAGATAAACTATGATTCTTTGAGCAGGAGTATATGCTTAATAGAAAAATTGCACAAATTATAAAATATAAAACAGAATCTGTGTAATATAAACCATTTAAAACCATTGAATCTGATAACAGACTTCTAATTTAATTTTTAAAAAGCCAAATCAGAAAGCCATTCTTCTTAATGATTGCATGAGAGACTTTTTGTCATGATAAAATTATTCCTTGGAAATGAAGATGTGATTCATAGCATAAATTAAGGAGGTGTTTAATCAAAATACAATACATTATAGTATTTTTCCTCAATAACTCAAACTGGTTTTACTTTCATAGATACTAAATAATGGTTCTAATTAACTTCTGTTTTATCTATCCCCATTTGTAATATTTCCTTTACTGAGACTGCAAAAAGTCGGCAAATGCTACATTTTAATCAGCTCTACTGTGCCATGGAATTATATTTCATCTAATTGCAGCAAAAAGAGATTAAAAAGGTAACAATTAAAGCAGACATAACATGGAACCTTCGCTGATAGTGCATCACAGATTCCAACCAGTGTGAAGGTATTTCTCATTATTAACTTACATTACAACAAATACTATCAATATAAATCTAGCCGCATAAAAATTAATTCCTGCTAGAGCCAGGTGTAGAGCCAATATTCTAAGTGTCTCTCATTCTCTTTCCCTCTCTGTACCTCTTTTTCTCCCTCCCTATTTCTCTCTGTCTCTACTAGAAAGAAAAAGAAGGGGGATGGCCACCAGGAGCAGTAGAATTTTCCTATAAGTGCCAAGCCCCCAGAGTAAACTCTAGTGGGGAAAGTACATATTCGCTAATGCTACACCATGTTCCTGACTCTCTACAACCTTTTTTTTTTTTTTTTTTTGCCTCCAAGGTTATCACGGGGGCTCCTTGTCTGCACTATGAACCCACTGCTCCCGGAGGCCATTTTTCCCATTTGGGTTGCCCTTGTTGTTGTTATTGCTATTGTTGTGTAGGGCAGAGAGATGTTGAGAGAGGAGGGGAAGACAGAGAGGGGGAGAGAAAGATAGACACCTGCAGGCCTGCTTCACTGCTTGTGAAGCGACTCCCCCCTGCAGGTGGGGAGCCCTGTCCTCAGACCCGCCCTGTGCCATGTGCACTTATCCCATGCTACCGCCCAGCCACCACTTCAACCTTTCTATTCCTCTACATGTAAATGCTTTCCTTGGGCTTTGTCATGTAACAGATTTATTTCTTCTTTTTGGTCAGTAAAACTAACGGTTAAAATTAAGTTAGATGAAGTATGAAAGCAGGTGGAATAATTTCCTGCTCTTAGATACTGTAAAGAGAAATAATCAATTATTACATAAACTTATGCATTGTTACATAAATTACATTTACCTCCATTCCAAAGATGTTAATCTCTTTAAAACAATTTTTTAAATATTTATTTATTTATTTATTTGATAGGGCAGAGAGAAACTGAAAAATGAAGGGGAGTTATAGTGTGAAAGAAAGAGAGAAACACCTGCAGAACTTCTTCACTACTAGTAAAGCTTCCTCCTACAGGTGGGATTGGGAGCTTGAGCCTGAGTCCTTGTGCACTGTCTTTAAAACAAGTTACATGGGGGCACCAGGCAGTAGCGCAGTGGGTTAAGCGCATATGGCACAAAGCGCAAGGAGCCACATAAGGATCCGGTTCAAACCCTGGCTCCCCACCAGCAAGGGGATTGCCTCACAAGCGGTGAAGCAGGTCTGCAGGTGTCTTTCTCTCCCCCTCTGTCTTCCCCTCCTCTCTCCATTTCTCTCTATCCTATCCAATAACAATAATAATAACAATAATAGTAATAATAACAAGAGCAACAAAAGGGAAAAAAGATTAATAAATTTTTTTAAAAAAAGGAAAGTGAAAAATTGAGAAACTAAAAAAAGAAGTTACATATATTATAAAGTAACAGATTTTTAAAAATTCATAGACAGCATTTATCTTTATTTCCTGAAAAAGCTCATAAAATATGAAATCTCAAAATACTTTGTATCTATTAGTCAGGCACCACATTTTCATTATGGAGATGCCAACCTTATATTTGTCTGAGATGTAATATTTTGTTTTCAGATAGCAGGAAAACATTATTCTACATGATTATTAGAGGATACCTCCAAACATTCACTGCTAGTTTAAAAGAAATAAATTTATTTGAACCATCTAATAGATAAAATAACTTATAGATCTACTTAAAGAATAACTAGATAGGATTTTAGAACAAGAGAAAGAATAAGAGATTAATGCTGGTCTTTAGAATAACAATGGTAACATTAATGTCACCATGGAAATAAATGCCACTCTTCATTAAGGACAGTACAGTTATTATTGACACTGAACCAGTATAATAGATGAAAATATATTGCAGTCACACACAGGGTCAGCAGAGTCAATGACAGAACAAAGTTGTTATTCTGAAACACGGCAGGTAATTTTTGGTCTAATCAAACAAATTCACATTAGCAAACAGACATGAGAAATAACCATTACTCTACTAATCTTCACTCTAATATATCTAGATATAAAATTAAGAGGAAAATATGTGAGAATTAAGCTGATGTGAAATATCTGAAAAGCATATACACAGCCTGCAGTAAATATGACTATCAATAAACAGGGCATCATTGACACTAAGATCTCATAGATATTCCTGGGGCTGTGAGCATTTGGTTTAGCATATCACCAGACATTCTGATAAAACTGGCTGAAAGACACATTACATCAAAGAACAAATCACAATTGAGCGCCATCTGTTCACTTCCTTTATCTCACCCATGCAAATGGCATGATGTGCTACATATCATGTCCTAAAGTCCCCATCAAACTATTAGAATTACTAAGTGAGTTATAGACAAGTTCCAAACTACAAAAGTAATGTACAAACTGCTGTTTCTATATAGAAACAAAGTATCAGAAAGCCAAGAAGAAAACACTATTTAAACTCATACTGAAATGAATATAATGCCTATAGATAATTAAATCAAGGAAGTGGATGTGTTATACACAGAATTATAACACACTCTGAAAGAAATTGAAAAAGGTACAAAGAAATGGACACTCTAAGCTCATGGATCAAAGCAATTAACATTGTTAACATTAGAATTTTACCTAAAACAAAACACTGGTTTATTACAATCCTTATCAAAATTGTAATGGCATTTTTCACAGAAATAGAAAAAAAAATCTGAAAGTGTATATGAAAGACAAAATATCCTGACAAATAAAGAATGAAAATGAAGGTACCACATCTCCTGATTTGAAACAAAACTACAAGACAAGTTAAGACATGGAAAGCCCCTAGCAGTTAATCAACAAATGACCATCAGATAAAAGAATATGTGGTATCCATATGTTAACTATGGAGTATTACTCATCTAGAAAAAAGATAAATCTTGCTATTTGTTTTTTTTTTTTTTCCCTCCTCCAGGGTTATTGCTGGGCTCGGTGCCTGCACCTTGAATCCACCGCTCCTGGAGGCCATTTTTTTTCCCCTCTTTTGTTGCCCTTGTTGTAGCTTCGTTGTGGTTATTATTATTGCCCTTGTTGACGCAATTCGTTGTTGGATAGGACAGAGAGAAATGAAGAGAGGAGGGGAAGACAGAGAAAGGGAGAGAAAGACAGACACCTGCAGACCTGCTTCACCGCCTGTGAAGCGAGTCCCCTGCAGGTGGGGAGCCGGGGGCTCGAACCGGGATCCTTACGCCGGTTCCTGCGCTTTGCGCCACATGCGCTTAACCCACTGCGCCACCGCCCGACCCCCAAACCTTGCTATTTGTAACAACGCAGATAAAGCTGGCTAGAATGCTGGTAAGTGAAACACAGCTATCAAACAATATGGCACTGGACAAGACACAAAGACACACACACACAAAAAAAACGAAACAGGAGTCAGGCGGTGGTAGCGCAGCAGGTTAAGAGCACGTGGCGCGAAGCACATGGACCCAGCATAAGGATGCCAGTTCCAGCCCCCGGCTCCCCACCTACAGGGGAGACACTTCACAGTTGGTGAAGCAGGTCTGCAGGTGTCTTTCTCTCCCCCTCTCTGTCTTCCCCTCCTCTCTCCATTTCTCTGTCCTATCTAACAATGACAACATCAATAACAACAACAATAAAAAACTACAAGGGCAACAAAAGGGAAAATAAATATAAATTTTTAAATGAAACAGAACTAAGTTCAAAACTAAACCTACACATATGTGCTTACAACTTTTAACTAATAACATTCTCTGTTTTAGTCTCTTATTCCCATGCTTTATTTTATCTGCTATTTCCACTTAGTAAAGTGACTACCATAAGATGAATATTCATGCCAATTTGAAAATACAATTGAAATTTTCAAAGCATAGTTATGTCTCTTTAATGTTAAGACTCAATTATAATCAAAGTACATCTAAACCAACTTCCAGAACTGGAAAATACATACCAACAATAATATAACTGAAAGCGAAAACATTTAACTCAATAAGTGAATAACTGAAATTTTTCCTCCATGTTGGTTTTAAATATTGTTATAGAATAGAAACATAAAAATATTTTGAAATAGGATTGATTACTGAAAAAGAACAGTATGTTTAAATCCCTTTTCATTTTCTTTCTCTGTGCATGTGTGTGAAGACTTTCCCATGAGTGCCTGAGTTTAAAACTAGGCTGTACATGTGGCAAGATATGTACTTTATTCAGGGAGCTATCTCTCTGGACCCAAAGCCTTTTCCTCTACTATTTATGAATGTCTTATATCTGTAAAAGCAGGTAAGTGCTTCTGCTATACAAACTACAGGAAAAGAAAAATCAATGTATATTGAGTTGAAAATTATGTGCATGTGACTTAGTTATATATAATTCACTAAAAAGATCTCTCATATAAATACTATTTAAAACTGGCATTACAGTCTGAGGGACATTTCCGTGTTAGAGCATACCACGTTCATGCCATACGCCCTGGCAATACCTGGCACTGCCAAGTAACAGAGCTGAATTGTGCTCTAATTTCTCTCCTGCTCATTCTCTCTTTGATATTAATAAATGAATCCTAAAAATAAAAAAACATTCTTTCTCAATTTGTTGACACCTTAAAAATGTGGGAAATTTTTGGGCCAGGCACTGCTGTACTTAATTGAACACACACATTGCCATGTACATGGACCTGGGCTCAAGCCCAGGGGTTCCCACCCACAAGTGGTAAAGCAGTGAGTCTGTCTCTGCCTCCTCCTCCCCTCTGAATTCATCTCTGTCCTATCAAATAACAGGAAGAAAGCAAAAGTGTGAGACAATGGTTGCTAGGAGCACTGGATTCATCAGGCAGGTAGCAAGCCCCAACAACAACCCTAGTGGAGGAAAAATATATATATGTGAAATTTTGATGATATATACATAAAAGACTAATTTCTCTTTATTCATTCTTATAATTCATAACTTTAATTACATATATTTTAAAATATTCTACATAAGATATCTTATCACTATTGACATTTGAGTTCGGGTGTGTGTGTGTGTGTGTGTGTGTGTGTGTGTGTGTGTGTGTGTGTGTGTGTGTGTAAGAGATATATAGATATATATTTACAGATTGTAGGAATCTTAGCAGCAATCCCAACTCTGTACCGCATAAAGGCAAGTAGAAGCCTCAGAATTGTGTCAAGCAAAAATATCTCCACCCAATGTCAAATGTTTCCTGGGGCATAAGACAGCCTACAATTGAGTAGAACTGATCTAAAGACAGATAGGAGGAAAACCGCCACTGTTAATACCTTGAGATAAACTTCTACACAAAATATGTAAACAGGCACTAAGTAGCAACAATATGAGTACCAGTCTAACAGAAACCCCATGGGTATCATTTCAACATTCACCTATAAAATGATATTTTCATCAGCAAATATGATAGTACTTATAGCTTTAAAAAGACAAAAGCTTTGAAAAGAATTTCCTTAGTCTCATACATGAAAGGAAGTAAAAGTTAGAAGGTCCAAATTAAAATCTGAACTGACAAATTTAAGCAACAAACTACAGACTCAATTTATCATGTCTCAAGGATTGAGTGATAACAGATTTTTCTAAATGCTTTGATACTAGGCAGAACTACTAAGTAAGTTAGTGATATTGAAAGCACCTGTTTTAACGACAGCACTTCTACACATGAATACTAACCATACTACAGTTACTAATTGCTGAAATGCATTTCTTGTCATCACACCACTGGCACCCATTTGTATTGGCAGTACAGCTGGCACAGTCTGCATATCTGTAACATCTGTCATCAGAGACAGCTGTAATACAAATGTGAAATAGAACACATAAGAATGGGAAAGAAAATGTCACACTTCTTAGTTCACACATTTTTAGCATCTATTTAAGAATCACTAAGACATTTTTAAACCATAAATGTGGCCATCAACATCAACCTGTTTTTCTGTATGAAATCATTTTATAGTTTAATTATGATGATGGAATTTTAGATACCTTATACCCTTATCTTAATTATATAATCTACACAGCATCAATAGTCAATAAATTAACACACTGTTGAGGGGAAAAATGAGATAAGTAGTTCAATACAATGTTGCAATATAGGGAAAAGGGAAAAAAGACTGTAAAAACTAGCACTCTTCATGATTTTAAAAGTATCACAAATATTAACACATTACCAAAACTTGGAAAATACACTTGTAATTGTAGGACCAGCAGTGTATAAAAGTCCTGAGATTTAAAGAAAATACTTTCATGGAAATCATTCATTCATGAATAGGTATTATAGGAATTTTTCATAAGTTTGATGCATGGACTCAAGACTTTTATGAAAAATAGAACATTAGTCTTCAAAATTATGTCAAATGTTTAACTTTGTGGTCTACTTTGACAATAGTTGAATAAACAAAATAACCAAATGCAGAATTACTTCATTACTTTGAATCACACAGTACTTCCTAGAAAATATATATTTGAGGGGGCCAGGAGGTGACCCACTGAGTTAAGCATACACAGTACAAAGTTAAAGGACCAGATCAAGGATCCTGGTTCAAGCCCCTGGTTCTCCACCTGTGTGTGTGTGGGGGGGGGGGGGGTGTCACTTCATAAGTGGTGAAGCAGGTCTGAAGGTGTCCATCTTTCTCTCTCCCTCTATCTTCCCTTCCCCTCTCTCTCAATTTCTCTCTGTCATAGCCAAAAAAAAATAGAAAAAATGATAGGAGCAGTGGATGTGTGGTGCAGACACCAAGCCCCAGCGATAACCCTGGAGGAAAAAAAAAAAAAAGAAAAGAAAGTACATATTTGAAAGCATTTTATTTATATAGTAAAATAATGGCCATACAGGATATAACTAGTATCATATATTACAGATAAAATTCAAAAAAACTAAAGAACGCCTATTGTAAATATTCAATTTTTAAGTGCTAATGAATTCAAACAGTAAAATTCTTAATTAAGAAAGTAATGGATGTTTAATTTCTGAAAACTACCAAATTACCAGAATACATTTCAACTTCTAGCCAAACAGAAAAACATTACATGAAGAGGGTGAGGAAGGAGAGAAAACACTCTACCTGTTTTAGGCGGGCACTTTGCTCTAAGAATATTATTAGTGTTCCCAGATTCCCAAGATTCACAGTGATTTTTATTCCAAATGCATTTTATCCCTGGACCAGCATTTTTACAAAGTTCTTCATCTCTGAAAGCCTTGCAATTAGGAGGCTTGTACACGAGGATATCATTAAGGAGCACACTAGAAAATCCTCCAAATATATACATGGACCTATTAAAAATGACAGGAGAGTCTTAAGCAATACTAAGAGAAGTCATTGTATAGGTTTATTCGTACATTACTTATAAATGCACATGTCAGCACCGTTCTTCACAGTCTCGCTTCGTTTTGTTTTGTTTTTTTCCTTTATTTTTTATTGGGAGGTTCATGGTTTATACTACAGTCATGGCACTGAGTAGTTTCTCATCTCACCAAGACAGGTGTCTGCAACCAGTCTGGGGAACTTTCAGAAGGCTAGATATGGACCTATTCTATGACCAGGCAATTCCTCTACTGGGGACAGAGTCTACAGAAACAAACACACCCAAGCAAAAAGGGTTGTGTTCACAGCAGCACAATTTGTAATAGCTCAAACTTAGAATAACCCTAGGTGTCCAAAAACAGATGAATGGCTAAGTAAATTGAGGTACAGATATATACATAATGGAATACTACTCAGCTGTTAAGAATGATGAACTCACCCTCACAGTCACATTTCCAACATATATTATGATATGAAAGTATTAGATGAATTATTATAATATTCAACAGTCCCATATATATAATATATATATATATATATATAATATAGAACAGTCCCATAGACTTACTCTCTAAGTCTTTCTCCCATTTTCTTTTTGATAGAGGCACAGAAATTGAGAAGGAAGGGGGAGACAGAAAGGGAGAGAGAGACACTACAGTACCACTTCACCACTTGTGAAGGCTCCCCTTTGCAAGTAGGGGCCATGGGCCTTGAACCCATGTCCTTGCTCACTGTAATGTGTAGGCTCTCCTGTGTGTGCCAGCACCTGGCTCTCCCAAAGGCCTATAATAGGTACAAGATAGAACCAATCTAAGATATAACAAAACTATTAAATTATAAAAGATCCACATGAAATTGTACACATTGTGTCAACTAAATTTGTTAAGAAAGCGGTCTTGAAAACATTTTGCTGTTAATAAAAAAGGATTATATATAACATTCACTTAATTAGAAAAACAAAAATCACTTTATCGAGATAGGAAATAACTTTTTAGAAATAAATGATAGCTGTATGTTGATAAGAAGACACACTTTGAAATTGCTAACTAGAATCATGATGTTTGAATAAAAACATTGGCTTGTACTGCTTTATTATTTTATTATAAAATAAATACCAATAGCAAATTTTTTTCTTTTTATTTATTTATTTGATAGAGGCAAAAATTAAGACGGAAGGAGGGGACAGAGTGAGAAAAAGAGAGATACCGATAGCTGTTTCACTTCTTGTGAAATTTCCTCATGCAGGTGGGGACAAGGGATTTAAAAATGGGTCCTTGTACAAAGTAATTTGCGAGCTGCATTGGATGCCTGCCTTTTCCTTCTTTTCTCTCTTTCTCCCTTTCTTCCTCCCTTTCTTTCATAGAGGCAGCCAACAGTAAAATGTTAAGAATGTAATATATCAGTTTAGAAAAAACTGAAGACATAGTATAGTGGCAAAGGAGTCTGGCCTTATCTCAAGACAGTATTAATTTTCATTTCCAAAATTATTGTTGTATAGCAAATGTACAAATGTCAGAAAATTCTTGAAAAATGTATTACATAAAAAAACAATCAAATATAAATTTTCCATACAGACTATGATAAGTTATATAACTGCTATCAGCTATATTGTTCATTGTACCTGCTTTTTAAAAAAGTCACATTAGAGAATTTTAATTAATTAGAATAGTGGTAATGAAACTTATCAAACATCATTATAAATAAACATTTTAGCCTACTGAATGAAACAGATTATTTGTGTCAGCTGAATTTACATTACATTTGCTATACTATATAAGTTCTGTGTATTATTGTAAATACATAATATAAACACTCATTTACTATACGTATATAAAAATTTATGTTAAAAGAGTAAGGTAAGTTAATGATATGATTTACAAATTTCCAATGGTTATATGGTTAGTCTATATGAAGTCTAAAGAAGTAAGAGACTACTTGCCAAAAACTGATTATGACAGAACTAGAATGACATTGCAATTCTCATTTTCCTTGACCTCCTACATAGAAATATGGGGCTACTCTTTCCATTATTTGTCTGATTTCTTAAGTAATTCATTATCTGATCAGTGCAAAAAAAAAAAAAAGTGGGTGAAATGCACGATGGCTTATGAAAAAAATCATTTAAGATCATTTTATTAAGGAAATGTTGATTTACAATGTTGTCATCACGGGAATATAGTTCCACATCTGTCAAAACACATCACCCTCATCCCAACCTTCAAGTCTTCATCCACATCCCTTCTCACCACCAAATGCCCCTCCCTCACCAGCACCACTCTGAGTCTTCTAATCTCCTGTGATGGAACACAGTCCACTGAAGTTCCCCCCTGTATTCTGCCTTGCTTCATTTTTTTTTTTAATGATTCATCTGTGAGTTATAGCAGCCAGTCCTGTCCTCTTTCTGGCTGATTTCACTTAGTATGATGTATATTATGAGTATCAAAAGGTTTATCTCAGCAACTTTTCTTTGACCACTCTGCTTCTCCTTAAATGTACTTAAATAAACAACAAGAATGAACAACCAAATGTCTTCCATGGAAAGAGGAAATACATACAGTTAAATATATGGAAGTGACACATTTGTAAAAGAATAACTAAATGTGTGGCTAGGATGGCTATTTACCCATTAATGACAACTGCAGAGTGTCCAAATCTGTTGACATCTCTATGAAGATTTGGTTTGGGTAATATTTTCCATTCATCACAAGCTAGAAGAAAATGGGGGGAGAGGATAAATTGAAACAAGTACTGTAAAAAAATCCCTGGTCAAGGTAAAGATGCTTAAAATTATGAAGCTTTTGGCTAACTTTTCATAAAGCAAACCTCAGTATTGTTATTTAACTAGCATTACTCCCTATTAAATATAACTATTGCCTAAAATTTCCACTAATAATCTTAATTATATTTTATAAGGTAATTGAAATGAAATAAATCAGGTAGACTTCATACCGGAGGATAATTTCAGTGACTTTTCTTTATTAAGTAAAGCAAGCTTCATATAATAAAATTCATGAATGCTGATATTGGGAATCACCTTAGAAAGTTTAGACCATTAAATCATATTTCACAGCCTTGTAATATAAAATTTAAAAAATCCATAATTTTCAGTGCAAGAATGCCTAAAAATAGAATCTTCAATAGGGAATATTTAAATCACTTCAGTAATCAAGAATTGCAAAAAGATAGTTTTTATTTTAGGTAAAAGAGAATTACTTTGGTTACAAGCAAACTAGAAACAAATGGAAAATCTAAATAACCCATTAGCTACTTAGAGTACAAAAGAGAAAAAAAACTGTGTTGGCAAGAACCTCACCTGTATTGTAGCACCTGCTTTTGTCAAACACACTACCTAGATTATATACTAATCCTCACTATAGTGGAGGAAGCTTCAGTATACTTGGAATGGTGGACATCTCTAATGACAGGAAACTGACTTCACATTTATTTAAAGTCTTTAGTGAGGGCCTGGGAGGTGGCACACCTGGTTTAGAGCATATACTCTCATGGGCAAGAAAATAGGTTTGAGCTCCTACCTGTAGGGGGAAAGCTTCACAAGTGGTAGCAGTGCTTTAACACTGACTTACAAACTCACAAGGTAACAGGAATACAACTCTGCACCGCACCACACAGGGCCAGGAAAGAGAGCGCAATGGCAATGGTTATACAAAAGACTTTTATGCCAAGACTCTAAGGTCCCAGGTTCTGTGTCCATAAGCCAGAATGTAGCAATGCTCTGGTTAAAATATATGTAATATTTAATTCACAAACAACTCTAAAAGATATTGTTTAGCATCTTGCTATATATAGATATGTACTTTTCTTTCTTTTTTTATTATTTATTATTGATTCCCTTTTGTTGCCCTTGTGGTTTCTTTTTATTGTTGTAGTCATTGTTGGATAGGACAGAGAGAAATGAAGAGAGGATGGGAAGACAGAGAGGGGGAGGGAAAGATAGACACCTGCAGACCTGCTTCACCGCCTGTGAAGCAACTCCCCTGCAGGTGGGGAGCCAGGGCTCAAACTGAGATCCTTCCGCTGGTCCTTACGCTTTGAGCCACCTGTGTTTAACCCGCTGCGCTACCGCCCGACTCCCAGATAAGCATTTTTTTGGTTAGACAACTTCCTTAAATACAAGAAATGGCAAAGTTAGGGTTAAAACCAGATCTTCTAAACTGCTGCATTAACTTCATAAAAACAAAGTAATAATAACATTGGTTGTTCAAAACAACCCAGAAATACACAAATCCCTTGTAAAACAGAAACATTAAAGTAATAAAAATTAGCAATAATGAAACCAGCTAATTCAAATAATAAAATTCAAACTTCCAAAGCTCTTTGTGTTTTTTAACATAGTTAGTGGTAAAAGGTGAAAAATGTATTACTGTCTCTAAGTCATCACCTTCAGTTTTACCAAAAGTTTAAAAAGAATTACATACAGTGTTTGTAGCAGACACTGGTATTTTTCAACCGACGATCCAATTCTTTTCTTTCAGGCCCATGATTTAATGTACACACCCAAACTTCCCAGAAGCTGGAACTGTTTTATCTAATAGAATGCAAGCTAAAGTGGCACTTGTATTTCTAGGAGCCATATAATTGACAATAAAAGGCAATTTGATTGCAGCCTTGGTCACTAATGGTGATAACAAGTAGATTCCGTCCTCCCAACCAAACACCACGGAAGTATCATGAGAGAAAATTAAACTTTTGTTTGTGTTAATGCTATGAAGTCTGGAGGTTTGTGTGGAGTGGATATGTGCTGGATTGTGGTGGGTGGGCCAGATGATCATTCGAGGGAGAAACTGCTATGTGCTCTGGGGGAACTCTTGGTGAATCAACTGCAAACTATCTCAGGAATTGTCACAGAAGGAGAAATCCATGCCACAAGATAATGGATTCTGGAGATGAGTGCTTTTTCCTGTCATACTTAAATGAAAAATTGTTTGATCCAGGCTGGGAGTATGGACTGACCTGCCAACAGCCATGTCCAGTGGAGAAGCAATTACAGAAGCCAGACCTTCCACCTTCCACACCCCATGGGTCCATGCTCCCAGAGGGATAAAGAACAGGAAAACTTCCAATGGATGGAATGGGATACAGAACTCTTATGGTGGGAACTGTGTGGAATTGTTCCCCTCTTATCTTGTTTAGCATTATTAAATCAATGATAATAAAAAGGAAGTTGCAACAACTGACCTCTGAATTTGGAAATGACAGAAATGTCCAACAGATGAGTAGTCTAAAACATGTAGTGTCGAAAGAAATGATTTTGTTATAAATAAATATTTATTTTTAAAATAATAAAAAAGAATTGTTTGATCAACCAGAAAGAGATTCCATACATCAGCAGACATACTTCACAGGAAAGGAGGCATAGGAATTGATTCACAGTCACAGGATTATAAGTCATTCACAAAGAAGGACCAGTGTGTTAGATACACCCAGAGTTAAAGGCCTTTAAATAAAGCCATGTCCCTCACAGGAGGAATGGTAAACGTATACACCAAATATGCTTCTTTCAGTGACACAACGGAAAACTTTGTGCTTCTCCTCCCAAAATTCTAATTTCTGCAGAACTGAAAAACTAAATTGGTCCTAGTCTCCAAAGGGAAAATACACTAGCAAGGGAGGTCTCAACAACATCCCATTAAACCGTAAAGCAGGGCTGGAGCGATAGCTCAGTCTGTCAGAGCACCCACATGCATGCCCGAGGCCCCAGAGACTGCAGGTTCAATTCTTCGCACCACTGTGTGCCAGAGACGAGCAGTGGTTTGAATCTGTCTCTCCCTTTCTTCTCTTTTTTTCTTTTCTTTTTTTGCCATTTTATTCCCTTTTGTTGTCCTTGTTTATCACTGTTGTTTTTATTGATGTTGTTGCTGTCTTTATTGTTGGATAGGACAGAGAGAAATGGAGAAAGGAGGGGAAGACAGAGGGTGGGAAGAGAGAGAGATAGACACCTGCAGACCTGCTTCACCGCTTGTGAAGTGACCCCCCTGCAGGTGGGGAGCCGGGGGCTCGAACTAGGATCCTTATGCCGGTCCTTGCGCTTTGTACCATGTGTGCTTAGCCCACTATGCTATCGTCCGCCCTCCCTTCCTTCTTTTTTTTCCTCTCTCTCTCATAAAGAAAAAAACTTATAAAAAATAAGTTTTAGAAGAAAACAAAGAGCGATTTTCACTTGGGCACTTCAGTTGCCTGAGGGACAAGAAGAAGGCAAGGAAATACAACCCTGTCAGCGGCAAAATGCCCCTCAAAGAAGGTAGAGCCACTATTATGAAATGAGAGCATGGAGGGGCCGGGTGGTGGTGCACCTGGTTAAGCACACTAAGTGCAAGGACCCATGCAAGGATGTGGGTTTGAGCTCCCAGCTCCCCATCTGTAGGGGTGGGGATGGGATGCATTGGATCGACCTTCTCGTGGTGCATCCCGTGAGTCCCCATTCATTGGGGAAACTGACGATCCTTCCTAGCCGACTGAATCCACATGGATCCCAGTCACTTTCAAAGCCATTTTAACTAGCTATGGAAGAAGGGCAAAGGCTAGAAGATGAAGGGGTGGGGATGCTTCACAAGTGGGGAAGCAGGTCTGCCGGTGTCTATCTTTCTCTCTCCCTCCCCTCTCAATTTCTCTCTGTCCTTGCCAATAAAAAAAAAAAAAAAAGAAAGAAAGAAAGAAATGAGAGCATGGGACTATGTCTGGCAAGTCAGATGTCTCTTCATATTGACTTTCCCAAAGAGACAATAAATGAGCAAGTGCAATAAGCCAGACTTGTTCATGATGAACAAGGGCTCAGACACCTGAGCCAGAACTCAGAACAGAAGAGGTGCTAGCTGAAAATAAGAGCGATGAAGGAAGAACATGGTAAGTACCAGTTATGGATGTGAGGGCGATCTGGCTGCGACATCTGTCACCCCATTGATCGCCAGGGTTGATTCAGCTGATCTGGCTGCCTAGGCGGGTGTCCCCTTCCTTCCTCACTGCTCCATGTGCATCGTTCCCGAAGCTGCGTTCTCAGTCGAAGAGGATGGCCTTTCCTGAACAGAGACGGACTGGTCTTCAGTCGAGGGTATACGAGTAG
Organism: Erinaceus europaeus; assembly: GCF_950295315.1. NCBI lineage: Eukaryota > Metazoa > Chordata > Mammalia > Eulipotyphla > Erinaceidae > Erinaceus > Erinaceus europaeus. The sequence continues at coordinate 12,442,918 of NC_080175.1, forward strand.
CTGCGCTCCCCTGCTAGAACCTCCAAACAAGCTCTCAAGGTAAGTACCAGTTATACCTCTGAGGCCAGCAATCATCTAGGATGTCCCAGGAAGATCCAACAAATGTACTTGAGGAAACTGGCTGAGCAGCTCCAAGAAAGAATTGTGATGAATACAGAAATATGTTGTCTACACAACTTCAAGGAAGCACCTGAAGGCCCTGCTGCTAGGCTCTCTATCAGGGGACATCATTCGGCTGCTGAGCACTACAGAGGTTTAACTATAGTTACCTCACCCAAGATCATTCGCCTCTGGTAATGACTCTCAAATAATGGCTAGTCAATTCACGGCGGTTCAGGCCTAATGAGCGGCCTTTCAACAGACAAGCACTTCAACACTCGAGTTCTGCTATGCTTGGCTGAGGTTGTTAATGGTGCTTGACTTTTTTTTTTTTTTCTTTTCCCTCTGCCTAATATTGCCTCTTTTCTCTCCTTTGCAAAAAGTGGTCATTTCAGAGGTTAATAAGCTCCCTGTACAGTACATACCAACTCAGAATTTACTTTCCAAAGAGCCCAAACTGTGATGGAATTGTTTGTTGTCACAGTATAAGCTAACATAAATTAACTGATACAATAGTATAAGTGTGTATTTTTCCTTTGCAGCTCCTTAAAAGTGGCTGGCAAATTGTTAAGGACCACACAAAATTGTGAAGGAAGAATAGGATATTTCTTGCAAATGGAAGAAACTCTGCTTGAATCGAGTAACTTTTGCAGGTACAAACATAGTGTTTCATGCTTGCAGAATCTGCCAACCTGCCAGGTTATTTCAACATTATGGGAGGAGACAAAGGTAGGAGCAGTTGTTATAAACAGGATTTCCTCTTATCCCTTCCACCTCTTTCAATAAACCCTAGGCAGAATGTTGGAGGAAATAAATTCTGTTCATGAGTTTTCACATTCTTGATCAGAATTATCTATAAAACATAGACTGGTTTTCCTGTAAGATTTACAAGTTACCAAATGTCTGAAAACTCAACATTAAATTAATATAACATATAGTCCATTCTCATTCTTACATTATAAATCCTCTTAAATTACTAATGTCTGAAGGAAATCTGTAATAATATTTATTGCTGAGGCAAAAAAGTGAAAAACCTTTTTGAAGCATTCAGATGATTATCATTTCATAAACAATTCAAGTCTAGACAAATTAAAGCAAATTTCATATTTTTAAAAATATTTACTTATTTATTCCCTCTTGTTGCCCTTGTTGTTTTATTGTTGTTATTGCTATCATCATTGTTGGATAGGACAGAGAGAAATGGAGAGAGGAGGGGAAGACAGAGAGGGAGAGAGAAAGATAAACATCTGCAAACCTACTTCACCACTTGTGAAGCGACTTCCTTACTGGTGGGGAGCCAGGGGCTCGAACCGGGATCCTTACATAGTTTTTTTTTTTTTTCCCCTCCAGGGTTATCACTGGGACTCGGTGTCTGCACTACAAATCCACTGCTCCTGGAGGCTTTTTCTTTCTTTTCCATTTTTGTTGCCCTTATTGTTATTGTTGTGTCATTATTATATAGAACAGAGAGAAACAGAGAGGAGGGGAAGGCAAAGAGGGGGATAGAAAGATAGACACCTGCATACCTGCTTCACAGCTTGTGAGGTGACCCCTCTACAGGTGGGAATCCGGGGTTTGAACCAGGATCCTTATGTGGGTCCTTGTGCTTTGTGCCATGTGCACTTACCCCGCTGTGCTACCACCTAGTCCCCAAATTCATACTCTCATTAACATTTAGAAACCTCACTCCACAACAACAGAAAACTCACACATGGATAAAGATCAGGACCAGGTGAGATAATTCACCTGGCAAAGCACTGATTTTGCCATGTATGTGACCCTGATTTGAGTCCCAGATACACAATATTGGTGTGTTCCAGTACTGAGGAACTACTGGTTCTCTCCCCCCTTCACACACACACACACACACACACACACACACACACTCTCTCTCTCTCTCTCTCTCACACACACATACACACACACACACTCTCTCTCTCTCTCACACACACACACACATTCTCACACACACACACACTCACACACACTCTCTCTCACACACACACATACACACACACACTCTCTCTCTCTCACACACACACACTCTCACACACACACACTCTCACACACACACTCACACACACACACACTCTCTCTCACACACACACACACATACATACACACCTCTCTCTCACACACACACACACACACACATACACACACACACACACTATCTCTCTCTCACACACACACATTAATATTTTAAGATAAAATTATATTTTAAAATAACATTAAACTCAGATTTGGGATCTAATACTACTTGACTTTGAGTCTGACCATAATAAAATGAATTTCTTCCTCTATAAATGAATAATACACACTGCCTGTGTTATGAAAATTACATTACAAACTTTATATAAAGTAGCAGGTACTATAGGGAGAATTCAACAAATACATGTTCTCTCTTTTGTTAAGTGAAAGAACACATTTTACTTTATTTATTGGCCTCTTCTGCATAATAGTCTATGATGAAAATAAAAACATATACTAAAGCTCAAAACAATTAATAATTGGCAAATATCATTTTTAAAATGTGAATGATCTTAAGGATTTCTTTTTTTAAGGACAGAAAACCAACACAGTCATTTCAGGCGGTCAGGCCAGGGGGACTGCTTTCTTTAAGGAAGATCACTAAGAATTTGACAGAGAGCACAGACAAATACTGACTAGTAAAGAAACAAAGTAAACTTCAAGAGATGAAAACAATCCTAAGCACAAAGAATAAAAATACTGGAATTTTATTTTTTGTCATCACCAGGCTTTAAAATCACTCAGGGCTGGGCTGACCTTTCAGAGAAAGTCACAGACAGAGAAAGAGGGAAAGTTTCTACATCACCCTGTCTCCTCTACTGGATGGGGGCCAGGGCTCAAACCTACACCACGCATGTAGCCGAGTAGGCACTCTCTAGCCAGGTGAGTTATTCTACCAGCCCACACGCTGGAATTGTGACAATGTAGTTGGTGTAGTCAAGAAATGAAACATCTAGCTATTTTAATTTCAATTTCTTATCTTATGCTACACAAATGCAAAGACATAGTTTCTACTTTGTAAACTAACTTGTAGGTGTTTGAGGATATTCTGACCTTTAGATTGTAGCACATTACCTAAATATTGAACTGCTGTTTCAGTTTCATTAACTGTGTTATTTTTTAATAAGTGCCTTGTAAAAGTTACTGTCATAAGTAAAATTGTTATGTTCAGAATCCTGTTTTTCTAATTTTTTTATTTTTTTAATTGTTTTATTATCTTGATTTTATTTACTGGATAGAGACAACCAGAAATCGAGAGGGAAGGGGGTGGTAGAGAGGGAGAGACAGACACCTGCAACACTGCTTTACCACTTGCAAAGCATTCCCCCTGTAGGTGGGGACTGGGGGCTGGAACGTGGTTCCTTGTGCACTGTAACATGTGCGCTCAACCAGGTGTGCCACCACCCAGCCCCTCAATTTTTTTCCTTTTGGGGGGATTAATGTTTTACAGTCAACAGTAAATACAATAGTTGGTACATGCATAATATTTCTCAGTTTTCCACATAACAATACCACTCCCACTAGGTCCTCTGCCATCATGTTCCAGGACCTGAACTACTTTGGTGCAATATAGAATTCTCTTACTCCACTGGGGGGAGGGGGGGAGACCGTGATTCCACTTGTCCTAGAAGAATCTTTTTCCCCCCTCTTTTTTCCAGATAGAGGGTATGAGACAGAGAAGGGGTGTTGAAGAGTTTTCTGATCCCAGCCTTCCTGATATTTGTTATTAGAAATCCTACTAAATTTTTATCTATGCCTCCATGCTTGAAAGAACATGTCTGCTTGTTGTTGTTACCAGTATATTTCTTTGTTTAAATATACCACAAGGCCAACTTACTGAAAGGCTTTGTGATATCTTTTTGTTACAACTCCCACACTCTAGGGCAGAGGTCTGGAGTAAGTCATGAGTTAAAACTTTAACAGGCCTACAGGACTATAACAAGACTATAGCAACATGCAATTATCCATGAACTCTTACGACTGGCACTCTCCCTGAGAGTCTGGGGACTGAACGTGGGATAACCAGAGGATAAACTCAGTATTGGGGCATCAAAGAAGTGCACCTGATGTAATGAAATTTAACCCCTCACAGAATGGGAGAAGATCTTCACATGCCAGACATCAGACAAGAAACTAATCACCAAAATATATAAAGAGCTCAGCAAACTTAGCACCAAAAAAGCAAATGACCCCATCCAAAAATGGGCAGAGGAAATGAACAAAACACTCACCACAGAGGAGATCCAAAAGGCTAACAAACATATGAAAAACTGCTCTAGGTCACTGATTGTCAGAGAAATGCAAATTAAGACAACACTAAGATACCACCTCACTCCTGTAAGAATGGCATACATCAAAAAGGACAGCAGCAACAAATGCTGGAGAGGATGTGGGGACAGAGGAACCCTTTTACATTGCTGGTGGGAATGTAAATTGGTACAGCCTCTGTGGAGAGCAGTCTGGAAAACCCTCAGAAGGCTAGACATGGACCTTCCATATGACCCAATAATTCCTCTCCTGGGGTTATACCCCAAGGACTCCATAACACCCAACCAAAAAGAGGTGTGTACTCCTATGTTCATAGCAGCACAATTCATAATAGCTAAAACCTGGAAGCAACCCAGGTGCCCAACAACAGATGAATGGCTGAGAAAGCTGTGGTATATATACACAATGGAATACTATGCAGCTATCAAGAACAATGAACCCACCTTCTCTGACCCATCTTGGACAGAGCTAGAAGGAATTATGTTAAGTGAACTGAGTCAGAAAGTTAAAGATGAGTATGGGATGATCCCACTCATCAACAGAAGCTGACTTAGAAGATCTGAAAGGGAAACTAAAAGCAGGACCTGATCAAATTGTAAGTAGGGCACCAAAGAAAAAACCCAGTGGTGAGGGGTAGACATGTAGCTTTCTGGGCCAGTGGGGGGTGGGAATGGGCGGGAGGGATGGGTCACGGTCCTTTGGTGATGGGAATGGTGTTTATGTACACTCCTAGCAAAATGTAGACATATAAATCAGTAGTTAATTAATATGAGAGGGGGAAATCAATTGTATGTCTCAAAGGTTCTCAGGAGACAAACTGAATCTTTTTAATAGATAGGCTACGTATTCGATATGCGGACTCTCTCAAAAGCCTAGACCAAGTAGATTGGAGGCTTCCAATAGCACAGCTATATACAAGATACTGGGTACTGTACAGCAAACCATAACAAAGGGACTTTTCAAAGTTAACCCAATTAACAAATAATGTGATGATAATATTAACTATTGATTGTCTTTTTGAACCCTAAGACAGCAGGAACCTCACATCTTCACTATAGAGCCCCTACTTCCCCCAGTCCTGGCACCCATGGATAGGGCTCACTTTCCCGTATGCTTCTCCCAATCCATACCAAATAATATTGCATCCGCCGATCACAACCTAACCAAAGCAACGATTGCCATCTCAACATGCTTCACCTCAGAGTGTATCCAGAGACTTCACGTGTGGAATGACAACCCTTCAGCTTCATTACTCGGGTGAGACCTTTCCTTTTATAGTACACTCTAATTTCATCTCAGGTAGTTCACTTTCTAACAAAGTCCCATAACCTAGACATACACCAGTTTCTGTGAGAGAGAGCGTATGCGCACACGTATCCATAAACTACTGCAAAATATATACCTGAAAGCAGGATTACACTAGAGTTTGCAGTGAGTACCTCCCCAACACTTCCTCTCCACTATTCCAATCTTGGGATCCATGTTTGCTCAACAAATTGTTTGGCTTTGTATGTTAACTCTCTTTTCAATCACCAGGTTCCAGATGCCACCAGGATGCTGGCTAGGCTTCCCTGGATTGAAGACCCCACCAATGTGTCCTGGAGCTCAGCTTCCCCAGAGACACACCTTACTAGGGAAAGAGAGAGGCAGACTGGGAGTATGGACCGACCAGTCAACGCCCATGTTCAGCGGGGAAGCAATTACAGAAGCCAGACCCTCTACCTTCTGCAACCCTCAACGACCCTGGGTCCATGCTCCCAGAGGGCTAGAGAATGGGAAGGCTATCATGGGAGAGGGTGGGTTATGGGGATTGGGTGGTGGAAATTGTGTGGAGTTGTACCCCTCCTACCTTATGCTTTTGTTCACTAATCCTTTCTTAAATTAAAAATTTAAATAAAAAAAAAAAAAAAAAAAAAAAAAAAAATATAGACACCGTGTAAACCCTAAGAGAAACAGATTAACAGGTCTGATTTTCCTCTTCCAGCAACCTTCAAAGGTGTTATCAAGGTAAAGCCATATTTGGAAATCACCACAATATACCGTCTACATCGATCAAGCACAGCATAATGAGAACTGTGAAAGCAAGGTTATATCCTCAAAGATTAATGACAGTCACTATATAAAATTTACTGTGACAGTAAGGTTGTAATAGTATGTTTTGAAGCAATGAAAAATTAGCATTGGCATCAATATTCCTATTTGTTTAAACGTCATAGACCACAAAGGCATCAGCTAAATCTTAGGATGCATTCCAGCTAGATATGCTATGGAAGTCCTGTCATATTACACTGAGAGAAAAACTGGCAACATTCCCATAAAAACAATGATCTACTTTATAACTGGTTCATTAAGTAATGGTGGTTTTTTATTTGTACAAAAACATGTTCCCTAAGGAAACCAATTATGAAAGACACTTTCTGAAATTTGAAAAATGTTTTTCCCAAGAAAATCTCCCAATACTTTACACTACAAACGCAAAAGAATATAGATGGAAGGTTCACTGTGAATGACAGATACTCATTCTGATGAATAATGAAACACATTATTTTATTTTGAAACACATAGTCATTCTATGTTGAATTATATGACTGCTTTTTACTTTGGTACTATTAGCAGGAAGGGAAGCTTATTAAAATATGAAAATGTAGTGGTCCAGGAGGTAGCGAAGTGGACAAAGCATTGGAATCTCAAGCATGAGGTCCCAAGTTTAGTCCCCGGCAGCACATGTACCAGAGTGATGTCTGGTTCTTTCTCTCCTCCTGTCTTTCTCATGAATAAATAAATAAATTCTTTAAAAAAAAAAAAATAAAATAAAATATGAAAATGTGGGGGGGGTTGTCTGCAGACGTCTTCTCTATTACCAGTTCTATAGATATAGAGAAAGCATTCAACAATACCCAAAATCTCTTCATGATTAAAAATTAAAAGATAATGAGAATAGAAGGGAAATTCCTCAAACTAGTTGAATCCATAAACAGAAAGAATCCATATACAGAAATCATACAGCCAATATCATACTGAATGGAAAGAAACTGAAAGCTTTCTCTCTATATTCAGGTACAAGACAAGGCTGCCCCTCCCCTTCACAACTATCTAACATAGTCTTGGAAGTCCTTGCCATAGCAATCAGATGAGAGAAAGATACTAATGGGATACAGACTGGCAAAGAAAAAGTCAAACTGTTACTATCTGCAGAAGATACAATAGAATACATAAAAAATCCAAAAGAGGGACAGTAGCACAGTGGGTTAAGCACATGTGGTGTGAAGCACAAAGACCGGCCTAAGAATCCCGGTTTGAGCCCCGGGCTCCCCACCTGCAGGGGGTCGCTTCACAAGTGGTGAAGCAGTTCTGCAGGTGTCTATCTTTCTCACCTCCTCTCCGTCTATCTTCCCCTCCTCCTTCCTTTCTTGATTTCTCTCTATCCTATCCAACAATGACATCAATGGCAACAATAATAATAACCACAACAATGACAAAACAAGGGCAACAAAAGGAAAAAGAAAAAAGGAAAATCCAAAAGAACTGAGGCTACAAAAGCAACATACAAAAGTCAGTGGTATTCCTTTATGCGAACACTAAATATGAAGAAAAACTCAGAAACTGATTCCATTTACCACAGCAGCAAAATCAATCAAATATCTAAAGATAAACCTAACAACGAAAGTGAAAAAGACCTTTATACTGAAAAAGATGAGAATCTTTTCAAGAAAACAGGAAAATATAAAGAAATGAAAAGCCATCCTATACTCAAGGATTGGAAGAATTAACATCATCAAAATAAAAACCACTAATATTATACCCAGAGCAATATAGAGATTTAATGCAATTCCTAACAAGGTCCCACCAAACTTCTTCAAGATAGTATAACAACAGATACAAAAGTTTATTGCGAAGCAGTAAGAAGTCAGGATAGCCAAAGGAGTCCTGAAAGAAAAGAGCAAGATGAAGACATTACAATTCCCAACTGCAAAGCATATTAAAGAGTCAATCTAATCAAAACAGCCTGATACTGGAACCAAAATAGACACAGAGACCTCTAGGAGAATAAAACTGAGTTGAGAAATCAACCCTAACACCTACAAACATCTAATTTTTAACAAGGGAACCTCCCCCAAAAAATGAAACGGAGACAAGAGAGCCTATTCAACAAATGGTATGGGGGAAGGCAGGTAGTGGCACACCTGGTTAAGTGCACATATTATAATACACAAGGAACTGGGTTCAAGCCCCAAGTCCTCACCTGCAGGAGGAAATCTTCACAAATGGTGAAGCAGTGACACAGGTATCTCTGTCTCTTTCCCTCCCTATCTCCTCCTCAATTTCTGGCTGTCTCTACCCAATAAATGAAGATAATAAAAGAAATTTTAAAACAAATAGTATTGGGGAAATTGGGTTAAAACATGGAGAAGAATAAGCTGGACCACCAAATTTTATCATATACAAAAGTAAACACAAAATGCATCAAAGATTTAGAAGTTAGGTTAGAAATCATCAAATACCTAAGAGGAAACATCGGCAGAACACTCTTCCAAATGAGTTTTTGCAACATCTTCACTTATTAGAATCCAACTGCAAGGAAAACAAAAGCAAATATAGGCCAATGGGACTACATCAAACTGGAAAACTTCTGCATGGCAAAGGGAATCACTGTCATAACAGAGAGACCACCTCCACCACGGAATAGGAGAAAATATTTTTGTGTCATATATCAGACAGAAGACTGACAACCAAAATAGACACCGAACTCACCAAACTCAACAACTGAAAAGACAAATAACTTCATTGAAAAATGGGAGGTGGTATAAGCAGAATCTTCTCTGAAGAAGAGATCTAAAGGGCTAACAGACATGAAAAAAAAATGCTCAAAATCACTGATGATCAGGGAAATGTAAATAAAACAACAAAATATCACTTTACATCTGTGGAGATGTAGTAACTTAGACAGAATCACCAACTGTTGGAAGAAGTTATGTAAGAAAAGGAACTCTCCTACATAGTTGGTGATTCCGGAATCCAAGTTGGTCCAAACCTTATGGAAAGTAGTCTGAAATTCATTAGTAGAAATAGACCAACCTAGCAATCCCTCTCCCTGGGATTTATCCAGGGAAAACAAAAGACACTTACCCACAAAGACCTACGCACACCTATGTTCACAGTAACATAGTTTGCAATAGCCCAAACTTAGAAGCAACCCAGATGCTCAAAGATAGATGAATAACTAAGAATGTTGTGGTACATATACACAATGCAGCTATTAGAAATGATGGGGTCATCTCTTTTGCAATACTGTAGTCAGATCTTAAAGGCATCACATTGAGTGAGACAAGCCAGAAAGAGACAGGCCAATGGAAAATGATCTCGCTTACAGGTAGAACTTAAGAATAAAGGGCAGCAAAGGAAAAACATAAAGTGAAACTTGGACTGGGTATGTGGGATCCCACCAAAGCAAAGGACTCTGGGGGAGGAGGGACAGGAACAGGATGAAGGAACATTGGAGTCCTGGTGTGTCTCTTAGATGCCATTAAAGGGGAGATGAGAGGCTGTGCCTATGTGCTAAAGACTATACTGTACACCTAATCCTCCAATTATAAGCCCTACAAAAATAAAAATAAAAATTTATTTTCCCTCCATTCTGAACATGCTCCAAAAAATGAAACTAACATTTCCTCATCCTTCAGCAATATTAAACAGCAGCATAGTTTGTAACAGCTATGTAATAGGAGTCTTATAATTCCTTAAGAGAATTAAGACCTAACTAAACAGCCTAATGTAGTCAAGTCAAAAGATAATTATTAGGAGCTTGAAATGGTAGCTGCACTAACTACCTCATGGCATGGCTTTGGGAAGATCCTTTTCCTCACAAATCTTAATCTTCTGGAAACTAACATATTAACATCGTGTTATCAGAGATTTCAGATAATATGTATAATGCCTGCAGTGGAATAGCTCTTTCTAAGAAGATACTCAGTAGTAATCAGAATAGTGATTATCCCAATGGACTCTTTCTCCAGGAAATTAACATCTCAAATGTTTCCTCACCTTAGCAGCCCTTTTTGACACATAAAACATAAAGCATAATAACTATAAGCAATATGAAATAAGCATGAATTCTCAATGGTAACTATGAACTATCTCATCTTTACTTATTAATGTATCAGTATTGAGTGGAACCCCTTGAAGAATCTTTTGTTAGAGTTCAAAATCTCACTTCATGGACCGCTATCTGTTGGTATGCTTTTAAAAAACCCCTTCTGTTTCATTTGGTTTAATCCCCCCTGCTTAACACTGCATTCTATTGACATAACACTGTATTCTATTTACATAACCTCTGTTAACAAGCACCACCTTCCCTCCAGGGCATTGGTGGTTTAGTGGTAGAATTCTTGCCTGCTCCGCCCCCTCTCCTTGTCATACCCTGATTTTCACCAGTCACTTTTCTTTCCACCCTCTCTGCATCGCATCCTGTTCCCACCCTACTGGGCTAGTATATTTATAAGGACAAGATTGTTTGTAGTTTTTAGTTTAGTTTAGCTTAGCTCGGCTTAGATTGTGCTGCATCCTGCATGAATAAAGAGATACTGCCTACAGCTCAACCATGAGTCCCGGGTCATCTGTCTCCCATCAATGAAGCTCAGCCCGACATAAACAACATAATTCCAGAGGCTGACCTTCCTCATGCAGCATTTCATCCCCTGCCATTTCTCCCCCTAGTCGCCTACTTTGGACTGAGACTTTTATCGGACTTGCTGGTATACCCTTTGGACACTTTAGACAATTTTACAGCAGCTTTCTTCCCTTCACGTTGCTGGTTTTTCATAGACTGACCCTGAGTAGTTCACAGACTTTACACACTGTTGCCCTGGGCATTAGATAAAAGGAAAGGGGGAGATGTTGGGAAATTGTGTGATGCAGTCACATCTGCCATGTTGTCCCCTCAGGCTACTGCTAGTTCCCCCTGAGAGTTGAGACATTCTCGGAGTGCCTGTTCCACCATGTTATGCCCTCAGGACATTGTCTATATCCCCGCGATATCTGGAGTGCTTTGGTCACTCCTCCCCCCTCCCATTCTCATGAGAGTTATCATCCTATCCTGGAGTGCTATGGTTACTCCTCCCCCTTCCCATTCTCGTGAAAGCTACTCCTATAAAAACCCTTCGTTTTCCGCACCTCACTCTCTTGCCAGCGCTTCACTCCGGTGTTCAGAGGCAGGAAAGGTTACTGCGTGAGGCAGCCATTTTCGCTACCTCCATGTGGCCCAACCTGCTTCTCTAGCACCCAACTCTGAGGTGCCAGTGCAGATAAAGATTTGCATTTCCTCTTCGCTCCGGACCCCCTCTCTCTTCTCCGCGGCCCGCGCTCAACAAGATCTGGCTCAACAGCTAACAATTAACAACAAAATCCTCTCTTCCTACAATTTGGATTCCTAGAAGAGAAGTAAGTAAGCTTTCATCTGCTTACAGTGAAGTCAAATTGCTATATCATCAGCCCCAAACTGCCCCAAACTGAATACTGACAGCTCCAGGAAAGCAAGGCCAGAGCACTAAGGAAGCAGCTTAGATTCAGTACTTCAGTTAATCCATCTTTAAAGATTTCAGGTATTAATGTTAAGTCTTCTAAAAGCTGGAACAATTTCATTTTCATGAATCATCACTTTAAATTATTATTTCAACACTGTAAAGATTGAATTATTTAGGATCCAAAAGCCCCAAAGACAGTGAATTTATTTTTAATGACTCATGGCCACTGAACACTCACAGCTGAGAGCTGAAAAGTATGATTAGCTTCCTTATTTATTTATTTTATTTATTTATTTAGTCACTAAATGTGGGCTTCACTAAAGCTAAATGCCCACATGATTCCACTGTTCCCAACAAACTCTAAAGAACTCTGTTCTTTCTTCTAGTAGAAGTGAAGGAAGGTGAGAAATAAGAGAAGGGAGATACAGCAAGAGGAGATATGCCACACCATTAGTGAAGCTTCCACTGTGCAGTGCCCCACAGAGTGGCATCCTGGCACATGGAAAGGTGTGCACTCAACCAGGTAAACTGCCCCATCCCTCTTAATTAACTCTTTTGCTAGGAATTATAAAGTTCAAAGTGTTTGTGACTAGTCACAATCTTCTTTATAGGCTGATACTAGAAATAATTTTCTAAATTAACTATGGGTCTCATGGCGTTAATGAACCAACATAAGCTTCTCTTCTCTATTAAACTTATTACTCTTTGTTCTAATCTTCCTTTATCAAAATGTGTTAATAAATTACAATTATGTTATTACTTTTATCATAAATAAATGCTACTGTTAAGAATTGGGGGGTATAGTATAAATAGCACCTATATGTTGTCTTTAGTAAGGTAGAAGAAATATTTTCATTATACTAGCTTACTGGGTATCTAAACGTACGATTTCAAAACATAAACTCAAACATTCAGAAACTGATAGAATTATAAATAGCATAATTAAACTTAAATTTACTGGGTAGCTAAACGTACGATTTCAAAACATAAACTCAAACATTCAGAAACTGATAGAATTATAAATAGCATAATTAAACTTAAATAACATGAAAGTAGACTAAATTTCTGGTTGTCTAAGAAAGTCTCAGTCACTACCATCGCTAGGTATGTTCTAGACTTCAATTTTGTCCAAAAGTCTTATTTCCTTTACTATTTCTATAACCTTTCTCTATCAACCTCTAACACAAAGTAAACATACATCAGAAGTCTGATTTAAATACAAATATAGCTGCAAAACAGCTTTGCAGATTATTAAAGTAGCTCAATTGGAAGGTGTCTGTTTTGTCAAATAAATGACTCAGGTTCAACTCTGGTCCATACTGTAGGGGAGGTTCGGAGGGGTTAACTTTCAATACAATGGAATTTTTGCCTCTACCTCTGATTCTTTCTATCTAAAAAAAGTCAGCCCTAGTCAGGGAAGCCCCAGTAATGATAAATCAAATTAAATTAGTAAATAAATCTTTGTTCATCTTCAGAAACTGTAAAAGCCTACATTCCTACCATTTATAGTTTATATAACTTGATAGTGTCCCATACCCAACCACTATCAAAACTATTAAAGTCACAGTTAAACACAATAGTGTTCATAGAGGGTACAATACATAAAAGACATCAATAATAACATTCAAACCCAGATTTTTCAATTCCTGTCTCTACCCCAAATTCACCCAAGTGTATCCACTCCCTGACATCAGCCTACATCTACGCTGGAAGTGAAGACAGTTCGCAACCTGTTACCAAACTTTTAAGTAACATAAACAACACATTGTCAAGTAGCATATAGGCACTTGAGAATCTCTACATGGAAAACCGCTGGTATTTCCTACATTGTACAACCGTAACAAATACATACCTATATCATATGCCAGGAAATCGGCAGAAAAACATTTTGCACCATTACTCAGGGAAGTATCATTATGGGTATTTCCTCCAAAAATAAGCATAGCTCCATTGATAAGAACAGCTGAATGAAGGTATCTGGCAAACCCACTTTCTTTCAAAATTGTCCTACAGGAAAAAAAAATTTAAATACCTTATTACAAAGGATAAAAAGGCCTCCTTAATGTTTAAGTATATCATACAAAAGATAATTTTTAAATAATGTTTCCCTGGAATTATTATTTATATTTTTAAACTCTAAAATTCATTTTTAATATATTGAAATTCATAGTACCATAAATTTTTGAATAAGCTTAATTTTAAAAATAATTAATATTTTTATGTCTCGATTATTTTTCAGTGATAAAAGTAGGAAAAAAGTCTCCATACAATAAGAGGACCAAAGTAACATTAAGTTTTAAATAGCAAATAAAACATAAATTATAATAAATTTACTCTTAACTGTATTCAGTTTAAACTCTAAACTGAAAATATAAACTGTATTCAATTTAAAACTCACATGCATCCCACAATAAACTTTTGAAGTAAAATATTATATGCATAATAAGGCATATATCGAGTCTAAAACTGGATAAATATTTTCAAAATGAGAATTACTAAGCAACCAGAACCTAGATACACATTTTAAATGAATTTTACCATTGTCTTTACCCTGAAAGCAAAAAATTTGCATTGATGTCTTTGTGCTTTACAAAGAAGCATACTGTGTATTCATTAGTGTATATATTCTTTTCCTCAAGACTGTTAACATATCGTTGTGCATAATTGAAAATCACAATGCTTTCTTGACATATGAAATTAATATAAATATTCTTTATTAAACCTGACTCTGGAGAGAATAGTATAAGTGTTCCTGAGTGTATTTTACCTAAATGAAATGCTATTTAATAAAAATCATAACAATATGAATACTTTATAAATAAATTCATGGCCTAAACAAAGAGTCAGAATGTAAACATAGTGCACAATGTATGTAATATAACTAATATGACATATATAATATCTTCAAAATGTGAATCATATACCAATTAATTCTCTAAAAACAAGGACTGACTTCCAGAATGACAATGAGTTCTACAAATAGTCCCACAGGAAGAGAACTGTAATTGATTTTAAAAAAAAAAACATTTTTTTAAACCAGTCATTTGAGATCTCATAACATTTCACAGAGGGCAACAATAAAGAAATGTTTATTCAAGAATATCTACTACATTTCAGTAAGAAAAGAAACAGTTCATGACAGCTTGACCCATTATCAGATTTCATATTCCTCCCATGCTCCTTCACAAGGACCAGGTCAGCACAGAAATTCAACCCCAGGTGGGTACAGCAAGAACAAAGACTTCCTTTATCTCTTAACAATTGAGGCCAGTGACAGCCAAACCAGGAGCACGATTACCAATAGTTACCATGTCTTCCAGCTCTGGGAGGCAGAAACCCTACTCTTCTTAAGGAGAAAGCATGGATGGTATGCCAGGCTTGGCAACCTAACAATACAGAACTCGAACAGTCTTCACCAAATCTGACTCAAAAGGAATACATTCTAAGCCAACAGAAGCAAGTTGAGATAATAAATAAATACATTTTTAAAAAGCTGACCTTCCTGTCCAGTGCCTTGCAGTAGCAACAATACAAATAACCCCATCTCAGGAGCCAGGTGGTGGTGGCACACCTGGTTGGGCGCACATATTACAGTGCACAAGGACTTGGGTTCAAGCCCCTGGTCCCCATTTGCAGGGGGAAAGCTTCACGAGTGGTAAAGCAGGGCTACAGGTGTTTCTCTATCTCCCCCACCCCCTCAATTTCTGGCTGCCTCTATTCAATAAATAAAGATAATATTTTATTAAAAAAATAAATAAAAATAACCCCATCTCCAATTCCAAAGCAGAGACAGGTAGAGCAAGTAAAAGGTGAGGTCTAAAATTCTCTCAAGGGATCCGGCTTCATTTGGAATAGTGCCTAAGTCATAAGCAATTAAGAGATACCTGGAGTGTTTTTATTTATGAAAACAATCCAATGCATCGACTACCTAAAAGTTCACCAGAAAGATCCAAATGAAAAGACAGCTAGCAGGAGTTCTACTGTGTCAGAACTTCAAAGACTAGCCCTAAGGGCTATCTCTGTGAAAAAAACTGAAACTGAATTCATACAGTCTTTGGAGTAACTTATAACTCAGAGGACTATTTAGAATAATGGAGCAGTGAGCAATTCAGTAGTGAAGGCTACCAGGTGGCAGTGATAAGGGAAAAGTCAGAGAGTAAAGTCTAACAGTCCAGCAGGGACAGCAAGATAGCTCCCCCGGGGGAGAGGGGTTTCTGCCAGGTCTACGATGAAGTGTGAATCTGGCCCATACCACACTGGGGAAGCTTTGGTGTTGTGTCTTTCCCGCAGTCTCTGTCTCTCTATATGAAAAAACAGGCACAGAATGATGAAAGTCTGTCTAGTAATGAGAGCCCTGAAAAATGACTATTATTATTCCTAAGCTGTACCCTCTAAGGAGAAACAGAGTATGCATTGGGAGGATGAATGAGACCTTTAAGAGTTCAGGGCCCATGATATGGCTCGGTAGTAGACTGCATGTCTTCTGTGTGCCAGGTTCTGGGTTCTAGCCCCATATGGGACACCATGGACAGGACCAAGAACAAAGCACATGGCAAGTATGTGTGTTCTCTATCCAGCCATCTACCCATCTATCTAGCTCTCATTACACAGAATTGAAAATTAGGCACAGGAGGTCTAGACTTAAAGAAAACCATGAAGACAACCCTCACAGGAAACTGAAAAATCGTACCCATGTTCCATCAATTGCATTGTCAACTATTAGCCCCTCCCCCATAAACTGATTTAAAAAGCAAAAGAGAAAGCCAGTTTAAATACATACATACATACATACATACATAAATAAATAAATAAATAAATAAATAAAGGAAAATGATAAATGTTTACCAAATATAAGACAACAAGAGATATGGAAAATCTGAAAATAAAAAATACAGAACCGTAAAGTTTAAAATTTACAATATAACTTCAAATGTATTGATATATTCAGTAGTAAAAATTAATAGAAACCATTGCTTGCTATATCATATACTGTCTACTGATAATTTGAGATGAACTATAGTATATATTTTAATAAAGCATACTGATTTTTTAAAAGTAGATACAGCAGGCAGAAAAAAGATCAACAAATTAGAAGGTAGATTTTGATCATGCTTATGAAATCTAAACAACAGAGAGGAAAATGAGTAGATTTTATGAGAAATATTGATACCATTAAGAGTAAAAATGACAGCTATGAGAAATACTAGTACAGAGGAGAAAGTGTTTAAAAAAGTAAAAATAGAGGCCAGGAGGTGGCTCACCCAGTAGAGAGCACACTTGACCATGAGTGAGGACCCAGGTTCAAGCCCCCGCTAACATATGTAAGCACCACTCAAAGGGAAGGCTTCACAAAGAAATGCTGTGGTCTCTCTCCTTCTTCTGTCTCTTCCTCTCTGCCTCTCACCTTCTATCTGGAAAAAGAAAAAGGGCACAGAGAGATGAGAAGTTTCACTCATGTCTTGTCAAGTGTACTGTAATCCCCCCCCCCCAATAAAATGAGTTGGAAGGGATAAAAGGGGGACGGGCTGGGAAAAAACTGCCAACTAAGTTTCTTACAAAGATAGATACAAAACTTCTTACAAAAATGAAGATGAGATAAAGATAATATCAGATAACAAAAAAAAAAAAATTATTGGCAGAAAAAATCTACCTTATGAGATGGTAATGGAAGTTATTTAGGCATTCCAATTCAGAGTACTAACAATGATAATTACATCACTATAAAGCAAAGTATGAATGTGTCTCCCTTCTTTCTCTTCCCAATATTTTCATGCCTTATGTTGAAAAGACTGTGCAGTATGTTAAAACAAAGTGGCCAATGCCCACAATTTACTAAAGGGAATTTGTATACAAAATTTATGCACCCAAAATACCCATAAATCAAAAATTAATGAATAACACTTCAAACATAAAAGGGAACAATATGGTTATACCATTTGGTAATTCTCTAAACACGGTGATAAATCAACACATTAAAAAGATATCTATTTATAACAGTATCAGGGTATGCATGTTAAAGCATTAATAAGATACTATTCACACCCATTGCATTGGCAAGAGAGATACATCCTCACAATCAACAAGTGATGGGAATGTAAAGACCCCAGGACATGCACACTCCATTAGAGAAAGAGCATTATGGGGCCGGGTGGTAGTGCACCTGGTTTAGTGTACATATTACAATGCACAAGGTCCCAGGTCCCCACCTGCAGGGGGAAACCTTTGCTAGTGGCAAAGCTGGGCTGCAGGCATTTCTCTGTCTCTCTTCCTCTCTATCACCCCCTTCCTTCTTGATTTCTGGCTGTCTCTATCCAATAAATAAATAAAGATGAATAGAAAGAAAGGAAGGAAGGAAGGAAGGAAGGAAGGAAGGAAGGAAGGAAGAGAAAGAAAGAAAGAAAGAAAGAAAGAAAGAAAGAAAGAAAGAAAGAAAGAAAGAAAGAAAGGAGCATTACCACAGTGACATAAAGAGCAGTTAGGTAACATGTAGTAAAGCTGAAAAAATAGATATTGAACTCAGACACAATTGCACTTATAACTTATATATCCTAAACAGTTGCTTGTATACAAGAAGATTAACACAAGATGTACAGTGAAATATTGTTTATAACAACAAAAGAAGAAAATACATTGAACCGCCAAAGCCAAAGTTTCACACACACACAACAATCAAATAATGCAACAGAAGAAGTGGATTTTTTTTTTTTTTTTGGTAAGATCACAAGTGACAATCTCAATATAAGTGTAAAGAAGATTAAGTCCCAAGACAAGATCACAGTGAAGCTCAAAGTTATACTGGTAAGTTATACTGGTAAGCTCAAAGTTATACTGGATCACAGTGAAGCTCAAAGTTATACTGGTAAGTTATACTGGTAAGCTCATGAAGTGCACATGATAACGACACTTAGAAGTAATGTATAGAGAATAAGTCAATCGTGTAATGATGGCTGTCCGGCAAATGGGCTATTTTGCGTCTTTACAACATAGCAGATACCACTAGTTGACATAAAGATTCAAAAGCCATTCATATCTCACTGAAAATATGTAATAAACACCATTATGCTATAACAATGAGAAATTTTATCCTTATCATACTTCTGCCCAGTTCACTCACCAAGTCTTTGTGTTAACTTCATACTTATAAAGATCATCTACCAGCCCGTATTTATTGCCTGGCAATGCTTTATAGCCTCCATGAACATAAATGGACTTTGTGATTTCATCATATACACTGGTATGGCCATATCCACCTTGAACAATAGCTCCTTTAGTTTCTGGTACCAGCCAAGTGTTTGATGCTGGAAGAGAAAAAGAAAAAAAAATCATGAAATTCAAGAAGTGCTTAAAAAATTTCACACACCACTAAAAAAGTAAATACGCTTATTCTAAACTCACATTTTTATAAGTAATTGTAGCTAGTGTTATTTAATAAAGAAGAAATTATTAAATACTGACTAGTTATTAATATTGTGTGCTAGGTTTGAAGTTGAGTGATAATAGTTTTTTCCACAGATTAAATTCTAAAAATACAAAAGATGTTGGGTGGGAGAGTTATGAGCAAGAGAAAAAGGCAAAGTTTTATTTTGACATAAGTTTCAATATTTGTAAATACCAGGAAAAAAAGACTGATAAAATATTTTATGAGAGTCTACTATGTGATACAGGTTCTGATTTAGTTACTGATATATAGCAAAGATCTTAAAAAGCCATGGACAATGCCGGGAGAAATGACTCACCAGCTAAAGTGCACATTGTGAAGAAAGGTTTGAGGGCCTGGCCACCACAAGACAGCACCACGCAAATGGAAGCTTCACAAGTGTTAAAACAATACTACTGTGTCTCCTCCCACCCCTTCTTTCTGTCTGCCTCTCTCTCTCTTCTTCCTACCACCACCTTTCATAGTCTATCTGGGAAAAAAAAAAATAAGAAAGAAAGAACAGTCTTCCAGGAGTATAGAGTCCTGTAAAAGTATGAAGTATGTAAAAGTATGAAGTATGTAAAAAAGTATGAAGTACTGGTGGCAAAGATAATAAAATAATGATGATAATGATGATGATGATAATACATGCTCAGGCCTGAGAGGTGACACAGGGAATAGAATTGAAACCATACCCTTCACGGAGCCCTGGATTTTGTCCCCAATGCCACAAGAAAGCACTAAGAACAGCAATACTGTGCCCTGAGGGCTGATGAAGTAGTGCTTTTGTGTGTGTCTCTCTCTCTGACTCTTTCTCCCTGCTTCCCTCTTTCTCTCTGAAAACACAGAATAAAGACTGAATAGGAGAGGCGACTCAGTAGCACCGTGTATTCTCCAGCACCATATTAAAAACCGAGGGAGATTGTCCCTACCCTCAGCAACTTGTATTGCTGATAAACACCTAAAAATAAATGAATAAATAAAAATGAATGTCTAAGCTTCCCTGACACGTTAAGTTCCACTAATGAGAGCACCTGTGTGGGGTTAAAATGGTAACAGCAAGAAGAGTTTCTGCTTCTGTCTTTAGCAGCAGGACCAGGCAGATGGCTACTGCAGATAACGGGAGTGATGACTGGACAACATCATCTCAGGGGCATAAGCGGCACCTACAGAGGCTCCAAATGTGGTCAATGAGCTCTAACTGTGTCACAGCTTCCAGATTTCTGGATTTCTGCATTTTGAGTTTTCTGGCATCTCTGCAGTGGATTCCCTTTGTGATATTTTTCCTTGGTTTATTTAGAAGAGACTGCTGTTTCCAACTACAAACTCACTGACATGAGTAACAATCACATACAAAGCATTCCTTTAAGGATACACAGACAGAGGCCACGCAGTGGCACACCTGGTTAAGCGTTCACGTTACAGTGCTCAAGGACCCAGGTTCAAGCCCCTGGTCCCCACCTGCAGGGGAAAAGCTTCATGAAAGGTGAAGCAGGGCTGCAGGTGTCTCTCTGTCTCTTTCCCCCTGTCTCTCCTCCCCTCTCAATTTCCCTCTGTCTTTATCTAATAAATAAATAAAATTAAGTTTGAAAAAAAAAGAATATACAGACATAAAACACACAGGATGTCCTTAAATATTAAAATTATAGAAATAAATATTTTTTACTTAACCTTCCAGATTTACTCAGATCATACTGATAATCTGCCTCTATATAACCACCTAAATTTTGGCAGTTCATCAAAATCAGTTTTATCAAAGATGCCCAAATCAAGATAACAAAAACAATGGCTAAAAATTCTTGACATTTGCAGAATTTGATGGTAGTAAAAGAAAATTGAGCCTTTGGTGACTATACAAAACTGAGGAAACCATATACATGTATAAACACAGGTGCTATCATTCAGTATTCCCCAAATTAAAATAATAATAAAAAAACTGCTGAGAATGGAGCCGGGTGGTGATGCACCTGGTTGAGTGCACATGCTACAATGTGGAAAGTCCCAGGTTCGAGCACCCAGTCCCCTCCTGCAGGGGGAAAGCTTTGCAAATGGTGAAGTAGTGCTGCAGTTATCTCTGTGTTTCTCTGCCTCTCAACCACCCCCCTTCCCTCTTGATTTCTGGCTGTCTCTATCCAATAAATAAATAAAGACGATGAAAAATTTAAAATAAGGAAAATGAATACATAATAAATAAAACTGCTGAGAGCCAGATAGACATACACAAAAACAAACAAAAAATGAGTATAGGGAGTCAGGTGGTAGCACAGCTGGTTACGTGCACTTGGTGCAAAGCGCAAGGACTGGCATTAGGATCCCGGTTGCAGCCTACGGCTCCCCACCTGCAGGGGAGTCGCTTCACAAGCAGTGAAGCAGGTCTGCAGTTGTCTTATCTTTCTAACTACAATAACAATAAAAAAACAAGAAGTGAAACAGGTGTCTATCTAACTACAACAACAATAAAAAAACAGGGGCAACCAAAGGGAAAATAGATTTTTTTTAAAAATGAGTATAAATGAAAGCTGCCTAAGGTAAGTTGTAGGGAAATTGTGAGATGTGGTTGAGCTTGGCAGGGCTTGACTTGAGGGGACATCCATCCTGTCAGTCTTTCTCTCTCTACTGAGAGGTCAAACAAGGAGGAATAAAACCCCCCAAGGTCTGCCTCGTCTTATCAGACTCCCTGCCTCACAAAGCACCCTGCATTCCTGATATGATGGCCTGCTCCCTTATTATCTAAATAATCATTGTTTTGCCTGAAAGATCCCCATCCATTCCATTCCTTCGATCTATCTTCTTTCTACCCTCAAGACCCTCCCTGCCTGCAGGGTATTATTAATCCTACCAGTTAAGCCCTCACAACAGTTGCTAAGGAAGTTCCTACCTTTCCCAGCCCCTTTTGCCTTTCTCCGCCCCTTTCCAAACCATGTCAAGCCATTTCCATTTCTGACTTGCCACCTCTGGGTCTGACTTTTAAAAGCTTTGGCTCTCTGATCAATAAAAGAGTTGAATCGCCTCGCCACCACCAGCTCTATTCCTGGGTCATCTCTCTCGCATTGCTAAGTGAGTAGCAGCCCAGGTTGGCTCCAGTCGTGTTCTCTCCAACCCAGAGAGTATGCACCCAAGAAGAGGCACCCCCATGCTAGCCCGGGAGTAAGTGGCTCAGATCACTGTCAATATCCAGGTTATGACACTGGACTATATTTCTGCCAGATGCTACTGTAAACAGAGCTGATATGGCCACTCTTGTTTTTTACAAGCATAAGTGAAGTTAATGGTATCTCAAAATAAAAGGGTTTCATTTAAGAATACACATTAACTGTAACAGTACTAGACAGTTCATCATTAATACAGCATTTCAGTCAACTCCTCACAAGCACATTTAAAAAATTAAAAGTAGAAAAGCTAAGACACAGATATAACATCAAAATGTTAAGTTAGCATTTAGATCTAAATTAAAGTGTAGAGTAAGATCTTAAATAGTAGAGCATTAATTCCCAAGTTTGAGTCATTAGCAACTCAGTTACTGAACCTATAGGTAGTTTAAGATGAAAAGCTAAGTAATATATTTTTTATATTTACTTATTTTTCCTTTTGTTGCCTATGTTGTATTTTATTGTTGTAGTTATTGTTGTTGTTATTGATGTCATTGTTAGATAGGACAGAGAGAAATGGAGAAAGGAGGGGAAGACAGAGGGGGAGAAAGACACCTGCAGACCTGCTTCACTGCTTGTGAAGTGACACCCCCCCCACGCTTGTGGGGAGCCGGGGGCTTGAACTGGGATCCTTACAATGGTCCTTGCACTTTGTACCACATGGGCTTAACCCACTGTGCTACGCCCGACTCCCTAGAAGTAACATTTTTTTAACAAGGAACAGTTCTCAGAAGTAATAATTTTCACCTGGTTGAGCACACAATTGCAGTGCACAAGGACCTGAGTTTCAGCCACCTGTCCCCACCTGCAGAGGATAAGCTTTATGAGCAGTGAGAAGGTGCTGCAGGTGTCTCTCCCTCTGTCCCAATCCATTCCCCTTCCCTTTCAACATGACATCATTCTAAAGCTTGTCCTTATAAGGCATTTTATCTTTCCACCCAAAGATGAGAGAACATTTTACTTCATTTTTTAAAATACACTTATCCAGAGTGATAGTTCATGCCTTGCCAAGCCTCCCGTCCATATTCAAGATCAAGGACCACAAGAAAGAAGCTATGGAACCAGGAGAAGCCCCAGTGTGATGGTGCCTCTTCCACTCTGTCTCTCCCTCTCTGAAAGAAAAAAAGTGGCCTGGGAGCAGTGAAATCAGAAGGCCCTAGTTCTGAAAAAGTGAGGGGGAAAATAAAAAAGGAAACTTAGATAACCTATCTCTAAGACCTTGAGAGAACCATGATGATTACTGTTGGGGGGGGCAGGGTGAGGGCACAGAATCTGATGGAGGGGATGATGTGGAACTACTCCACTACTATGTTATAATCTTGTTAATCACAATTAACTCAGTAATAGAATTTTTAAAATTATATATGCATTGCAAAATGTCTGTTGTGAGAGAATTTTTTAAATATTTATTTATTTTCCCTTTTGTTGCCCTTGTTGTTAGATAGGATAAGAGAGAAATAGAGAGAGGAGGGGAAGACGGGGTGGGGGGAGAAAGATAGACACCTGCAGACCTGCCTCACCACCTGTGAAGTGACTCCCCTACAGGTGGGGAGCCAGGGCCTCGAACCGGGATCCTTCAGCCGGCCCTTGCGCTTTGCGCCATGTGTGCTTAACCTGCTGCGCTTAACCCGCTGTGCTACCACCCAACTCCCTGTGAGAGAATTTTTACTAGATACCCAACCCAAAAAAAACTCATATACCGGAGAATGAGTAAGCATTTTTTTTAAAAAAAGACAGAGAGTTAAAAAGACCACAGCACCAAAGTTTCCTTCAATATGATGGTGACCAGGCTCAAACTTGAGTTGTACACATGGCAAAGCTTACTATCCAAGTAAGCTTTCTCACCAGTTGAATGGTAAGCAAATTATGGTAGTGTCATAAACTGAAAAAATGCAAAGAAATGTAATCATAGCAATAGATATCAATCTTGATAACATAGTGAATAATGGGAATTTAAAAGCTTCATCAAACTGCCTAAAAGATTTTATTTTTTTACAAAATTCAGAAACCCAGTAAACAAAACAATAAGCATACATGCATAAGTAATAAAGTTATTTTTAAAAGCAAACTAAGAAGCTCAAGATTTCAGAATGGTAGTGAGGCAGAACACTTTTTAATTCAATTTTAATGAAAATGATCACAAAAAGAAAGTTCAGAGAGATAAAAACAAATTACTATCTTTCCTTAAAGTAACTATACTCTCAGGAAATATATTTTTGAGGGTGATTTTACCACTAAGTCATGCTTATTCTATGTGAAGGCAAATAAAGTTGAGTCAGAGTAAACAAAAAAGAACACGTAAATACTCTAATATATTTTAATAAATAAAATCATATTATTTCTATAATTATATACCTTGTATTTAATATATAATACATATAGGTACACATCATAAATTTAATAACTAAAAAGCAATACAAAGACAAGTAGTGCTGTGGTCCAGGAGGTGGCGCAGTGGATAAGACATCAGACTGTCTCAAGCGTGAGGTCCCGGGTTCAACCCCCGGCAGCACATGTACCAGAGTGATGTCTGGTTCTTTCTCTCTCTTCCTATCTTTCTCATTAATAAATAAATAAAATCTTTAAAAAAAAAACAGACAAGTAGTGCTATTTTAAAAACCTAGAATAACTAACGCTTTCGGAAAAAATGTTAAACAATAATCTCAATCGTTAACATTAAAGAAAGCACTTGCCAGTCACCTATTACTCTCAAGAATTTAGACTTTAGGGTGTCCTCATGAAAAACCTCCATTGCCAAATCTACTTGTATGTGTTCCACTTACGCTATTTCCTTAAGAATTTTTGTTTTATACATCTACACACATTTTCATATCGATCAAGACATACTGAATGAAATGTTATCTTCTCCTACAGAATAGATTGATTTTGGAGATCCAGCCCAAAGGCTTCATCAATAAGCTAGAAGTTCAATACTAAAAAAGGAAATTTTGAAGACTGTGTTGATCCAGGGCCTAGTTAATTAGGCTGCATTACCAGTGTGGTAATTTATTAATTAACCCTTTAATAGCCTCCCTCTCATGCATGCACTATTTCTCAATTCCTCTAACACTGTAACTGCATTTTTCCAAATAAAATTCTCTCAAGTGAATTCTTATTTCATGGTCTGCTTTTCTGTGAATACCTGAATTGTAAAAGAACCTGTATTTTCTGTCAGCTGTCACTGTTAACTTCTTGGTTTCCATGAAAGAATAGACTCGACAGATCATTTCTAATTCCACTCCTCTTTCTCCCTCTCAAATCCAATACAGTCTAGTTTCAACCCCACCATTCCATGAAACATTCTTGTCAAGAAAGATCACCAGTGGCCTACACAGTAGCAAATTATACGGTCAATACTTTGCATCATTCTATTTGACCCCTCAGCAGAGCAGCATTTGGCACAGTTGATTACTCTGCTGTTTAACCATCTTACTTCATCCTTGCCTTCTAATTCACTGTATTTTTTTCCTGGTTTTTTGTTTGTTTGCTTGCTTTTGTTTTTGTTCCCCTTTTTCTCCCTACCCTCTTCTCATTGGAACACTACAGGGAAAGTTCTTTCTTCTTTTTTATCTTTGTCCATTTCCTTTGAGATCTGATCCAGTCTCATGACTTAAAGCACCATTTCTATTCCAGGAACTCTCAAATCTACACCTTCGAATCAGATCTCTCTCTAGAAGGTCAGATCCACACATTCAACATCCTACCTGAAAACAGCACTTTAAACTATAATGGGTATCTCCCATGCAACACTAACTCCCGGACCTTCAAATTACCTTTACCTCAAAACTGTTTCAGAATCTTTCCCCAGTTATGAAAGTGGCAACTTTCCCTTTCTAGTTGCTCAAACCAAAAATGTAGGTATCTTAACTCCTTTTGATCTCAATCTGTACACAAATGGTCAGCAAATACCATCAGTTAAAAACACATGAAACAAATGGACTCGTTCTCATCTTGTCCAACACCATCACTGTCCACGTTATTATAATAACATCCACACTGACGTGCTTGCTTACGTCCTTTTCTCCCTAGTTATTGTTGGCTCAGTAGTCAAGATGATTCACTGAAAAATAAATTTCACTGCTCTGCTCAAACTCTTGTAATGTTTCATATAATTCAGAATAAAGACAAAGGTTATGTGAAAATCTGATGATCTTACTCACTACTTCTCTCACCTCATCTTTTAATCTGTATTCTCCTGGAATTTCATGCCCAGGTTCCTTACTGTGCCCTTGACATGGTCTGCCTACTCTTGACTTGATACTAGATGTCCCTACTTCAGGAATCATTTCCCTCCACAGAGACCTCTGATTCTCGGCTCAGAATTCATCTTCTCATTGAGACCTAGCCTGTCCCTCAACTTTCCTAATGTACCCACCTTACACTATCAGCACTCTCACACAACTATGTTCTTGATGAAATTCTGCCACTGCAAACACCAGGTATAGTAAAGTGATAAGACAAAGAAAGACAAGTATTGTCTGATTTCACTCATTTACAGATAAAATAAACATGAAGTAAATACAACAAAAATAAACTCCTGGAATATGAAACCAATTATTGGATGGGATGAAGGCAAAAACAAAGACAAAGAAACATAAATGGGTAAGGATGGAATTTGGCTTTTAGTGGTAGAGACTGATTTTCAGTGATGTTTACCTAAAACTAAAGTGTTATAATGTAATGCTACTTCAATTAAATATAATAAATAACAAGGGATATATAATAAATAAATAACAGAATGCTGCTATTCAACTTTAAAGTTTAATTAAATAAAGCAGATGTTGATCCTGAATTTCACTTAGAATTTTATAAACTGTAAGGAAATCACTGTTAAACATATGAACTCTTCTGAACTAAGCCAAGCATGAAAAGGTTTCTTTTATGTATATTCTGACAGGGGTAATGAATTCTCTAAAATTTTTTCACCAACTTCAAAAATCTGCAGCTAAATTTCATTACATCCCGTTTAATTTCCTCTGATATTGTTATTACTGAAATATTCTGAACAGAAGTTAAAAAAAATTACTCTCTTCTAACACATCATGTAGGATACATACCTGTTGTTAGGTTTTTAGTTTACTGCCTATATCCTCCTGCTAAAAATAATTTCTGAACGGAAGGGAAAAGTACTGAAGGGATCGTTTGTAACTCACAGCATTTCATATCTGCAAGCACATATCACCAAAAAGGTGTTCTTACACATTACAAAATCAATCCAGTATTTGGCGGTACTTGTTAACAGATAAAAATCAAAATAGTCATGACAATACCTGTAGACTTTCTACTACAATCTCAAAAGTAAGAAAAATCCTCTAGTGTCTAAGATTATTTTAATGTTAATGAGTAATGCTCAAATAATTAAAGGTAAGTTATTCAAAGAGTTCCTTAGTTACAAATTAAATCAAGAAAGAAAGAAAGAAAGAAAGAAAGAAAGAAAGAAAGAAAGAAAGAAAGAAAGAAAGAAAGGGGAGGGAGGAGGGGAGAGAGGAGGGGAAGGGGAGGGGAGGGGAGGGGAGAGAAGAGGGGGAAGGGGAGGGGAGGGGAGAGGGGAGAGAGGAAGGGGAGGGGAGGGGAGGGGAGGGGAGGGGAGGGGAGGGGAGGAGGGGAGGGGAGGGGAGGGGAGGGGAGGGGAGGGGAGGGGAGGGGAGGGGAGGGGAGGGGAGGGGAGGGGAGGGGAGGGGAGGGGAGGGGAGGGGAGGGGAGGGGAGGGGAGGGGAGGGGAGGGGAGGGGAGGGGAGAGGAGAGGAGAGGAGAGGAGAGGAGAGGAGAGGAGAGGAGAGGAGAGGAGAGGAGAGGAGAGGAGAGGAGAGGAGAGGAGAGGAGAGGAGAAATGAGATCTTAAAGTGGCTGAGATCATTCATCTGGTAGTCCATTGACTAGGCCACATGCAAGGTCCCCACGCATTGGGGAAAGCTTTGGTTCTGTTATCTATCTCATCTGTCTGTCTGTCTATCTGGAACAGTCAGCCTGGAAAGGTGAAGCCCTGACGGTAACAACAACAACAACAACAAAGCGGCAAATATGCCTGGTGCTAAGCACAAACCCAGATATGCCTCAGGATTATTTGCAATATTATTAGAAACTAAATTAAGTGGTCACTGGAGTATACTAACTAGTCTCTGTTTTTATATTCTTACACAAAGGTAAGGGAGGGTGAGGTGGGGGTAGGAGAAGCAGTGGAGCAATGTTGCAAGTATCCCTTCTTCCATCTCTCTCACCCTCTCTATCTTTCATCTGCTCTCACCCTTGCTGAAAAGAAAAAAGATAAAGATGGCCACTAGGCCCATCAATAGCCCTAGTGGCAAAAAAGAATAGTAATGATGATGTGACAAAAATGAATATGATACTGTTATTACGAGCAATTCTACTATAACTTTAGCTTTTTTTTTTTTTTTCCAGTTACACTCACCACAGCATAGGGGAAAAAAATAGTCCCAGGTTAGGTACAGAAGTTCACCTAGGAGGGTGCCTGCTAGCCTGAGATCACCACACCAGGGGACGCTTCACTGTTGTAGTGAATCAATCTCTCTCATTCTCTCTCTCTCTCTCTCTCTCTCTCTGCCTCTCTACCTATCCATCTATCTATCGACCTATCTATCTATCTATATCTCTCTCTCCATCCTTCTGTCTCTGTCTCCTTTTATCTGAAAAAGTGGACCCGGAGCAGTGAAGCTGTGGCGATGACCAAACAAAGAAAAGAAAAAGTCTCTCCTTTAACGTAAAAACACTCTTCCCTTACTTTTTTAGGGCTTCTATGTATATAAATATGTGAACTCAAGTTAAAACCAACCTACATTTTAGAAGTTCACACCATTCTAAAATGAACCTAAACTGACATTGTAGTTTAGTAATTTATACTAAAAACAGAGGGGAAAAAATTCAATTTCTCTAAAGACACATTCACTTAAAACTTAGATGATAAATTATCCCAATACTTATGTTCAAAGCAGCCCTACTTAATATAGTAACATTTCCAAAAGTAGCACTTGCCCACAGTATGGAGAACTTAATTATTTTGACATCTTTAAAATATATTTATATATTGTTTTGTAATCTTTTCTTTATAAGTACTTTTCAAAATGAAAGTACTTACAGATTATTTTTGACACAACATTCTTTAAACAATCACAAGTGAATTCAAAATGCATTAGAATTTAATAAAATAATAAGTAAATTTCTTTAATAAGATATAATTTTACAGAAAAGATGATGAGCTTTGCTTTTGTATTTAAATAAGTCACAGAATTAAAAGACTCATAATCTTATTCTTTTAAACCTTATATAACATTCACATTTCCATTTTATTTCCATTTTGACATGCCAAATAGTGTCAGATAAGAACTACAACTATTAAGATGATTCAAACCCAAAATATCCTGCTGATAAATATATTTAGAAATAGCATTTTGGTTATAAAATGAGTCAAAGGGGACTTTTTTTTTCTTTTCTTTTTTTGCCAAAATTACAACTGATATCCTATAGTCACGTAATTCCAAATTAAACTAAAAATCCTACCAGCCAGTCAATGGATTTATCAGGTAACAACCTATATCAATGTTCAACATTTTAGAGTACACCAAATTTGCTCTGCCTTTCTGACCTACCTGGGGAAGCATAACCACCACTACCACCAATACCAACACCATCATGTTGCAAGACTGAATGTGATTATCTCTCTCTGAAGGACAATATGAAGAATGTGAAAAATAGTCTGTGAGTTAGAAATATTATTCAGTGGAGTCGGAGAGCAGGGGAGGTATAGGTCAATCAGGTGACCTAGAGACTCAGTAGCAATGGCTGATACTGAAGTGCAAGTAGGCACTGATTAGAAGAAGGCTTCTAGAGAAAAATCAGGATCCTTCAAAGCTTCTCGTAAGAAAAGGAGAGTTTTTTTTTTTCAATATGCTCTACACAGGCAGAAGGAAAATGCCTACTTTAGTCCTAGTTACATAGAGGACAACAACAAGATGTTTCTTTAGGTAATTTTCTATTAAAGGCTAAGACATCATGCCACATTGAGACAGAAATTCTCTCTTTATGCAAGGCGAGAAAAAAGAGAAATACAAAAGCCAAAATGTTTATTTACTTTGTAGCATGACTGCTCGGACCTAGAAGTACAAACCTGTACGCTCTCTTCCTAAAACAATTAGGTGAAGTAAAATCCAAGAGCTAAGTCTGGAGCAAAGCCAAGCCCTTTGTTTATATATATTCCATGGCTGTTTCCATACTACAATAAAAGAGTTCATTAGTGTGATAAAGACCCACAGGTCATGAAAAAGGCACTCATGCCTGAGGCTTTGAGGTGCCAGGTTCAATCCCCAGCACTACCACAAGCCAGAGCTGAGCAGTGCTCTGGTGTGTCTGTGTCTATGTCTATGTGCACGTCTATGTGTATGTCTATGTCTATGTGTATGTCTTGTCTATGTGTATGTCTATGTCATCTATGTCTATGTCATCTATGTTTATGTCTATGACTATGACTATGACTATGTCTGTCTATGTCTACGTCTACGTCTACGTCTACCTCTACGTCTATGTCTGTCTATGTCTATGTCATCTATGTCTATGTCTGTCTATGTCTATGTCTGTCTATGTCTATGTCTGTCTCTGTCTATGTCTGTCTATGTCTATGTCTATGTCTGTCTATGTCTATGTCTGTCTATGTCTATGTCTATGTCTATGTCTATGTCTATGTCTATGTCTGTCTGTCTATGTCTATGTCTATGTCTATGTCTATGTCTGTCTATGTCTATGTCTGTCTATGTCTATGTCTATGTCTGTCTATGACTATGTCTATGTCTATGTCATCTATGTCTATGACTATGTCTATGTCTATGTCATCTATGTCTATGACTATGTCTATACATACCTATCTTACACTCTGTATCTATCGTTCATTGAATAAAATATATTTTTTATTTTTTAATATGTATTTATTCATTTTCCCTTTTTGTTGCCCTTATTGTTTTATAAAATATTTTTTAAAAGACCCGCATCATTAAAGTGTGCCGGTCTCTTGCCTTTATCCAGCTTTTGTAGTCCTTACTTTATCTGAGATGGCCCTTTTTGATTACTACCAGGCCACCCCATAATCTGGGGCTCTAATCAGGGAATCCTGGGATTCCCACACAGATATGATGGGCCTAGACTTCTAACAGATCCTCCTCTCCACCATCACTGGTCATCTCCATCAGGAACAACATCATAAATCCTCTTGTGGGCCTCTACCTCTACAAGACCTTCCCCTCAGTGTAGAACAACAATGGTAGAAACTGTCCCACTCTCGGAAGGAAAGTTGGGCCAATAAACTCTGCTACTCGAAGAAGACTGGTCCTGAAATAAGTGCAGTCTAGAATGTTCCTAGCTGTGACCATGGAATGCGAGTTCAAACTGACAGGGATGCAGAGGTTACACAGGCTCCTGTGCTGAGCACAGGCCCCTGATCAAATCGATGGGATTTACAGTTAACAATATTTATATACTTTCCCCATATTTGGGAGCTACTCTCTGCCCTGATCCAGCTTTCTAGTCCTATCCCCAAGTTTTATCTTCCCAGACAATACCTTTAGCCCACCTGCATGTTAGCTGTAGGGCTCAGGCAAAAATTAGTAAAGTCATAGGCCCCTTGGAATAGACCTAAAATAGACTTCCTAGCTTCTTCCACAGGAAGACCCCAAATCTCATCTGGATACTCTCACCTTTAGGTTCCTAATTATTAAACAAGTTGTTCCTCTTTATATCTTAATGTTTTTCAGCCACCAAGTTGCAGACACTACCATAATGTCAATCTGACTGCACTGGGCAGACAACCTCATCAATGTGTCCTGGAACCCCACTTCCCCAGAGCCTGGCGGTATGGATCGACCTGTCAACACTCATGTGCAGCAGAGAAGCAACTACAGAAGCCAGACCTCCCACCTCCTGCACCCCATACTCCCAGAGGGATAAAGAATAGGAAAGCTTTCAATGGAGGGGAGGGGATACGGAACTCTGGTGGTGGGAATTGTATGGAACTGTACCCCTTTTATCCCACAGTCCGGTCGATCATTAGTAAATCATTAATAAAATAACATAAAATAAAATAAAATAAAATAATAAAATAATTCTGAACAAAGGAAGGTAGGGTGTATGTTTTCCATACATGAGGCACTGGGTTTAACCCCTAGCCTCACATGAGAGCCCCCAAAATAAAACTAAGTAGAACTCCACAGATGATGAAGTGATGGCCTGGTCTTTCTCTTTAATCATAAAAACATAAACCTGATAATTTGAGCCAGGTAGTTGATTCTGTGCAGAGGGAATGTAAGACGGACAGGATTCAGTCCCTAGCACTGCAATGGAACAAAGGGATTATGAAAAGTTAACAGTCAAGGGATGAGTAAGGATACCCAGAAGGCTCATACACACCCCTAAAATAATATTATTACTTATAATATTAATATCAGGCAAGGCAAAGATTACACAAAAAATGTTAAATGAACAAAAGCATCATATCACTAAGAGACAATTCACGATAAAGATTTAAACTGTAAGTATACATAGTAGCAGTTTCCATCATCAATCTAAGAATACACAGGAAAAATAAAAGAAAACAAACATTTCTAGACTTTAACTTTCAGAGTTTGATGGGACAAGTACCAAAAAAATCAGTAAGGAATCAATACCTCAACATACACATCAACATGTGTACATGTACATATCAAACTTTACATTTTGATGCTGTAGAATTTACCTCCTTTCTAACTGCCTATAATATATTTATGAAAATGAGCCACCAAGAATATTTCAATAAATTACAAAAAGAGAAATGATAGCTACAGCATTCCAGGGGACCACAATAACACCAAAAATATCAACAAAATAAAATGATACAATAACCATTATATACAGGGGATCTGTAACCCTTAGGTCTATCAGAAAATTTTAATTAGTGGTCCAGGAGGTGGCACAATAGATAAAGCATTAGACTCTCAAGTGTGAGGTCTTGAGTTCAATCCCCAGCAGCATATGTACCAGAGTGATGTCTGGTTCTCTCTCTCTCTCTCCTATGTTCTTCATGAATAAATAAGTAAATTTTTTTTAAAAAGATAAAAAAAAGAAGAAAAATTTAATTAATTCAGTTCAAAATGTCAAAAGATGTATTAAAATTTGGAGAGAAGAAGGGTTAAAAGTACAAAAAAGGGGGGTCGGGCAGTAGCGCAGCGGGTTAAGCGCACATGGCGCAAAGCCCGAGGACCGGCAGGAGGATCCCAGTTCAAGCCCCCGGCTCCCCACCTGCAGGAGGGTCACTTCACAGGCGGTGAAACAGGTCTGCAGGTGTCTATCTTTCTCTCCCCTCTCTCAGTCTCCCCTCCTCTCTCTGTCCTATCCAACAACAACAACAATGATAACAATAATGATGACAACAAGGGCAAGAAAGCAGGAAAAAGTGGCCTCCAGGAGTAGTGGATTCGTAGTGCAAGCACTGAGCCCCAGCAATAATCCTGGAGGTCAAAAAAAAAAAAAGTACAAAAAAGGAGAGAGAAAAAGGCAGTAAAAATTGCTTAGAGGTGCATCAGTCTAATGGTTCTGGTAAGACTGAAGGTTGTCAGAATTCACGAGCAAGAATGAGCTGGAAAGACTGGTGGCATCTGAAGAGTAAAATATCTGACAGGGAAATCATGAGCTCGACTACAGTACACACGACATCCAGACACAGTAATCTGAGGAACAACAGAGAAGTGTAACCAGGTGTGACAGTAGGGGTGACTCAAGTAGGACAGAATAACCATATCTTGGAAAGTGATTTAAACAAGCAAACAAACCGAGAAGCTACTTGCAAGTGGAATCTCAGAAACAAAGACAAAAAGAGAAAACACAACGTGAAACTTGGACTAGGTGTGGTGTGTTACACCAAAGCAAAGGACTCTGGGGAAGAATAAAGGAGGGGGTGGAAAGGAGGCCGGGGTCCTGGTGCACAATGGTAGCAAATTACGTAAGTTGGGGGTAAGAGTATTCTGCAGACTCTTATCCCAGGGGCTTAAGAAAATGTTCCTGTGTGCCAACAACTATACTACAAGTCATTAAGCCTCCAATAATTTTTTTTATTGAGAAATCAGGTATTAGAAATATTTGTGTGGATACCTGAGTGACCAAAAACTATTTCACTGATGTCTGATGGACAGCGTCAGTGAGTCAGAAGTATACTCATCAAGGAATAAAAAACACTGATCTGAGGAACAACAGAGAAGTTAAGTAGGCGTAACAGGTAGTAGAGTCTGATGACCTAAAATTTAGACCTGGGTGACTTCAAGGAGGGAGGAGAGAGAATACACTAGAAATGGCAACTGGAACTGAGGAGGGAGTGGGCACAGCTGTACTGAGGATACTGAAAAGAAAACAATTCATTTTTGAAAGAACTTTAGGGCAAACAGTGGAGTATTTAGAAGAGGATTCCTCCTCTGAGCGCACAGCCATTCTCCTGGCTACACTAAGGGTGATCAATTGGCACATGAGCTTTCTGACGGCTGTGCAAAAAACCTCAGTAGTTATATATGACTATCAGTGCACAAAAGACCAGAACACTTGAGCTCATAATACTTGGCTACAGTCAGAAATGGAGTCTACTCTCCAATGTAGATAGAAACAATAGGGTATATGTTTATAAAGAAGTTAAAAAAAAAAAACAGGCCAGGAAAATCAATAAGAGCACTTGATAGCATAGTGAATATATATATATATATATATATATATATATATATATATATATATATATATATATATATATTGTCCCAGCCACCCTCAATCAGCAAAGAAAAATATTTTCTAGAAGCTAATATACTGTCCTCGGAAAGCGTACTTTAAAAGAGCAATACATATATAAAAGATATTGTAGCAAGATTAAGAAAGGAAGTCAGAAAAGTGAAAAATGCAGCAGCCACGATGTGCATATTAAAAAGAAAAGTGGATTTTAGTTCTTGGTTCCTAAATAAAATCCAGAGAAATAGCACCCTCTATGGGAGTCTCTCTTTAAAAAATATTCTCAGTTAAAAAAAAAAATGTGAATAGCATATAACATAGTCCCTTACCTGACTAAGAAGATAAACCAGATATTGAAGAATGAAATCGTCACACAAAATCAGAAAACTTACATTTAAAATGATTAATTCTTGGCTTATAACTCTGATTTCAAATAAGTCACCATTTTCACTGAATTTCCGTAAGACTCTAAGAAAGATATGAAAGAAATGAACGTGTATAGTTACATTTTCAAAGTGACTTACAGATATGGTATTCCTGGATGCTGCTTGTGTAACCATAGATTGCAGAATATCCAAATATTATGATCATGACAACATCTCTGCTATCCAGTTCCATAATATGTGCGGAGTGTCCCTCCACCGCATACTGCTGACCATGTCCAAGGACAGTAGGAGTTTTTGTACTCCAGGACTGACTATGTATATTGAAAATCCACAATTCATCTGTGACATTGCCATAATTTGTCTCAATTCTGCCTCCATACATAAAGATGTTTTCCTATAAGTTAAAAGAAAGTTAATAAACAACAGTTTTTTTTTCTTACCAATACATATTAATTCAGAATATACGGTAAATGTTAGCTATTGTTCACAATATACGGAAAGCATCAGTCTTATTTGTAAAGGTCAAATGAGTAATGAGAAAAAATTCCTTTATTTGTAAGAATGGGAAATGTACCCATGTTTTCAAACTGAGATTTATGATAACTGAATCAAAACAGTTAAGCAGTCGATGTACCAGAATTTCAATTCTCCTACTAGTTGAGTGCCGAGTTGTCATATTTGGATTTTACCATCTGTTTGTTGCTATTATTACTACTGTATTATCATTACTAATGATTTTTGGTATTATTGTGCATAAAGTGGCTTAATGTCTACAGGGCTCTAATCCATGGCTTCTTACCTGCACTCTCTGCTGAGTCCCTTTCAGAGTCAATTTTTATTTTGCTTTGTATTTCTATCAAAAGGAGAGAGACAAAAGCACCACCCTACTCCCTGCCCCCAGGGACCTCCACTCTTCTCTGCACGTGGTGCTCTCACAACGTAGTGCCATGCATCAAGCGGAGAGCCCCATGCAAGGAAAGCATGCACTCTACCTGCTGAACCACCTCCCAGTCCTCTGAGGAGTGTGTGCTCCTGTACTCTTCTCAGTCACTCACTATTTCCACTAAGCACTGCTCACTGAAATGCTACATCAACTGTATATCTGTAGAGTATACTTTTGTTGCCACTTGCCCTGGCTGTGACCAGATACTTTATAGCACTTGTAAAATATATAAATAAATACAATCATATACAAGTGAAATAAGTGACACAAACTATATGAAGTATCACTACTTCAACAACCTAGGAACACAGTGGATTTTCTTCAATCCAGTAAAAGGCATCTTTTAACTTACAGCTAATCTATTTAATGGTGAAAGACTGGATTCCTGGAGTCCGGGTGGTGGCACACTGGGTTAAAGCACACATAGTTCTGCAGGCAGAACGCAGGTGGGAAGCAGGTCAGCAGGTGTCTTTCGTTCTCTCTCTCCCTCTCTGTCTCCCCTTTCTCTCTCAATTTCTCTTTACCCTATGCAATAAAATGAAAAATGGCCCCCAGGAGCAGTGGATTCGTAGTGCAACCACTGAGTGCCAGTGATGACTCTGGTGGCAAAAAAGAAAAAACAGACTGGATTCTTTTTCCTCAAGGCTCCGACTATGTTCCTCATCTCTGACTAACTGGTCCTGGATGCTCTCCAAGGATTGTGATGCCATCATGCTATCTGGTCCCTATAAAAGTTGAGAGCTATGTGGGTATATTTCAGCAAGGTCCCAGGCATTCCACATGACCACACCATGTGCTATGTGCACTCCAACAGCAGAAACCAGTCGGGGCTACCAAAACTAATCCCAGGTCCTTCCTTGGTATAAATAAAAATTTACATACTATAAAAAAAAAGGAGAAAAGGAAGGAAGGAGGAAAGGAAAGAAAGGAAGGAATGGAAGGAAGGAAGGAAGGAGGAAAGGAAAGAAAGAAAGGAAGGAATGGAAAGAAGGAAGGAGGAAAGGAAGGAATGGAAGGAAGGAAGGAGGAAAGGAAGGAAGGAAAGGAAGAAAGAATGGAAGGGAAGGGAAGGGAAGGGAAGGGAAGGGAAGGGAAGGGAAGGGAAGGGAAGGGAAGGGAAGGGAAGGGAAGGGAAGGGAAGGGAAGGGAAGGGAAGGGAAGGGAAGGGAAGGGAAGGGAAGGGAAGGGAAGGGAGAAAGTAGAAAACCAAGGGGTCAGGAGCTATTAACCCACACAGGGCATACATCTTACAGATTTCAAAACCTTTCAAACCTCACATAAAAGCATCATGGACTGCACTAGGAGAGCTCCATGGACATGTATGGTGGAGCCGTGCTATGAAGCCTCTCCTCTTTCACCCCTCTATCTCTCCCTCTCCTTTCTCCCTCTCGTTCTGTAAAAGAGGGGGGGAAATCAGCCAAGAAGATCCACTCAGCAGTGATATCGCACATGCAGGAGATCCCTGGTTGATTGCTAGGAGCCATACATAATTAAAAAATCAGAGCAAGATACTCCTTCCCACCAACTAAGATGGCATAATCAAAAGGACAAATATTAACAAGTGCTGGCAAGGATGCACAGACACTAGTGTCTTCAGGAAAAGCTGGTGGGCGTGTGATAATAGCACCATTGTCTTTGAAAACACTCTGCCAACCTCTCCAAACATTAAGCACAGATGAATTATCTGACCCAGCAATTCTAATCCTATGGCATACACTGAGGAGAAATTAATCTATATCTCCACATACTTGGGAATGTTCACAGCAGCATTATCCATGTTCTAATTATGTGCTTGAAAGAATTCTGAGATTTAGTGTTTGTTCCTCTGGTGTAAAGTCAACAAATGATTCCAATTTAAAAGGCCAGGTCCATACCTGATATAAAGCCAGAGAGTGTCCGTATCTCTGGAGAGGTCCCCTAGACAAGGTTCCCACATTCCATATACTGCTTTCTAAATTGTAGCTAAAAGCAAAAAAAAAAAAAGAAAGAAAGAAAGAAAATACTTCACAAGTTCAAAATCATTTGTGTCTCAATTTGCATATGGTTGCCCCTGCACCATGTTAGAAAATTTTAATAAAGACTTGTTCAGGATACACCTACTCTAAGTTAGAATTGCCTCATGTATAAATGTACATTTACTTGACTGGGCTATTTATATATTACTGAAATGACTTTGTTCAACTGTTTTCAGATTTCAATTAATTGATCAACCTAAATAATAGTGTAGTGACTTGTTATGAATCCTTCTTTTTTTCCCCCCTCCAGGGTTATCGCTGGAGCTCAGCACTATGAGCCCACTGCTCCTGGTAGACACTTTTTTCCCCCATTTTATTCAATATGACAGAGAGAAATTGAGATGGGAGGAGGACATAGAGAGGGCGAGAGAAAGACACCTATGGTGGCCCCATCTGGTGTCAGGGATCAAACCCTGGGCTCGCAGATAAAGCGAATGTTCTATAAGGTGAGCTATCTCCCAAACCCAGAAACTTTATATTATTTTTTTGAAACTTTGTATTATTAACTCAATAATTCTATCTTAAAAGGTAGCACATTTACCTCAATTAAATAGCTAAATCAAATTACGACTGTTACTATCACAAGGAAGAGCTATTTAAATGCTATAACCTATAATTCAATTACATTCGGAATAATGAAAAGAAAATATGCTCTATCCTGTGAGAATAACAATAGTCACTTCACATATGAAGTGACCCATAGCTTACAATAAATCTAAATAAATATTTTAACCAAAGGAATTGGTTTCAGACCAAAAAAAAAAAAAGTTAAACTGTATATGGTTCAAATGGACACTATGTGTCATTTAACTTTAAAAAATAAAATATACTGTTAACTGTAGAAAAAGAAAACCTACAAACTTTTAAGAATTCCATATTCCTTTCACAGTTATATTTTGTCTTCACAAATCTTCTCTGCAAATATCACAATCTGATTCAAAGCTCTACTCTATTGTTACAAGTAATTCATTTTTCATTAGTCTTCCTTTTCATTCCCACACTTAAATCTCACTATATTTTAAGTTACATTCATATCCAAAAATTTATTTTGATCTTACCGACTCCCTTTCAGTTCTTTCACTACATTTATTCTGTGTATACCATGCTATAGATTCCTAACTATTCACTGAAATATTTACTTAACACCATCCCTCTCCTCATAATTTTATAACTTAATTCTGATCATTTTCCCATTAAATTTTTAAATCAATCTCTTCTGTACATGGCAGAATTTTTTAAACCCTTAAAATTAATAGGTCTAATACACTGAGTATAGCTGCCACATAAAATGCAGGATGCCCATTTAAACCTAAATTTCCAACAAACAAATAATATATATATACTAAACAAGTTAGGGGAAAAAATAAAACAAAATAGAAATCAAGAAGCTTACTTCTACTGTAGAAAAAAAAAGCTCTTTGTTTTTTTGTTTTTTTTTTTGTGGAGTCAGGCTTCACAATTTCACTGCTCCAAAAGGATCAGCTTTTTTTTCTTTCAGATAGAGATGAAGAGACAGCACAGAACCAGAGTCTCCCACAGTGGTGCAGGCTTAGAGCCTGAGCTGTTCACATGCGAAGGTACACACTGTGCCCAGTCAGTTCCCTTACTGACTCAAGAAGTCATTTATTTGATGTTCAAATTGAGCTCCATGTCTTATAACTTTTTCTGCTAAATCTGGCAACCCTACTAAGTAAACACCATTATGGTATTCTGGCTGGGATTCATTATGATTACTTTCTACGCAAGTTATTATTATAACAACTAAAGTCCAGCTTAAAACTGGGAGAAAACATATACTTACTTCAGGACCATTTGAAAAGAACTGTAGTTAAAGGTATATCCACCGATCACCCACATAAATTTCCCGTGCAAAACTGCTTTATGGGAAGCACGACCTACAGAAGGACTGAAGGGCTTAACATTTGGCAGAATCCAGTAAGACTCAGTAGAAGGAACATTCAAAGAACAATCAGGACCTATTGGGAAAAAAATCAAACAGCACACTGTATTAAACAATGATTGGGTTACATGAAAAGGATATATTTATTAATATTTGGCTCAATGTCCATTATAGCAATAAATGTAAATTACACAATAAAGGGGCTTACATATAACTTTCAGGGAAAAGTCTTAACAGTGAATGTTAAGCTTCGAGAGATATATAGTATACACAGTCAAACCTGGATATGTTAAAATGAATATCATCTAGAAAATCCTCTGAAGGCATAAAAATCAAATTTACTTCAGTATGCTGCTAAAACAGCAGAATGAAAGCAATACTCAAATCCCACTTCTGTCGCTTACTAGAAATGTGACCATCAAGTACTCATCCAGGAAACAGAAATAATAACCTACCCACTAAAGGTTATTACAAACATTTAATTTCTTAAAAGATAATAGAGGTGAAATGATTTATAAACTCTGAACTGTTGAGACAAATAGGAAAACAAAAATAATATTTTCTCAGCATCATTCTTTTTTTATATACCCTCTGTACATTTTAAAATTTGTTTTTACTAGAATCACTAGGGAGTTGTATTCTTTTCAAAGAGAAAAAATATGCATAACAAAACAATTCATTAGTGAGGGGGCCTTGAAGTTACGAACTGCCTCCTCCCAATTTCGTGATGTTACTTATAAGTCTAGGTTTCTATAAAACAAAGGAATAGCCTAGATCAGCATTTCTCAAGGACAAGTAGTGGAAGAAATATTGCTAAAAAGAAATTTTTTGGAGGGGAAGAGTGTTCAGTTTCTTGAACATGATAACAGAGGAAGACCTATGGGGGGAGGCAGGCAGATTATTATGTGGAAAACTGTGAACTGTTACACATATACAAACTACTATATTTAACTATCAACTGTAAACCATTAATCCCCCAATAAAGAAAAAAAGAAATGAGTTTTTTTCAACTTTAAGTTTTTTTCAAATTTAAGAAGTCCCAACTTATTTTCAGTTTATTAAATTAAAAATGTGTTCAGACACAAGCTAGATATAAACTCATGTTTAAGTTGGTTTGTATATATAAGAAATTCAATTGATAGCATACTTATACTTAATTGATATTTATATGCTAATTCAGTTATAGCATATTTATAAGAGCTATAGTAATCCATAAATAATATGTAAGAAACTTTTAAAAGCCAATAGTTAATGGTTTTTCATGATGGCAGAGGACTTAGTGGGGGATTGAATGGATATGTGGCAAACTGAGAAATATTACACATGTACAAACTGCTGTATTTTACTACTGACTGTAAACCACTAATCCTCCAGTAAAGAAATTTAAAAAAAAAAGTTAATGGTTTCTGACTATGAAGCTAACTCAAACTAAATCATGCTGATAATGATATTAATCCTAGATACCAACAGACTTCTTTTGTTCTTTTTTACAAAACCACCATACTGATATAATTTGACAACATAATTCTCCCACCAATTTTATTTCCCCTACCATTTGCAAACCTTTAAACTTATACAGGATGTCATATCATCATTGGACACTCACTCGTCATAAAACATTAGTAGACATCTATGATGTGCATTCTTGTTATAGTGTTGCCTGGGCTTCCCTACTCCAGATGA
The DNA here is from genome assembly GCF_950295315.1 of Erinaceus europaeus. Lineage (NCBI taxonomy): Eukaryota > Metazoa > Chordata > Mammalia > Eulipotyphla > Erinaceidae > Erinaceus > Erinaceus europaeus. The sequence goes on from NC_080175.1 coordinate 12,485,067, forward strand.
ATTTTTCAGAGATACAGAGGGAGAGCGAAAGATACTAACAGCACTGAAGCTTCCACCAGTGTGGTAGGGAACAGGCCCAGACTTGGGCCTCACACATGGTAGAACTGGTGTACTCTCAGGTAAATTATCTCAAAAGCCCTCCAATAACATCCTTGCTAGCATGTGATAGGAGGTGCAGGATGGTCCCAATAATCATAAATTACTGATATTGCAATAAAGTGACATTCTGACTGTATTATTCGAACAGCAGATCTTAAATTTGCTTACAACAAAATTTTTAGATTATCATTAAATCACAAAATGTTATAACTTCCAAGCTGGCTCACCTGGGAGGGTGAGCTACAGTTCTCAATCACTTAGAACTTACTTAATTCAGAATGACAACTGTCGATCCTGCTTGAATAAATAAAGTTTTATTAGAGCACAACATGCTTATTTAAGTTGGTCTATGGATGCTTTGTGCTGCAACAGCAAAGTTAAATCAAAGTTGCAATAGAGATGGTGTGGACTTGCCTGCAATGTCTAAAATAGTTACAATATGATTCTTTTTTTATATATTTATTTATTCCCTTTTGTTGCCCTTGTTGTTTTATTGTTGTAGTTATTATTGTTATTGATGTCATTGTTGTTGTATAGGACACAGAGAAATGGAGAGGAGGGGAAGACAGAGACAGGGAGAGAAAGATAAGACACCTGCAGACCTGCTTCACCACCTGTGAAGTGACTCCCTTACAGGCGGGGTGGCGGGGGCTCGAACGCAGATCCTTATGATGGGCTTTGTGCTTTGCGCCACGTGTACTTAAACCACGTGATACCGCCCAACTCCCTCAATAGGATTCTTTACAGAGGACTCTGCCATCCTCTTAATTACTGAAGTGGAATGAGATCAAAAGGACATTACATATAAATGGGTCTGTTGGCATGAATTTTGCTTCATGCTCCCTTTAAAAGGTTTTATTTTTAACCATATAAGTCAGGAATAATAAATCAAATTATATAAATTGTTAACAACAGATGAATCTGGGTAAAGGGTATTTAGTCTTCTGCAATTCTTATTTGATAGGTCTTATTCTAGCAAATTTTCTATACATTTGAAGCTCTTTATGAATAAATGTAAGAGCAGTCTACCACCTAAAGGCATAGGATGGAAGCATTAAAAAAATATCTGGGTATTATTTGATTGGTAATAAAAGAATGGTAAAGAATAACATGCAAAATTCTTAAGAGAATCAGGAATATATTATATCCAGGGATATATTCGTGGCATGTGTATTAAGGCAAAATATTTCAGAGAAAGCCTGTGATAGGTGGAATAATAACCAGGTCCTCATCTGTAGAACTCACAAATGTGACCCTATCTGACAATGGGAATGTTACAGATATGATTAAATTAAGGATTTGAAAAGCTTATTCTGGATTCTTCCACTGAGCTTTACATGTAATCACAAGTGCCTTTTTAAGAGAAGGAAACTGGATTAAAGTAGAAGAAACCAATATAATAGCCAGTGAAGTCAGGGACTGCAAGAAGGGAGGTGTTAAGGGTTGTAGGGAACACTGTCAGTTCTAGAGTTGAGAGTCAAGGATACAGATTTTTACTAGACCCTCCAGAGGACAGGAGGCCCTTCTGGAAGCCCGGTTAGCCAGTGAAATTAATTTCTGACTTTTGTGTGTGTGTGCCCTTTTTTTTTTGTCTTCAGGGTTGTTGCTGGGGTTCAGTGCCTGTACTACAAATCCACTGCTCTTGGAGGCCATTTTTCCCATTTTGTTACCCTTGTTGTTGCTGTCATTGCTATTGTTGTTGGATAGGACAGAGAGAAATTGAGAGAGGAGGGGAGACAGAGGAGGGAGAGAAAGACAGACACCTGCAGACCTGCTTCACTGCTTGTGAAGCGACTCCCTGCAGGTGGGGAGCCGAGGCCTCCAACCGGGATCCTTAAAACAGTTCTTGTGCTTTGCACCACGTGCATTTAACCACTGTGCTACCACCCTACCCCCAATTTCTGACTTCTAATCTCCAGAAGTAGAGATAAAAAAGACTGTTTTAGTCAAATGTGGGATGATTTGTTGCAACAGCTATAGGAAACTAATAAAAATAATGATATTTACTAACTGAATGTAACTACTTACTTAAGTGAAATACTTTAATTAATATAAAAATAGCATTCTCTGGGAGTTCAGCGGTAGTGCAGCGGGTTAAGCGCACGTGGTGCAAAGCGCAAGGACCGGCATAAGGATCCTGGTTCGAGCCCCGGCTCCCCACCAGCAGGGGAGTCGCTTCACAAGTGGTGAAGCAGGTCTGCAGGTGTCTATCTTTCTCTCCCCATCTCTGTCTTCCCCTCCTCTCTCCATTTCTCTCTGTCCTATCCAACAACAATGACATCAATAATAATAATAACTACAACCATAAAATAAGGGCAACAAAAGGGAATAAATAAATAAATAAAAATTTAAAAAAAGAAAGGAAGTCATCTATTTTGGTAAAAATGAGTAAACATAACTTAAAATATTAAGGAAAACTAGTTTTAAAATTTGTATCTTTCTGGGGTGGAGGTGGATAGCATAATGGTTATTCAAAGAGACTCTCATGCCTGAGGCCCTGAGGTCCCAGGTTCAATTCCCCCACACTATCATAATCTAGAGCTTAGCAGTGGTCTGGTAGGGGAAAAAAAAAAATCTTTCTGTATTCTGAAAGGAAAATTACCAAAAGGCAAATGAAGTAAGACTACTTTAATACAAAAATAACTGTTTAAAAATGCTGTATCCATGAAGTTTTCATCAGCCATTTAAAATCCAATACTGATAATCAATGTTGAAGGCCAACCCAGATCCCCTTTTATAAAAATCTGCTCATAAAAAAATCAACCACCCCCACCAATGTGTCCTGGAGCTCCGCTTCCCCAGAGACCCACCCTGCTAGGGAAAGAGAGAGGCAGACTGGGAGTATGGACTGATCAGTCAACGCCCATGTTCAGTGGGGAAGCAATTACAGAAGCCAGACCTTCCACCTTCTACAACCCACAATGACCCTGGGTCCATGCTCCCAGAGGGATAGAGAATGGGAAGGCTATCAGGGGAGGGGGTAGGATATGGAGATTGGGTGGTGGGAATTGTGTGGAGTTGTACCCCTCCTACCCTATGGTTTTGTTAATTAATCCTTTCTTAAATAAAAATTAAAAAATCAACCACTTGATAATGTGCCCCCTTCTGCAGCATCTCTAACTCTTCCTGAATTATTTCTCTCAATCACTACAGGAATCACCTCAAGGAAGGCAGATCTCAGCTGTATTGAGAAGGATATATAATGAACTACTTCATATTATGCTGGGCTTCCATAAAGTTTTAATATGCTATCTTTTCTACAGGTTATGTGAAGTTTAATAATCCAAGGAACAAAAATGAACACCTAATGCCTTGACTTTAGGAAGTAGAGACTGACTGCTAAGAGACTCTTTGAGAAAAAAAAAAAAAAAGGTTTTCAGTAACACAGAGCAGTACTGACACCCCCCCCCCCAAGTTTAGCTCTCTCTGGACTTGCAGGTGCAAAGTCAGACTACCCATATGGCATCTCCACTTGAATGTTTAATAATTATCTTAGACATAACACATCCAAAACTAAAATCTTAATTTCTTCCTTCCCAAATCTGTTCTTTTCCCAGTTGTCACCATCTTAGTAAATGGTACATCCATTCACCCAGTAGCTTCAGTGATCACCAGTAAGTTGTTGTTGCCTGGAATAACAGGTGCCTCGCCTTTCCCGACCCCGCCCCTGTCACAATGGAGACCTCGCCACAAAGAAGTAGAGAAGAAATGTCTGGCAAGCATGGCTCATCTGGGTTCCTGCACCATGCCTAATGTCAGCATGAATGTCGACTGTTAGACCATCTACATGTCTGTGTCTTATAAACATATAAAAATGCTATCAACAGGACTGAGGGAAACAGCATAATGGTTATACAAAAAGACTACCATGCCTGAGGCACCAAAAGTCAAGAGTTCAATCCCTAGAACCACCATAAACCAGAGCTGAGCAGTGTTTTGGTAAGGAAAAGTATATAAATAAACAACTTTATCAACCATATCAGACTCCAATCGCAGATCCCTTCTTTCACAATAATCATTCTAGTCTATCTACCTTACCTAGACTTGCTACCATCTGCTCTTACCTAGACTTGTGACAGTTGAAACTGGGCTCCATATGTCCAGTCTTGCTCCCCCGCCCTCATATTCAGCTTTCCATAAGGCAACTTGAATAATTAACAATATAAATAAACTCCTATCACCTCTCTATTCAAAATCCTTCAACAATTCCTCATTGTTCTTCAAATCAAATTAAAAAAGCCTTAACATGGCCTACAGCCTGCATATGATTAGCCTTAGCATATACTTATTAAAGGAGTAAATGAAATGAAAATAACCTTAACATTACAGAGGATTAAGAACACACGCTTGGAAGTCAAGCCTACTTTTCCTACTTGACTCGTTATGAACTTTAGATAAGTTACTTTTCTGTAAGTTTCAGTTTCACTAGTGGAGATTATATTTAGAAAAGCATAGCATTTTGTGAAGATGAACTGCACAAGATTTAATACTATAAGTGCTTCCTAGTAGTTATCTTATTATTTGGTCAATCCCCTCACTTTATAGATAAGGAAAACTCAGTGTATAAATCTACAGGTAAATTAGATAATAATAAAGTATACTGCTATTAAGGATTCAAAATAAACATACAAAGGTAAAATTATAAGAAAATATAACTCATCCCAGGTACAGTCAAGCAACAAATAATTGCAAAGGATGAAATCCAAAATAACAACAAAGACTTGGAGTTCTTTCCAAAACTATTAAGTTATTATTTATTCTTTTCCAAAGTATTCTAGTTATTTCTGTACTGAAAAAGCTTTTCTAAAGGAAAATAATGGAAATTCATACCCCCCAAAAAATGTATTTACTATATAGAAATTTAGAAAACAACTTTAGTTCCATAAAGAACAAATGTTTTTATCTGGGGACATAGCGCAAGCTTAGCACAACAGACTTCCATGCCTTGGGACTAGAAGTCATAGACTCAGTCCCCAGCTCCAGCATAAAACACAAGTGAGCAGTGTTCTGATGTCTCTTCCTCTCTATCTCTTTCTCATCCCCCGCCCCCCAAAATAGTATCTTTTTATTTTTAAAGATTTCATTCTTGATTATTTTTTCTATGAGGATTTTACTGGGGCTTTACACCTGCAGTATTTTATCCCTTCTGGGGAAAAAAGAAATTTCCCCAGACAGGAGGTGAGAGAGGAGACAGAGAGAGAGAGAGACAGAGAGAGAGAGAGACCACAGTAGCCCTCCACTGACTGTGACACTTCCTTTTGCATGGTGTTCACATGTGGTGCTGGGGGTTCGAACCCAATCTTCACACTTAGTAAAAAGTGCTCTCTACTGGGTGAGCTATCTCCAAATTCCCCAAAGATCTTATTGATGTTATGATATATTTAATTTTCTCATTCATCTTTCATTTTATGTTCTTTTTTTTATTTTTTTTATTTGTTATTGGATACAGACAGAGAGAAATTGAGAGAGAAGGGGGAGATAGAGAGGAAGAGAGACAGAGAGACACCTGCAGACCTGTTTCACCACCTGTGAAGCAACTTCCCTGCAGGTGGGGAGCCAGGGTCTTGAACCAGGATCCTAACCAGTCCTTGCTCTTTGCGCCACGTGCGCTTAACCCACTGTGCTACCACCTGACTCCCTCATCTTTCATTTTAATGCTTATGGAGAGTTTTAAGTTTTCTAGTAGGCAACCAAATCACTTGTAAAAGGAAGAGTTTTCTTCTTTCTAACCCACATAAACAATAACCACACACACACACACACACACACACACACACACACATGTGTTGGTATGCTTCTAATTCTACTTCTAAAAACCTCTTCTGTTTCATTTGGTTTAATCCCCCCTGCTTAACACTATTCTATTTACATAACCACTGCATTCTATTTACATAACCACTGTTAACAAGTACCACCCTCCCTCCAGGGCATTAGTGGTTCAGTAGAATTCTCATCTGCTCCACCCCCTCTCCTTGTCACACCCTGATCTTCCACCAGTCACTTTTCTCTCCACCCTCTCTATGTCACATCCTGTTCACACCCTACTTGGGAAGTATATATAAAGACAACATTGTTCGTTTTAGTGAGTGTTTAGTTTAGTCTAGCTTGGTATAGATTGCGCTGCGTCCTGCATGAATAAAGAGATACTGCGTACAGCTCAACCATGAGTCCCTGGTCGTCTGTTACTCGCCCGTGAAGCCAGCCCGTCGAAAACAACACACACACACACACACACACACACACACACACGAATGGGGGTAGGGGTGGTAAACTGACACTCCTATTTGGTTCCTGAATCTCAGGGTACAGTTTTGTTGTTGTTGCTGACAATTTGTATCAGTTCGAGGAAGTATGTTATTTTTCATTATTTGTTTTACTGATGATTATGTAATTTCATGTGCTGGGCTATATTCAAGGGAAGCTTTTGCTATATAAATATATATTTGGGATTTTTAACTAGTTATTTAATCTGAACTTACAAAATTATGAAATAACAGGGGTATAATCCCAGTCCATTCCCACCACCAAAGTTCTGTGTCCTCACTTCTCCCACTGGAAACTGCAGATATGGGATGACCATTATTTCTGTAACTATCGACCTATACTTATATGTATTTGCCCTTTTTTTGTTTTCTATAGTTCTGCCTAATCTTCCTTTCTAAGTCAAACCTACAGCTATTACTACTTCCAAGTGTCCTTCTTTTTTTTTTCTCTTCTTTCTCTGGGTCCTGATATAAATATTTTTAGCATTAACATATTAAATATTCAGATGTGTTTGACAGCAATTGCCCACACGGCCCCCAAATTTATAAAAACATGCTAACCACTTGTGCCACAGAAAAACTGCAACTGCTAGGTTCAATGATGCAGAATAGAAAACCCAGCAGAAAACTTTCACCCAAGGGCAGGACACATGAGTTATTTTCGCTGATAATTACCTAAACTGTAAGTTTTAATTTCAGATAAGAATGAAAAGGGGGACAGGTGGTGGCACACCTGGTTAAGCACTCACATTACATTGCACAAGGATCCAGGGTCAATTCTCTGGTCACCACCTGTAGGTGAAAGCGTCACAAGCAGTGAAGCAGGTCTGCAGGTGTCTCTTTGTCTCTCTTCCACACTATTTCCCCTCCCCTCATAATTTCTCTCTTTCTCTATTCAAAATCAATAAAGAAATATTTTAAAATATTTTTAAAAAAATGAAGAGGAAAAAAGGAAGGACATTCAGAGGTAGTAACAGGAGTGGGTGTGACTTGGAAGGGATGAGAGAGAAGGAGTCAACAATATTTATACACTTTTCCCATATCTGAGAGCTACTCTCTTTCCTGATCCAGCTTTCTTTCTTTTTTTTTTTTTGTAAGTTTTTTATTTATAAAAAGGAAACACTGACAAAACCATAGGATAAGAGGGGTACAACTCCACACAATTCCCACCACCAGAACTCTGTATCCCATCCCCTCCCTTGATAGCTTCCCTATTCTTTAAGATCCCTCCAGGAGTAAGGACTTAAGGTCATTATGGGATGCAGAAAGAAGAAGGTCTGGCTTCTGTAATTGCGTCCTCACTGAACATGGGTGTCGACAGGTCAATCCATACTCCCAGCCTGTCTCTCTCTTTGGCTAGTGGGGAAGGGATCTGGGGAAGCAGGGCTCCAGGACACATTGGTGGGGTTGTCTGTCCAGGGAAGTCTGGTGGGCATCATGCTAGCATCTGGAATCTGGTGGTTGAAAGGAGAGTTAACATACAAAGCTAAACAAACTGTCGACCAATCATGGACCTAAAGGCTGGAATAGTGCAGATGAAGAGTTGGGGGGTCCTCTATTTAGCAGATAGCTAGTAGGCATATAATCCAAAGGGCCTGTGGCTATACTAGCTTTTTGTTGTTGTTGTTGTTGTTGTTTTCTTTTTTTCCCCTAAGCCAGAGGAAGATGGGTCAATATTGGGGCAGCTTGGAATGTTCCTACTCATGACCACAGAATGTGAGCTCAAATCTACAGGGATGCAGAGGTCACATAGGCTCCTAAGCTGAATATGGGCCCCAGATCACATCAAATCAATGGGGTTTACAGTCAGCAATATTTATACCCCTTTCCCATATTAGGGAGCTACTCTCTTCCCTGATTCAGCTTTCTGGTCCTTTGTCCAGCTATGACATCATGTCTCCAGACAATAACTTGGATCCTGATCCAGCTTTCTAGCTCTTTCTCCAGCCATGACATCATCTCCCCCAGACACCTGCATATCACATTTCAGGCTTAGGAGGAAAGAAAAAAAAAAAAATTGTATAGTCACAGGCCCTTTGGAATATAACTAAAATATACCTACTAGCTATCTACAGAATGGAGAGCCCCACCCACCCCACCCCCCGCCACCCCAACTCTTCATCTGCACTATTCCAGCCTTTAGGTTCATAATGAGTTAACAACTTGTTTGGCTTTATATGTTAACTCTCTTTTCAGCCACTAGGTTCCAGATGCTACCATGATGCCAACCAGACTTCCCTGGACAGACAACCCCACCAATGTGTCCTGGAGCTCCAATTCCCCAGAACCCCACCCCACTAGGGAAAGAGAGGGGCAGGCTGGGAGTATGGATCGAACTGTCAACACCCATGTTCAGCGAGGAAGCAATTACAGAAGCCAGACCTTCTTCCTTCTGAATCCCATAATGACCTTAAGTGCTTACTCCCAGAGGGATAAAAAAATAGGAAAGCTATCAAGGGAGGGGATGGGATACAGAGTTCTGGTGGTGGGAATTGTGTGGAGTTGTACCCCTCTTATCCTATGGTTTTGTCAGTGTTTCCTTTTTATAAATAAAAAAATAAAATAAAATTTAAAAAGCCAAGTGTTAATTTTTTAAATTTTTATAAATAAAAATAAAATAAAATTTAAAAAGCCAAGTGTTAATTTTATTTTTTGAAGTTCTCAACTGAAAATATTATATAAATGTTGCTAACTTGAACTACATTAAATAAAGATTGCTAAGTTGCAATTCTACAAATAATTCTATACTGCAGGTATCACTTGTAGTTTAACTAAAATATTGACAGGAAAAAAATTAATTTATCCTCTACAGCAATTCTAGGGTAGAATATAATTCGATTCTCTTAGTTGTTAGCAATAAAAGCTAATTTTGGCTACCTCAAGGAAAACTGGGAAATTACTGGAAAAAAAGAAGGAAAAATTCAGAGGATGTTTAAAAGAAACTGAAAAATTATTATTACAATAGGTATCTGGGTTTATCATCCCATCAAAATTGCTCAAAATGCTGAAAGGCAATTTTCCAAAAAGAAATTGGATTGCTAATATGGAAGGGAAAATGTGCTGAGAAGGAAGATTTTAAGAGAAAGGTGTGTAACTTATTTTAATGACTCCTAAAGTGGTGTTATAATTTAATATGTGTACTGAGTCTGAACTTCTCCAGTAAAAAGAAAAGATAATATCACTGAAACAGTCCTATCTGCTAGCATCCAAAACTTTTCATTTCATTTCAGTATCCAAAGTGTTCTAAACATTTTTCTAGGTTCATAAAAGCATTCTCCAAGATCATATGGTTGTGTAAAAGTCAGCTGCACACTGGAGACGAGTCCACTATTGACTGAAACAGCACTTAGTGATGCATGATTGTGGATTCAAAGAAACATGTTTTAAAAAAATATTCTCCAAGGAGTCGGGCAGTAGCACAAAGGGTTAAGCCCACATGGTACAAAATGCAAGGACTGGATCCCCACCTGCAGTCACTTCACAGTCCCATGAATCACTTCACAGGCAGTGAAGCAGGTCTGCAGATGTCTATTTTTCTCTCCCCGTCTTCCCCTCCTCTCTCCAGTTCTCTCTGTCCTATCCAACAATGATAACATCAATAACAACAACAAAAATAACTACAACAACAATAAAAAGCAAGGGCAACAAAAGGGGAAATAAATAAATATATATATATATATATTTTTTTTTTTTTTTAAACTCTCCAAAGGTCAGCTATCAGCTAGTCTATTTCAAATGTTTTGAGAGGAATCTTGTAGGGTCCTGAATTACATGTATGGTAACCGTCCTACTAAGTCTGTCCCAAGAATACCATGCTTGAGGTTTCCATAGTTTAGGGTGTCGGTGCTACTAAATTATATACTTTTTATTTGTGAAAGTAAATTCCTTTTTATTAGTGATTTAGTAATGATTAACACGATTGTAGGGATAAGAGGGGTACAGTTCCATGTAATTCCCACCACAAGAGTTCCGTATCAATCCCCTCCAGTGAAAGCTTCCAATATAACAGAGATTAGTGGTCCCCAACATGCTGTTTTGTTGTTGTTGTGGAAAGTGTTTGACAGACTTCTAGAGGAAAACACTGGCAGAACTGTTTTTGATCCAAGTTTTAAAGGTGTCTTCAAATGACTCAAGATCATTCGCAAAGAAAATTAAAAATAGAAATAAACCAATAGGACTATATGAAATTGAAAATCTTCTGTATAGCACATGAAAGTAACACCCAAATAGAGAAACTCCTCACAGAATGGGATATCTTTTTATGCCATACATCAGATAAAAGGTTAATAACCAAAATATGCAAAAAGATCATCAAACTCAGGAAAAAAACATCTAAAAGTGGAAAGATTAAGTGAACTAACTCAGAAACGGATGAATATGGGATGATCTCACTCTCGGGCAGAAGTTGAAAAACAAGATCAGAAGAGAAAACACAAGTAGAACCTGAACTGGAGTTGGCGTATTGCACCAAAGTAAAAAGCCCTGGGGGGGGAGGGGGGTACAGGTCCAAAAAGTAAGACAGAGGACCTAGTGGGGGCTGTATTGTTATATGGAAAACTGGGAAATGTTATGCATGTACAAACTATTGTATTTACTGTCGAATGTAAAACATTAATTCCCCAATAAAGAAATTTTTTTAAATTTTTTTTTTTATTTAAGAAAGGATTAATTAACAAAACCATAGGGTAGGAGGGGTACAACTCCACACACAATTCCCTTTTTAAAAGAAATTGTTAAAAAGAAATAAATAAGTGGAAAGAAGATATGAACAGAATATTCACTGAAGAAAAGATCCAAAGGGCCAGCAGACATGAAAAAGATGCTCCAAGTCACTTAGTATTAGACAGTCACAATGACAGACAACAGTGAAATACAACTTCACTCCTAGGAGAATATCATACATCAAAAAGGATTGCTGGAGACATTGCTGGGGTAAAAGAACCCTTTTACATTGCTATTGGGATTATAGGTTGGTTCAACCCCTGTGGAAAGCAGTCTGGAAAACTCTCAGAAGGTTACAAATGGGCCTACTTTATGACCTGGAAAGTCATCTCTTAAGGACATATCCACAGGAATCAAACATACCCATCCCAAGAGATCTAGTTTGTAAGAGCATAATTTGGAATAGCCCAAACCTGGAAGCAACCTAGGTATCAAACAGCAGAGGAGTGGCTAAGAAAGTTGTGGTATATTTACACAATTGAATACCACTCACCTATTAAGAAGCTCATCTTGTATGGAGCTTGAAGAAAGCATGCCAAGTGAGAGAAGGATGAATATGGGATGATTTCATTCATAGGCAGAACTTCAGAGACAAGAACATAAAATGGAAACACAAAGTAAAGCTTGGATTGGTTGGGTATATTGCACCAAGGCAAAGGATTCTGGGGAAGGACAAGGAGGGGGGTAGTTGGGGAGGGGGGTCTTTTCAAGTCCTGGTATATGATGGTGGGGAAGAATCTCCACTAAGGTTGAGAGAGAGATTTTTGCATGCACTTATTATGGAGAGATGGGGAACTCTAACTAAATGTCAACAACTGTACTATAAACCATTACCCTCCTAATTAAAAAATAAACAAAGCTGTAGAGAGTTTGGCACTGATTAATAGGAAATGTAAAATAATTGAGAGCAGAATGTCACACAACTTAGTGAAATCAAAGGCAGCAACATAGGCAGTTACGGCTTTTCCAACAGTAGCTAAGCTTCTCTAACAAACAAAACCCCTGCAAGAATACTCTGCTTATCTAATTTTGACCCACAGCCCATCCTTGATTCTATGTTCACTCTATACTTAACTTTTCTAATCATCTCATCTCATACCATGGCTTTAAGTGCCATCAACAGTCCCCAATTTGGTATTTTAAGTTAACCACCTTAAAACTACAGTACAGACCTTTCTCCACAGAAGTCCAACTAACCCCATACCTTCTTTACCAAAATTAAACTGGCAGTCCTCCTTTCTTCCTTGTACCAGCCGATTACAAACCTAAGATCAAAACCCTTTGTCACCTATGGCTCAGTTCTTTCTTCCATCCCCCATAACCAATGCAACAGCCACTCCTACTAACCCTGCTTTAAAATAATATTCAAGCAATTTTTACCACCCTCCACTGGCCACTCACACCACTATCATCTTTCATATAGATTACAATTATAGCAGTAGCCTCTGAACTGCTTGCACAATCTCTTCTCAAGAGAGAAGTCAACCAGAACCTATTAAAATTAAGTCAGGTTATAGCTAACAGCTCAAAATTCTTAAAAGGCTGCCCATTCAACTGAAGGGCAATATCCTTAAAGTGTTCTACTATGCTAAGCTTAGCTGGCAAGCTTTCTTTATATATCTTCATCACTCTAGCAGCCTTTTAAATTCAAACCCTCCCGCAGCCCCAGGGACACCTTATAAATAGATAAATAAATAAATAAATAAATAAATAAATAAATAAATTCAAATCCTCAATCATCTCCCTTATTCTGTAACCTCTCTAATCGCATATCTGATTAATCTCCCCCACAGCACATTCGATTCCAGGCACACTGACCTTTTTGCTGGTGCTCAGTTACACATGGCATGTTTCTGTCATAGGATCTCTGCACTGTACCCTTTGCCCAGAAGATTCTTCTCCTAAACAGCTATATGACTAACATCTTCAACTGTTTGAGTCTCTTTTGAAATGTCGCTTTCTAAATAATGCCTATCTTGATAATTCTACTGTAAATCTTAACTCCCATCCCCAGATTTACCTACCCCCTCTTTTTCAGCTCTGATTTTTCCATTGCGCCTAACACTTTCTATTACATTACATGTGTTATGTTTATTATCTATACTCTGACTTCCTTAGATTGAAAATAAACTCCATGAGGATCTTAAGTCTTCTTGGCTGCCCAAAGTAGTCACCATATCTAAGTAGAAGCTCATTAAACAGTCATTACATAAAGGAGCAGATAAATGATCAGTTAGTGGACTAAAGAATTATCACGTAAGAATTCTCTGCTATTATTATTTTTAAACAGTCAATAGTTCCAGTTGGCAAAGACCTGAACACTTCATTGTACTGACTCTTGCAAAAAGTCAAATCTGCTGTTTTTGCTAAGTATTAAGACTGAAATTAAAAGGAAGAGTTTAACCTAGTAAATCACTGTATCTCAAAAATTAAAGTAGAAAGATCATGTGCCTTATCAAGGGAAACGTAAGCTACCCATGAGTTTCTTTGCAGCAACCATACTCTCGTATAACTTGCACGACCTGGCTGGGCGGACAATGATAATGAAAAAGCAGTGGAAGTGGGGCCAGATGGTGGCACACCTGGTTGAGTGCACATGTTACAATGCACAAGGACCCAGGTTCAAGCCCCTGGTACCCACCTGCAGGGGAAGAACTTTGCAAGTGGTGAAGCAGGGCTGCAGGTGTCTCTCTGTTTCTCTTCTCTCTGCCTCCCTCCTTCCCTCTTGATTTCTGGCTGTCTGCGTTATTTAAAAAAAGAAAGAAAAAAAAAAGCATGGAGGGGCCAAGTAGTAGCACAGTGGGTTAAGTACACATGGCGCGAAGTGCAAGGACTGGCACAAGGATCCATGTTTGAGCCCCCAGCTCTCCACCTGCAGGGGGGTTGCTTCACAGGTGGTGATGAAGCTGGTCTGCAGGTGTGTATCTTTCTCTGCCCCTCTCTGTCTTCCCCTCCTCTCTCCATTTCTCTCTGTCCTATCCAGCAACAATAATAGCAATGACAACAATAACAATAACATCAACAACAAGGGCAACAAAATGGGAAAAATGGCCTATAGGAGCAGTGGATTCGTAGTGTAGGCACCAAGCCCCAACAATAACCTGGAAGAAAATATAAAATTAAATTAATTTAAAAAGCAGTGGATTTAAGTTCTCTGTTTTCAGTCACAGAGATAAAGGTGATAGAGTAATTATCAGCTTTTTAATCTTTGAAAAATTAAAAATTGCTTAGCAAAAATCAAACTATGTCTATTTTCTTTTTTTAATATTTATTTACTTAAGGGCGGGTGGTGGCACACGTGGTTGAGTGCACATGTTACAATGCACAAGGACCCAGGTTCGAGCCCCTGGTCCCCACCTGCAAGGGGAAAGCTTTACGAGTAGTAAAGCAGGGCTGCAGGTGTCTGTCTCTCTCCCTCTCTATCACCCCCCTCCCTCTTGATTTCTGGATGTCTCTATCCAATAAATAAAGATAATAATAAATAAATAAGTAATAGGAAAAATATCTATTTATTCCTTTTTGTTGCCCTTGTTTTATTGTTGTAATTGCTATTGTTGTTGTCATTGTTGGATGGGACAGAGAGAAATGGAGAGAGGAGGGGAAGACAGAGAGGGGGAGAGAAAGATAGACACCTGCAGTCCTGCTTCACCACCTGTGAATCAACTCCCCTGCAGGTGGGGAGCTGGGGGCTCGAACCAGGATCCTTATGCAGGTTTTTATCCTTGGCGTTTTGCGCCATGTGCACTTAACCCGCTGTGCTACCACCCAACTCCCAGCTATGTCTATTTTCTATGACTAATGCAGAAAAAAGAATTTATCATAAAATATTCATGACTTTAGTTAAAAGACTTTATATATTCCAAAGCAAATGTAGTAAGATTTTATACCTTTAGTGCAGAAGGAGGGTCCTTCAGGAGTATTTTCTGCTAGTCAACAGTGCCACCTAATGGCAAATATTAAAATCTAAAACCAAAGGACTGAAGCAAATATAAGACAAAGGAATTGAATTGAATAGCTCAATTCATTTCTTCCTCTTGATATTTTAAACGATTTTTATATCAAGTAAAATAAACTGATTGACTACTAGTAAAATAAGCTGACTGACTACTATAGTCTATTCAGACATAGAATGTTCTCATAGCACTATAGTGGCAAACCAATACATTTCTGGTTTATTCATTCAACAACAAAAAAAGGAGATATCTTTGTGCCTACAGGAGGTTTTGGGGATACAAAGGTGATCAAAAGATAAGCATTCTTCACTCTGTGGAGTTTATACTGCAGTGGGAAAGATAACCAAGGAATTACGTGACTGTTGTGGTGATCTGCACCATTCTGTCACTGCTACACATGATCATTTCACTAAATTATGAATTTCATGTGGTAAAATTCCCTCATATCAAGGGATTAAGGTGCTGTCATAAAGTGGACTTTTAATATGTAGATTTAATTAGCCCAAACTGAGCTTTGAATGGTAAGCAGATGCATAACGCCTGATCTCTTCATCTAATTCCACAAAGACAGAAACATATGATTTTTATACTCAAATGCTAAAGTAAGCTAAAATCCCTCAAGGTAAGCTAAAATTAATCTTTGATAATAGGTAGGTAGATAGTTTATTTATAACTTTTTCCAAATTTTTACATTTGTAACAGCTGGGTGGGGAAAAGTCATTTGTTTTTTTAAATAGTCTGTTCTTTTTAAAAAACAGCCACAAGAGGTCAGTCTTCCCTAATAAATAATATAATGTAGTGTTATACTTTGCAAGCTAAGCATCTATTGTGTAATACTACTCATGTGAGCCATTATAAATCAATTTTAATATGCCCACATTTAAATTCAAACAAGTCACTAAGTCCTTGAGGATTCAAAAAAAAAATTACAACCAAAATGATCACACACCTACAATTTAAAGAACTTCATATATGTAATATATATATATGGCCATCTGAGACTTAACAGAACCTAGAGCAAACCTTTACCAATGTTATCTGTGAAGACAGAAACTATTCAGAGGTTTACTGCTACACTGAACATTCTACAAGAGGTCAGGTACATATATGGCATGTAAGTGCAGGCTGGAACCACATAAGTGAATGCAGAGTTTGTATTTATCTCTTAGAGAAATGAATCAATGGTTCATGCTCACCTTGCCAGCTATCATTGCAGACACACAATTTCTCTCCTGTTAAGTCACAGTAACCATGATCTGGACTGCCACAATTAGCTTTGCAATAAGGTATGTCACAAGCTTCCCCCTTCCAGTACTTGTCACATTCACAGTAGACTTGACTTGGAACTGAGGTGCTAGTTGTACACTTCCCATGGCCAGAGCAATTGTTAGGACAAGAATTGATTCTGCCAAAATAAGTGCAAATGAATTTTGATTGATACCTTACAAACTTCAATTTTTATATTGTGATATGCACCTCATTTAACAGATTTTCACAGTGTGGCTTCAGTTATTTTCTTTCAACCCATTTATTCCTAATGTGGCTCAGTTTCATATATATAACTGGCCTTTAGTTCAGTCAAAGAGTTTGCCTGGCTAGTAAGACTCCAGATTTATTCCAGAGACTACACACTAAATGCCTGCAGGATCCATATGATTTCAAACAAGGTATTTGGTAAGATTTAGGTTCTCAAATGTTTCAATACATATTTTACAAGGGAGGGGGAAATCTTACTCATATATAGACAAGAAAAATCAAGGTAGGGACGCCAGGTGACAGCATACTCAGTTAAGCACGCGTGACCATATGCAAGGACCCAGGCTATCCTCTTCTCCATTTCCAAAAAGGAAAAAAGAGGGAAGAAAGGGGGGGGAGGGATGGATCATATTTCTTTGTGTCTCTGAAAAAGTCTCTGGTTATTTAATTTCATCCTTGGGCCACCTGATATAAAATGTCAGACACATAATAAATTCTCAATACAGGCTATTTTTCTTATTTCAAAGGAGACAGATATAGTCAATTTCCTTATATGCTAAGTCTTAGTTTCTTCATGTGTAAAATGGAAAAAATATCTATCTACCAGTAGAATTATTGTAGAGACAATTCAAGAGTATGATCTATAGAGAACAGTCTCTTGAATACAGAATGACTATAAAACTCCCGTAACAGGGGGCCAGGTGGTGGCGCAACTGGCTGAGCACACGTTACAGTGGACAAGGATCCAGGTTCAATCCCCTGGTCCCCACCTGCAGGGGGCAGGCTTCACAAGTGGTGAAGCAGGGCTGCAGGTATCTCTGTCTCTCTCCCTCTCTATCAACCCCTTCCCTCTCAATTTCTACCTGTCTCTATCCAATAAATAAATAAAGATGATTAAAAAAAAAAAAAGCTAAGAAAAAAAAAAACAACTCCCATAACAAAACTATGAAAACATAACCCCAAGTTACTGAGTTAATCTCACACAACTGTTGCTACAAGTGAAATCACACTAGTTTGTATTTGTTTGCTTAATCATTTACCAATAGTCAATTTTAAATTTGTCTTAACTAATTTAATTACTTCGTAATTTAAATTTGGTAAGTAATGCTCAACTGTTATAACCCTAACACTATGAGATGAGACTTAAAAAAACATACCACTACAAACTTAGCATTTTAAGACTTATTAAAAAAGATATCCTGTCAGCTGAGAAGAGATTCTGCCCCTCTTGAAATTTAACACAGTAGCCTACCCCTCATAAGACTCTCATAAAAATAATTCAAGGAAAATTATGACTCATCACACTGTGGAAAAGATACTTACGAATAAAAAATGTTGAAACCAGTTAGATTATATGCAGCATCACTAAAAAAATGTAACAGCGCATAGCCAGATGTTGTGACAACTTCAGGCACAGTTTCATTTCCCCTTATTTCAGGGACTATTAAACCACTGTAAGAGAACAAAATTAAGTCTTGGTGCATATTAAATACATATGATGAATGGTAATAACAGTGTACAAAAAATATTCATATCAGAAACACTGACTATCTATATTAGAATGGGCAACGAGATAAAGAATAAATCCAAACTGAGTTCTTAAACACTTCTCAACTTGCTCTACCATTTTTACCATTTTAACACCTACTCTCAAGTCAGTACAGTGCTTTTTTTTTAATTATCATGGTTGGACTGAAATGTTCCATTTCTCCCTTTGTCCCACCATCCGTCCATCAGAACACCATACAGTGAGTGCCTCCCTCCATTTCTAAACCTTCACATAAAGCTACCCTGGTACTCTAACAAGTGACCTTAAGGCTTGCTTTTTCCCCCACTAGCTGCAAATTCCTAGTGACAGCAGAAGGAACACTCTGTATTCGCAAAGTGATTATAGTAATATTCTACTTCAAGGTGTATATTCCCAGTGCAATAATCAAAGTGCTTTATTTGGGTTATCTAAAAACTACTGAAAAGTTGACAGCCCAATATATAGACATTTTATGTCATTAATTTATTGCATACGAATACAGGATTACTATATTATATATTGATATATAACTATTCCAAATGACAATACTGCTCAGCACAAGTGATCTAAGTCAATAAAATGCACTTTTCCTCCCTGAACTTTTCTATTATTTTGGGAAAAACACATGTTTTCATTTATTTATTTCATACCCTCTCTAAGTTAAAACAAGTAATATAAGAAGAAGCTCATAACAAATTACTCAAAATACTATCTTTAAGGTACCACCAGGAACTCAACTCCTTCACTGAAATCACATTTGACAGAACAAAATTAAATATTATAGTAAATTACATTTTTGCATATACATTCTCAGAAGCAGACAAAAACCATCAACTCAATGCTTTATTACATCTACAAACTCATGTTTATGAAGGAACAAAAGATTTGAAAAAGAAACTGCTAGCAGGGCTTTTGCACCTACACGATTCTACCATTCCTAGTCGACTCTCCTCTCCCAACCCACCCCCTGCACAGAGGGTGAGAGAGAAGGAGAGAGAACATGAAAGACATCATAGAGCCACTACATCCCTTATGAAGCTCCCCCTTTGCATGATGCTTCCATGTGGTGGTCAAGGATCTCAAAACCAAGTGCTAGCACATACTAAAGCGCACACTCTTCTGGTGGTCTTCTCTCCTGGACTACTGTGTTATTACAAAAGTTGTTTATCATGAGGAGCCTTGACCTCGAATAGATCCCTCTCTCCATTATCACTGGTCATCTCTATCAGGTACAACATAATGGACCCCTTTGGGGGCCCCCGTAGGACCTTGCCCTCAATGTGGATCAACAATGGTAGAGAATGTTCCATCCTCCGAAGGGGGGCTGGATAACACACTCTATCTACCCCCTGAGGAAGATGGATCCTGAAATTGGTGCAACTCAGAATGTTCCTACTGATGACCACAGAATGCAAGTTTGGACCTACAGGGATGTAGAGGTTACATAGGCTCCTATGCTGAATATGGGCGCCAGATCAAATCAGTGGGGTTTACAGTCAACAATACTTATACACTTTTCTCATATTTGGGAGTTACTCTCCTCCATGATCCAGCTTTCTATCCTTTTTTCCAGCCATGACATCATTTCCGCGGACAATAAATTGGATCCACCTGCATATCAGAGGTCAGGCGCAGACAAAAACTGATAAAGTCATGGGCCCTCTGGAATATACCTAAAATGGACCTACTAGCTATTTCCAAAATGGAGACCCCAAATATCATCTGCAATATTCTTGCCTTTAAGTTCATGATTAATCAACAATTTGTATGGCTTTATAAGTTAACTCTTTTTCAGCCACCAGGTTCCAGATGCTACCATGATGCCAACCGGACTTCCATGGACAGACAACACCACCAATGTGTCCTGGAGCTCCAATTCCCCAGAACCCCACCCCACTAGGGAAAGACAGAGGCAGGCTGGGAGTATGGATCGACCTGTTAACACCCATGTTCAGCGGGGAAGCAACTACACAAGCCAGACCTTCCACCTTCTGCATCTCATAATGACCCTGGGTCCATACTCCCAGAGGGTTAAAGAATAGGAAAGCTATCAGAGGAGCGGATAGAATAGGGAGGTCTGGTGGTGGGAATTACACCCCTCTTATCCTATGGTCTTGTCAGTGTTTCCATTTTATAAATAATTTATAAAATACAAATAAATTTTTTAAAAAGTTGTTTATATGCTGCTACTGGTGCCTAATATTTAGTAACACAGTCTGCAAATTCTTGTCATAGAGAATAGTCTCTCATCATAGGAGCGTCTGTTGTTAATGGTGGGCTCTGAAAGTCGATTTAATACAAGAATACAAGGTGGGCTTTATTATTGTGGGCCCCTAGACAGTTCAGGTTAATGACATAACTCACTATAGAAACTGGCCACAACATGAAGATCAATCAAGAAACTAACCTGACTCCCAGAAAAAAAGTAAGGGAGGCGTGAATTAATATTACTATTAAGGATTAGACCAACAGTGTTTACATAATAAACCCAGTAAAAACTCAGGACATCTGTAGCTCAGGTGAGTTTTCTCCTGGAGGTGAGAGATCTTATACACTAACATGCTGCAAGAGTAGCACATCCTGAAGACAAGATCTCCCCAGACTTCTGATTATTCTGTCTCTCCACTGACTAAAATATCCTTGTTTCAAAAGCTACAATCACTACATGTATTGCTTTCCTGAGTACTGCAAGTCATTCTAGCAAACTATCACATCTGAGAGAGCTGTGAGAATTCCTGAGTATAAAGCTAATCTTGAAGTGCAGGTGGCCTTGAGGCCCCTGAATTTGGAGCCAGTATCTTAAGTGAAGGCCCTCTTGTGAAGGACTGTTCACTCAACCTGTGGCAATGTGTTTCCAAGAATGACCCTATTCCAGGGAGCTAAGGTCTTCTTGCAATGGTCTGTGCCCTGGTCTTTACTCCATATCCTCTAGGCTTGTGACAGTCTGGAATTGGGTTAAGTTATCAAAGGTTTGTCAAATAATAAATACTAAAAAATTGAAATAATTCAAACATTGAAATGTTGAATACCTAAAAAAGAAAAAAAAAAGCACAGCAAATACAGCTCTTAACATACGAGACTGTCCTCTTCTAATCTTGAAACCTTTCATCTTTAAAAGTAAAACTTAGCTTCCTGAGTATAATTTTCTCAGCCGTAAAAAGATGAAAAGAATATTTCCATAACAACCTTAGGAGGACTAGATGACATTTAGACTACCTCCAGTATATGCACTGCTTACTCAATAAACATGAGTCTTTAACTCACCCTCTAGCATACACAGCACTTAATTAAAAATCATAATAGAAATAAAATATTCTGAAGCAAATAATATCTGCATATTATGAGATATGATAGGAACACCCTGTATTAAACAATCACACAAAGCAAATTGAAACTTTTCACATAATTTAAAATTTTATCATTTCAGTAAAATAAAAGACAACTATAAAAATACATTTACTTTTCTATTTCATTGTTAGCTAGAATTAACATCAGTATGTGGATACCAAGTATATACCTAAAAATATATTCAAATAACCTTAAAAGAAAAAAACTATATAGACTAATAATAAAAATGCTTAATTAAGAAATGCTTTATTAAGAAATCTATAGACAGCAGTGCTTATTGATCTTTGATATAACAAAATTTACACCATTATATATAAAACACCTAAATTAACATTCACAGTAAGCAATAGAGTGTAATTTCCCTTAAAATTTAGCGAACAATGTTAAATCAATTTTTCAATAGAGATCAACATATATCTTAAACTAGTAAAATAAACTATTACATTTCTACTATTGACTATAAAGTCACAAAGCCAACTACTCACCTAAGTACAGCTATTAAAGGTGCATATATTGAATCTCCATCATAAATATACATATGATCCCAGCTACACTCTGTAGCAAAATGGTTGAATCTTAATCTTAACACTGCATTTGGACTGAAAAGAATAGTAAGATATCTGAACATGTAATATACATACACAGTCTAAAGATATCTTAGACAAAGTTTACTTTATGAAATACCTGTTACAGGTGCTATGCTATAAAAAAGTCACTGGTGCATTAGCTTATGGTAAGCAATCATATCTGATCTGTAAAAATGACGTGGAACTTCATATGTATTAACAGAGCATAAGAGGGAGTCAGGCAGTAGTGCAGCAGGTTAAGCGCAGGTGGCGCAAAGCACAAGGACCGGTGCAAGGATCCCAGTTCGAGCCCCTGACTCCCCACCTGCAGGGGAGTCATTTCACAGGCGATGAAGCAGGTCTGCAGGTGTCTGTCTTTCTCTCCCTCTCTGTGTCTTCCCCTCCTCTCTCTCTTTCTCTCTGTCCTAACAACAATAACTACAACAATAACTACAACAATAAAGCAACAAGGTCAACAAAAGGGAATAAATAAATAAATAAATATTTTTAAAAGAGAGCATAAGTAAGTATCGTTTTAAATAAATAAATCTGCTCAACAAATTGTTTGGCTTCGTATGTTAACTCTCTTTTCAATCACCAGGTTCCAGATGCCACTAGGATGCCGGCCAGGCTTCCCTGGACTGAAGACCCCACTAATGTGTCCTGGAGCTCAGCTTCCCCAGAGACCTTACTAGGGAAAGAGAGAGGCAGACTGGGAGTATGGACCGACCAGTCGATGCCCATGTTCAGCGGGGAAGCAATTACAGAAGCCAGACCTTCTACCTTCTGCAACCCTCAAGGACCCTGGGTCCATGCTCCCAGAGGGCTAGAGAGTGGGAAAGCTATCAGGGGAGGGGGTGGGTTATGGGGATTGGGTGGTGGGAGTTGTGTGGAGTTGTACCCCTCCTACCTTATGTTTTTGTTCACTAATCCTTTCTTAAATAAAAAATTTTAAAAATAAATAAATAAATCAACAGGAAATGCTGTATGTCTTGATTAAAGTAGAAACTACATATAGGATCCATTATCCAATCTTTATTAAATATGAGTACATCCCAAATAAGGGTATTTCATTGTGTAAAAACTATACTTCAATAAAGCTGATTATTAAAATTCAATACTCAATTATTATTAATTCTACAAAACTCTTCACAAGAAGTACTAATAAGGCCTTCAAATTCTAACTGAATGGTCTTAACATGCCATACTACTAACTGAGGCCATGGGTGTTCGAGGAATTAATAATATAAAATAAACAAAAAGAGCTTCTCTTTTCTTTTTTTTAATATATATATATGATTTTTAATTTTTTTATTATCTTTATTGGATAGAGACAGCCAGAAATCAAGAGGGAAGGGAATGATAGAGAGGGAGAGAGGCAGAGAGACACCTGCAGCCCTGCTTCACCACTTGCAAAGTTTTCCCACCTGCAGGTGGGGACCAGGGGTTCAAACCCGGGTCTTTGCACATTGTAATACATGTGCTCAACCAGTTGCACCACCACCTTTCTCTTTTCTAAATAAGGTGTGAAAATCGAAAAGAATTCACATCAATTCATTTCAGATCCACTGACAAGATGCTCAAGTAGATATATTTAGTCTCAGGATCTAGTTATTGAAAAATACCTTCAAGAAACAATTAATTCTCACTTCTACCAAACTCTTTTTTAACCCTTGAACTTAAATGCCAAATGTCATGACCCCAGGGCATAATTTAACACAAAATAACTTTATACTTTCTGTGAAGTCTTCAAATGCTGTGAGGATGTTAGAGTAAGCAAAAAACAATACATATTATATTTAATGTTATAGTAACATAACTCAAATACCTATATACATGTATATAATGCAGTATATTAGTAAAAATTAGATTATCACAAAGAATATTGCCATTTATCCTAAATATGGCATCTAAAAGTTATAAGGCTTATAAAAATAAGGTAAATCACTTCTAATAATAAGCACCTGAGGCTCGGGGTGACACACCCAGCTCAGCACACACATTATTACCATATGAAAGGATCCAGGTTCAAGCCCCCATTCCCCAGTAAGTGAGGGCATGGAGGAGCTTCACCAGCAGTGAAGCAGATCTGCAGGTGTCTCTTTCTCCCTCTCTGTTGCTTTCTGTTCTATCAAGTAAAATAGAAAAAGAAAAAAGGGAGCAGTGGATTCATAATGCTGGCACCAAGCCCAGCATTAACTCTGGTGACAATAAAAAATAATGATGATAAGCACCTGAAAAGAATAAGCAAAGGCATCAGCTTTATAGTAGAAAGTCATTACATGGAAATGCTTAAACAAAATAATCCCAAACTGTATACTTACTAGCCTTCAATTAGCCATGTACACTTAGTTTTATACTTATAGTTAATTGGGCCATCTGTTAAATATCCAGAAGGTTCTGTTAACCTAGAAAACAAAATCGTGAAAGTAATTACCTTAAAGTAACTTTAATGTATACAGCAGGCAAAAGAAAATTTAAGATATTAAAGGAAATGAGTGAGGATGCTGTAGTCTCGAAAAAGGGGAACACATTTATGACACAAGGGGAAAAAAAAAATCATATTGCCAGATAGCTCTTGATTTTCCCAAAGAAATTTACTTTGGAATTTTTAAAACCTTAATCTACTGTGGTTATGTCACTCTACGTTGTGGCAAAACACACTGGAGGACCGGATGTGGGTGTAGTGACGGTTGCAATGGTGGTGCAGAATAAATTAAATTTGCTCTGTACAAAAACTGGGTTGAAGCCCAAGGAGGAAGATCTAGTGCACTTTGACAGATGCATGTCATCAGAACTGAAAAAACAGCATCTGTACATCCCAGCACTTCTGGGATTAACAGCTATGTGTTTTTCACATGCCGAGGTTGCTAAGGTAGCTACACCAGTCTGTTCTGAGCTCGCGTTCCATGTTCTTTATTTACCATCTCCACTCGTTTCTATCTACTCCGAGAACTTACTGAAATTTTAAAATACAGGGCAGTAAATCAATGGCTTTATAATGATCTCTTAATTTGGATGTAAAAAATGAAAAACAACTAGAAAAGTGTTTGCAGAATCTTCATGGCACTGCAGTCCGTTACTCTAGCTCAGGCTGTTCATAATTTTAGAATATTTAAACCACTGCAGAGCCAGCAAATAGCTTGCTCATAAAGAGAAGCACCAGGAACAACAACAACAACAAAGTGCTGCTGTGTCTCTCCTTCTCCCACTGTCTCTCTCCCTGTGTCTTTATCTTAACTTTAAAGACAGAAAGAGTCCACTAAAGAGTCCATTAAGCACTGGTGAAGCCCCCAACATGCAGAGAAATAGATTATTTCATGTCTCCCCTCAATTCCCATTTAGCCATTTTTATTAACAAAAGACCAGATTTTGAATATTTAAGCTATATTTCCACTCAGCCTTTGTCTTTATATACTCAAGTACATATCAGGGCTTATCAATCTACTCACATAAATACACATGTAATCACATATACATGCACATGTTACACCTAAACATACATATACACACAGATATAAGGGGGAATATCTACTTTTATGTAACATTAAATACTTCTAATGGTATAGATTCTTGAAAAATACTAGGAAAGAAATGTATTTACATAAATCTGGACTGACATAAAGGTCACTCAATATAAATGTTATCTGAAAGTCTTTCATATTCCCTGATAATTAACTTGAGAAATAAAGTGATTAATTCAAGCTTGAAAATTCTTGTGAAAAGCAACAGACAAATGCTAATGTTCTAATAAACTGAGCATTGTCTATGTGTCAATTACTGCGTGTGGTAAGCACACAATACACTAGCTCATCCTAAAAACTCTATCAAATGGTAACTATGAACCCCATACAGATGAAAAAAACTGAAGCAGTTTAAATACCAGGTTAAATAACTGATCCTGATTTTACTCCAATAGTATCATTTGTGACAACTCAGACAAACCTTCCACTGGAAACAACTTTAAAAGCTAAAGAACATGCTTAGTGAAATAAGCCAGATGGAGAAAGAGAAATACCCTTAAATTCATTCATATATAGTTTACAGAATACATGGACTAAATAAAATGAAAATAAACTTTGAGCTATAAGACCAATTAGTGGTTGCCAGCAGGGAAGGGAGAGGGTCTGGTTAAATGGAGGACAAATGGATCAAGGTTCAGTGAAGCACAGAAATGGATTGTCGGGGGCCAGGCGGGTTAAGTGCACATGGCTCGAAGCTTAAGGACCAGAGTAAGGATCCCGGTTCAAGCCCCTGGCTCCCCACCTGCAGGGAGAGTTGCTTCGCAAGCGATGAAGCAGGTCTGCAGGTGTCTCTTTTTCTCTTCCCTTCTCTGTCTTCCCCTCCTCTCTCGATCTCTCTCTGTCCTATCCAACAACGACAGCAATAACAATAACAACAATGATAAACAAGAGCCCAAAAAAAAGGAAAAAATGGCTTCCAGGAGCAGTGGATTCACAGTGCAGGCACCGAGCCCCAGCAATAACCCTGAAGGCAAAAAAAAAAAAAAAAAAAAAAAAGTTTGTAAGCTTGATGTAGCATTTACATGTGTTGATTTTCAATGATGTCCATCTAGAAATACATAATGTTATAATATTTAAGAATTTTTAAAACATCTTACAATCAGAAAAATCAGAAAAGAAAAAAAGGTTATAATCTACTAGGTCAAAATTAGAAGTTGCAATTCCTTCAGAAGAACCAGGTACTAAGAGCTGCTACTGCTCTAGAGAGATCCATCAACTTAGAAAAGACTTGACAAGAGGCAGTTTTGGGTTCTGGTAGTCTCAAAAAGGGAGAGCAATAACTATCCATTGTCTTCTTGAACCCTAAGACAGAAGGAACCTCACATTTCCACTATAGAGCCTATATTTCCCCCAGTCCTGGAACCTTAGGGTGGGGCCCATTTCCCTGCATGCTTCTCTCAATCCAAATCAAATAATATTGCATCCGCAGATTTCAACCCAATCAACGCAATAAGTGCCACCCCAGCATGCTTCACTTCAGACTGTGATCAGAGACTTCAGGTGTGGAGTGACAACCCTTCAGCTTCATCACTCGGGTGAGACCTTTCCTTTCATAGTATACTCTAATTCCATTCCAGGTGTTCCACTCCCCAATAAAATCCCTAAACATAGATATAGTCCAGGTCCCCTGAGATAGAGCACAGGTTCACACGTGCCCATAAACTAGGGAAAATATATATACCTGAAAGCTGAAGTACACAAGAGCCTGCAGGGAATACTCCCCAACACTTCATCTGCACTATTCCAGCCTTTAGGTCCATAATTGTTCACCAATTTGTTTGGCTTTGTATGTTAACTCTCTTTTCAGCCACCAGGTTCCAGATGCCAGCAGGATGCAGACCAGACTTCCCTGGACAGACGACCCCACCAATGTGTACTGGAGCTTCACTGCCCCAGAGACCCACCCTACTAGGGAAAGAGAGAGGCAGACTGGGAGTATGGATCAACCAGTCAACACCCATGTTCAGCGGGGAAGCAATTACAGAAGCCAGACCTTCCACCTTCTGCATCCCACAACGACCCAAGGTCCATACTCCCAGAGGGATAGAGAATGGGAAAGCTATCAGGGGAGGGAATGGGATATGGAGATCATCGGGTGGTGGGAATTGTGTAGAACTGTACCCCTCTTATCCTATGGTTTTGTTAATGTCTCCTTTCTTAAATAAAAAAATAAATAAATAAAAATAAATTTAAAAAAACAGCTACTTACCTTATCCTGTTTAAAAAAGGGGGGCAATAAAAACTCAGGAAGTGATCCACAAAAGGTGGGGACTCAAATAAATAGCATGGCATCCTAATCTGGGACACAGTGATGTGCTTAAGGGGAAGACTGGGCCAGAAGTAATGTGGTCCAAAGATGAACTGCAAGCTAGCTGCAAGTCGGCTGAGTGGCATAAAACCTAAAGACTTTTAACTGGCTTCAGGTTATACCTGACCTACTAATTTGTCGAGGCTCCTAATAGAAAATATCAAAATTCTCTAAAAGAAAATAATATTATCCTAGACTTCAATTCCTTCCCCTCCCTTTTGCATCCCCAAGGCCTTCACACACTGTGACACACTGACTGGGCTCCTCAGTTTTATATCCTTAGATATAAATACCTATATTTACATCTTAGTTTTATATCCCAATTATTATTCAGTTTCATATGCTTAGAGAGGAAGATGAGGAGGGAGAGAAAAAGTGAAAGAAAGAAAAAAAAAGGAGAAGAAAGACAACAAATCAGCATCATCCATCAAACTGCCCTGGTGCCGCAGTCCACAGTGCTCATGTGTGGTGCTAGAGATGAAACTCAGGGCCTTGCAACATTGAAAGGAATGTGCTGTGTTCCGAGAGGTGGCGCAGTGGTAAAGCTTTGGACTTTCAAGCATGAGGTCCTGAGTTCAATCCCTGGCAACACATGTACCAGAGTGATTTCTGGTTCTTTCTCTTCCTATCTTTATCATAAATAAATAAAATCTAAAAAAAGGAAAGAAAGAAAGAAAGAAAGAAAGGAATATCCTTTATCTGCTGAACAACCTCCTAGGCCCCTCAAATTATTTCCAAATACTTTTTCAAATAAAATGTTTAGCATGATAAAAAAAAATGGGCATATAAAGACACAAGTCAACAAAATAAGAACCAATAGCAGAGACCTAGCTATCAAGATTATCAGATATATCCCATGAAAAAAATATTCCTATCTTATTAAATATATACTTATATATATTTAAAATTGTGGTAGTTGAAAACTATTAATGCATAATAGTCTATTTTAA
This sequence comes from Erinaceus europaeus, assembly GCF_950295315.1. Taxonomy (NCBI): domain Eukaryota; kingdom Metazoa; phylum Chordata; class Mammalia; order Eulipotyphla; family Erinaceidae; genus Erinaceus; species Erinaceus europaeus. The sequence goes on from NC_080175.1 coordinate 12,513,804, forward strand.
AGTAGGAATTTTAATACTGAAAGTTACATTAACCAAAATAAAATTTCTACAAACAGATGTAAAAAGACATTGTATACAGATAAAAACAGGATTAAGAGGTAAAGAGATAGATCCTTAGTGAAAATCCATACTAAAACAGAATGAGTGAAAATTCAGTTATTGGGTTAGGTTCATTCTTCCAGTTAAAAGTCACTGAGGTGAAATTCTCATGGAGGCCATAAGACATGGAATAAGGAATGGAGAAATAAAACCATAGATGTCAACTACTGTTATGTAAAAAATATATACATGTGTGTGGATATATGTAAACAAGAACCATAATAGCTCTACTTAAGTTTCTCCTTGCTGCTGTATGTCTGTCTCCTTCACATTTTTACTTCACATAAAAGTTAACCGTATGCTAACTTCGTAGTTTAGACTTTGGACAACAAAATGTTCAATGTGACTATGAATGAACAGGAAGAGTGAGTGATATAACCAATGATGGATATAATGACCCTTGAAACTGTTTCTTCATGTTAGACAGAAGGTAAGAAAGATTTCCTGCAGGCCGGGTGGTGGCACCTGGTTGAATGCACATGTGCAAGGCTCCAGGTTCCAGTCCCTTGTCCCCACCTGCAGGGGGAAAGCTCCAGTGGTGAAGTAGTGATGCAGGTGTCTCTCTGTCTCTCTTCCTTTCTATTCCCCCCTTCCCTCTTGATTTCTGATTTCTGAAATCTCTTGATTTCCCTCTTTTATTTCCAATAAATAAATAAATAAAGATAATTTAAAAATTTATTTTTTTAGTTATAAAAAGGAAACAATAACTAAATGATAGGGTAGAAGGGATAAAACTTCACACAATTCCCACCAACAGAACTCTGTATCCCATCCTCTCCCCTGATAGCTTTCCTATTCTTTAACCTTTTGGGAGTATGGACCCACGGTCCTTGTGGGATGCAGAAGGCTGAAGGTACTGGCTTCTTTTATTGCTTCTCCACTGACCATGTGCGTTAACAAGTCGATCCATAATATTCCCAGCCTGTCTTTCTCTTTCCCTATTGGGGAAGGGCCCTAGGGAAAGCAGAACTCTAGGACACATTGGTGGGGTTGTCTGTCCAGGGAATTCTGGTTGGCATCCTGCTAGCATCTGGAAGCTGATGCTTGAAAAGAGAGTTAACATACAAAGCCAAACAAATTGTTGACCAATCATGAACCTAAAGGCTAGAATAGTGCAGGTGAAGAGTTGGGGAGAGGGGTTTCTTCTGTTTTGTAGATAGCTAGTAGGCATATTTTAGTTATATTCCAAAGGGTCTGTGGCTATACTAGTGGGTTTTTTTGTTTTGTTTTGCTTTGTTTTGTTTTTTGCCTGAGCCTGAAATCTGATATGCAGGTGTATTCTAATTATTGTCTGGAGAGATGACGTCATGGCTGGCAGAAGGACCAGAAAGCTGGATCAGGGAAGAGAGTAGCTACCAAATATGGGAAAGGGGTATAAATATTGTTGACTGTCAACCCCATCAATTTGATGTGATCTGGGGCACATATTCAGCTTAGGAGCCTATGTGACCTCTGCATCCCTGTAGATAAGAGCTCACTTTCTGTGGTAGTAAGTAGGAACATTCCAAGCTGCTCCAATATCAGGACCCATCTTCCTCAAGTGTAGCATAGAGTATGTTGTCCAGCCTCCCTTCAGAGGATGGAACATTCTCTACCATTGTTGATCCAAGTTGAGGGCAAGGTCCTATGGGGGCCCACAAAGGGGTCTACTGTGTTGTTCCTGATAGAAATGACTGGTAACAATGGAGAGGGATTTATTCGAGGTCTAGGCCCATCATGTCTGTTTGGGAATTTCAGGACTCACCGACTAGAGCCTCAGCTGATGGGGTGGCCTGATAGTGACTAAAGATCATTGTTACAGTATGCCAGTCTCTGGCCCTTATTCAGCTTTTGCAGTCCTTACTTTGATAAGGTTAGCTTTGGAGTGAGTGAGAGAAGTGTAACAGGAAGTAGGTGAGGAGGGTATCTAAGTCTAAGTAGACTCTCATTATGAACTTGATACTGACTCACTACAGACTATTGTGTATTTTTGCTTTCAGGTATATATTTTGCCCTAATTTATGGATACATGTGAACATATGCTCTATCTTACAGGACCTGGCCTATATCTAGGTTTTAGGACTTTGTTAGGAAGTGAACCTCCTGGAATGGAATTAGAGAATACTATGAAAGGAAAGGTCTCACCCGAGTAATGAGGGTGAAGGCTTGACATTCCATGCCTAACAACTCTGGGCACAGTCTGAAGTGAAGTATGCTGAGGTGGTACTCATTGCATTGATTAGGCTGGGATCGATCGGCAGACACAATATTATTTGGTATGAATTGAGAGAAGCATGCAGGAAAGTGAGCCCAACCTAGAGGTTCCAGGACTGGGAGAAATATAGGCTCTATAGAACAAGTGGGAGGTTCCTGCTATCTTAGGATTTAAGAAGACAATAGATAGTTTTTGCTATAATCACATTATTGGGCAATTGGGTTAACTTTGAAATATCCCTTTGTTAGGATTTGCTATATTATACACAACATCACCAACATTTATGTCCTTTGACATTATTTATATATAGCTGTGCCACCGGTTGCTTCTGTTCTCCCTAATCTAAGTTTTTAAGAGAGTCAACATATCTCTCTCTCAAAAGCCTAGACCAGGGAGAAGAGAAGCAACCGGTGGCATAGCTATATACAAGATGCTGGGTATTATACAGCAAATCCTAACAAAGGGACTCTTCAAAGTTAACCCAATTACCAAATAATGTGATGATAACAATAACTATCCATTGTCTTCTTGAACCCTAAGGCAGCAGGAACCTCACATTTCCACTATAAAGCCTATATTTCCCCCAGTCCTGGAACCTTAGGGTGGGGTGTACTTTCCTGCATGCTTCTCTCAATTCATACTAAATAATATTGCATCCACAGATCCCAACCTGATCAACGCAACCAGTACCACCTCAGCATGCTTCACTTCAGACTGTGTCCAGAGACTTCAGGTGTGGAGTGACAACCCTTCAGTTTCATTACTCAGGTGAGACCTTTCCTTTCATAGTATTCTCTAATTCCATTCCAGGTGGTTCACTTCCTAACAAAGTCCTAAAACCTAGATATAGACCAAGTCCCATGAGATAGAGCATATGTTCACACATATGCATGAACTAGAGCAAAATATATACCTGAAAGCAAAAGTACACAATAGTCTGCAGTGAGTACCCCCCAACACTTCATCTGCACTGTTCCAGCCTTTAGGTCCCTAACTGTTCAACAATTTGTTTGGCTTTGTATGTTAACTCTCTTTTCAGCCACCAGGTTCCAAATGCCAGCATGATGCCAACCAGACTTCCCTGGACAGATGACCCCACCAATGTGTCCTAGAGCTCTGCTTCCCCAGAGACCCACCCTACTAGGGAAAGAGAGAGGCAGACTGGTAGTATGGACCGACCAGTCAACACCCATGTTCAGCAGGGAAGCAATTACAGAAGCCAGACCTTCCACCTTCTGCAACCCACAATGTCCTTGGGTCCATACTCCCAGAGGGATAAAGAATGGGAAAGCTATCAGGGAAGGGGATGGGATATGGAGATCTGGTGGTGGGAATTGTGTGGAGTTGTACCCCTCCTATCCTACCTACGGTTTTGTTAATGTCTCCTTTTTTAAATAAATAAATAAATTTTTTTTAAAAAGAGTCAACATATCAAAGATTCAGCCTATATATTAAAAAGACTCAGTCTGTGATTTTAAACATTTGATTCAGTAAATTTTCCCCTCATATTAATTAGTGATTTATCTGACTACAAATTGATAGGAGTGTACATAAACACCATTCCCACCACCATAAGACTGTGTCCCATCCCATCCCCCAACCCCATTGCCCCATGAAGCTGAACATCCACCTTTACCCTCAGCCCAGGGTTTTTACTTTGGTGCCCTAGAAAAAAAAATTTTTTTTTAAAAAGAAAGATTTCCTTACTTAGAAAAAAAAATTATACTCTTTGTAATAGAGTGTTATTAACTTGTTGGGGGGAAGAGGTCACATAGGTTTAAGGTACATGCAGAAGAAGCTAAAGAATTTACAGTAGTAATAATAATAACAAATCACTGAACAGTAGACTGTGCCACTTACTTCACTTCTCACCTCAGAATGCATGCTACTTGCCTAGTCTGTAAAAAAGGATCTGGGCCCTTGAAATGTTGTTTCTTTGCCAGTTGGCATAAAGTGAAGTTGGCATGTCTGACAGTAAAGTGTAGTGGGGATGGTGTCTGCCAACAGGCCTGCATCCTGGTTCCAAAGTTCTCACAGAATAACTTCCTACAGCTTGCCGGCTCCTCCTGCGTGAGGCCTCCACAGCAGGTGATGGCCAGCAGCTTCCAGCCACCAACAGTTTGCCCCAGCACTTCCCCGCAGGCAAGTGTGCAGTGAGATACTGGACTGCCCCATGCACAGCTTTCCTGGCATCCTACAAGGCAAGCGGTCCTGGCTCGTTCCAGGAAACAGATGCCAAGCAAGTTCCATCGCTGCAGAATTACAGCCACTCAGTAAGCCACAACCTCACCCTCCCAACAAGGTCTGGAGCTCAAGCACGGCTGTAGGGCTCTGATTCAAGTGTTCTATCTCAGCCATAAAAGCAGCCGTGGCTGCTCCTTCTAGCTACTAGTTCCGTATTTTTTTAGCATTCTCTTCTCTCCTTACTAGTCTTGTTACTCTAATCCCTGTTAGTCAATAGTTCTTTACATTACTCTTTTCCTACTGGAACTAATCAGAATAGGTCAGCTAAGTAAAATCACAGTAACATTGGAACGGCTAAAATTACCGAGACTGCTAATACCAAATACAGACAAAAATTCAGCGATAAAGAGTTCTTATAAGAATAAATCAGTACAGGAGTCGGGTGGTAGCACAGCAGGTTAAGTGCATGTGGCACACAGCGCAAGGACCTGTATGAGGATCCCGGTTCGAGCTCCCGGCTCCCCACCTGCAGGGGAGTTGCTTCACAACTGGTGAAGCAGGTCTGCAGGTGTCTGTCTTTCTCTCCCCCTGTCTTCCCCTCCTCTCTCCATTTATCTCTGTCCTATCCAACAATGATAGCAAAGACAACAACAATAATAAACAACAAGGGCAACAAACAGAATAAATAAATATTTTTTTAAGTGCCTACACTATCAACATCTTCTCAGGGACAGTCCCTGGCCAACAAATGATCTGATTAAAGAAACCAAATACCCCCACCTCAACATGCCTCTGCTCAGACTGTGTCCAGAGACTTCAGGTGTGGAATGACAACCCTTCAGCTTCATCACTCGGGTGAGACCTTTCCTTTCATAGTATTCTCTAATTCCATCCCAGGTGGATCACTTTCTAACAAAGTCCTAAAACCTAGATATAGGCCAGGTTCTGTGAGAGAGAGCATATGTTCACATGTATCCATAAACTAGTGCAAAATATATACCCCTGAAAGCAGAAGTACACTAGAGTTTGCAGTGAGTAGCCCCCTAACACTTCCTCTCCACTATTCCAACCTTTGGGTCCATGATTGCTCAACAATTTGTTTGGCTTTGTATATTAACTTTCTTTTCAGCCACCAGGTTCCAGATGCCATCAGGATGCCAGCCAGGCTTCCCTGGACTGAAGACCCCACCAATGTGTCCTGGAGCTCCACTTCCCTAGAGACCCACCCTGCTAGGGAAAGAGAGAGGCAGAATGGGAGTATAGACCGACCAGTCAACACCCATGTTCAGCGGGGAAGCAATTACAGAAGCCAGACCTTCTACCTTCTGCAACCCTCAACGACCCTGGGTCCATACTCCCAGAGGGATAGAGAATGGGAAAGCTATCAGGGGAGGGGGTGGGATATAGAGACTGGGTGGTGGGAATTGTGTGGAGTTGTACCCCTCCTACCCTATGGTTTTGTTAATTCATCCTTTCTTAAATAAAAATTAAATTAAATTAAAAAAAAAGAAACCAAATACCCTCAGCGCCCTTACCTCTTGGCCAGGATAGTAATAAAGTGCATTTTCCCCCAGCACTTCCTTGGGAGATTAAGTTCCAGTCATCCACTGTGGTAGCGGACTAGATCTCTCTTTTATTAGTTCTTTCTTTTCTCGGTATCACCAGTTTCATTGTCCCTGCACCTCCCAAATATGCACATGGGTACAGTTCTTGTCTCAGGAACTGCTTTGGCATGGTGGGCAGGTGAGAGACCCAACTAACAACTAATACCAGGAGACAGGTCTTCAGGATGGGGTTGTGATATTCACTTACTGGCCAGAAGACCCCATAATGAAGGTAGTGGACAAGTTAGAAATAAGTCATGAGGTCACTGGAGTATCACAATGACTAAGACTTTCACTTCTAAGAAACGCTATCACTGGTGCACAGACTACTGCAATAGACTTATGCAATAACTCTAATAGCTGAGAAATGCAGTCACAAGCAATAAAACAGCTCAGAAGGAAGACTACGACAGAATGCCCCCCCATAAAAAACTTCCAGAACAGCTTTCCCTGACACCCCACAAGATTCAGTTTACGTGTAAGAAGCCAGGGGACTCTAATATTTAAACGGTCTCTAAAGAAGTCAGAGGGTAGGTAGGTCTAGCTAAGAAAAAAAAATAATAATAAAATAAGCAAGCCCAGATTTTTGAGAGGAAAATGTCAGGAAAAAAAAGAAAGTTTCATTCATAGCCCTGGCAAGGACTTCCGTTGCTAAAGATAGTACCCCGAAAACGAGATGAGTCCCTGATACCCAAGCATATGTGTATGCCATAAGGTACATGCACTTGAAAATTTTAAATCTCCAGATTTCTGTTAACCTTATGGGTCTCCAAAGGACTTTAGATGCTAAGATAGATAGCAAGAAGACAAAAAGAATGAATCGACCTGCCAACACTCATGTTCAGTGGGGAAGCAATTATAGAAGCCAGACTTTCCACCTTCTGCACCCCATGATGATCCTAGGTCCATGCTCCCAGAGAGATAAAGAATAGGAAAGCTATCAGGGGAGGGGATGGGATACGGAGTTCTGGTGGTGGGAACTGTGTGCAATTGTACTCCTCTTACCCTATGGTCTTGTCAATACTTCCATTTTATAAATAATTTTCTTTAATGATGAATGTGAAGCTATACAAGAAAATAAAAAAAAAGAAGATATGTCCCCCTTCTCTAGAGTGAGTGAGTGAGAGAGAGAGAGAGAGAGAGAGAGAGAGTGTGTGTGTGTGTGTGTGTGTGTGTGTGTGTGTGTGTCTGTTGCAAGTATCTGACTCTAATACTCCAGAGCTGTTTTCTTCCCTTCTTTTTATTTCAGATATACAGAAAGAGAGCTAAGACCTTGGAGACCTGTGGTGGTTGCCTTTGGGGGAGTCCAAGTGGGAGAGACAACTTTGGTGCTGGGAGGAAGTGGTGTAGAATTAAAACCCTCCTTTCCCCAGAGACACACCTTACTAGGGAAAGAGAGAGGCAGACTGGGAGTATGGACCGACCAGTCAACGCCCATGTTCAGCAGGGAAGCAATTACAGAAGCCAGACCTTCTACCTTCTGCAACCCTCAACGACCCTGGGTCCATGCTTCCAGAGGGATAGAGAGTGGGAAAGCTATCATGGGAGGGGGTGGGTTATGGGGATTGGGTGGTGGGAATTGTGTGGAGTTGTACCCCTCCTACCTTATGTTTTTGTTCATTAATCCTTTCTTAAATAAAAAATTTTTAAAAAAAGAATTAAAACCCTCTTATCTTATAATCTTGAAATCACTATTAAATCACCAGTAAAAAAGAAAGGAAGGAAGGAAAAATGAAGGGGAGGGAAGAGAGCAAGCCAAGGGGAGGAGAAACATCACACCCCACTCCGCTAGCAGTGGAAGTTGCCCTGGTCCCATCCATGGTGAAGGTTCAGTGTGGTGCTGGGCTCAAACTGGAGTCCTCATACATGGTTATATATGTGCTCTACCGTGTAAGCTATATCATGGTCCATCAGCCCTCATTAAATGTTAATTTATTCTTAAGTCATAGCAATAAGTAACAGCAGAACTGAATTAAAGCAATTTAATCAATCAATGGTAGGTGGTTACAGTCGCCATGCATGCCAAAGCCATACAATTAGTGGCAGGCACTTACACAGTGACCACACACACACACACACACACAAAGATAATTGTCTTTGTGACTTCAAATTATTTTAAGTCACAAGGACAATTAGATAATGTTTATCTGGATAATATTAAATAATACTACAGCACAGCATGTATTATCAGATGAAGCTAAACCGCTGTCTAGAAAGGGATCCACAATCCAAATGTGTGTGACAGAAAATTAAAAGTCAATTTTCTAAGTATACAGCTCAAGACGTTAGAAAAAGAAGAGTAAATTAAACCATGAGACAGAATGAGAAAGTGAATAATTATAAACAAAAGACAGTAATAGAAAATTAACACAACTTAAGCTGGCCTTATAAAAACTAACCAATGAATAAACTTCCAGCAAAACTGACCAAAAGAAAAATATGAACTACCATTATCAAGAAGGAAAAGGAGGGGGACTGGGCAGTGGCACACCTGGATAAGGGCATATAGTATAAAGCACAAGGATCTGATCAAGGATCTGGTTTGAGCCCCCAGCTCCCCAAATGCAAGGGACCCTTCACAAGCAGTGAAGCAGGCCTCTACCTTTCTTCCCCGCTATCTCCCCTTGCACTCTGAAATTCTCTGTCCTATCCAATAAAAAAGGGAAAAAATGGCCTCCAGGAGTACTGGATTCATAGTGTTGGCAAGGAGCCCCAGCAATAGCCCTGGAGGCAAACAGTAATAATAATAATAGTGATAATTAAAAGGAAGAGGATATCACTATTGAGACTACAGGGGGAAAGAGACACTAAGAACAACTTTATATTAGTAAATCTGGCACTTTGCATAAAAATGGAAGATTAAAGAAAGACCTGAATATAAGTCACAAATAATCATCCTAAAAAAAAAAATCTTAAGCATATATCATCAAATCCTACCTAGCTCTATTTAAAGAGTAACATGTTATTCCTAACAAAAGCATATGCAAAGACATGGAGGTTTATGTAACAGCATGATATGTTTAAGAAATTCAAAATTAATAAATGGACCAGTGGAGAAGGTCTAAAGATGAAAATGCACAGAATATTCCTAATGACAGTGGCTACAGAAATGGGGAAGTGGATTTTGTGGTTATTAATGCCAATTCTAAGAGCAAACCCATATATTTAATTTACTAATCCTTTGAGCGCCTTATCATCCAATACCTTTACATTTAATTGCCAAAAATCCATTTGCTGATGCAGTATGAAAGTGGAATTTAAAAAAGCAGTTATGGATGCACGTTGTGATAGCGTAATGGCTTAAATGTCTGAGGCTTTGAAGTCCCAGGTTCAGTCCCTGCTACCACCATATGCCAGAGCTGAGCAGTACTCTGGTAAATTATTTATTTATCCACTTATATATATTTTTTGCCTCCAGGGTTACTGCCAGGGCTCAGTGCCTGCACCACGAATCCACTGCTCCTGGAGGCCATCCTTTCCCTTTTGTTACCCTGGTTGTTTTACCATTGTTGTGGTTATTATTATCGTTGTTATTGATGTCGTTGTTGTTGGATAGATCAGAGAGAAATGGAGAGATGAGGGGAAGACAGAGAGGGGGAGAGAAAGACAGACACCTGCAGATCTGCATCACTGCCTGTGAAGAGACTCCCCTGCAGGTGGGAAGCCGGGGGCTAGAACCGGGATCCTTACAATGGTCCTTGGGCTTTCGGCACGTGTGCTTAACCCACTGTGCTACAGCCCTACTCCCTTACTCAATTATATTTTAAAAGCAGTTATACAGGAAGGCCTTCATCCAAAATAACGGGAGATAAATATGAACCATCCCCTGCCTAGCAAAAAAGATTACAGAGGAAGCAAACAATACCCCGGGTCTAGGAGGACAAAACGCAGACAATTTTTTCTTTTTTCGCCTCTAGGTTATTGTTGGGGCTTGGTGCCTGCACTAGGAATCCACTGTTCCTGTGGCCTTTTTTTTTTTTGAGAGGGGAGGAGAAGAGAGAGAGAGACCTGTATACCTGCTTCACCACTTGTAAAGCGTCCCCCTACAAGTGGGGAGCCAGGGGTTAAAACCAGCATCCTTATGCAGGTCCTTACACTTCATACTATGTGTGCTTAACCTGGTGTGCCACTGCCCCCCACTCCAGAGAAATATTCTCTTAGGATTAGAGTAATGAAGACCGGCATAATAGCTCACCTAGATAGTGCACTTGCTTTGTCATGCATGCAACCTACTATGTTAGAGGAACTTTAGGTGTTTTGTCTCTGTCTCACTGTCTGGAAGTCAGCTTGGAGCACTGAAGTCCCAGTAACAACAACAACAAAGATAAAGGCACTAACAACTATCCAAAGAGAGGCAAGGGGGCTTCAGTCATTTTTCACCATCATGCATCGGGACCCCCAATACCCTCTCCACCCCCTTCTTTTTTTTTTTTTTTTGCCTCCAGGGTTATCACTGTGGCTCATTGCCTGCACTATGAATCCACTGCTCCTGGCGGCCATCTTTTTTCCATTGTTGTTGCTGCTGTTGTTTTTGTTGGATAGGACAGAGACATTGAGGGGGCAGGGGAAGTCAGAGGAGGGGGAGAGAAAGACACCGGCAGAACTGCTTCACTGCTTGTGGGAAGCACGGGGACTGGAGCCAAGACCTTGTGCCGGTCCTTGCTCTTTGCACTATGTGCGCTTAACTCCGTGTGGCACGGGCGGACCCCATCCACCCCCTTCTTAAAATGAGATTTACAGGTGTGGCTTCTTCACAGAACCAGATCAGCTCAGTTCTCCCTTTGGGCTCAAACATATGTTCAAAGGAGAGTGTGGTTTTAGGTTGGATTATTTGACCATTCATGCCCCCCCCCTTTTTTTTTTGCCCTTCAGGGTTGTCACTGAGGCTCAGTGCCTACACTACAAATCCACAACTCCTGGAGGCAATTTTTTCCCTTTTTGTTGCCCTTGTTGTTTGCTGGACTGGCTAGCTTCGAGGGTGGGAGACAGACGACCAGGAACTCATGGCTGAGCTGTACGCAGTATCTCTTTATTCATGTAGAATGCAGCAAAATCTAAGCCATGAAACTAAAACTATAATCACAATCCTGTCTATATATATATATATATATATATACTTGCCAAGTAGGGTAGAAACAGGATGTGACGTAAAGAGGGTGGAGTGAAAAGTGACTGGTGCAAATCAGGGTGTACTAGGAGAGAGGGCGGAGCAAAAAGACATGGTGAACCAGTGGGGATTAAACCAATGAAACAGAAGGGGTTTTTAGAAGTAGAATAAGAAGCATACCAACAGCTGTTTATCATCGTTGTTGTAGTTATTATTGTTGTTGTTATTGCCGTCATTGTTGAATAGGACAGAGAGAAATTGAGAGGGGGGGGAGACAGAGGGGGAGAGAAAGACACCTGCAGACCTGCTTCACCGCTTGTGAAGCGACCTCTCCTCCAGGTGGGACACTGGGAGCTGGAACCAAGATCCTTCCACCAGTCTCTCCGCTTCACACCATGTGCAGTTTACCTGCTGTGATACGGCATCCCCTCCTCCCCCGCCCCCATTCATGGTCCCTTTAACAGTGTCCTGCTTACGTTCTTGCCTAATAAAAGAAATTGAAATAGAAATGACTGTGTAGTGTCATGGAACAAATTGGAATTTTCTTTCAAGTTAAGTCCTGAAGTGTCTTTACTGTTACCACAAGGCTTAATTTATGTCTGGCCATTTGTACCATTAGACTTAGCAATGATTTTGGAAATGTTTGCAATGTCAATGCCAGTAACATTTTAATATTAAGTGTTGCAACCTTAAATTAAAAACAGTCAAAAAGGATTTCTTCGTGGGTTAGATGAGGGACTAAGCCTGGCTTAAATCCAGAGAAACCTATCTTTCTTTATCTGCAAACACCTTATCGTGTAGAGATGAGGAATGGTATATAAGATGTTACCGGTATGAACAACTATACTATAAACTATACAGTATAATATTTTCTATTTTTGTGTAATGTGTTTTAAACCCAATAAAATGGTTTTAAAAAGAGGAGGAGGAAGAGGCACAATGACTGAAGGCATTCTATTCACCACAAAGAACAGTCAGTTAAAGACACCTGACCCCCAGAGCCACACAATGAAATACTACTCAGCTATTAAAAATGATAAATTCACCTCCTTTACCTCATCTTGGATGGAGCTTGAAGGAATCACGTGAAGTGAGATAGGCCAGAAAAGAAGGATGAATATGAGATAATCTCACTCACAGACAGAAATTGAGAAATAAGAAGGGAAAACACAAAGCAGAACTTGGACTGGTTTGGGTGCATTGCACCAAAGAAAAGGACTGAGGGAAGGGAGCGTTCAGGTCCTAGTGCATGATGGTGGAGGAAGGCCTAAGCTGGGATTCAGAGTGTTTTGAAGAAAGCTGAGGGGCCAGATGGTGGCAGACCTGGTTACAATGGACATGGACCCAGGTTCAAGCCCCTGGTCCCCACCTGCAGGGGGAACACTCTGCAAGTGGTGAAGCAAGCCTGTGGGTGTCTGTCTCTCTCCCTATCTCCCCCTTCTCTCTCAATTTCTGGCTGTCTCTATCCAATAAATAAAGATAATAAAAAAATTTTAAAAACTGAGAGAAATTTTAGGCATGTACCAAGAACTATATTTACTGTTGATTATAAACCAATCATTAATACCAATAAAAAAATTTTTTTTTTTACTCTCCACACCAGGACCCAATCTTTGAACCTGTTCTTTAGGAAATATGAGAACTATTCCAAGGATCAAGTCACTTTCCTGGCTCAAGTCCTCAGTTTGATTGTTTAGTAAAACTCATCAAAAATCCAAGTCCGTTTTTCAGTTTACGTACATTTTGTTGCATACCTGTTGCTGAATTAAGAACCGCATTGACATGGTACTCTAGATGAGGGCGCTAGAAACTACTGGCCTCGTGCTTGTTTTGTGTCAGTGAGCTTTTATCAGAACAGTCACACTCAACTGTTTATGCACGGTCTAAGATTGCTAGGGTAGTACAACAGAGTTGAGCTGTGACAGCAGTGGTGATCTGGCCTGCAAAGCCTAAACGATCTATTATCTGGCCCCTTGTGGAAAGTTTGTCAGTTCTTGTCTAGATGCCTGCCACTTGCTTCCTCTGCCTTGCTGATCCCCCATTTAGCTCATGCTGATTGATTCAAAATCCGCCCCCCCCCCAAAGGCTCACTTACTGGGTAAGCTGGGTAGCTTACAGAGTAGTCAGGAGAACCAGCCCGAACATTAAACAGAACTAGAATCCAACCAGCTGAAGTGCTCATCTCTTTCTAGGCCATGACTATATGTGATGGAGATAATTTAAACCAGGAAAACCCACGGGTTTTAAGATGACAGTATGAAACAGTAAATGCTGCTTATTGTAGGCTATGGCTTCAGCACAAGGAGCTATGGCTTCAGTCAGCTCCACTTAGGGACCGTCTACAGGCAGGGAGCCCTCTGGAAGTTAGTCTCACATGGAAAAGTCTTTTCACAGCTTTCTAAAATTAAAATGCTACTTAGCTTATTTCATTTAACACAATTCCTTCAAGCTCGTGATGTGAAGTGCAAGGACCGGCAGAAGAATCCCAGTTTGAGCCCCCGGCTCCCCACCTGCAGGAGGGTCGCTTCACAAACGGTGAAGCAGGTCTACAGGTGTCTCTCTTTCTGTCCCCTTCTCTCTCTTCCCCTCTTCTCCTGATTTCCCTCTGTCCTATCCAACAATAACTACAGCAATGGCAACAATAACAACAACATGGGTAACAACAAGGGCAAAAAAACAGGGGAGGGGAATGGCCTCCAGCAGTGGATTCATAGTGCAAGCATCAAGCCCCAGCAATAACCCTGGAGGTAAAATAAAATAAAAAAATAAAATGAAACAACTTAATGTTTGAAGTAATAAATTAGCTAGTTAATTAACAGAACCAAATGAAAAGTAATTAATTAATTGAAACAATACTATTTTGTTCCCAGGAGGTATCTTGAGAACCATCCCACCAGGGAGCTCACTGATTTTTAAAAATTAGATCCTGGCCACAGGGTTACCTTCTTACTGTCTTCCTCTAACCAACCTGGTTACACTAACTGGATGGGCCATCAAAGCATGGTAACTGAGACCTGTCTATAGACAGGTGTCAGTGATAGCGAACAGCATGAGCTTAATCAGCTCTCAAACCAGGTAAGAATGGAAGGAGCTATTTTTATACCACACCCTCCTCACCACTGGAAAGGGTATGTGAAAGAATTAACTTCTGGAAGAATACCTCTGATATGACTGGCACCATTTCTCCACAAATAAAAAGGACATTTTTCAATGAGTCTTCAAAATACTACATCCCCAGTGTAAACCTATCTCACAATCTCATCTTTAAATGTGCCTCATATTGTCATAGGACAAAACAGTGCCTGGATATGGTGCTAAGTCCCATCCAAAAAAAAAAAAAAAGACAACCATTTTTGTTACTGGTCCTATCCAAAACAAACAAAAAAGGCCACAGGCACGGTGGGTATGTAGTTATCTCTCGAGCCCCAGAGATAACCCTGGAGGCAAAACAAACCAACATACTTAACCAAAAAGCTCCCTAGTACCAGTACTACAGCTGTCAATTTCTTTCTAAAAGTCTTTTATTGATTTTCTGTTAATGAGAGATAAAAAGATACACCAAGAAAGACCAGAGCACTGCCCAGCTCTGGCTATGGTGTTACTGGGGACTGAGTCTGGGACCTCAGAGTTTCAGGCATAAGAGTCTTTTGTAATAACCATTACCCTGTCTCCCCGGACATTAGCCGTCAATTTCAATCTAAGTAAACCACAGATAAATATTGACAATACAAAATGGTTAAGTCTTTTTTTGTATCGGACTTAGCACCATTTTTGTTGCCCTTGTTGTTTAGGGATTAATGGTTTATAGTCAACAGTTTAAGTACCTGAGCATCTGTAGATCAGATACACTAAGCATTTATTTCTAGATTCCTAGCCATGTCATGTAAAATGGCCAATGTCAAGATCACTTCTACACTGAGGAACAAAGGGGCAGACACAGGAGAAATTAAGTGATCAGACAGGATATTTCATTCTGAAGAGATCTGATTCCACGTAGTCATTTCTATGTTTGGCTGACTGTAGAGGAGAACATTACTACCCACTCCTCATGCTGCCAAGAGGAAGGGTTTTAATTAGAGGAACATTTCCAGGACAGAGAGATAGCTTGCTGCATAGGGTGCATGCCTTGCCACGTGTAGAGGCCCGGGCTCTAGTTCTGCCACCACACAGGAGATGGGTGCTGAGGTACCAGGGGAAGCTCCAGTGTGGTGGTATCTACCTCACTCTCTTGTCTCTGTCTACACAGGGCTCTGGCTCCACAAAATACAGACATAGATAAACACAGTAACAGCCCTGGCACCCACTTCCCAAATCCTGGAGAAGTGGTTTCTGAATGAAAACGGGACCCCCCCCAAACCTCAGCAGAGAGGATCATTCACTCTGCCTATCTCCTTCACATAAGACCACTCCACTCCAGACCCAAAGTAGGAACCAGCCGTTGCCGCTGTGACTAAGGGCAAAGTTCATTTTACTTGGCTATGGGGCCTTGCATACGTGTGATTTCGCCACTTCAGCCTCCTTTTTTATTTATCTTCTCACATCTGGATAGAGAGGGAGAAACAGAAACAGCGTGACCATCGCAGGCTGCTTGGGTGCTATAGGTAGTGAGGTCTGGACTTACAAGTGTGAGGTCCCAAGTTCGATCCTTAGCACTGAATATGTCAGAATGCTGTTCTGGTCTCTTCTCTCTCTCTCTCTCTCTCTGTCTCTCGCTCGCTCTCCTCTGCTTACTCCCTCACTACCCATCTCTCACAAAACAAAAATGTCTTTAGATATAATATTAATAAAATTCAAATCACCACCATGCTTAAGAAGTTTATTATATAGTTAACTGAATAATGTGATTAAATGAAACTCAACCAGCATACCTTCTAGCTTTTTTCTTTTTATATTACATTTTTTTACATTTATTTATTTTCCCTTTTTGTTGCCCTTGTTGTTTGTTGTTGTTGTTGTAGTTATTATTGTTGTTATTGATGTCATTGTTGTTGGATAGGAGAGAGAGAAATGGAGAGAGGAAGGGAAGACAGAATGGGGGAGAGAAAGACAGACACCTGCAGACCTGCTTCACCGCCTGTGATGCGACTCCCCTGCAGGTGGGGAACCGGGGGCTCGAACCGGGATCCTTACGCCGGTCCGAATCCCTTTTTTTCTTTTTTTTTTTTCTTTTTTTTAATATGAATTTGGGTTTTCACTGTTGTGTTAACAAATGACCATAAACAACAACCACTTAGTACATCACAGGATGAGGTTAGAAAGTCCCTGTGGACTCAGATGAGTGTTAGATGAGATGGATTCTTCTGAAAGAGAAGAATTCTTCTGAAGAGTCCAACCCCCAAACTCATTGAACCTGATTATAAAATTCAGCTTTTCAAAGCTGTAGGATAAGACTTTCATTTCCTTCACAGCATCAACCAGGAGTTTTGAAATACAAGTTCTTAGAGGTTACTCAACCTCTAAGTGGCCCCTCCTAGCTTCTAACTAGTAATAGTTTTCAACTGTCTGCTTTTAACTTGGAGAGAGAAGGGGTAAGACAACAGAAACATCAAAGCACCACTCTACCATCTACGGAGTTCCTGTTGGTGCTGTCTACGGTGCCGCCATGTCTGTTACTCAACTTCCCCATGTTTCAATAAATAGCAATAATATTCATTTCAGACGTCTAGTTTAGTAGACTTAAAATTCTCCCCCTTGTCAAAACTTATCAAGTGTTAAGCAAACCAAATTCATGGTACATTGGCAGAAACAGGTCTCAAACTGTTTATTACTGGGGTTTATTACCAAAACTCATGATCTTAACTAACCTCTCTGCTATCTGGAAATTCTGAATCACTTGGAAAAGTACACTGCTTTGTCATTTGCTTGACCCAAGTTCAAACCTCACCCCCACAGAATTGGAAAAAAGCAGTGTTGTGGCGTCTGTCTCTCTCTCTCTCTCTCTCTCTCTCTCTGTGCCTCTTTGCCTCTCTCTATCTAAAAAAAAGTTATCCTAGAAGCTGGGCTGGGTGTGGTGTATTGCACAGAGCAAGGGATTCTGTGGAGAGAGGAGAAGGAAGCATGCCAGAGGGCTTTGGAGTCCTGCTGCACGATGGTAAAAAGGAAGCTAAGTTGGTGGAGAAAAGTGTTTTTTGGACACCTACCGGGGAAATGAGAAATTGTACCCATGTGTCAAAAACTTTACTGTAGATCATTAATCCCCTTCCCCAATAAAATCATCTATTTTTTTAGTATTTTTAAAATCTTTATTTATTGGATAGAGGCAGCCAGAAATCAAGAGGAAAGAGGGTGATAGATGCCGGGATAGCCTGAGGGTACTTCTTCCCGAGCTAGTGCTCTCTGGCTTGGAGAGAACTCAACTGGAGCCGATCTAGGCTGCTGTGTGGGAGAGGGATCAGGAACTCGTGCCGCACCAACTTCCGCAGGAGATACACTCTGGAACTCTCGGAGCCGGAAAGCAATTTCCAAGTGTCTTTAATCAGAAGAGCAGCTGTTTTTATACTCTCCAAGTAGGGTGGAAACAGGATGTGATATAGAGAGGGTGGAGAGAAAAGTGACTGGTGAAAATCAGAGTGTGACAAAGAAGGGATCAGTGTGTGACAAGGAGGGGGTGGAGCAGGAGAGAATCCTATCATAGAACCACCAATGCCCTGGAGTGCTTTATGTAAAAGTGATTTATGTAAATAGACCAAAGCTTTGGATCAGTAAAATCCCTATATAGGCATATGGTTAAGCAGAAGCCAGGGGGAGATGGCAACTACCCAACAGATAGAGAGGGAGAGAGACAGAGAGACACCTGCAGCCCTGCTTAACCACTCATGAAGCTTTCCCCCTGCAAGTGGGGACCGGGGGCTCAAACCCGGATCCTTGCACATTGTAATGCATACGCTCAACCAGGTGTGCCACCACCTTGCCCTTAAAATCATTTTTTAAAAAGTCATCCTAGAGTGGTGACTTTTGATGTATTAAAAAAGAAAGAAAGAAGAAAAAGAAAGAAAGAAAGAAAGAAAGAAAGAAAGAAAGAAAGAAAGAAAGAAAGAGAGAAATCCTGAAGGCTATGTGGCAAAACTAAAGAGTTAAAGACAGCTTGATGGGGGTGGAGGAACTCGGACAGCTGTACTCTGTCACCTTATCTGTCTCTTAGCAGTGATCAGAATTTGCACATATAATCACTCTAGGTCCTTCAATTTCTTTTCCCGTTGCAGAAGGAGGAAAAACAGTATCTACCTCACCAACTTTCAGCAGCAGTAAGAAGGCCATATATGTGAAAGCTTTTCCCATATTGCAACATCTCTCCTTTAAACTCCTGCTGATTTAATACTTAAGTAAGTAGAATGATAAATTCTGTTTTCTAGGAAAAAAACTCACTATTCACATAATCATGTTGTCAAAGAAAAGTACAAATGAAATCTAGCATTAAATGTGATACATTAAAACAGGGAAAAATCTCTTTATATTTTCTTTTTTTTAATTATAGAGAATCAACTTAAAAGTTTCTAATTTGCAGGATTTTTTTTTTTTAATTCTTATATTTTCACTACAGAAATAAGTATCTCCCCCTTCCAACTTAGCCAGACTGTTGGGGCGGAGTCCCTGCAGCCACTCCAGTCTGGCCTCACTCAGCAAGAGGGCGAGGCAGCATCCCTGCCCTCATCCCTGGGGACACAACATCTGCATTGACTGCAGGGTCAACAGGCTGTCCTGCAGCAAGCCAATAACAGCTGAGTCAGCACCCCTTATTCTCCTAGCTAAGGAATGGAATGAGAGTACAAAGATAAGGAAGGTGAGAAAGGATCCTTTAAATCCGTCTGCTAAGTCCCAGGCACATCCTTTGGCCACACATATGTGAACATGATCACAATCAACACAGCAACAACATTAAGAACTGAATGCTGGCTGGGTTTCAAAACAGTCTCTGGGTTGCAGAAAAACAGGACACACAACTGGCATTCAAATCTCAGTACAAACGTGAGTCGCTAGGTATAAGCCCAAGAGAAAAGAAAATATGTGTCCCCACAAAGACTGTTTAAAGGTTTTTATTTTTTATTTATTTACTTATTTTGGTTGGTTGTTTTTATCAGAGCACTGCTCAACTCTGTCTTCGGGCAGTACTGATGTTTGAACCTGAAACATCAGGTACCTTCAAAGACAAACAAAATTGTGTGGTATCATTGTCCATAACATCCAAAAGTAGCAATTTAAATGTCTAATAATTAATGGCCTACTGCTTGACAATAAAATAAAGTAAAAGTATTGTCATAGGATACATGAATGAGACTTCCCAGGAGGTATGGCCACAGAGTAACAGGGATCAGATCAGCTCCCCTCAAAAACAACAAATAAATACAACAAGAGACCCAAATAGAATTCATCAACTAGAGCTGAAAGGTCTGCAGCCTCAGGTAGGTGCTCACACACAGTTAGGGAAAGAAGGGGAGCGAGCTGAAGGTTCAATACGGTCATGCTCCAGGCGGCATGGCAGGGACCTGCACTATTTTGCTTTCACAGGCAGCAAGCAGTGAGGGTACCTCCTAGTGACGGAGAAAAAGAGAATGGAACTTAAACCCTCTCAATCTGTGAGTCAGGTGGGGGTTTAGCCTTCTGAATGTTGGCAAAGACATATCAAAAAACAGAGAGCATTTGCAGCCAATCCCCACTCCACCTGCAGCAAAACATATAAATAAGAGAAGCCTAGAGATCACAGCAATAGCACCACCTGCTTGCTGGCCAGCAATAGCCAGCACAGTAAATGCATAAGCAGAGAGACAGGAACAAACAACTAAGGATGCCACAGCAGTTAGCACTGACGAACTCCAAGAAATTACAGATACAGAGACAAACTACAGAAAGTTCATTATGAGGACTCTCCAAGAAGCTAAGCATAATACAGAGATACATACTCAAGACTTGAAAGAGCATTTTACTACGGGATTAAGATACACAAAAGAGGAGGGAGTCAGTAGCACAGTGAGATAAGCGCACATGGCGCAAAGAACAAGGACTGGCATAAGGATCCCAGTCCAAGCCCCCCGCTCCCCACCTGCAGGGGAGTCGCTTCACAAGTGGTGAAGCAGGTCTGCAGGTGTCTCTTTCTCTCCCCCTCTGTCATCCCCTCCTCTCTCCATTTCTCTCTGTCCTATCCAACAATGACATCAATAATAACTACAACAATAAAACAACAAGGGCAATTAAAAAAAAAAGATACATAAAAGAGGAACTCAGAATAGAGTTCACTAAGAAACTACAAAGCTTGAAAGAAGAACTCCAATCAGAATTCAACAAGCAGTTAAGAAGCATGAAAGAAAAACTTCAAATAGAACTGAAGGGCATGAAAGACACTGAGTGCAGTTCAAACTCAGGTAGAAGGCTTAGGCAGTAGGCTTACACATGCAGAAGAAAGAATTTTCAATCTACAAGATAGAGTTAGTCCCCTCTTTTCAATTTAAAGATGAGGGAGAGGAAAGGTTTAGAAAGAAAGAAGCAACTCTCTGTGAAACTGCAGACTCCATCAGAAGGTTGAATATAAAAGTGATAGGCATACCTGAGGATGAGGATAGTACCAAAGGTCCAGAGTCCATTTTCAGAGCAATTTTAGCTGAGAATTTCCCACAGTTAGGCAATCCTCAGAACGTACTTCAAGAGACAGATCGTACAGCCAGGTACATAAATACAAAATGACCAATGCCGAGGCACATCACTATCAAAACTCAATGGCAAGGGAAAAGTTTCTCAAGCTGCTAGACAAAGGTAAGAAGTTACACACAAAGGCAGAGCTATCAGACTTTCATTAGATTTCTCTTCACAAATCCTAGAGGCCAGGAGAGAGTGGAGTGGCATAGTCCAAGTTCTAAAGGAGAGGGAATTCCAGCCATGAATTTTGTATTCTGGAAAATTAGCTTTAAATATATGGGAGAAATAAAGGTTTTCTCAAATCTCCATAAACCAAAAGAATTTGCCACAATCCACCCCACCTTACAAGAATTGCTGAATGGAGCCCCACAGGAAAGAAGGACGCAAAGGAATACACATTCTAAGTGAGGTGAACAGCAGTAGACTAGAACTAAGGACACAATAAAAATAGGAAAGAACAAAGCAAATGGGAGGGAATTAAGTTGATCTTAATCCAGATCAACTTTAAAAAGACTTTTCTAGATACACAATACTAGTTATTACACTTATGGTAACCACAAAACAAGGAACAGAGATTTATAGAAAGTACAAGAAAAATTAGTGAGGAACTCACCACAGAAACTCATCCACACAAATGGACAAATAGAATCAAATGGGCAAAGAATCAACAATTCAAAGCAAACTCAAAACAAAAATAAGAATGAACATAAGTAAACCATATATATCAATAATCACCCTAAATGTGAATGGCCTAAATTCACCTGTCAAAAGAATCAAGAGTAGCTAAAAGGAAAGAACAGGACCTATCCATTATATGTCTTCAGGAAAAACACATCCAAAGTAAAAACAAACAGAAACTTAGTATTAGAGGCTAGAGCAAGATATCCCAAGCTAGTAACTCACAGGATACATGAATGATACCAGAAAACATACTTAAGTGAAAAAATTCAGTACAAAAGGCAAGATACTGTCTGATAACATTTATATAAAATGGCCATAGCAGGAAAATTCAGAGACCTGGATTAACAGAGGAAATGGTGATTGCTAATGTGTATGTGGTTTCTTCCTGGGGTGATAAAAAACTCTGCAATTTGATAGTGGTGGTGAATGCACCACTAAAAATTACTGAATCATACTTATTTCTTTTTCTGCCACCAGGGTTATCGCTGGGGCTCAGTGCTAATAACGTTAGAAGTCAATTGGTCCTGGCAGCCACTTTTTCCTTTTTTTTTCTTTCTATTATTTATTAGATAAGACAGAGAAAAATTGAGAGGGGTGGGGGAGATAAGAGAAGGGGTGGAGCAGTAGCACGAGTTAAGCGCACAAGGCGCAAAGCACAAGGACCGGCATAACAATCCCAGTTCGGGTCGAGCCAGGGGCTCACCACCTGCAGGGTGATTGCTTCACAGGTGGTGAAGCAGGTCTGCAAGTGTCTATTTTTTTCTCCTCCTCTCCGTCTTCCCCTCCCCTCTCGATTTCTCTGTCCTATCCAACAACAATGACATCAATAACAACAACAATAATAATAACCACAGCACCGTTAAACAACAAGGGCAACAAAAGGGAAAAATAAATGAATTAATTTAAAAAGAGAGAGAAGGAGGAAGAGAAACACCTGCAGGTGTTTCACGGCTCATGAAGTTTCCCCTACAGGTGGCGAATGGGGACTTGAGCATGGTATCATGTGCACTTAACCTGGTGCACCACCACCTGGCCCTCCTGAATCATACTTTTTTTTTTAAGTGAATACTAAATGCATGTAAATTACCACTCAGTAAAACTTTTAATTTTTAAGTGAGTTGTGTGAGGATGTTGAATCAAAATAAGTTCATTGTCTCCCAGACAAAATTTTAAAATAAGAAACAACTTCATAAAACACAAGTCTAAATAATCAGGATATAATTTTTAATGAGTTGTCTATACTAAGTAGCACTAAAATCTCAACTTATTTGATAACAGGAAACCAGCAGATATCACTATTGATGATGTTGGAAGTATCCATCTAAAAGCAGCTATGAGAAAGAATTATGGCTTGAGGGGATGGATGATGGCACATTCAGTTGTGTGTGTGTTAACAGTGCACAAGGATCCAAGTTCAAGCCCCCACTACCCACTTGCATGGGGAAAGCTTTACAAGTTGTGAAGCAGTGTCACATATGTCTCTCTTCCTCTCTATCTCCCCCTTCCCTCTCAATTTCTCTTTCTCCAATAAATAATAATAAAAAAAATTAAATGGTCTGATGGGCAGCTGAGAAAATGTTTTTTTCAAAATAAATATTGAAATATTTTCATCTAAGACATAAAAGAAGAAAGTGGAGAAAATAATTAAGTGAACTCTTTAGAGGAACTCACAAGATGAGCAAGAAAAAGATGACAGAGAAAATAGTGTAACATAAGAATAATCAACAGATTCTTAATAGCCTAAAATCAATGACAAAAATACCTAACATTTGATTCACTGTAGTTATGGACAGAGACAATAGCATGAGGGAAAAAAAAAAAGCATTTGAAGAAATTATATCAGAAAATGTCACAAATTTTGAAAAGGATATAAAGATATAAATATACTGAGCAAAGGAAAAACAAGATAAAGTCAAAGAATCCTATACTCACACCCATAATAACCAAATTTCTGAAAACTGAGGAGAAAAAAAAATTAAAAATCAAGGAAAATGACACTTTACCTAAGGGGGAATAATTTGAATGACAAAAGATTCCTCACTAGCAACTCTGGAGTCACTACCTTAATTACTACAGTTCTTAAAACAAGGGACAGATACAAAAAAATCTATGTCAAAATCTCCTGGTTATAAAGGGTAATTGGACTTGGGTTTACCTAGTGATATAATATTAACTCTGAGTAGGCACTAGTATTACAAGCACACACTAGAATAATCACTAATAAATAATACAAAAGACATATACCCAAAGGGCCACCAGAAAATTAAAATGGAATGCTAAAAATATTTAACTTCATTAAAACATATCATCTCAACAGCCCGATAAAAAGACAGATTATTAAACTGGATTAGAATTGGTTTAATTCTAATTGTACAAAGTCTTGTACAAACGCATACACTATTCTTTCCAAATTAAAAAAAAAAAAAGACTATGCAAACAATAATTAGAAGAAAGCAAGATGCCTCGTAATATCTAAGCAGACTGCAAAGCAAAACACTGAGAGAAAGGAGAAATTATAAGTCAGTTTACCAAAATAGCATACTAGTTTTAATTACTTGTGCACCTATCAAAAAAGAATCTTTAAAATAAAAAACAAAACTGATAGACGTAAAAGGAGACAGACAATCCACAGTTATGGTGAGAGACTAATGGTTCTTTCTCAGTAATCAGAAGAACAAGTAGACAGAACATCAATAAGGATACAGAAGATCTTACAACTAACTTGATCTAATTGACATTTCTATCACATTCTACTAAACAGCAGAAATATACTTTCTTTTTAATGACACATGAAATGTTCATCGACACAACATATATATCTCCCAAAAATCAATTTTATCAGATTTATAATAAGTGGACTCATACGAGGTATGTTCTTTGAATATAATGTAATGTAGCAAAATAACTGAAAAATCGTTGGCAAATCTCCAAACATTTGGAAATTAAGCAAAACATTCCTACATATGCCAAGCCAATGACTCAAGGAAATTAGCAAGTTTCTTGTACTCAGTAAAAAGCACTACATATCAAAATACGTGAAATACAATCAAAGTAATGCTTAGGTGAACAAGCATATCATTTTATAGTATTTTTATTAGAAAGCATTAATAATTAAATTTTTTCATTACAGAAAAAAGAAACATCTCTAATGATTTATGATTTTCATTAAAAACTAAAATTAGAAAAGCAAATTAAAATCAAATGAAACAATAAAACTGAAAACAACAAAATAAAAAAAGTCATTCTGTTCTTTAAATAATCAATATTAACATATTGTCTAGCCAGACTAGCAAGTATCAAAAACATAATGTACCTTGGGGGTTGTACTGTTATGGGGAAAACTGATCAATGTTATACATGTACAAACTACTAAACTTACTGTTGACTGTAACACATTAATGCCCAATTAAAATAATTATAAAGCTCAGCCAAATTAAATAAATAAATAAAAATGTAAATAAAATGTAAATTATAAATAAAAGAAAAAATATACTAAAATTACCAGGCACTTTTAAAGTATAGGAAAATATTAGGAACAACTTTATGAAGATAAATCTAAAATCATAGATGTAAAGGACCAATTATCAATATGATACAATCTACCAAAGCTAATTTAAAAATAAATAAATAGTAATAATATGTCCACGCCTATTGGAGGCTGGTGGTAGCACACTCATTACCAAGCACAAAGACCAAAGACCCAGATTTAAACCCTGTCCCTGGGGGGGGATCCTTCGCAAACCCCAAAACAGTGCTGCAGGTATCATTCTCTCTCTCTCTCTCCCTCTCTCCCTCTCTCTCTCTCTCTCTCTCTCCCACCCCCGTGCGTGTGTGTGTGTGTGTGTGTGTGTGTGTGTGTG
This sequence comes from Erinaceus europaeus, assembly GCF_950295315.1. Taxonomy (NCBI): domain Eukaryota; kingdom Metazoa; phylum Chordata; class Mammalia; order Eulipotyphla; family Erinaceidae; genus Erinaceus; species Erinaceus europaeus. The sequence goes on from NC_080175.1 coordinate 12,539,160, forward strand.
TGGGTGTGTATTCTGTGTGTGTTCAAAGATATATTAGACCAATTTAATTTAGCTGCATTCCTTCCCACAAAGAAAATTCAAGGTCCACATGGCACCACTGAATTTTACCCATCATTTAAGAGAAAAATATCAACTTTACACAAATTCTTCCAGAAAACAGAAGAGGGAGCAGTTCTAACTCATTCTGTAAGTCTAATATTATCATAAGAAAAATCAAAGATACTTTAAGAAAAGAAAAATGCAGAGTAATATTTCTCATAAACAAAGAAGCAAGTGATCAACAAAACACAAATCACATCCAGCAGTGAATTCACAGTGCAGGCACCGAGCCCCAGTGACAACCCTGGAGGCAAAAAAAAAAAAAAAAAAAAGCCTAATAAAGAAACATATCTTGTGAAGAAATGGAGAATTCAACATTGTCTAGGTTTTAATTCTTCCCATTATGACCTTTTGTATCAAAACAATCTCAAATAAATCCCAGTAAGATTTTTTTAAGGAAATTTAAAACCTGACTCTAAAATTTATGTGGAAAAGCAAATGAATTATTGAATAGAACAACCAAAATGAATTTTCAAGAACAAACTGGCGAACTCACTACCCAATTTCATGACCTACTCTATATTACACAGCAATCAAAACAAGAAAAGTGAGTCCTAAAAGGATATCCAACATGGCTCAGAAGAACAGAAAAGAGTCAAAAAAGAGCAAAGGAGCAAGGAGGCCAAGAGATAGCTCAGTGGGTAAAGCACAGGTCTCATTAGACCTGGGATCTGGGATCTACCCCCTGCAACACATGGCAGCACCATGCATAGCACCAACATAATTCTCCTGACGGCAGCATGGTGCATTTCCTATTACGCCCTCTCCTAAGAACAGGCAAGTTAACGTGTTCAGCAGTATCTTGCATAGCAAGGCTGCCTCAGTTCATTCCTAAGCACTCATCAGAAAAAAAAAAAAAAAAGAGGAAGAGAAGAATGGAGAGAAATAATGGGATATATATATATATGGATAAAGAGACAGAGACATATCCCATCGATTTTCAAAAGAGCAAACACATCAGTAAGAAACTTGAGCCCAGGGGGTCGGGCAGTGGCGCAGTGGGTTAAGCACATGTGGTGCCAAGCGCAGGGACCTGCATAAAGATCCCGGTTCGAGCCCCCGGCTCCCCACCTGCAGGGGAGTCGCTTCACAGGCGGTGAAGCAGGTCTGCAGGTGTCTATCTTTCTCTCCCTCTCTCTGTCTTCCCCTCCTCTCACCATTTCTCTCTGTCCTAACAATGATGACATCAATAACAACAACAATAACTACAACAATAAAAAACAAGGGCAACAAAAGGGAAAATAAATAATTATGTTTAAAAAAAAGAATGGTGTGTTCCTTATGCACCTCTGGGTTCAACAGCTGGAAGCAGCCTATAATAATGACTACAACAAAAGATGGAACAGCCAGGGCAACAAAAGGGAAAAGGTGGCCTCCAGGAGCAGTGGATTCATGGTGCAGGCACCGAGCCCAGCAATAACCCTGGAGGGAAAAAAAAGAAAAAAGAAACTTGAGCCCAGAGGGGGCTGGGTGGTGGCGCATCTGGTTGAGTGTATGTATTACAACGTGCAAGGACCTAGGTTCAAGCCCCTGGTCCCCACCTGCAGAAGGGAAACTTTGCAAGTGGTGAAGCAAGGGCTGCAGGTGTCGCTCTATCTCTCTCCCTATCACCCCCTTCCCTCTTGATTTCTGGCTGACTCATTTAATAAATAAAGATAATTTTAAAATGATTTAAAAAGTCATCTCAGCAATAAAGCCCTGGTGATGACAAAAACATTTACAAGAAAAAAGAAAGAAAGGAAGAAAGAAAGAAAAAACCTGAGACCAGGAGATGATGCACCTAGTAGAGTGCACATGCTACAGCACACAACGACCCAGGTTCAAGCCCCTGGCCCCCACTTGCAGGGGGAAAGCTTGACAAACATGCTGCAAGTGTCTTTCTCTTTTCCCCTCTATTTCCTCCTCCCCTCTCAATTTCTCTGTCTCTATCCAAAGTAAATAAATATGTGTAGTCTAGAGATATGATTCACATGAACCTAACAACAAACACACAGAACAAAAGCAAGAAAACTGTACGGGTGGGGGATACAGAATTTCAGTGATAGCTGTGCTATGGAACTATACATTGCAATCTTACAAAATCTTGTAACATACTATTAATAATAAGCAAAAAAATGAATGAACGTTACCCATGTACAAACTATTGTATTTTACTGTGGACTTTAAAACATTAACCCCCCCAATAAGGAAATAAAAAAATTAAAATTAAAAAAAAGAATCTGTTCAACAAATGGGGTTTTTTTTAGTGAAAAATGGGTCAATCTATCAAAAAGATTTAATACAAAACTTCACACACTTAGTAAGTTCTCTAGAATACATGATGCAAAATAAAACAGTAAAAATAGAAATAAAACAAATTTATTATTGAGTTCAATACCCATCACTTGATGACTGATAAAAGTTCCAGACTCTGGGAGTCAGGCAGTGGCGCAGCAGGTTAAGTGCAGGTGGCGCAAAGCGCAAGAAATGGCATAAGGATCCCGGTTTGAGCACCCTGGCTCCCCATCTGCAGGGGAGTGGTTTCACGGGCGGTGAAACAGGTCTACAGGCCCCTTCTCTGTCTTCCCCTCCTCTCTCCATTTCTCTCTGTCCTATCCAACAATGATGACATCACCATAAGCCAGAGCTGACTAATTAGTCACTAAGGAAATGCACATTTAAACCCCAATGAGATGCCACTATATACCTAGATGAACTATGTTAAAATTCAAAACAGCAGCCATTCCAAGTGTTGGTGAGGATGTGAATTAACTAGAATTCGGACCCTGCTGGTACAACTGACATGATATCACTACTTTTGAAAGTAATCTGTCAGTTTGTTGAAAAGCTAGACGTACACCTGCCATAGGGGCCAGTCACTCTGCTCTTAGGTACTGGCCCAAGCTACATGAAAGCCTGGGCCAAGGATACAGAGAACAAAGCAGCTTTATAAGGAATAGCCAAAAACTGGAAACAACCCAGAGAGCATCACCAAACTGAGGGCTATCCCTGCACTGAAATACTGCTCAGGAATCTAAAGGAATAAACTTCTGAGACACCTTGATGTTAGGTGCCCGAGGGCAGAGAGAGGTGGACCAAGGAGAGAAAAGGGTTATGGAGTGGCACAAGGAACTTTTGGGTGTGATGGGTATTGCCATGATCTCCTTTGTGCTGACAGTGTTAGAGGTATGCACATAGGTCAAACATTTTAAGTCTCGTTACAATTATACCTCAAGGCTCTAAAAGTAAAGGCAAAGATGGGAAACAGCTCATATGATAAAGTACGTTCCACGTGGGAGCCTCATAGGTGGTGGATTGACCCTGTGCTATCTCCTCTCTCTTTAAAAGATAAAGAATCGGGGGGAGGGGTCGGGCGGTGGCGCAGTGGGTTAAGTGCACGTGGCGCAAAGCGCAAGGACCAGCGTAAGGATCCCGGTTAGGGATCCCGGTTCGAGCCCCCGGCTCCCCAGCGCTTCACAGGCGGTGAAGCAGGTCTGCAGGTGTCTCTTTCTCTCCCCCTCTCTGTCTTCCCCTCCTCTCTCCATTTCTCTCTGTCTTATCCAACAACTAACAACATCAACAACTGTAATAATAATAACCACAACGAGGCTACAACAACAAGGGCAACAAAAGGGGGAAAAAATGGCCTCCAGGAGCGGTGGATTCATGGTGCAGGCACTGAGCCCAGCAATAACCCTGGAGGAAAAAAAAAAAAAAAAGAAAAGAAAGATAAAGAATGGAAAACTGGGGGCAGGCATTGGTGCACCTGTTTGAGGGCACATGTTGCAATATGCAAGGGGTGGGGGTTCAAATGCCCCATCCCCACCTGCAGGAGGAAAGCTTCATGAGCAGCAACGCAGGGCTGCAGCATCTCTGTCTCTTTCCTTCTCCATAGTCCCCTTTCTCTCAACTTCTGGCTTTCTCTACTGAGTAAATAAAGATTAAATTTTTAAAAAGGGAAAACTAGACCAGGAAGCTACTCAACAGTATCCCTGGGTTCATTACCCTGTGCTATATAAAAATAATGGTCTAAAGAAAATTAAGACAGTTACAACTAGACCGCAGCTTACTCTAGAGAACGTATCACACTTTACTATGCAGGAGGACTTGGATTCCAGCCTCCAACACCACACAGGAGAACCAAGTGTGGTAGGTTCAGGAACAGTGGACAGGCACTGTGATATTTCTCCCCCTTTTACAGTCCTCTGTCTGTCTCTCTCTCTCTCTCTCTCTCTCTCTCCCACCTGAAAAAATATATATATATTCCTGGCATGCACACAGCAAAGAAAATTTTTTTAAATGCTGTAATTATTATTTATTTTGAAAGAACTAAGAAGGTAAATGGCACTATAAGAATAAATAATAAGGGCTGGTGTCTCAGGAGTTAGAAAAGTCTCCTTTAGAAAACAGTATTATAAGCTAAGGCTTGAAGGATGTTTAGCAATTAGCCAAACAAAGACCAGATAGGAAAGAAGGTTCAGAGAAAACTAACAACATGTGTGAAATTTCCTGAGGTCAAAAAGAATGTGACACTTCAAAAGACCAGTGATTGGTGAGGATAATCACAGAGCCAAACCGTGCAGACACATGGTCGTGAAATTCTAGTTACAGGGAGTGCCTTGCTTTATCTACTTAGGATCTCAAGAAACTCTACTTAAATTGTTTTAAATGTCTATGGTCTGATTATGTGGTTTAACTGTGTAAAAAGAATTCATGGATATAAATTGCCCATTAAAATCTTAGTGTGAAATAAAGGCCTCGGGACAGGGAACATACAACTCAAGTTTTTAATTGATGAGTTTCCCTACTAGCAATTAAAAAAGACTCTAACACCCCCCACCGTGTACACTTATTTTTAAAAGCTGTGCCTTGGGAAAAATGTTTACATATGAATCCTAACCTTTTTGTTGACAATTGCAACTTCATTCTTGACATGACAACTTACTTTGCTGTCACAACAAATACTTGAGCCAGAGCGATAACTCACAAGGAGGGCACGTGCCTTGCCTCAAGCACAGTCCATGTTTGAAACCCCATACCTGAGGACCAGGTGGTGACAACCCTGGTTAAACACACGTGTTATCATGTGCAAGGACCCAGGTTCAAGCACCCACCCTACCCCTGCAGGGAGAGGAAGATTCAGGAACAGAGAAGCAAATACCGCAGGTATCTCAGTTTCTTCCTATATTTCCTTCTCTCCTCTCAATTTCTCTGTCCGATAAAAAAGAAGGAGAAGGAAGAGGAGGAGGAGAAGAAAGGAACCCAATACCAGATAAAGGTGCCCCAGCAGCATCAGGGGCAAACACCACTGTTGTGGCATCTCTCCCTCTCTTGTTATCTCTCTGCCGCTCTCTCTGCCTCTCCACCTGAATAAAGAAAGAAGACCGCTCAGGAGCAGTGAAATTCCACATGCAGCAGGCCATGAACTAACAAAAAAGTTGCTTTTTTTTTCTTTTTAATATTATAAACATATGGAAAAACCTGGATTTCGTACTTCACTAACCTAAGATATTCAAGATAGTTATCTATTTGGGAGTCCAGATATGGTTCACCCAGTAGAGTGCACACTCTACTATGCCCAAGGACCTAGGTTCAAGCCCCATGAAAGCGGAACACCTACACAGAGAACTTTCACAAGCAGTGAAACAATGTTGTGGTGCTTCTCCTTCTCTGTCTCTCTCTCTGCTTTTCACTATCTTTAAAAAAGAAAGAGAGAAAGAGAGAGAGAGAGAGAGAAACAGCCTTCCTGGAATAGAAGTGAGCAGTCACAGAGTCCCAGCAACAGCCCAAGTGGCAAAAATGAATAGTTATCCATGTACACTGAACACATAATGAGACTTATTTTTAGGAAAATATTCAGCAGATTGGTTTTTGACAATTTTACACTTTCTAATTACTGCCAAGATAGTGAGGTGTTTTTTTTTCCAGTCATAGAGCATTAATTGGGGTTCTCTACCTTAGAAAGAAGACATAGGTTCCTATGAAGAATATATCCATATCTGAATACAAACATATATAATTGCTACAAAAATAACCCTGGAGAAGGGCCTTCTAAAATAGAATTCAGAGTTGACAGTGAAATCTTCTCTTGCCTAATATTATACTAAGCTATTCAAAGATATATAGTTTAAATTAGCATATATCATACCAATCACTCTGAAATTTCAAATTGGCAATGTCCTTTCTGATGCTCAGTTCGAGTTCTTTCATTCTAGCTCATGCAAAAGTCGATGTCCATTTTGTTTTACCTATTGTGAGGGATGACTTGGAATTCTGAGTGTTGTATTCTTTTCAAATGAAAACAGATGGGAGAATAGAATCAAGGCTAAGAAAAACTGAAGCATCACTTTTGGTACTGTATTAGCTTCTGCATTTCTTCCCTCAACTATCAGTCTTCTACTCCAGAGAAGCATTTCAAGAATACTTATTCCCTAGTGAAACCCTCCCGGGGGGGGGGGGGGGGGGGGGGGGCCACGCAGGGCAGCTAAGTTACCATGGAACCAGCCAATTAATTCTGACACCTGCTTACACAGACTGATTTTTTTTTTTTAATGTCTGTTAAGTTCCTATCCTTCAGTTTAGTAAGAGATTTTCAAGATTACTAATGGAAAAATTCCAGTTAAATCTTTCCCACTGTCTTCAAATGCCAAATAAAGTAAGTCACCATACTCCAATAAATCTCTCCTAGCTTAGCATGTTCTTTACCAGGAAGTTTTATTTTTCTTCTAAATTAATTCTTTGAACATGAAATAGCACCTTTTCTTTAACTTTTTTTTTTCTTCCAGTGATATTACTGGGGCTCAGTACGAATCCACTGCTCCTGGAGGCATTCCCCCCCTCCTGTTGCCCTTGTTGTTTATCGTTGTTGTTGCTATTATTATTGTTGTTAATGTTGTTGTTATTGTTGGATAGGGCAGAGAGAAATGGAGAGAGGAAGAGAAGATGGAGAGGAAGAGAGAAAGACAGACACCTGCAGACCTGCTTCACCACTTGTGAAGCGAACCCCCTGCAGGTGGGGAGCCGGGGCTCAAACCAGATCCTTATGCAGGTCCTTGTGCTTCAGGCCATATATGCTTAACCCACTGCGCTACCATCCCCCTTTCTTTAACTCTTAAGAGGCATACAGAAAAAAAAAAAAAAAACACAGAATTGAACCAGTTAGATGTATTCTAATTAACAGCTTATATTCCACAGGCAAATGAAAAAGTACTAAGAGCACAACAGCAACAAAAGGTAGAAAATAACTTCCAAGAGAGTGATGAATAGCCAATGATTTAGTTCAGGGTTTACGGTTATCTAACAAGATGTATGTTTTTAAAACTCTTTCTCATTTACTCACTACTGCATTGTTTGTAAGCATTATCTTCCTATGCTACTTAAGCTAGTTTTAACTTGATCTGTGATCTCTCCTACTAACTGGGACCTGGGGTGACAGAGGTCACAGGCTGCTGATCTAAGCGATTAACAAGTTCCACTACTGTGAAATGCAGGTAGGAGCTTCTCAGGACTGTAACAATGTCCCCTTTAGAAGCATGGAACATATTCACGCACACAGAGGTGTAATTACATACAAATCAGGCAATCTTCCAGTTTATGCACAAAAAGATACAAAAAGACAGACATGGCTTCTTTTTTTCCCCAACAATGGCTACCACCATAAGTATTCAAAATCCTCTCTTGCTAGGTAAAGAGGCTCGCTGGTATTGTCACAGTGAAAGTTTAAGGATATTGAATTAAAGGTACAATTCAGTAAGATATCATTCTTCATCTTGAAACACATTTCACAACTATATTAGCAGACGTCTCACAAATTAACTGGGGGAAAAAGTATTTTAAAAATGCAATAATTGGGATCGGGTGGTAAGCAGAGGGGGTTAAGCGCATGTGGCGCAAAGCGCAAGGACTGGCTTAAGGATCCCGGTTGGAGCCCTGGCTTCCCACCTGCAGGGGAGTGACTTCACAAGCAGTGAAGAAGGTCTGCAGGTGTATGTCTTTCTCTCCCCCTCTCTGTCTTCCCCTCCTCTCTCCATTTCTCTCTCTCTCCTATACAACAACAACAACAATGACAACAACAAGTACAACAATAAAACAACAAAGGCAACAAAAGGGAATAAATAAATAAATAATAATAAAAATCTTTTAAAAAATGCAATACTTGAGGGCAGAGAGCTAGCTCACTGTCTAGGGCGCCTGCATTGTCATTCAGTGCAGGAAACGCCAGTGCTGTGGTGTCTCCCCACTCTAGTCTCCCTCTATCTGAACGGGAGGGGAAAAAAACTACAGTACTACGCTAATATGTTAAAGTATGGATTGTAGGAAACATTTCAAATCTATTGATATAAAAGAATTTCACAAAGCATCATTTTGAGGTCCCACTTGCAGACACTTGCTGATATGTATTTCAATAACAGGATCTAACCAGAGTGACTAGTGCCACTTGAAAATAGAGATCCTTATAGTGAGTTTTATGGGGCGCTGTTTAACAAGCAACAGAACAAATGAGGGGGTGGCTGGGGAGATAATACAGTGGTTATCCAAAAGCCTTCCATGCCTGAGGCTCAGAAGTTTCAGGTTCAGTACCCAGCACTACCATAGCCAGAGCTGAGCAGTGCTCTGAAGAAAAAGAAAAGGAAAAAGAAAAAGAAAAAGAAAAAGAAAAAGAAAAAGAAAAAGAGGGGGGGGGAGTCGGGTGGTAGCGCAGCGGGTTAAGCGCATGTGGTGAAAAGCGCAAGGATAGGCACAAGGATCCCGGTTCAAGCCCCTGGCTCCCCACCTGCAGGGGAGTCGCTTCACGGGTGGTGAAGCAGGTCTGCAGGTGTCTGTCTTTCTCTCCCGTCTCTGTCTTCCCCTCCTTTCTCCATTTCTCTCTGTCCTATCTAACAACGACACCATCAATAACAACAATAATAACTACAACAACAATAAAAAGACAAGGGCAACAAAAGGGAAAATAAATTAATTAAAATTTTTTAAAAGGCGGGGGCGGGGTGGGGAGAGAGGAGGGCTATACTGTGTTTGAAAGAAATTATGCTGCTTATTATGTCCGACCTTTGTCTTAAAACCCCAGAGAAATTTCACCAGTTTTTCCTATCACCCTGACAATTCTGTAAATCCCATTTCAGGACACCAACCAGTCTGCAACTAGAAGCTGAAGAATCTACTGACAATTATCTGCAAGTTCTGGGATGAACACCTGAAAGGCTTCAACTATCTTAGCAGCTCCCCCTTTTCCCATCAGGCGGGACTGCAATATACATCAGCCAATAGGGAGAAAGAAAGTACCTTGACTATTGCAAAGCAAACTCCTTAGCACCCTCGGCATCATCGGAAAAGCCCAAGTGACAGTGCCCGCAGCACAGAAAAGCTCTATTCTCTTTATCACATTAAAAAAACAAACAAACAAACAAAGTCCGGATATTTGATGCTGTTATCAAACCCAAAGTCACTCGTATCTCTCACAGCGAGACAGTTCCAGTAATTCTACACAGAACATTAGATAAAAGTAAATTCGAGAGAGAGAGAGAGAAAGCAGGCTGGGTTGCCATCACGAATCGGCCCTCTTTACTGTGTAATCTTGGGCAAAGTACACATTGCTTGTCTCGGTTTCTCACTGCAAACCTAGTGTAACCATTGTATTAACTCATCGGGTTATAACGAAATGAGATAATCCACGGGAGGCGCTTGGGACAGTGCTTGGCACAGAGCACGCCCATCATCAAATCAACTTCCGAGCATATTATTACTAGAGTAAAAGATGTCAGCTAGACCGCTAGACTTTGAACCTTTACACTTCTAGCTTGGTAGGATACTTCACAAAGCGAGAGTATTTCTTGAATTGCTTGCACCATGTTGTTATTATTACTTAAAACAAACAAAAAAGTGTCCTAACAAAAACAGTGTTTGGCACCCGATAACAATATGACAGATGATGGTGATGAGCCGGGATGCCGAAGCCTGAGGACGTCTGGACTATCCGGGAAGGGTTTAGTATCCAGGGCGATTGTAGACGGGGTCCCCGAGACGCGCGACCGCGGATCACGGCTCCCGCAGCCCCCTCTCCCCTCCCAGCCATCCCGGGTGCGGGGGGCTCCGGGGCAGTCACGGGAGGCCGCGATCGGGGCAGGGCTGAGGTTTGGGGTGAAGGGCCGCCGGTGGAGAAGGGGGTGTCCGGAGAAGGCACTTACTTGAACCGCCCCTGGCAGTGCTGGCACTGGTCCCCCACCCAGCCCGGGTCGCAGAGGCAGGTAGAGTTGACACAGCGGCCGGAGAAGCAGGAGCCGGTCCTGTCGCACGGCTTGGACTGGGACACCTGCGCGTACAGCGCCAGGTACAGGAAGCCATAGCACAGCAGCCAGCTGCTTCCGTCCAGCGGCCAGGACGAGGCGCCCCCGCCGCCGCCGCCGCCGCCGCCGCCGCCGCCCGCCGGCCGAGCCCTCCACAGTCCCGGGGCCGCCGCCTGCGGGGCACCAGCGCGGGCCCGGGCCCCCGGCTCCATGGTCTGCGGCGCCCCTGCCCGGCGGGGCTGCGCGCACGGACGGGCGCCGGCTGGGGCTGGGGCTGGGGCTGGGGCTGGGGCTGGGGCTGCGCCTGCGGGGAAGCCCGGCCGAGAGCGCCCGCGGCCGCCGCGCCCTCCTGCGGGGGCCCCGCTCCCGCTCCTCAGCGGCGCAGACCCGGGTCCCGCTCCCCGCTCAGGAGGGACACGGCCCGCCCGCGCTCGCCTCCGCTCGCCTGGCTGCAGCCGCGCTCGGGCATCGCCTCTCCGTCCCCTGACCTTGTCCCGCGGGCCGAGCGCTCTGCCGCGGCGCCCGGGCCGGGCCGGACCGGAGGCGGGGAGCGGGCGGCGCCGGCTGCGCGAGGCGCTCGGGAGCGGACCTGCGGGAGGAGGAGGAGACCCGCGCGGCCCCGCCGAGCTCCCCGCGCCGCGCGCCCGGCAGGCGGGGGCCGAGCGGGAGCTCCGAAGTGGGCGCGTCCAACGCGGGGCGCGGGGGGAGGGGGCGGGAGCAGCCCGGGGTCAGGAGCAGCCTCGCCGGGCCGGGCGGGCACCCCGAGACCCCGCAGCAGCCATCGTCGCTCCCCGGGTGCCGTCAGTCAGCCTCCAGAGCGGCGGCGGAGCCGAGTGCGCGGGGCCGAGCCTCCCGCACCCGAGCGCGCCCGCGCGTCCCCCCCTCCTCCGCCCTGCGCGGTGGACTCGGCCCGCCCCGACTGGAACGGGGACTCCCCCTCGCGGGCGCCCACCCCGCGCCGGCCCGCGCGCGGAGGGGGCCCCAGGTGTGGCCCGCGGCGCGGCGCGGCGCGGCGCTCCGCTCCGGGGCTTCCCGGCTACGGCGCCTCCCGAGACCCCGCGGAGACCCCGGGGTCGAAAGCTCGGGACCCGGCCCGCAGCCTCCGCAGAAACGCGTGGCTTCCCCGCCGCCGCCTCCAGCAGCAAAAGTACAGCGCTTTCTCCCTGGCGCTTCCCCTTCCTCCGCCCCATCCTCCAGCCGATTTTCTCGCTCTCTCTCTCTTCTTCTTTTTTTTTTTCCCCCCTTCAAAGAGCAAAACTCCTACAACACACAAAGAGCTGAGCATGTGCAGCAGGCAGAAGTCTTAAAGGCACCGCAGTCCCACCACGTTGCGGGGACCGCAAGAACTGGGGAGGGGGGGTGGGAGGGGGTGTTGAGTGGGGCGCCGGGCTGCTCCCTCCCAGGGACCCCTCGCAGGGGGAGCCATTGCTCCGGGCTTAGGAGGGGTAGCCGCCCCCCCCACCCCTGCCTCCCCAACAAAGGAGGCGCTGAGCCCTTGGGGGCGCTACCACCTCTGCACACCTCCTGGGAACCCCAGGTATCTGCTTTTCAGCCCGCCAGTGTTGCTTCCCCCGGATCTGGGTCGAAATTCTCCGCCTGGAGAAACACTGAAACATGGAGTCTTTTTTTTTTTTTCTCCCCCTTCAGAACAGCAGAAAAGATGCCCAAGAACCGACTCCGTGGCAGTCTTTCCAGAGACTTTGCAAGATTTGAAGGCATATGCTGAGTCTCCCTCTCCCTCTCCTTCTCTCTTCTCTTTTCTTCTCTTCTCTTCTCTTCTCTCTCTCTCTCTTTCCCCTCCCTCCCTCTCTCCTTTCCTCCCTCCCTCCCTCCTTTTGGGCGTTCTCTAAACCGGCTAATTTGAACCCTGGAGAAAGGAAGACTGAAACAAATTGCAGCCACGGATGGATACTTGAGTTACAGCGATGTTCCTGGCGAGCAGGATAAAAAATGTGAAATCTATTAAGGACGCTTCTGACAACAAAAGGAGAAAAAGTTTCAGTTGGAACCACACAGTCATAATATTATTGTTAGCATTCAACCCCTGATTATTTCGAGCATACTGTCCCCACGTCATCTCTTTTAATCGCTATTATCCCCACTTGGTGGAGAAATTCTCCATTAACCCCATTTTGCAGATGAGGACAGAGAGACTCAGAAAAGTTGATAGATTTGTCAGTGGCAGACTGGGGGGTTGCTAACGATCCCAGCTTTAAACACAAGTCCGCACTCTTCCCTGCTTTTTGCACTATTTACCAGCCTATTTCCATTAGCAGATGCTTTGTTCTACTTTGGTGAATACAATGTGAGTCTTGGCTTGGTTTGCAAATACCGTTATAGTGACTGAAGGGGGAAGACTGGAGTCTAGAAAGGTGGCTCTTGATAAGAGGGGGGAAAAGGGAAGAAAAAAAAGAGAGAGAAAGGAAGAAAGAAAAGAAAAGTAAGCCAGCCCTGATTTCCATTTATATAAGAACATATCACAATTCCCCCATGATAACAGTACCAGAAATGTCATCTTGAAACCTAAAAATTAGGGCAGCCCTTTCTTCCATTCACTTTGTTGCTATGTCAGGATGGTTCCTCAGAGACTGTTTGGGGTAAAGGGAAAGCAGGGCATTCTGCAAAAGCCAAAGGCAGAATATTGTTCTGAATCACACCTTTTAATTGCTATGTCTATACAATCCAGAACTCTTTCTAGGATTTGCCACATATATACAACAATCTCTGCTGCCTTCTCCATTCTTCTCATTCCATTCCCAAGTTTAAAGTCAGCCACATCTTTCTCACATCTAATGTAGAACTGGCTTTCAGACATGTGGAAAGTGGCCAAGCTCTTGAAAGCCCATCAGTAAGTGTGAGCATAATTCAAAGGGGACACTGGAGCCCTTTTAACAAGAGAGATCACTGCTCAACCGCATACTGACTGTAGCCTAGATTCCAGCAAAGGATTTTCCCATTAAAAGATACATCTTTTAATCTTGTAACCACTATAATCAGTTCTGTACTTCTCTGGCGCTGAAGCCTATGTAGCCAAAACTTCCCCTTTAGAAGGAAGCTGAATGAATATATGAGCCATATATGAAATGGGTCTCAAAAGGACCTCACAGAATTCCCACTGGTCCTATAGGCTATTGTTTTCAAACTCTTTCAGAGAAAGAGAATTGAAATGAGAAAAAGTAAAGTTGAGTAAAACACAATTTCTAGGTAATGTTATTTTCTATAAGGCCCACTAGATTGGACTCTCCTTGTATAAATGAGTGTCACATATTTTACAGATGTAGACATGAAAACCTTAAATGATCTACAAGACACACACACACACACACACACACACAGAAAACGTGATAAAATTTGCCTAGAATCTTGACTTATGTTTCAGAATCTTTCATAATCAAGAAATTTTAAAGCTCCAACATGATATTATCTTGTTTTTCCAAAGAAGTACAGTCAGCATCCTAGCAGCTATAAGACACTACAATAATTCACAGTATTGGTAATAGCAGTCATAAATCTCGCAGAATGGTGAAATTTCACTCCACAGACATGGTGGGGAGGGGAGAACGTCAGTTCTACTGAAGTAGGATGAAACTGTTAAGATCTTTTAGAGTTTTCTCCCTGAAGAAAAATAGGACTAGTAAATTTGTTTTCTTCACCATTAGCCAGATATCAGAATGTCTTGGGGGGGGGATATATTTTCATCTCTGCTTATGCCCTTCAATAATGGTAGCATATTATAGTGAATAAAAATCTGACAATTGACATCATCAAATTGTTTGAAAGAAATTCAAATGAGTTTTCAAATGAAATAGTAAATCTACTGATCTTTTTATTGTTATTAGAAATGCTAAAAGATCCAATCTGGAGTAATGAGCCCAAGCAGCCTCTTCTCAGTTGGCTGGCCAGAGGATGATCTCTACTCTGCTTATTGGTTGCTTTCTGGCCTTTACTGGGCTTCTGAAAGCATCTGAGCCAATGAGAACTGTAGACCCCCTGCCTCAAGAGCCAGAAATCCACTCATTCAAAGGGAACCCTAGTGCAGCTGGACAGTATTTTTAAGACATTGAGAGTGCATGAGGGGGCTGGGCTGTGGCGCCCCAGATTAAAAACACATGGACACTGGTTTGAGGCCCTGCTCCCTACTTGCAAGAGGACAGCCTCGTGAGGGGTAAAGAGGGTCTGCAGGTGTCTACCTTTCTCTCCTACTATCTTCTCATCCTCTCTCTTTCCCATCTAACTAAAAAAAAGGGAGAAAATGACTGTCAGAAGCAGTGAATTCATACTGCCGGCACCAAGTCCCAGCCACTGGAGGGGGGGGGGGGGATAATCTGCTAAATTAGATAGGAAAAAAAAAAATCAATTTTAGATACTCTTTTAAAGTTTACTGATGGTGTTATGTTTACATGGCCATAATCTGAAACACCAACTTCTCTCCCACCACTAAACTTAATAATCCCCTTTCTCTTGGATTCACTCTTTTCTTCTCTTGTTGTCACATTTGCAAAAAAAAAAAAAAAAAAAACACCACACTTACACTCTGATCCTGCCAATTTTTCTATTTAACACATTTCAAACATATTGTTATAAGTAAATCCAAGGAAATAAATCCAAAGATTCTTGATTCACTGTGCTGGGCTAATGCTTCCTTCCTTTCTATTTTTAAAACTGGAGATAAAATGAGCATTCCTAAATTTTTCAGAATTGTTTAACAAAAATAGTATTAGGGGTTAAGTGAAGAAATTTATCTTTTATGAAATTCTATCCTAGTGAACTCAATGGATCAAATACTCACATTTACTTTCGCTGCAAAATATCTACTATGAAGTCAGCTTTTTTTTTTTTTTTTCGGCATAAATTCACAACAACAAAGAAAAAAAAGAAAATAACTAACTAGCAGAAAAAAGTTTGGGTATTTGAAAGTATCAACTCACTTGAAAGGGGGAAGTAAAACAGTATCTCTCTCTCTTTCCCCTCCCCTTTCTTCCCCTTCCCTCTCAATTTCTCTCTGTCTCTATCTAAAATAAATGGATAAAAATATAAAGAGCCCAAGAAAGTTTTGTGACTCAGAGGCATGAAGTAACATGGAAGGTAGAGAAGGATCTCTGGAATGAAACTGAGAAAGACTGAGAACAATACAAAACCCCCACAGTTCCACATCCACACTCCCAACAGCTAGAGACGACCCAAACACAATTATAGCAGGAGGTTTAATCCACAGAGAACTTAATCCAGACTTAAGGCACGGGGCATAACAGAAAGAGGGACTATAGTACACAGCTGAAAATCTAGGTTTTCTTATCTCTTTTCTTACATGTGCTCAGGCAGAAAAAATGGGAATACCTACCTGCAGCAGGTAGGTATTTGACATTTTCCAAATAAATGGCAATGCACTGGTTTCATGCCATGTAAATCTTTCACCATTTACCAGGCAAATGGCAAGTCAGCCTCTTTGCATCACCCTACAGTGAAACCTACTAGTCAATTAATTTCACCCAATAATTTTTTATCTTTTTTAAATTTTTTTTAAAAAATTTTAAATTATCTTTATTTATTGGACAGAGACAGGCAGAAATCGAGAGAAGAGGGCGGTAGAGAGGGAGAAACACAGATAGATGCCTGCAGCCCTGCTTCACCACTCGTGAAGCTTTCCCCCTGCAGGTGAGGACCGGGGCTCGAACCCTGGTCCTTGCACATTGTAATACGTGTGCTCAACCAGGTGCGCCACCACCCGGCCCCCACCCAATCATTTTTTAAGTTTTTTTTTTTTCCTCCAAGGTTATTGGCTGGGGCTTGGTGCCTACACTAGAAATCCACTGCTCCTTGAGGCCATCTTTCCCATTTTGTTGTCCTTTGTTGTTGCCTTTGTTATTGTTGTTGGATAGAACAGAGAGAAATCGAGAGGGGAGTGGAAGACAGAGAAGGACAGAAAAATAGACACCTGCAGACCTGCCTCACCGCTTGCGAAGCAAACTCCCGCTGCAGGTGTGTGTGGGGGTGCTCTGATCTGGGATCTTTATCGGTCCTTGCATTTTGTGCCATGTGCGCTTAACTCGCTGCGCTACCGCCCAGCCCGCTCACCCAGTCATTTTTTAATGAATTCCTCTTGAATACAGACAATAAATGTTCATGAGACATGAATGATAGAAGTCAAAATCGGGAAAATGAAATTAGAGAATACTTAGTCAAGTGATAAGGGAAGGTTTGCAACCATGAAACAAGAACTCTATTCTTCATAAAAGGACAACAAATGAACAGCAACAAAAAAGTAAAATACAAAATGCAGTGAAATGTTTGGAATAGTAAGTCTAGGAAATCTAAAAATTAGGAGGAAATAAATAAAGTTTCTCCTCTTAACAAGGAAGAAAAACTAAAAAAATTGAAAAAAATCATACATAGTAGAGAGTATTTTTAAATTAGCAGCTATACTGAGTATATTAATGTACAGCTCCTATGTTAAGAGCAAATAAACTTGGTCTCAATATTTTCAAGATCAGAATATGTCCCAGAACTGAGACAGGCCCCAAATGAGAGAATCACCATTTTAAACTTACAACTGGAGATAAAAAGAATAAATGTAAGAAACAAGCCAGCTTATCCTCAAGATAACAGTATTCAGATTCTCAATTGCAAGCCTGAAAATTTAAAATAAGTAGAGATAAGAGGGAAATTACTGTCAACCTAGAATTCTGTACCCAGCAAGGTTGTTGATCAAAATGTGTCTCTGAGCATAAGATTCTTTTCATACTGTGTCCTTAAACAGGTACACCACTGCTCAACCCCTGCTTTTTTTGAAACTCATGGAGAATGGAATAAAAGGAGAAGTGACTGAACATAAGGAAATTGTGAAAGGGTGACCAAGGATGATAGACAACTGTGACACATGGCATGAGATTAACTAGTTGAACATGGAACAGAAGGAGTGGGAAAAGAATTATCTAAGAATAATAATGACGATAATAATAATAGGTGTTTGTGGTATATATACACAATGGAATACTACTCGGCTCTTAAAAAAAATGAGATCATCTCTTTTACTTCATCTTGGATAGAATTTGAAGGCATTATGTAAAGTGAAATAAGCCAAAAAGAGAAGGACAAATAACACATGATCTCACTTATATGTGGAACATAAGAAACCAGGACAGAAAAGCAAAACTTGGATTGGGTGACATGTACCACACCAAAGCAAAAAGACCTTGGAGACGGAGGAGTTAGGCAGTAGTGCAGAGGACTTTGGGGTCTTAATGTGCCTGTGTGTCAACAACTATACTGTAAAATGCCACCACTATCACCCCAGGTAAAAATGGAAAAAAGAAAGAATGCAAGTGCTTGGAAATGTTCGTCTTTGAGGAGAAAAGTAATAAATGAAATACCTTAAAGTACTAAGAAGGGAAATAGGATAAGCATACAGAAAGCTAAGTAAATAAAATATATATATATAACAATTTTTGACTAAAAGAAAAGGCTTACACTATATAGTATCTGCTGGTTCAGCAATAAATAACATTATTGTCATAATAATGCAAACACTAACAACTACTTTAACAAAAATAATATAATATTTCTA
This sequence comes from Erinaceus europaeus, assembly GCF_950295315.1. Taxonomy (NCBI): domain Eukaryota; kingdom Metazoa; phylum Chordata; class Mammalia; order Eulipotyphla; family Erinaceidae; genus Erinaceus; species Erinaceus europaeus. The sequence goes on from NC_080175.1 coordinate 12,557,085, forward strand.
TATATAAAAAGATGAGAGAAAGGCAAAGGTTGGTAATGACAAATCTTTATAATTCCTTAACAAGCATAATCTAGAAATATCAACATAAGTATACCAGAGAAAAGTGTTGAAAATTACTTTCTTTGATATTATGAGGTTAAGTGCACATAATACTAAGCACAAGAGCCCGCACAAGGATGTGGGTTCAAGCCCTACCTGCAGGGGGAATATTTCACAAGCAGTGAAGCAGGTCTGCAGGTGTCTTTCTCTTTCACTCTCTATTTCCCCTCCACTCTCAATTTCTCTCTGTCCTATCCAATGGCCACCAGAAGCAGTGGATTGATGTGTAGTGCCCATACACAGTCCCAGTGATAACACTAGAGGCAAAAAAAAAAAAAAAAAAGTACAGTCTTTATTAATAAGGCTTTAGCTTTCACAAATATATGGATACCCTTGTATAATCAATTAATCTCTGTGCCTCAGTTTCTGTATTTACAAACTCAGAATAGTCAAGTTACCTGTGCTTGAAGAAATCATGTTAAGTGAAATAAATCAGAAATAGAAGGGTGAATATGGGGTGATCTCACTCACAGGCAGAAGTTGAAAAACAAGATCAGAAGAGAAAGCACTAAGCAGAACTTGGACTGGAGTTGGTGTACTGCACTAAAGTAAAAGACACTGGGGTGGGGGGTGGGGGGGTGGGGGGGATGACTCAGGTTCCAGAACATGATGGCTAAGGACCAGTGGGGTGTTGTATTATTATGTGGAAAACTGGGAAATGTTAGGAAATGCTATGCATGTACAAACTATTGTATTTACTTTCGAGTGTAAAACACTAATCCCCCAATTAAAAAAAAATGGAAAGGAAACAAAAATCACCTGTCAATGTCCATTTTGGATTGAAGATGAGGGGTCAAACAAAATAAGTTGTCAAAGTACCTTATAAATAGTAAAGCACTATACAAGCTTTGGAATTTAAATTAAGCTGATCAATATGTTCTTTTTTAAAAAATGTATTTATAAAAAGGAAACACTGACAAAAACCATAGGATAAGAGGGGTACAACTCCACACAACTCCCACCACCAGAACTCCACATCCCATTCCTTCCCCCTGATAGCTTTCCTATTCTCCATCCCACTGGGAGTATGGATCAAGGGACATTATGGGTTGCAGAAGGTCTGAGGTCTGGCTTCTATAATTGCTTCCCTGCTGAACATTTGTGTTGGCAGGTCGGTCCACACTCCCAGACTGTTTTTCTCTAGTGAGGCAGGGGTCTGGGGAACCAGGGCTCCAGGACACATTGGTGGGGTTGTCTGCCCAGGGAAGTCCAGTTGCCATCTTGGTAGCATCTGGAATGTGGTGGCTGAAAGAAGAGTGAGCATATAAAGCCAAACAAATTGTTGACTCATCATGAACCTAAAGGCTAGAATATTGCTGAAGAAAATTTGGGGGTCTCTGTTTTATAGATAGATAGTAGGTCTATTTTAGTTATATTCCAAAAGGCCCATTACTATACTAGTTTTTTGTTTCTTTGTTTTTTCCTGAGCCTGGCATCTGATATGCAGGTGGATCCAAGTTATTGTCTGGGGAGATGATATCATGGCCAGAAAAAGGACCAGAAAGCTGGATCGGGGAAGAGAGTAGCTCCCAAATATGGGAAAGGTGTGTAAATATTGTTGACTGTAAACCTCATCGACTTGGCTGATCAATATGTTCTAATCCTAAGTGAGCAAAAGGATTATTGAAAGGTATTTGAGTCAATACAAAAACAAAAGGTAACAGGGAGAGGGATGGGAAAATAGTTCACTTGGACAGTGTGTTTGCTTTGCCATGCACACAACATGGGCTTCAGCCCAATTCCCACAGAAATGGGAAATTTCAGTGTGGGGGTCTTTCTGTTCCTTCTGTTTCTGTCTCTTTCCATCTGAAAAAAGTCAGCTCAGAGTAGTGAAGCAACAAAGAGAGAGAGAGAAAGGAAAAAGAGAGAGGAGAAAGGAGCAAACAGAGCTATAAGAAAGTTGTTTCAAGAAAGACAGAGCTAGGAGATGTTATACATGTACCAACAATGGTATTTATTGTAAACTATTAAGCTTCCTAATAAAAATTACAATAAAAATAAGAAATTGATTTCAAAACTTATTTTATGAATGGATCTAGTCCAAGCTCTTCATTTTACAGATAAGAAACATCTTATCCAAACTCACAGTGGCAGAACGAAGTTTAAAAGCTAGTTCTCCCGAAATGTAGCCCAGTTCTCTTTGTCTTTTCCCTTGATGGTTCAGGCTAAAAGGGAAAATATTCAGGTTAATTAGTCATGTATTCTTGATTTCAGAAAAGCCTTCCAAGTTTGTTAAGTTTAGTAGGGGCAGAAGATAGCTCAACAGAGACAGCACATACTATATTGTTCATGAGGTCCAGGGCTACAGCCCTAAACACGTAAGAGCACCATGACCAGCGAAAAATGATGCAGTGTTCTCTCTCTCTCTCTCTCTCTCTCTCTTCCTCCCTCTTCTTTTCCCTCTCCCTTTCCCTCTTCCTCTCTCTGTCTTCTCCTATGCCTCTCCTTTCCCTCTTTCTAAATACAGGAGAATATTGGACCAAGAGGAGGCTCAGCAGTGACATTTTGAATGTGTGAGGCCCTGGGTTCATTCTCCAGTGTCATATTAAGCGAAACTATTAAGTAACTTGCACAGTATCAGAAAGCAGAAGCAAGTCTAAATCAAAGGATAGCCAGCCAAAGAAAATACCTTGGGGCTAGCGAGATAGCTCATTTGGATAGTGTGTTGCTTTGCTATGTTCTCCACCCAAGTTTGAGCCCAACCCCTACAACAAGGAAGAAAGCTCTGCTGCTATGATCTCTTTCACTCTATCTACCTACCTCTCTGTTTCTGTAAAAAAAGAACCAAAAATCAAGAATCTTGAACCAAAAAAAGTTGGAACTAAATGGAAGAGGCATGCATAAACCTTTCCATATGCAGTTAGTCAAATCAGGTCAGCACAAAATTTCTCTTGTAAAAGGAGTTGCAAGGATTAGGCTGAGAGGAGGATGTGAGAAGAAAGCAAGAGTAGGCAAGGGCATGAACCAATGATGGACAAGATGTGTCCAGAAGAGATACCTACATTTGGAACTCCTCAAGCTATGGCAGGACATCTAACAGACTTTTCTGTCCTTGTTGATCTCCTATTGAAGGGAATGAGAACATGGAGCAGATGAAAAAAAAAAAAAAAGGATGAGAAATATTTTCTCCATTCTGTTCCCAATAAATCATTTGCTGACACTTCTTTTCCTGAGAAGAACAAAAACTCTTCAAAATTATAGTTTCAGAGACCAGGACATTGTTCATCTGATAAAACACACACACGTGTGGTTTTGTGTGTGTGTGTGTGTGTATGTGTGTGTGTGTATGTGTGTGTGTAAGTCTGGTTTGGGGCCCAGGACCCACAATCAAGCAATGTGCTTGGCAGTGGAGGAGTTGCATAGATAGTGGAGCAATGCCATGGTCTATCTCTAACTATATCTCTCCCTCTCTCCACTATATCATTCTTTCAAAAACAAAAATATTGGAAAACTGGACCTGAGAATTTGCTCAGTAGTATTGTGCATGTGCAAGGTCCTAGGTTCACTGCCCAGTGCCACATTTAATATATATATACTAATACATATATATGTATGTATATATATGTATATATATATTAGTATATATATAGTTTAGGGAATATATATAGTTTAGGGAACTGGGTGGTGGCATACCTGGTTAAGTGCACATGTTACAGTGCTCAAGGACCTGGGTTCAAACCTACCCCCCCCGGCCCCCACCCACAAGGGGGAAGCTTCACAAGTGGTGAAGCAGGGCTGCAGTTGTCTCTCTGTCTCTCTCCCTCTCTACTTCCCCCTTCCTCATAATTTCTGACTGTTTCTATTCAATAAATAGATAAAGATAATAAAAAATTATTATATATAATTTAGAGAGCAAAAATGAGTAAAAGTAAAATTTAAATTTTCTCACAAAAATCAAATATACTACTTTATTCTCAGAAGTCACCCTTTCCCTCTGATAGATCATTCTAATTTCTCAAGATAACATTTGATTTGTCAGTAGTCACTATGTTACATCATCTGACATTCAAATAAGCCACCTTTAGAAAGAACTATACAATGAAAAATAGTGTCACTAAACACATAGAAGTACTTAAGATTCTGTGCAATAGAAATGACTGTTTTGATTGTGAGGCAATTCAGTAACTGTTACAATCAAATTCTCATTTATTTATTTGTATTGCCACCAGGGTTATCTCTGGGGCTTGATGGCTGCGTGAGGAATCCCCTGTTCCTGGTGTTGAGTTTTCTTTCTTTTTTTTTCCTTTTTCTGTTTTTTATATAACATAGAGAAATTGAGAAGAGAGGGGAAGATAGGGAGGAAAAGAAACAGAGACACCTACAGCCCTGCTTCACCACTCATGAAGTATCTCCCCTGTGGGTAGTGTCTGGTGGCCTTGAGCCTGGGTCCTTGAGCACAGTAACATGTGTGCTTAACTAGTTGTGCCACTGCCCAGCCCCACAATCAAATTCTTTCTTATTTTAAATACTTTTAATATTTATTTATTTATTGCCTTTTGTTGCCCTTGTTTTATTGTTGTAGTTATTATTGGTGTTGTTATTGCTGCCATCGTTGTTGGATAGGACAGAGAGAAATGGAGAAAGGAGGGGTAGAGAAAGAGGTGGAGAGAAAGATAGACACCTGCAGACCTGCTTCACTTCCTGTGAAACGACTCCCCTGCAGGTGGGGAGCCGGGGGCTCCAATTGGGATCCTTACTCTGGTCCTTAGTGTCACCTGCGCTTAACCCCTTGCACTTCTGCCTGACTCCCCACAATCAAATTATTTCTCTCTCCCTCTCTCTCTCTCTCTCTCCCTCCCTCCCTCTCTCTCTCTCTCCCTTCCTTCCTTCTTTCCTTCCTCCCTTCTTTCTTTCCTTCCTCCCTTCCTTCCTTCCTTCCTTCCTTCCATTCTTTCATTTCTCCTTTTATTGCCCTTGTTGTTTTTTATTGTTGTAGTTATTATTGCTATTGTTGTTGTCATCGTTGTTGGATAGGACAGAGAGAAACGGAGAGAGGAGGGAAGACAGAGAGGGGAAGAAGATACACACCTGCAGACCTGCTTGTGAAGTGACTCCCCTGCAGGTGGGGAGCCGGGAATGGAACCGGGATTCTTTTTTTTTTTATTTTATTTTATTTTATTTATTTATTCCCTTTTGTTGCCCTTGTTTTTTTTTTATTGTTGTAGTTATTATTGTTGTTGTCGTTACTGTTGGATAGGACAGAGAGAAATGGAGAGAGGAGGGGAAGACAGAGAGGAGGAGAGAAGGATAGACACCTGCAGACCTGCTTCACCGCCTGTGAAGCGACTCCCCTGCAGGTGGGGAGCCGGGTTCGAACCGGGATCCTTATGCCGGTCCTTGTGCTTTGCGCCACCTGCGCTTAACCCGCTGGCAACCGGGATTCTTAAGCTGGTCCTTGTGCTTCGTGCCATGTGCGCTAAACCTGCTGCGCTACCACCGGACTCCCCACAATCAACTTCTTAAGGCATTGCCCCCATATAGATAAACCAAGTAGAATCACTGTAAACCTTAGTGTTTTCATGTTCCCTCCATCTAGAGAAAAAGTGAGTCACAGTAAGAAAAACAGGAAGTGCTTAAAAAACAAAAGCTCCTTAGTAAAATAAGCAGCTCATAAGAATAACATACTAGTTACTTGAAAGCTGCTTGGGGTCCTGACGCATAAAAATATGTTTGTGTTTATAAGGAAAAGAATATGAAAGAGAATTATGGACCTTCTAGTCAAGGGAGACAAGACAAAGCCGTTGGGGTGCATATTTCCTTGCACAGAGCTCAGAGACAAAGAAGAACTACAGTACAGTACACAAATAATAATAAAAAAAGAAAGAAGAAAGAAAAGAAAAATATCTGACAAATGATTGCCTAGCCCCACAAATTCTGATAACATGACATTCGACTTATTAAAAACATCAGTCTTGGAAGACTCCAGGCACTGTAATTTTGAAAATGCACACAAGTAAATTAAAACCAGTCTTATGATTCTTCTCATTGTAAGTCCCTCACCCATATCCTTCTGCAAAGCTGATGGGAAAATTTAAATTAAATGAGAAAAAAAAAAGCCAAACTGAACATGGCTGATTTTAAACAAGAGCACAAGTTTCCTGTATTCCTGTATTTTTTTTTTTTAATTAAGCTACAGTTTGAAATTCTTTCTACACCTGAAGAGAACACTCCCCCCCCCCCCCCCCCCAGCGATAGCTAGTCAGAGTGTAGACAGACAAAATGGTCTATCTACAGCTAGGAAACATATACAAGAGTTTTATTTAGTAAGTTATCTAAAGCCCTTGGTAGCAGACATTTGCAGACATGCTCTGTGGCTGTGGTCTTCTTTAATTGATGGAGGTGACACCAAGTAGCACAAAGAGAGCCAGAGAGCTGGGAGACTCAACTCTTGGTCCCTCCATTAATATAACAGTAATAAATAAAGACATTAATTGACTCTGCTTAAATGTTATTGTTAGTGCAATTGCAATGTAATCAAAATCCCAAATGAGATAAAATGTCAACATTCAAGGAAAACAGTGAAGTCTTAATTGTGCTGCTGGTAAATAGCCATCCATGACCCATGAGCTACGGAACATTAAAAAACTATGTTATTTCCTTCCTTCCTTCCTTCCTTCCTTCCTTCCTTCCTTCCTTCTTTCCTTCCTTTCTTCATTTCTTCCTCTTTCACTTCCTCCCCCCCATCCCTTTTTTCTATCCTATGTGTTATGCCAGGGAGCAAATTCAGGGCTTTTGCATCTGCTCACTATTACCAAGACACGCCCCTGGCCCAATTTTTCTTCTCTATTTTTTGAGGGTGGGGGGAAGAGCAAACACCAAAAGCCTTTTCCACCATCCATAATGGTCCGATGTTTTCATCCTGGTTGCTGTCACCTCTTGCACAGGCACTCCACCCCTAAGGTACTTCTCTGTTTCTTGAAGCCTGTAACTAAGGTGACAGCAATTTCACAACGTCTCCCCTTAAATGTCACAGTGAAGTATGTAATCACATGTTTGGGGCCACTGCAGTGACCTTGGGAAGGCTCCAGAGAACAAAGCACACTGTTCCCACATTCTGTCCCAAACTGGGAACTTCAGCTCAGTGATTTTATCCTCTAGCTCTATCCAAATGCCCTTGAGGAACTAACATGTTTTGTTTATAGCTATTGTAACTATTTTGTAGATGTGACTTGGTCCCTGTTTCTGGGGATGGTTTTGGTAAAGAATATACAGTGTAAAGGTGCATCACCTCGGGGGCAGGTGGCGGTGCACCCAGTCAAGCACACCTATCACCATGCGCAAGGACTGGGGTATGAGCCCCCACCCCCTTCCCCTGTTCCCCACCTGCAGGGGGACTCTTCACAGGTGGTGAAGCAGGTCTGCATGTATCTCTCTTCACTTCTCCATGTCCCCTTCTCTCAATATATCCCTGTCTTATCCAATTAAAATAGGAAAACAAGGAAAAAATAGCCACTAGGAGTAATAGATGTGTAGTGCCTGAACCCAGCCCCAATAATAACCCTGGTAACAATAAAATAATAACAATAATAACATAAAAGCATCACCTCCACTGAAACCACCCAGAACACACATGCATACTGTCAAGATCCTTTAACTACTCCTTGGCCAGATAAAGGGAAAATGACTGTGAGAGGTCACTAACACTCTTCAAATCATGTCTGTGACTGGCAGAGGATGTCTATGCTTTTTAAAAGAAAAGTAAAAGAAGGAATACATGCAGCAGACTTAAATACTAAGGATGGGATTGTAGAGCGACTCCCAGATGACAGCTTGGCGGTGGATATCAAGTCAGTCATAGTGGGGAACTACCTAGCACTGCCAGGTGCAAACTGAATCCAGTTTGCCAGGTGGAATTTTGGCATCTCCAACAATGAGTGGATTTCAGGAGAGTACTGGAATGAAAGGTTAGGAAACACCCTCCCCAAACTCAAGTCTGGCAGGCATCAGCGGCATCAGTCCTGACTATTTTTAATGGCTAGGAGGATGCTTAGGGAAACGTCAGTCTTTGAGATTACCCCCAGTTTCTTCTGCATAAATAATAGCATCATTACCGACAGATTCTTGGCTCAACCGATCTCCTTTTAAATATGGAGACTAATCAAAATGAAAAACTTATTAGAGAAAGATTGGAAAGAGTGAAACTGGAAATGATCACTCAAAATAAGGAAAAGAAATCAACCTCATTCAAGGGGGGAGAAGAGAATATGGGCATTCTGAGCTAGCCAGATACCAAAAATATGTAAGGAATAAACAGCCAGGCAGCAAGGCTGTGGTGGCATAATGCATTTGGAGGGTTCAGCGACTCAAGGGAAATGGGAGAAGCCAGGACTAACCCCCAACACATGCTCAGGGGATTTGTAGATGCCCAGAAGTCCTGGCAGGTTGACAATATTGCATCTGGTGGGAAAATTTCCCCCTGGCTTATGATCAGTGTATGCCCTAAAGCCTCAGGACTACTTGTGCTCATTATTTTTACCTGAACTGTTGCAGCAAAAGCTCTCCTCATTCATATGAACGCTTAATGTTTCTGAATCATCCTACATTCTCAGCAACAATTATCCCGTGATTAGATTTCCAAAGTTAATTAAGTTAAAAAAGACTCTTCTATTAGTTCAGTTTTTTTCCTGCCTTTTTCATTTTTATCAAGTGTCCTTTCAGACCTTAATCATGAAAGCATATAAATAAGAGTGCCCAATTAGTCTTCTCTTGAACATGTATTTATTCTTATCATATTTCTGCCACATATACCCCCAGTAAAAAGTCCCAATGTTCACTTCTGGATTCTATGTTGCTACACAGACTGTAATTATTTTAGCTGATTTTGTCTAAACTATTTCCGGTCTGGTTTTGTCATTTTTCAGATGAAAAAGATGAAGTGGAACAGAACATTCAAAACTAGGATGTGTACTTTATAAAAATGATCATGGATTTATCACAGTATTCTCTGCAACCCATTTTAAATATGATTTGTGTTTACTTATTTATTCCTTTTTTAAGGTGTATTTTTGTCAACTGTCCACTATCTGTTCACATGTTTTTCTAAAAGGATTAAAGCTAATTCAGTACCCATTAGTTATTTCTGAGATGCATTAGAATCCTATCACCTCAAAATAAAATGTCTGGAGGCTTCTAAGTTTTTGTGACTGTGGGTTTTAAGTAGTCTAGTACTTCTTTGTCATCCATGCTAGATAATTATGAAGATAATTTCTTAACTCTTGACATTGAAACTCCTCCTTTCCACATCCTTCACTTACACAAACTATTCTGCTCTCCTCAGTTACTAATATTTGCAGAGACTATCAAGACAGACACCTGCAGACCTGCTTCACCACTTGTGAAGCGACTCCCCTGTAGGTGGGGAGCTGGGGGCTCGAACCAGGATCCTTATGCCTTGTGATTTGCACCACATGCCTTTAACCCACAGCGCTACCACCTGACTCCCGATCCTATATTTTTTAAAAACATTGTATGTCCTTCATCAAAAATGAGAAAGAAAAAAAAAAAACAGCAGAGAGAACAGGATAAAGAAGAGTGACAAGTCAGGAGGTTTTTATGATTGATAATCTATGTGAGAGAATGATGGTTGTTACCAAAGTGATCACCATCAAGACTGTAGAAAAGTGGCCAAATTCTGGAGGTACAGATAGATGACTAGGTAGATGACAGACAGACAGACAGACAGACAGACAGATGATAAGCTTTGCATGCATATGTGAGAGAGGAAAAAAACAAAACAAAACAGAGTATTGCTCTGCTATTTTATGTGACTGAACCCAGGACTTCATTCATGCAAGGTATGAGCTCCACCACTGTGTCATCTCCCCAGTACCCGAAAAGATTTTCTTCAGGTTATGCTAATGGACTAAACATAGAAAACTGGAAAGAGAGAAGTCAAGGGTAGATCCAGCATTTTCACCTTGAGTATCTGGAAAAACAAAATCTTCATTTACTAACATAAGGGCAGAGGAGGACCTAGTGGGGGTTGAATTGTTAGGTGGAAAACTGGTAAAAGTTATGCATGTACAAACTATTGTATTTTACTGTTGACTGTACACCACTAATCCTCCAATGAAGAAATTAAAAAAAAACAACAACTCCATTTACTGAAATAAAGACATCTGTGGGAAGGAAGATTAGAACTTCATATCTACATTTGACAAATTGGAGATGGCTGAGAGAAATTCAAATGAAGATATTGAATAGGAAATTGGATATTAGCAGTTGGTGTTGTAGAAAATGACTAGTGGTGAAGATAAAAGTGTAATAACTGTCTAAGTTTAAAAAATGATGACCCTGGATGAGATCTCCCAGGAGTGAATATAAGTAGAGTTTGAATATTATTGACAATAATAATATGTATAAGATATATACAGTAGGACAGCAACATCTAGGAATTTGATGCTTCCGTTTTCCTTTGTAAATGTCAGAAATTGTACTGGGGAGGGCTGGGTGGTGGCACACCTGGTTGAGCGCATGTATTACAATGTGCAAAAATTACAACTATACCACTCCTCATCTCTGGTATATGCAATGTCTGGGATTGAATCTGGGACCTTAATGCATGTAAGTCTTTATATATATGTGTATATATATATATATATATATATATATATATATATATGATTTTATTTTATTTTTTATATTTATTTCCTCTTGTGTTGCCCTTTTTTATTGTTGTTGTATTTATTGTTGTTATTGATTTCATTGTTGTTATATAGGACAGAGAGAAATGGAGAGAGGAGGGGAAGACAGAGAGGAGAGAGAAAGATAGACACCTGCAGACCTGCTTCACCACCTGTGAAGTGACTCCCCAGCAGGTGGGGAGCCAGGGGCTTGAACCAGAATCCTTAGGCCGGTCTTTGCACTTAGTGCCACATGCGCTTAGCCCGCTGCACTACCGCCAGACTCCCTGCATGTAAGTCTTATGCTCTACCCCTGAGATATCTCCCTAGTACGATTTCTTTTTTTATTATTATTATCTTTATTTATTGGATAGAGACAGCCAGAAATCAAGAGCAAAAGAGGTGATAGAGAGGGAGAGAGACTGAGAGACACCTGCAGCCCTGCTTCCCCTCTCATAAAGCTTTCCCCCTGCAGGTGGGGACTGGGGGCTGGAACCTAGGTCCTTGTTCACGCCTAACAAAGTGCGCTACCGCCCAGTTGCCCTAAGAATTTCTAGTTGCGGGGCCAGGTAGTGGAGAACCTTGTTGAGCCCACATGTTACAGTGTGCAAGGACCCAGGCTTGAGCCCCCAGCCCCCACCTGCAGGGGGGAAAGCTTCACAAGTGGTGAGGAAGGGCTGCAGGTGTCTTTCTGACTTTCCCTCTCTATCACCCCTTTCCCTCTCGATTTCTGGCTGTCTCTATCCAATAAATAAAGATAATCAAAAAAATTAAAATACAAAAAAGAATTTCTAGTTGCTTATATACATGATTGTAGTCAGGTCTAGAAAAAGGTGCAACAATCAGGAAGCTTAATATAGGAAGTTCCAAGGCACCACTTGAGGGAAATCATTCTTCCAGGGTCTTGATGGTACGCGTGTTGCCAACAAGCAAAGGACAGAGCAGGCTTCCGTTGCTCCTGCCAGTCACTTCCAGTACATTTACCATGCTGACTCCCAGGATGCTGTCCTGATATCTTCATAGGTTGTCCTAGCAAACACTAAGCAGTTCTATGCAAGCAGAATACATGATGCCCTGCACTGCTGGGGAGTGAGCTGAAGGATTTCCACGCATGGCTCAACTTCCTCTTGTTTTATGGACTCACTCAGTCTAAATTTACATCCTTAAGGGGATGAAAGGGAGAAAGCAAAGTATTTGAATATGACTTATTGATGTGTCCTATATGTGGCACCATTCCAATGGCCTTCACTCAGGAAATATCCTCACTGGCCATCGAGCCCCCCATGCCTTAATCTTCTAGACCTAAATCTCCACCACCCAGAGTCAGCCCTTTTCCCAGATGTCAGCGTGAAAGTGCCTGAATGGTCTCATCCTCTTGGTCTACCAAGGTTACTTAAGTTGAAGTAAAAACTGTATCCGTGCAGTGATTGCTGGGCTCACATCTTTAGGTAGTCCTAAATGTCATCCATCTTGTCATGTGGAAATTAGGCCTAACCAAAACTTACCCAGCTCATCCCAAGATGTAGTCAGTTGATAGATGAGATCACTGAAACGTCCAATTAACTTAGAGCATTTTATTTCAAATTCTGTTTCAAGGTCATGTGCAGTTGAGTGTGCTGAAACCCTACCACCCCCAACCTGAAATGCCATAAATTCCAACATCTTGGGTAGGCTCCACCCCTGTAACTATCTAGGATCTGTAGCAAAGGTTTTTCTGCCAAAGAGGCTGGCATATTTCCCTCTTGAGCTTATCTTTAAATGTATGTTCCAGGCAGAATGAGAGTGAGTTCTGTCCTTGCCTAAATAAAATCATACCTTATAGCAGCTTTTAGTCCTCTGAGCAGCTCTGTCTCATCTTTACCACTCACAACTTAATCACAGCATTTTAAAATATGCTATATACCCAGAATAAGAACAGAAGTTTTTCTTTTTGTGTGGAAAAAAAAAGAGAGAGAGAGAGAATATTTTCAATGTTAGCAAAAGTTTCAACATATTAAAGTTAGTTTCAAGGTCCTGGGTAAAGAAAATTTCATATTCTCTCTCTGTGTCACTGTCTCCTCTCTCTTTCTTTCACTTTAAAAAGGCAGTTTGTTGGGTGTCGGGCGGTAGCACAGTGGGTTAAGTGCATGTGGTGTGAAGTGCAAGGACCGGCATAAGGATCCCAGTTTGAGCCCCTGACTCCCCACCTGCAGGGGTGTCCCTTAACAGGCAGTGAAGCCGGTCTGCAGGTGTCTGTCTTTCTCTCCCCCTCTCTGTCTTCCCCTCCTCTCTCCATTTCTCTCTGTCCTACCTAACAATGACAACATCAATAACAACAACAATAATAATTACAACAACAATTTTAAAAAACAAGGGTAACAAAAGGGAAAATAAATCAAGTTTTTTTTTTTTTTAAAGGAAAAGGCAGTTTGTTGACAACATTTCAGAGAAAAAGGGACTCTTACATTGTTGGTGGGCATGCAAACTGGTGCATCCCCTTTGAAAAACTGTATGGAGAGTCTTTAAACAAATAAAAAGGGATGGAGCGGGTGGTGGCATATCTGGGTGAGCATACATGTTACAAGCCCCTGGTTCTACCTATAGGGGGAAAGGTTTGCAAGTGGTAAAGCAGTGCTGCAGGTGTCTCTGTTTCTCTCCCTGTCTGTCTCCCCCTTCCCTCTCTATTTATGGCTGTCTCTATCCAGTAAATAAATAAAGATAATAAAAAAATTTTTAAAGCAAATAAAAATGAAATTACCTTATGATCCATCAATCAATACCACTCTTAGGCATTATCTAAATGACATGCAAATACTAATTTGAAGGGACATATGTATCCTTACATTTATAGCTGCATTATTCACAATAGCTAAAGAATGGAAGCAGCCTAAATGCCTATCTACAGATGGCTGGATAAAGAATTTATGGGACATATATTCCATGGAATACTACTCTGCAATCAAAAAAGATCATACTGCAGCCTTTGGGACACAATGGATGGAAGTGGACTATGCTCAGTGAAATAAGTAAAACCATACAAGAGAACTACCATGTGGTTTCAATCATCTGTGGACTCTAGACAGCTGAAATGCATGAACTTGGAAAAAAAAAGAGCAAAGAGATTGTTTCTAAGACTTTGTGAGAACTATGGTGGTTATTGTTGGGAGGGTGGGAACACAGATCTTTAGTAGTGGGTGCAGTGTGGAGCTACATACTCTGTGATCTTACACACTTGTAACCCACTATTAATCACAATTAAAAATGGCTTGGGAAAAAGCAAACAGGCTGCTTGCATATAAACTAACAAATCTTAACTCATACTTATGGATTTTGAAAACTCAAAATTAAGCAGGGAAATTCCTATAGAAGCAAAAGACATCTTGAAATTAGAAAAAATATATTTCAGGGCAGGGCAGTGGTGCACCTGGTTGAACACACATGCTACAATATGCCACCACCTGAGTTCAAGTCCCTGGTTCCCACATACAGTGGGAAAGCTTTACAAGCAGTGAAACAGTCCTGCAGACCTCCCCTCTCCCCCTCTCTCGCTCTCTCCCTCCCCCTACCCTATTGATTTCTCTCTTTCTGTATCTATCCAATAAATAAATAAGGATAAGAAAAAGATACTTCATTATCTTAGTTTTGAATTTGTACTGAGAAGGCGAGTACTAAATCATAGCAGATTCCTTTCTACCTTCTGAGACCACAGCTGTAAACACTTCTCATGAGCTTGAGAGGTAGTCCAGTAATCACACACAGAACTTGAATGTAAGAGGTCTCAAGTTCAATCCCCAGTATCATCACTTGTCAGATCTGAGAGGTGCACTAGTTTGAAAAATAATCTAAAATGAAACACCTCTGAAAAAATGTATCTTATGTAAATAGCACTATTTAAGTGCAACTAAATTTCTTGTCTTTGAAGAACACTAAAAAGTTACTGTGTGGTTACTACAGATTCTTTAATTTTGTTACTTGACGGGTTGGTCAAATCTCTGTTGATGGGCATTACACATAATTTAGAAGGATTACCTACTGTGCCCAGTTGATTGATGTTCACATCAGTCTCAACATCTTTCTTTGTCAACACAGAGCACATGTCACAGCCATGTTGAAGCTGTGTCAGAATCCCACTAAAACTAACATTTTAGATTACATTCAACAAACAGTAAGTCTTTGTTATGCTAAAAATAGAGGTAACTGGAACTTCTCCAATAAATTTTATAAAAATCTCCAGATGTGAATTTGACTTCAGAAGATAGTCTGTTTTTAATTTTAAAGGATTTGATTTGTTTTGCTTGTTTTTACTGCAGAAACAAATTTTCCCTTGGCAATCAGGCTCGATATTTTCTTAAACTATTTTTTCCCTGTGAAAGGAAAACTATTTTAATTGACATTTTATCACAAGACAGAATAAGAATTATTTCCGTCCTAAAATTTTGAAAGCAACATTTCCCATCTGTTTCAATAATCCAACTGGCTAATTACATTGCCAAGAATAATTTGTCGCAAACAGAAAGACCATTCTTTGGAGGAAAACTCTGCCGGATTTATCTTGCACCACATACTGATTGATGAGAAATTTATAGAAAACTTATGATACTCATGGCATGGGTTTTTTTCATTAATTAGATTATGAGAGGAATCACAGAACACTGGCTAACAATTTACAGTTCTTTAAAAACAGAGGATGCAGCTTTTTTGGTTATTTCAAATTATATCAGAGAAGTTACAAACATTATTCTGCTTCTAAAGTATAGTCCCACTTCCACCTTCTCCTCTCTCCCTCCCTCTGTCCCTTCCTCCCCGACTCTTCCCCTTTGCCTTCTTTCCTTCCCTTTTAATGTCCTTTAAAAAAAATCATAAATGATGATGATGATGAGAGAAAGAGAGACCAGAGCACAACAACTGCCCATGTGGTACTGGGAGCTGAATCTAGGGCTCCAGGTATAAATGGTCTGTGCTCTATTCACTAAGTCAGTATAGTTATGCCTTTCTTTTCCTTTCTTTTCTTTTCTTTTCTTTTCTTTTCTTTTCTTTTCTTTTCTTTTCCTTCCCTTCCCTTCCCTTCCCTTCCCTTCCCTTCCCTTCCCTTCCCTTCCCTTCCCTTCCCTTCCCTTTCCTTTCCTTTCCTTTCCTTTCCTTTCCTTTCCTTTCCTTTCCTTTCCTTTCCTTTCCTTTCCTTTCCTTTCCTTTCCTTCTTGGTGTGTGTGACACTATAGTCTCACATGTGTGCAGTTCCAATACTCCCAGGTCAACTTTTTTTCCTATTCATTTTATTTTGAAGAGAAAAGGAAAGAAGAAAGGAGAGGAGAGGAGGGAAGAAGAGAGGAGAAAGGAGTGAAGGGGAGGGGAGGGGAGGGAGGAACTGTCCATGGTGCTTCCATGTAGAACTGGGTCTCAAACCCAGGATTTCATGCATGACAAGGTGCATGCTCTACTGGGTCAGCAATTTCAGGCCCCTATAATTATTGCTCATCATGGCTGCAAGACTACATTTGACAACCAAAACTCCTTGTGAACTTTACCCTTTCCTCTGCTTCTAAATGCTTACCGTACCTTTACATATATACCTTTACGTATATCCATTTTAAAAGCATCAGACCTCTTCTTTGAATATTCAGTTTGTAAATTCCAACAAGGAGCCCCTGTACTGTAGTGATAGCTTGCATCTCAAACATCTAGAGTATAGTACATGACAAATGATAAAAGGATTCCTAACCACTAAGTAGATGTGTTTTTTTCTTTTAAAGGAATAAGAAACTTCAAACCTAAGAGGATGGACTAGGTTGTTGGTCCTATTTTGTAGTAACTTCAGAAACTCACTTTAGAGAGAGGGAAAAAGGATGATAAACACAATACCCACATTCTATGAATCAGAGAAATGGATCATGAGGGGGAAGCAAAAAAAGAAAAAGAAGAAGAAGGAGGAGGAGGAGGAGGAGGAGGAGGAGAAGGAGAAGAAGAAGAAAAAGAAGAAGAAACAGAAGAAGAAGAAGAAGAAGAAGAAGAAGAAGAAGAAGAAGAAGAAGAAGAAGAAGAAGAAGAAGAAGAAGAGAAATGTATTAGTTTTGAGCCTTTATTAGAACTCCAAATTCTGAGCGACTCTGTCCTTTTATATCTGGCTTCATTCCACACATCCATGCCTCTCATACAGAAAAACAACAATAACAAACAGTAAAAAAACAAAATAACAACAATAACAAAAACAAGAAAAATGAAAAGCACAAAAGAAAGTTTAAAATGGAGGCCAGGTGGTGACACACCCAACTAAGTGCACATAGTATGAAGTGCAAGGTCAAGCGCAAGGATCTGGGTTCGAGCCCTCAGCTCCGCACCTGCAGAGGAATCACTTCACAAGTGGTGAAGCAGATCTGCAGGTGTCTGTCTTTCTTTCCCCCTCCCATATTACCCTCCTCTATCAATTTCTGTCCTATCCAACACAACAACAATATCAACAACAACAACAAAAATGGAAAAAAAATGACCACCAGGAGCAATGGATTTGTCATGTAGGCACCAATCCCCAGCAATAACCCTGGAGGCAAAATAAAAAAAGTAAGTTTAAAATGACTCATAATTCTAAAACATTTTCTTTTCCATTATTGTTACTGTATAAATGGCAAAAGTCTATGCTCCTCCATTTCACCAAAGACAAACTTCAAATCATTTTGTAGTATGAGTTTCTTTCTTTCTCTTGTTTTTTTTTAACAAGCATTTGCACATTTATTTTTATTTGATAAGTATGGTCGGATGATAGTGGAAACATTAGTAAAGAAAACTGAGCAATTTCATATATACATCATTCAGTTTGTCTTGCAATTTGTTAAAAAATTAAACTGAACTTTAAAGTGTATTTTTAAAATAATTTAGAGTTTTCCAGAACTTATTCAAATGCTAATAGCTAAATGTACTGCTCTTTTAGTTAATATTACTATATATTTTAAAAATAATTTCTTTATCTTGATGAATGACAGTGAGTTCACTGATTGGTCACACAACGGTCTTTGCTCCATTAAGTCCTAATTCAACTGCTGGGAATAATTGCTTTCTTTTTTTTTTGCTTGATTATACTTTTATTTATTTTTTTAATTTGTTTATTGGGGAATTAATGTTTTACATTCAACAGTAAATACAATAGTTTGTACATGCATAACATTTCTCAGTTTTCCATTTAACAATACATTGTAGTATGAGTTTCATAAGTATCATTTAGCATTATCTTATGTTTCAGTTCTTTTGTAACCTTGTTAAGAGAATTATTGCATTTAATTCCACAATAACCCCCAAAGATAGATGGTATTAATCTCTCTCCTCCCCACTCCTCTTTTAGAAATCAAAGAGTCGGGAGTTGGGCTGTAGCGCAGCAGGTTAAGCGCAGGTGGCGCAAAGCACAAGGACCGGCATAAGGATCCCGGTTTGAACCCCGGCTCCCCACCTGCAGGGGAGTCGCTTCACAGGCGGTGAAGCAGGTCTGCAGGTGTCTATCTTTCTCTCCTCCTCTCTGTCTTCCCCTCCTCTCTCCATTTCTCTCTGTCCTATCCAACAACGACAACAATAATAATAACTACAACAATAAAACAACAAGGGCAACAAAAGGGAATAAATAAATAAAATAAATATTAAAAAAAAGAAATCAAAGAGTCTTAGAGAAGCTAGCATACTCAAACTTCTTTTTCATTAATTCGTTTACCCAAAAAATGGGTTTGAGTCCTGACTATATGTCAAGCTTGACACATAAGCCATTGAACAAGTAAGAGTGATCAGTGAGACACAACCACAATCCACCTCTTCACTCCTCCACTCTTCTCACCCAACTCTAAACTGCCATCGTTTGTTAGTAATGACTTCTCACTCATCTTCCCACTGTTCCTTTTGCTCTAAACAAAGCAATTGTTACTATTATTGTTATTGTTATTATTTTGTCTCCAGGGTTATCGCTGGGGCTTGGTGCCTGCACTACAAATCCACTATCCTGGAGGACATTTTTCCCCCATTTTTGTTGCCCTTGTTGTTATTGTTGTTATAGCTGGATAGGACAGAGAGACATGGAGAGAGGAGGGGAAGACAGAGAGGAGGAGAGAAAGACAGATACCTGCAGACCTGTTTACTGCTTGTGAAGTGACCCCCCCCCCCCCCCCCGGCAGGTGGGGAACTGAGGGCTCCAACTGGGATCCTTATGCTGGTCCTTGGGCTTTGCACCATGTGCTGCCACCCAACCCCCAACATAGCAATTATTTTATCCTTCTACCCAAACATCTGTGGTAGCTCTCAGAATAAAAGTTGAGTCCCTTAGGATGGTCATTGAAATTCTTTCTGATCCGTGTCTCCTGTCCCATCAGTTTATCTCCTGCAATCTTTTGTATTCTGCTCAAATCACATTAATTTCTTGTTTATTTCTAGAACATCCAGACCTGCTCTTTTTCTAGGGTTTTTGGAGCCTCCAAATTTCTGATTCTTTTGGGTTGGCATGTGCTTACCCACATGGTTCACTTCTATGTTCCCTTGGAGACTTTGAAATCTATCACCTTTTTAATGAAGCCTGAAATGGCCTCCCTACAGATGACTTCAACATGTGTCTCTCTCTCCATGCTTCTATATGTCCCCTACACTTTGTAAATACACTGTTAATTCGGTTCACTTCACTTCTTCTTTTAGATTTTAAGCTTTGTAAAGGTAGGCCTTTTTTTTTCCTGTTCCAATCACTAAATACTAAGTAAATGCCATCCATTGTTATAACAATATCAAACCAATTAATTATCATTATTTTTGAATTATAATGCAATGCTAAGGAACCCCAGGGTCTCACACATGTACCACACAGTGCTCCAGTTCCAACAGTCCAGTATTTTTACTCTATATACATACAGAGAGAGAGAGGGAGAAACACAAAAGCACCATTACACCATCCATGGAGTTCCCTTTGGTGATGTCTAATGTGCTCTCGAGTGTGCTGGGGTTTAGAACCCAGAGATTCATATATGATAAGGCATGAACTCTATTCACTGAACTATTTCCTAGCCTTTCATTAAAATTCTTCTATAACATAAATTCTTTCAATAATCACAATGACTCTTTGATATAGACTGTGTTTCTCTGCTTATTTTAAAGATAAAGATTCAGAAATCCAAATGTGTCCATTTAACTTGCACATAATCACAAAGAGCAAGAAGTAGAAAAATCATGATTTGAACCCAGGAAGTTTGGCACCGGGATCCAAGCTATTGCACATTTTAATATGCTGGCTCATATTCAAACGCAAGCTCTCTAGTAAGCACCAATGCAAGTGGGGTTTTGAGACTTGGCTGTTCTCATTACTACAATGACAATATTTTCTGAACCCAAAATGTAAATTTACAAGCCTTTTTTTTTTTTTTTTTGACTCCAGGGTTATCGCTGGGGCTTGCTACCAACACTAGGAATCCACTGCTATTTTTCCCATTTTGTTGCCTTTCTTGCTGCCCTTGAGGTTGTTAGAGTTGGATAGGACAGAGAGAAATCGAGAGAGGCAGGGAAGGCAGGAGGAGAGAAAGACACCTGCAGACCTGCTTCATCGCTTGCAAAGCAACCCCCCTGCAGGTGGGGAGATAGGGGCTCTAACCAGGATCCTTATGCTGGTCCTTGCGCGGGTCCTTGGGCTTCAACGCCATGTGCGCTTAACCCGCTGCGCTACTGCCTGACCCCAACAAGTTTATTCTCTTAAGGCTAAAGAAATACTAAGGAACAGATGAAAAATAAAGTCAGCCGTCTTTGATGGGACTTGAAAAAAAAAACCATCATATTAAGTAAGATAATCCAAAAAGTAAAGGACAGATACCAAATGATCTCACATATAGGTGGTATTTACATGGAGACAAGGAGGGAAACAAAGCAACACTTGGACTGGGGACGATGTATTACATCAAAGCAAAGGGCTCTGGGGGAGGAGGGGAAGAGAACCTTGGGGTCCTGATACATAATCATGTAAAAGGACCAGGTTGTGGCAGAATACTGAAAGTGTTCTGCAGAGAACTTTGACAAGGAGCTAAGAAATTGTACCCATGTGTCAATGACTGCACCGCAAACCTTTAACCTCCCCCAATAAAAATGAAAAATAAATAAACACAAAGAAAGACAGCAAGGGGACTGTTTCTCAGAAGAGTGCATGAAACGAAATACTTGGAGATTACTTTCCAATTCTTTCAAGTAGGTTTTTATCGGGTCTAAGAGATTTCCTCTCTCATCTACATCTCTTATTTCTGAAGCAAAGCAAACTTAGGCTCAGAACTGGAAATGTTTATTTTTTATGTCAGTGTGAAAAGTCCAGCATTAGACCCCAGTAGTTGACTTTGCATTGAAGTTGAAAGCACTATCTAATGATATGAAACAGAAACAGAAGATTAAATTTAATGCCCAAGAGCTGAATGAGGAATTGCAAGGATGATGCAGACTGTTCTAAGAACTTTCTATTTATACAAGACATTATGCAAGAGAGACAAACTGGCTCACATTTTACCTCTATTATTTTCAAGATAAGCCTAAGCTAATGAGCACATAAACTAGGTTTAGAACCATCAGCTCTGATACCTTCCTTTCTTGTATTGATTTTCCCCCTTTTTAAAAAATCACATTATTGGGGGGCTAATGGTTTACAGTACAGTTGTTGACATATAGGTGCAGTTTCTCTTCTTCCTATGATAGGTGTTTGCAAAACACTCTTACCCCCAACTTAGGACCATAATGTACCAGGACCTCCAAACTCCCCCCATGCCTTCTCATCCCCCTCCCTCCCCAGAGTCCTTTGGGTTGCTGATAGAGATTTTAAAATATACATTTAAAACGTCTACTATAAATTAGTCACATCAGACAGATCAGGTATCCTGCTTCCTTTCAAGTTTTTGTTATAGAAACTATATTAACATATTTAAAAGGAAGCCAGAACTGTTTAAACAAAAATATCTAAACCTGTACAATCAAAGCATAATATATATACTTTTTTCCCCTCTGTAATTGTCTACTCTTTGTTTATAGGCTCACACCAAAGAAAGCCAATAAATTTCCATTCAAAGGAAGAATTTAGTCACTCATACTGTTAAGTTGCTGCCACACTCTTCCTAGGAACTTCTCTAAATGGAGACTGCTTGGAAGGCTGAAATCACAGCATGGGACAGATGGAAAGGACCTGAGAGATGACATGCTGTAACTCCTGCATCTTAGCAGGGACTGTGTTTCCAATTTAGCAGTTAAGTATAACAGCTACTGCCATTCACTCAGCAACAGGAGGTGGATGGAACCAGAGGGAATCATAGTGAGTGAAATAAGCTGGAAGGAGAAGGATGAATGCTTAATTATCTCACACATAGATGGCTCTAAGATACTAAGCAGAGGACAGTACAGGATGGCACCTGTCTTGGGGAAATGTGGAAATGTACCCCAGTGATATCAATCCCATAAATTAAGTGATACTGAAGATTTTAAAAATTTCCTAGTCCTTCCCTAAAGCTGACTCAATAATATACTCTGGAAGTCGAGAACAGGAATATATATTTTTTGAAGCTTACTAGGTGCTTCTGTGCACTAAATTTAGGAACCATTGATACTCAGCTTTCTGAACTCACTAGCTAAATTCACAGATTCCAGTCCAAGTTTCCCTTCCATGTAAAATTGGAATAATGCCACCATCCTCCCAATGAATTGGGAGGACTGAAATAGTATACTGTATAGAAGAGTGCTCTGCAAAATGTAAACGCAAGGTTGTTTCTGTCTCCATCCCATCAGCTCCTTGTCAAAAAGAGAAGGGTAGAGTCTACTCAATGTTTCCAAAAAAAAAAAAAAAAAGCACAATCACAAACACAATTCATTCTAGGCTTAATTAGCTGGTCAATGCAATTGTTCTTTGCTTTCTCTCATTATCTAACTGCTAGCCCGAAATATACAGATGGTGTTCTGATGACTTGATGTCAACCCCTCCCAGTTCCCACAATGGTCTTCTCAGACATTGCCACAATGAAGGTTAGTACTAACCTCTCTCTATCTCTCTTTCTCTTTCTGTGTGTATGTGCATGATCAGGGAGTGAACCCAGAGCTTTGCACATGCATGATACCACTAGGCTGAGATGTTTTTCCCCATTATTTTTTTAAAAAAAAAAATTTTTAATTTTTTTAAATATTTATTTTATTTATTTTTTCCCTTTTGTTGCCCTTGTTGTTTTATTGTTGTAGTTCTTATTGTTGTTGTCGTTGTTGGATAGGACAGAGAGAAATGGAGAGAGGAGGGGAAGACAGAGAGGAGGAGAGAAAGATAGACACCTGCAGACCTGCTTCACCGCCTGTGAAGCGACTCCCCTGCAGGTGGGGAGCCGGGGTTCGAACCGGGATCCTTATGCCGGTCTTTGTGCTTTGCGCCACCTGCGCTTAGCCCGCTGCACTACAGCCCGACTCCCTTTTCCCCATTATTTTAGAGGAGAGACATATAGGCAGAGGAGACACCACAGTATCACTCTGTCATCCATAGAATTTACTCTAGTGCAGTCCATAGTATTCCCAAGTGATGCCAATGCTCAAACCCTAGGCCTGGTCCATGGTAAGGTGCATGCTTTGCCAGGTAACATACCTCCTAGCTCCTAGATACTGTTCTTCATTCTTTCTTAGCCTGTTATAGCAGAATTGAAGTTTCATTTGTGTGGAGGTGACAAGAGAGCTTCTTGTTTGCTTTGTATTCCAGACTTTAGATCTTGAACTACTAATGTGTGTCTGACATTTTCATTTCCAGACATATGATTAGGAGTTAAATCAGCACATAATCAAAGCAGCCAACTTGGTTAATATCTCTGCTAACAGAGTAGCTTTTAAGGAATGGAATATGAGCATCATATGGAAGAACAAGCCCAGAAGGCACAAGAATAAAAAGAATTATGTGGGAGCTGTGGGAAGGACAGGACCGACCTAGTAATGAAGATGTGTCCAGAAAGAAACAGTGTGAGGTGTTTGCTTTCCACGTTCTCCCACAAAGCTGGTCTCTCCATGGAAACTCCTCACAAAGAGGATGGAAAACTTGCAGTTGGAAGAATGTGGAGTTGCAATTGCCTAAAAGAAAATATTCGGACCATCTTGGCTCTGGAAATCAGTTCTCTTAGCACACCACATGGCGTAAGGTCAGTGAAAAGCTGTTGGTTTGACTACTTCCTGCTTTGCTCTGTTCTTGTGATTCTTAAGGGATTATGAACACTAGAGGCAAAAGCCAGAGTTGTATATGCAAACCAAGTGTAGGCAACAAATATTTGGTTCTGGGATTCTTTCTAAACATTTATGCTGGGTTTTAAACGTTTTTTTTTTAATCATGGAGCTGAAAAAATTACTTCAGAGATACTAGTGGTTATCACCAGGGTGGCAGGACCAGCACAAGGATTAAAGTTTGAGCCCCCACATCCCTACCTACAGGGGGGATTACTTCACAAGGGGTGAAACTGTACTGCAGGTATCTATCTTTCTCTTTCCTTCTCTCATTTTCTCTCTGTCCTATCCAATAAAATGGGAAAAATGGATGCCAGGAGCAGTGGATTTATAGTGAAGGCACTGAGCCCCAGTGATAACCTTGGAGGCAAAAAGAAAGAAAGAAAGAAAGAAAGAAAGAAAGAAAGAAAGAAAGAAAGAAAGAAAGAGGAAAAGAAAAAATGTCTATTTCCAGTCCGAGTTAGTCTTCTGACACTTGAAGCCAAAGAGTTCTTGCTGAACATGTCAGTGCCCTGACCCATGTCCTTGGTGTTTCCGCATTGCCCCAGAGACAGAATCCTTGTTTCCAGACTTTACATCTTCTTCATGGTACATCTACACTTTCCTCACCTGGATGAGTCATCTTTGGGGGAAAAAACAGAAGTGCAGGTAAACCAAACCCATTGAGGTAGCTCATGACTAGTCCTGACTTAATGTGTTACCTTTCCCCAAGTTGTCCTAATATTACTCTTGCTAGCACCACCACCTCCATCACCAACTTCATTACCACCACCACCAACTGCTGTGCAGATGTCCCCCAAGGCTCTGCACTTTACACAGAGTTATACGGTACCCTTAAGTGCTCTCCCCAAGGCTCTGCCACTTCCCACAGAGATATACGGTACTTTAAGGTGCTTTCCCCAACCAATCCTGTCCCTACACCTTCACTCCTGGGTGTTGACCTAAAAAGGCTGGCTCCACCATGGTCTGAACCACCTGTCTGATCCAACAATAAAGGATTGTGTTTCCTTTCTGTTTCGTACCTCTTGGCGTCCTGCCGCCACCAAGCGACAACCAACAACAACCACACAAACATCAACAACAACAATGGCCTAGGAGATAGTTCAATTGGAAAAACTTGCAACTTACCAAACATAAAGCCCTGGGTTCAGGGTCTGGGGAGGCTGCCCAGTGATAGCACATGTTTTTAATGTGATGACACATTAAATACTAGGTTGGGGAGATAGTTCAGTTTTAGAGCATATGACTTGCAAATCTAAGGCTCTGAGGCCCCAGGTAGAGCCCCCAGTATCACCAAATGGTAGAGCTAAGTGGTGCTCTGGCTTCTTGCACTATTCTCTCATAGAAACAACTAAATCTTTAAAATCAATGAATGCAACAATAGCACTATTGTGACTATTTACTAATGACAGGCAATGTGCTAAATTTACATGGTCATTAACTTATTTACTACTTGCAACATCTGTAATAGTTTTATAGGCATGGGCACAGGTAGAAGTTTTTTTGGGGGGGAGAGAAATCTCTTAACCCAACAAAATAATTTCCAACAGTATAGTCTCAGGAACAGTATTTGGGGCTATCTGCCACACATACCTAAACACCACCTATATTCCATAGCTCCCTGTGCACAACCAGACAAGGGTGCTAGGTGGGCAGGATGAAGCAAGGAATCAAATATTTTTCTTTTTATTTGGAGACCTGATAGCTAAGGGAGATACAAGTTCAACATTTGCCAGACGAAAAGGAAGGTCATGTACTCACTGTTCAAAACAAGCAAGGAGCAGGCTGGAATCCAAGGAACCTTGGCCAAAAGAGACTGGGGCAAGAGAGTATTCATCTTCAATTATCATCTGCACTGTGAACACATGGCTGATTAACTCCTCAGAGGAGAGGGATCAATGACACCAGGAATGTGGCTCAGAAAGATGAGCCGGCATCTTCTAGCCAAGCCCCTGCAAGATTGAACCTAGCCAAGGCTAGGTGGGAGACAATCTGCACCCAAAAGTTTCTTTTCTTTTTTATTTAAGATTTATTAAATTTATCTTTGTGTGTGTATGAGAGAGAGAGAGAGAGAGATAAAGTGATAAAGTGAGGGGGTAGAGAAAGGGAGGGGGAAAAAGTATTTTGTTCAGCTCTGGTATATGGCTATGCTAGGGCTTGAGCCTACAACATCTGGGACCTCAGGCATGCAAGACACTTCACCCTTTTCTACCCCATTCTTCCTTCTTCCTTCCCTCATCTCCTTTATTCTCTCTCTCCCTTTTCTTCCTCCTTCTTTTTCTCTCTCTCTTTTTCTCTCTCCCTCTCCTTCTCTCTCTCTCTCTCCCTTTTCTTCCTCCTTCTTTTTCTCTCTCTCTTTTTCTCTCTCCCTCTCCTTCTCTCTCTCTCTCTCTCCCTTTTCTTCCTCCTTCTTTTCATCTCTCGTTTCTGGATTGTAACTGCAAGGCAACCCATCCTTCCTTTAATTTTTCTTTTGGTCATGGTGCTGAGGATCAAACCCAGGACCTCATACATGCAGAGCATCAACTCTACCTCGGAGGTACATCCCCAGCTCCTTTCTCCTCTTTCTTAAATATTTAATTAGTGCCATCTACCACACATTAAGGATAAGATTTCTGCTTTGAGGAGGCTATAATTCAGAGGAAAACCAGGCAAGAAAGCTAAGAATAACAGCAGAGAATGTGGAATGACAGAGTGGAAAGTACACTGGTTTAGGAACCAAACAATTTGAGCTCAGAATTATGACTCTCCCACTCTAGATATGATCTTGGGCGAGTTATCTAACTGTATGTGACTTCATTGCTTTATCTTCAAAAGGAGAATAATAATCATATCTATTTAATAGGGTTGTTGTGATGATTAAATCAAGTCTATAATCCATGTAAAACACTTGGCATCATATCTCTAACAAATGCTAAATATTTAATAAATGTCTGTGCTACTTCTCTGCACTGTTTGTCCTGAAAAGGCAAGCTGGTAATGCAGTCCTTCTTAATTTTTTATTTCGTTCAGCAAACATTAGTAAGAGTACACCAAGAATGCAATAAACTTGTAGGCAAGTTGGGAAAAAAATCAAAGACTAGAAGTCCTAGTCCCTATGTAATCTAGCAAAATGGATCCCAAACTGTATTCAAATGCCAACAAGTGTGCTTCAAATAATAAGCATCCTAGGAGAACTATAGAAATAAGAAAATGTTTCATGGAAGAGATAAACCTAGCACTAGGCTTTAAAAGAAAGACGGGGCTGGAAGATAGCTTACCCGGTAAAATACACACTTCACCATGCTTGAGGTCCTAGGTCTGAGTCCCTAGCACTGCATGGGGACACCAGTATGACATCAGGAGAAGCTTACTGAACAATG
Source organism: Erinaceus europaeus (assembly GCF_950295315.1). Taxonomy (NCBI): domain Eukaryota; kingdom Metazoa; phylum Chordata; class Mammalia; order Eulipotyphla; family Erinaceidae; genus Erinaceus; species Erinaceus europaeus. The sequence goes on from NC_080175.1 coordinate 12,584,356, forward strand.
CTGGAGTGTCTCTCTTCCTGTCTCTCTAACTGAAGCTGGGAGTTCACCAGGAAAGAGTAAGCATGCAGGCATAAGACTCTAGTGACAAATAACTGGATGAATGAATGAATGAATGAATGAATGGGGTCTGGGCTATGGTGCACCCTGTAGAGCACACATTATCATGTACAGGGACCCAAGTTTAAGCCCTCAATCCTTACCTGCAGAGAAAAAGCTTCACTACAGGGGAGGAGCAGTGCTGCAGGTGTCTCTCTTTCTCTATCCCTATTTTTCCACCTATTTCTCCCTCTGTGTTTTTCTTTATGTCAAAAAAGAAAGAAAAAAAATAAAATTAAGAAGTAGTCACTGGTAATGGTGGAGTAGTCATGTAGGCACTAAGCCCCAGTGATAACCCTGGTAGGGGAGGAGAGAGAGGAACAAAAGGAAGCAGACACATTTTAAAGCTTAATAATATAAAAAAAAAATCACTGTAACATAATACATAATATACAATTTTCTGCTGTAGAGCTGAAAAACTTTCCCCTTCTTCTGCCCTAGGTTTAGCTGGCTTAATAATGAAATGGATGTATAACAGCTTAACAGGAAAAAATAATAATAATTTTGCCAGTAAGGGTACCTTCAAAATAGCAGGGTTCCAGAAAGTCAGAAGACAGCCTTCTATGCCATCTTGAGCTGAGGAGAAGGGGACAGGGGCCTGGGACTTCAACAGGGAGGAAGACAACTCACAAGAAGATGAGCAGAGCAAATGTTTGCTAAACAAATATTTGCCACGCCATGCTATGAAATTTTTCTAATGTGGAAAGTCATCTGTGGTATTAGCTGTCTTCCTGGAAGAAGCCCTCTCACTAAGTTCTTCAAGGGAGAAGTAAACATAAAAAAAAGCCCTTTCCTGAGTCAGCTGGGTCCTGACTGCCTTCAGTTTAAAACCATCCACATACCAAAGTAGCATGCTGTGGGGTGAGAGTTTCTCCTCCCCTTCACTGCCATTGCCATGATTTTTAAGCAGTTTTTACAGAGCTGTGGTGTTAAGTGCACACACACTGTCATACAACCGAACTCCAGAATTGTTTCCATCTTGCAAAACAGAAACTACATCCGCTAGACATCAACCCCCCCACCCCCACCCCCACCCCCACCCCCAAGCCCCTACTCATAGCTCCAAGCAACCACCATCCCACTCTGCATAACAGGCATTTCCTGTCATTTAGAACTCCTGGATTTAAATGCAAAAGAAGTTAAAACCAATATAAAGAGAGGCTGGGGAAGGATTTATTATAGACTTACTAAAGAGGATTGGACATCTGGGCCTGCATCTGGGCCTCAGAACCAACTGGAATTTCACCAGAAAGATACTAGACTCTGAATTCCTGACTGCTTCTCTCGGCTACTTCATTCAGATGCAAGCTGCCTTGCTCTGCTTCTCTCTCCACTTAGTGAACTATTTTATCCTTGCAGCTCTGAGTGTGTATGTTACAGTGCTAGCCACACGAAGAGATTAAATGGTTATATATCTGAATCTCAATGTGAAATTCCAGAGAGAGAGAATTTGATTGGCCCAACTTGTAGCAATTGTCCGTAACTGTTCTGCAAGTGTTTGTCTTGAAAAGACAAGCTGGTAGGGCAGCCTTCTTTATTTCCGATTTCATTGAATAAGTACTGTCAAGAGCCTGAGAGAGAGAGACAGAGACAGAAAGAGAACATATATGGCTACTAGGGTTGATTTCAAGAGAGGTCAGTGGTCTTTGAGAATTGGCAAAATATCCTAAAATGTGTTGCAGGGGAGCAAAAATCTGCCATTATCCCCCCCCCCATATGTTCTTGGAAAAGAATTTTTTGTTGTAGCTGTCAGGGCTTTATACTATGTGCTGACTTTTTTGACTAGAAAAAGAGACAGAGAACAGAGGAAAAGACACTGTAGCATCAAAGTTCCCTCCAATGCAGTGAAGGCTGGGTTCAAGCCTGGGTCACAGGCATGGAAGAGCAAGCACTCTCCAGCCAGCTATTTTTCTGGTCCTGTTTTTTGTTGTTTTGTTTTTGTTTTTTGCTTTTGCCTCCAGGCTTATCACTGAGGCTCAGCATAGGCACTACAAATCCACTGCTCCTGCCTGCCACCTTTTTACTTTTTATTTGACAGGACAGAAAGAAATTAAGAGGGGAGGTGGTTATAGAAAGGGAAAGAAAAAGATGGACTCCTGCAGACCTGCTTTGCTGCTTGTGAAGCTTCCCCCTTGCAGGTGGGGCGCCCAGGGCTGAACCTGGATCTTTGTGTGGCTCCTTAATGCTTCGTACTACATGCATCACCACCTCCACCCCCCCTTTTTTTATAAAGATCAAAAGATAAGGAGAGACACTGCAGCACTGTTATGGGAAGAAGGGGGTCGACACTTGTTTCCCCAACATTTCCCCAATGCATTATCTCAGCAAAGGGTTGAGGAGAGATCATGATCCTCAGGAACTTTAAATTTTATTCGAGAAAATTGAGAACATTCACGTTAGGACATGAGAGAGAGGCGGGGGGGGGGAAGGAAGAGAGAAGCGGACTTAATACTCAGGAAGATCATAGAGAGCGAGAGAAGCCCAAGCCCCGCCTCCACCTTTCCAAGCCATACCTGTCACCACTCCCATTTTCTGGGTGGTCCCCTTCAGGTCCCTCAACAGCACCCCTCCACTACCCATGGAATTCTCTCTCAGTGCTGTTCAGAACCCAAAGCCTGGTACTCAGCAAGCTAATTGCTCCATGAGGTTATGAATTCCACAGGAGGGTAGAACGGACATTAGCTTTGAGATGAAATCTACTTCTAAGGACGGTCTGGTCTGTGGAGAGGGAGGAACTTAGGTTTACAGACTTACGCTATACTAATGCCCCCTTTTGGGTAACTTGACTGACCCTCCCATTCTTTCTGGAGAAGATGAAACTGACCTCATTGTCACTGACCCTACTTTTCTTTTTCCCAGACTTCTGCCCTAGGAGACTTTTAAAGATAGTATCTAAGACCCCACTTGGTGTTCCCCAGAGTTTCTGGGTCTCTCCCATGTGAAAAGGTGGCATCCGTACTATTCATAAATTGACCTCCACTTTTCTTCTTGTTAACCTGCGTCATGTTTGTCTGTTTTAAAGAACCCAGCGGGGTAAAGGATCATTTTTTTCCCAAGCCCACAGTGTCTACTACACATTTCAGAAAAAAAGAACAAAATGACTTGGTAACTGACTGTTAAAATCCTGCAGTATGGGAGTGGCTGGAGATATTAGAGAGAAGTAAAAGAACTTCTGCCTTATGAAGCTCACTATCTATTGGAAAGGCAAGCTATAATACCGTCAACTCAGAGCTGATTGCACACTTTATAACATTCGCTAAAGTAGGGGGCCGGGTGGTGGCACACCTAGTTAAGTGCATACACAACAGTGCACAAGGACCCAGGTTCAAGCCCCTGGTCCCCACCTGCAGGGGGAAAGCTTCATGAGTGGTGAAGCAGGTGTCTCTCTGTCTCTCTCCCTCTTTATCTCCCTCTCCCTTCTCAATTTCTCTCTGTCTCTATCTAGTAATAAATAAAGAAAAATATTAAAAATAATAATAACATTTGTAAAGCAACCATTGTGGCTGACCCTTGCAGAGGTGCCGCTACTCTCCTAGGAAGTTACTATAATGCTACCGGAGAGGGAAAGAAAGTCCCCATCTATCACATATGCTTTCATGGAAAACAAAAGACAGAGAGCACCTTGTCTTTCCCAGGCATTGCAAATGGAGAGTGGAGACATCTGGGGCTGGAGTTATTGGCCTTGATGCACCAAGGTCACGGTCATCTCAGAGGCTTTTTTGTAGCCAGGTTTCTAAGGAGCTTATGCTAAGGCACAGCTTGTTCCTACTAAGGCACACACACACGCATACGCACACACACGAAACTGAAAGACAGAGTTCAGAGAGGACCCACAAATAAAAATAAAATTCAAATCAAATCAGCGTCTGGTACATCCTGAGAACCTCCCACCAATCATCCCAGACTTCGTAATCAGCAGATTGAAACTCCAGCTGCACCGAAAACGCAGTAAACAGAATTAAACACGGGATTCAGAAGGATGCAATGATGGTATCGCAGAGCTACTGGGGGCTTTAGTTCCTTACAATATTTAAGCGCCAGCTTCTTCAAATTTAATTTCACCTGGGCATTTCAAGAGACTGGTTGGATTCTTTGAGATTGCATATTTTGTTTTAGATGAAAGCCGAGAAGCTCAATGAATTACATTTCAACTCATTTCTCTAGACATCAGTTACCAGAAACCCTTTTAATGAAAGCTTTGAGGACTGTCTGTCCATTATGCTGCTAAGGAGCCTGAGTCAGCAAGCTCATTCAGATTTAAAAATTTAACTGGCCCTCATCCAATCTTTAATCAAAAGCTAATACACTTTTCCAACCTCAGCCGTTTGAATTCACTATCTACAGAGGATGTTGGGTAAAGCATTCTTGGGTAACAGCTGTGTGAGTATGTAAACTGGCATCACAGTTGCCTTGCAGTGATGTTGCATGAGAGTGTGCACACGTGTATTTTTTTCTTAAAAGGAATGACCTTGAGAAGGTCCTTCTGGTCACCTTCATCAAGCATTAACGTGCCTTTGTAAAGTCAGTCTTGACACAAATGCTTTTTCTCCTGCTTGGAGAATGGAGGAAGATACAGGCTCTTTCCTCTTGCCTGTCTCCTATAATCTGTGGACAGGACTAACAATGAAATGGGTCTGCATAGTAACTGAGAGAATAGTCTTCAAGCATCTAAGCTCTTTCCCTAGAAGGTCACTGCAGTAAAGCAGAGTTGATCCTGGAGGGTGGGGAGTTGCCCATTAAATTCTGTGTGCTCACTGATCACACATGAGAGGAAAATGAGCACTGTTTGGGGGCCTGGGGTAGCACTACTGGAGAGAATCCTGGCAGAAAGGGAAGAGGTGTTCTCAGTGAAGGATTTGTTTCTTCACTTCTGGTCATTAAATCACTGAAACACAATTCATAGTGCTTTCAAGAGTGAATCTGGGGTCTCATCAGTACCTATGCCAGGTGAGCAACATTGCCTGATTGAATCAAGATAGTTCATCAGAAAGGGAAAAAAATTTGTTTTTGATTCTCAGTGTCCTGACTGGTAAGGTACTGTCTTTGATTTATATTTTTATCTTGGACTAAATCAGTCTGTTCTTTTAACTGCATTGACTGTATTTTTGTTGTTGTTGTTCCTTAGTTAATAATTTCTTAGTTCCATGTGGGTACCCAAATGAACAGCTCTGTCAAGCCCAATGAATCCTTTACATCTGTAGAGGAAAGCTCTTGGTATCAAAGAAATCACCATCTCTTTGTGTACAAGCCAAGAACCATCATGTCACATATAAAACATTTACACTTGAGAAGTGCAATCCTCATTAGTAGATCTGCATTCGCAAAGCCAAGTGTTGCATGAGAGGGAGTTGTGCATGAATGACTTACAGGAAAATTGTACAAATTACCAATAGATACAAAATAATTATGCAGTGAAATTAGAGGGCTCCTAAAAAGCAGGGTTATCTAAACAGCTCAGCTTTCTCATTTCTCTCTTCTGTCTTACAGGCTTTGAAGTCATGATGGGCACTTTCTGGGACTGTCAGGGGGTATTTACAATCTTGGGTGAGGGCTTGAGGATTCTGGCAAGGCTGTTCTGACAGGGAGTCAGTCGAAGATACAGCTGACTTCTGAAGGGAGGAAGACTGCCCTCACAGAAGAGAATGACTCCATGTCTGAGAGCATTGTGCATGAGGACAGCTCCACAGGCAAGACAGAAGGTGTTCCTTGTAGTCCCATGTCTTAAGTAGACCTTTTGGAGAATATGCCCCCTGTCCAAGTGTTCCTATTTAGAATATACCACATTAGGCCCTCCCTGTATTCCAGGGGACAGCTGGTTTGATCTAAGTTGTGATGAATGAATTCCTCAGTTCCAACATTAAAAAAAATTCCTATTAATGATTTAACCTTGATTTCCAAAATTATGAGATAACAGAGGTATAATTCCGTACCGTTAACCACCACCAGAGTTCTGTGTCCCCATTCCCTCCATTGGAAACTGCATTAGTTCTCCCAAGGTCACAGATATGGGTTGACTATTATTTATATAATCATCTATCTATATTTATATGTTTGCCCATTTTTTTCTCTTCTTTTTTTTTACACTTGCAATACTGGTTTATGTCTTTTTTTTAATTTTTATTTAAGAAAGGATTAATTAACAAAACCATAAGGTAGGAGGGGTACAACTCCACACAATTCCCACCACCCAATCTCCATATCCCACCCCCTCCCCTGATAGCTTTCCCATTCTCTATCCCTCTGGGAGCATGGACCCAGGGTCATTGAGGGTTGCAGAAGGTAGAAGGTCTGGCTTCTGTAATTGCTTCCCCGCTGAACATGCCCATTTTTTTCTATAGTCCTGTCTTCTCTTCCTAAGTCATACCTATTACTTCTGAGTGTCCCCCACCCCATCTCTCCAGATCCTGACAGAATTGGAGTTCAGAGCCCTCTGGTCATCTTTCCCTAACATTTATCCCCCTCTAGGAGTATGAACCAAAATTTTTTATGGGTACAGAATGTGGAAGGTCTGGCTGCTGTAACTGCTTCTCTGCTAGACATGGGCATTTTACATTGTATAGCATGCCAAAAACAATCAGTTTCTACAGTATCTGTTGTGAACTAGGCCTTTCCTTTTCTAGGACTGTTTGTAACCTTGGCTGAAGTGAAGGACATTCAGAGCACTTATTACTTAAAAGAAAGGGGGGTAAGGGGGGAGCAAACTAGCCCAATAGCTTCAGCTTATTTGGTTTTAGACAGGCTGAAGACGTTGTCCCTTAGGACGAAAGGAAAAATAAAGTTCAGCAGTCTGTGGCAGCCTGTGCAAATGAACCACCTGTCCCTGGGGACAGGTTCAGAGGAAAATGACTAGTGTGAGACTGCCATTCAAAAGAACCCATTTTGGGAGCAATTCTGCAGAAGTTTTTGACAGAGCACTTAGAGCCTCAACCTCAGGCAAGTGCCAAGTTCACGATATACATAACCCCTCTAGTATAGTACTTATGTTCTTTTCTCTATCACTTTATTAGAACCCAAGGAAACTATTTTAAAAATTCTGTGGTGGTCTTTATCCCTGTCTATGTAGCTTAACACACTTCTGCCTCTAATAAGACTCAATAATTGCCACCACCACTTCTGGGACAGGCTTGTAAATTCATCCTAGCATACCAGTCCCTTAGCCCTGAGGCTCCATCTGCCCTAACCTCTCTGTGATAAGGTCACATGAGTGAATGTTTTCTTTTTGAGTCCGGATGGATTGAATTGAGTTGCTGTCACTTGTAATCAAAGAGTTCTGAATAATGCACAGGATGATTTATTTCTCTCTTCTTTCCCTCTCATACATAGAAAGAAGTACTTACAGACACACCAGAATACTCAGCACGTATACTGCTGTGATTACATAAAATAATAAATAATGATTTGTGGCTCCTTTGATGTTGGGACTTGATTCATATGGGGGAACTCAGAGTGAGCAGAAGGGTTGAGCAGGAGAGGAGATGAGCATTTGCCATCACTAACTTGGTGATTAGCCATGGAATATCAGAAAGTCAGGCAGGATTTACACTTGCCTCTCTGAGTCTTCTTTTAGTTGCTGTGGGAATTGATCTCCAATTGCAGGTGCATTTCACTGCTTCCTTAGGTGCCCTAGAGATGTTAGACATGACCGCAGTATAGATGGAATAAAGAAAAGGAAAATGGATCAGTCAATCAATAAATATTCGCTGTGTACTTCCTTTGTGAAAGGCACTGCTAGATACTGTGTGACATCGACAGATGGCTAGAACATGATCCAACACCCTCGAGAAGACTGCATTCTATTTGGGGAGACAAGACACGAACACAGACAATTAGTACTCAATAAAGGAAGCAAGTATTGAGGATTAGTAGGTGGATAAGACAGGAAACACTGCATAAATTCAGAAGCAGACTAGCACATTGCAAGCTGGTATCTTATTAGTCCTTTGCAGAGACTCTGGCCAATTTAAGTTGAAATAGAATTATATTGCAAGGGCAACTTGACAGACTAAAGAGAGAGTCGGACAACAGACCTCTCGATAGAAAAGAACCCGGGATGCAAAGGTTCTCTGAAAACCTCAGCAGAAGTCATACTGGCCTCAAACAGAAACACTCAGTTACTCCAACAACAAACTGAGTTTACTGGGAAATAACGGAAAGGTCAGATTAGAAAGTGCGTGTCTCAGAAGGAGACCCACAGACGTGTCTCTGAGTTAAAAGCAACAAACCTCCTAGAACAGCCTGGTGGGGTTCCTCTTCAGTTCTCTTAGGGAAGCAGGAAGAACAGAACACCAGCTCCTGTGAGAGGTACAGAGCACATTGGGTTCTGTAGTTAGCTGATTCCCACATGTGCGGTGCTCTCTTTCTACCCCCCTCCTTTAAATAGGGTTTCTGAATACTAATATTGATAGTCACCATGACTGTGCACATGACAAAGCCAGAAGAAAAAGGGAGCAAGGACAAAGATGTCAAAGTTTTCTTTTTTTATATAATGTTTAAAATATTTATTTATTTATTTATTCCCTTTTGTTGCCCTTGTTGTTATATGGATGTTGTTATTGATGTCATTGTTGTTGGGTAGGACAGAGAGCAATGGAGAGAGGAGGGGAAGACAGAGAGGGGGAGAGAAAGACAGACACCTGCAGACTTGCTTCACCGCTAATGAAGCGACTCCCCTGCAGGTGGGAAGGGGGCTCGAACTGGGATCCTTGAGCTGGTCCTTGCGCTTTGCGCCACCTGTGCTTAACCCTCTGTGCTACCACCCGACTCCTGTCAAAGTTTTCTTGTCCTAACTCTGGTACAGTTAGTGGGAATACAAACAGGTACAGTGCAGAACAGTACAGAGTCAGTCCTTAAGCAAATAAAATGGAAATAGCTTACAATTCAACAGAACCACTCCTAGATGTATAACCAGAAAAACATAAAAACACTAATTCTAAGGGACATGTTCACCCCTATGTTCATAGCTGCATTGTTCACAAAAGTTAAGGAATGGAAACAGCCTAAATGCCCAGTGGCGGGTGAGTGGACAAAGAAGTTATGGGATATATATCCCATGAAATATTACTCTGCAATTTAAAAAGATGATATTGTGTCCTTCAATACAAAGTGGATGGACCTCTGAAATTCCAAAGTCCCAGGTTCAATCCACTGAATCGCCATAACTCAGAGCCGAGCAGTGAACAGATTAAAAAAAAAAATGGGCAAAGGTGGGGCCAAGATGGTGACTTGGAGGCAGCTGCTGGTGTGAGCTTCTACAAGCAGTGGCTTGTGACCTAGGATTGCCTGGATAGGGTAGGATACTGGACAATCAGCGGAAGGGTGAATAAGGGGTCCTGAGTGTGACACTAAAGAGAGATCCTATAGCTCACTCTTGGGTTAGAAAACAGAGGCCAAGAGGAAAAAGAAAGGAAATATTTTGATTATTTCTGAAGCTCACCCCTCAACACCCACCCCAGAACCAGCCCCCAGGAGCTGGACAGCCACTCCTCGCAGGCTCCCTGCTGAGCTATTCTCTTTAACAAGATTCCTGGATTACCAGAGTGTCATTCCAACCCTTTTCCTTTTTGCTTTCCTTCTCTTTTGTTTCTAAGTGGCTGGAGCTCTATTTGAGTGACAAAATATCTGACCAAACAGAGCCTCACCCCTGCCTGGGAAAGAATGCCTGGAGGTGTTTTTTTGTTTTTTTTTTTGGATACTTCTTACAATTGGCTGTCTTTGCTCAGGCTGTCTGAGCCAATCCAGAGCCGTCCAAGCTTCAGACTGACTGCTAGGGTTTTTTACTGTATTCTATTTTATTATTACTATTATATATACACATATGTCCCTTCTCCCCCACCCTTCTTCAGGTTGACCAAAATTAACTGTTATTGTTTTTTCCATTGCTAGGTGACTGGGTGTCCTAGCCTCTGTGAGAGGAACTTGTTTTACTCTACATCTTCCCTTCACTCTCCTTTTTCCCTCCTCCTAGCTAATTAAAAAAAACAAACAAACAACAACAACAACAAAAAAAACTCTTTCCTTTAACTGCTCTTTTTTTTTTCTTGTTCTTGTCTTCTTCTCTTCCTTCCTCCTTCTTTTGCTTTCTGAATTCACTGATACTCGTTTGTGAATTATTTTGGGGAAGAAATCTGACTCTGACTCACAATCTGAAGAACCTGATTCACAGAGTCCAAGGACAAAACTTTCCTACTGCCCTTATCTCACCCATGACTGTCTGCCCTTCCTGCTTCTGCTTCACCTGTCACCTTTTGGTGGTTTCAGCTCACTCTCTACAGAGAAATAAAATTCCAGTGGCTGTTCTCCCCCACCAAGATAAGACATGCGATGTTTCTTCCGCTGGTCATTGGCATTGGACTGACACTTCTATCTGACTTGCTGGTGGAGCTCTTGGACACTCCCTTTACACTGCTGGACTTCTCAAGGACTGACTGCAGCGGTCCATGGACTTTGCAGCCAGCTGTCTTGGGACCCTCCAATGCCAGATGACCCGTCTCGACCCTTGGCCTATCAGGCCCTCGCTCTTGCACCTATCAGGCAGCACCCTCAGCCCACCAGGCCTCCCCTCAGCCTCACACTGGCCCTTGCTACTCTTACTTATCACTCACTGTCTTATTCCAATTCTTTTAAAAATGCCTGCATGATACCATTCAGGTTTCTGCCCAAAAGGTTTCTGTTCACACCTACACTGCTTTCCTCTGATAGAAATGGAGTCTTTTACAGACATCAACCCATTTAAATATGGCCATTAGATAAAAAGAAGGGGGAGATGTCGGGAAATTGTAAGGATGTGGTTGAGCTTGGCAGGGCTTGACTTGAGGCCACATCCATCCTATCAGTCTCTCTCTCTCTCTCTCTCTCTCTCTCTCTACTGAGAGGTCAAACAAGGAGGAAAAAAAACCCCAAGGTTTGCCTCATCTTATCAGACTCCCTGCCTCACAAAGCACCCTGCATTCCTGATACGATGGCCTGCTCCCTTATTATCTAAATAATCATTGTTTTGCCTGAAAGATCCCCATCCATTCCATTCCTTTGATCTATCTTCTTTCTACCTTCAAAATCCTCCCTGCCTGCAGGGTATTATTAATCCTACCAGTTAAACCCTCACAACAGTTGCTAAGGAAGTTCCTACCTTTCCCAGCCCCCTTTGCCTTTATCCACCCCTTTCTAAACCAAGTCAAGCCATTTCCATTTCGGACTTGCCACTTCTGGGTCCAACCTTTAAAAGCCTGGGCTCTCTGATCAATGAAGAATCGAATTGTCTCATTATCATGAGTTCTGTTCATGAGTCATCCCCCTCTCGTCACTGAGTGAGTAGCAGCCCAGGCTGGTTCCAGTTGCATTCTCTCCAATCCAGAGAGTACGTGCCTGGGAAGAGGCATCCCCACGCTAGCCCGGCAAATGAAGACACAAGCTATCAAAATATTTGGGACACAGCTAAAGCAGGACTGAGAGGGAAATGAATAGTCATACAATCACATATTAAAGAACAAGAAAAAGCTCAAATAAACGACCTTACTGCACACTTTAAGGACTTAGAGGAAGAGGAACAAAGAAACCCTAAAGCAACCAGAAGGACAGAAATCACTAAAATTAGAGCAGAAATAAACAACAACAAAAATAAGAGAACCACACAAATGATCAATGAAGCCAAATGTTGGTTCTTTGAAAAATTAAACAAGGTTGACAAACCCCTAGCCAGACTCACTAAAAAAAAGGGAGAAGACTCAAATTAATAGAATTGTAAACAATAGAGGAGATATCACAACTGACACCACAGAAATCCAGAAAAATCATTCGAAACATCTATGAAGAACAATAAGCCACCAGGCTAGAGAATCTGGAAGAAATGGAAGAATTCCTAGAAACATATGCCCTTCCAAAACTGAACCAAGAACTACAAAATCTAAATGCACCAATCACAGACAAAAAAATCAAAATAGTTATTAAGAATCTTCCCAACAAAAGAAGTCCTGGACCAGATGGCTTCACAAACGAATTCTACAAAACCTTCAGGGAACGGTTAGTACCTATACTTCTAAAGCTTTTCCACAAGATCAAAGAAACAGGAACACTCTCTTCCACCTTCTATGAAGCCAACATCACTCTGATTCCCAAAGCAGATAGGGACACAACTAAAAAGGAAAACTACAGACCAATATGACTGATGAGCATAGATGCCAAGATATTAAACAAGATCCTGGCCAACTAGATACAGCAGTATATTGAAAAGATTGGTTATCATGACCAAGTTGGATTTATACCAGGAGTGCAAGGCTGGTTCAATATATGTAAGTCAATCAATGTCACTCACCATACCAGTAAAAGCAAGACCAAAAACCACATGATTATCTCAATAGATGCAGAGAAAGCCTTTGACAAAATCCAACATCCATTCATGATCAAAACACTACAAAAATGGGAATAGACAGGAAATTCCTCAACATAATGGAGTCCATATATAGAAAACCTACAGCCAACATCATACTCAAAGGACAAAAGCTAAAAGCATTCCCCCTAAGGTCGGGTACTAGACAGGGCCGTCCACTATCACCATTACTCTTCAACACAGTATTAAAAGTTCTTGCTATAGCAATCAGACAAGATAAAGAAATCAAAGGAATACAGATTGGAAGGGAAGAAGTCAAGCTCTCACTATTTGCAGATGATATGATAGTATACATAGAAAAACCTAAAGAATCCAGAAAAAACCACAGGAAGTTATTAGGCAATATAGCAAGGTGTCAGGCTACAAAATCAATGTACAAAAATCAGTGGTATTTCTTTATGAAAACACTAAATCTAATGAAGAAGACATCCAGAAATCACTCCCATTAACTGTTTCAGCAAAATCAATCAAATACCTAGGAATAAAGTTGACCAAAGAAGTGAAAGACTTGTATACTAAAAACTATGAGTCACTATTCAAGGAAATAGAAACTGATACCAAGAAATGAAAAGACATCCCATTCTCATGGATTGGAAGAATAAATATCATCAAAATGAATATTCTCCCCAGAGCCATACACAAATTTAACACAATACCCATCAAAGTTCCACCAAACTTCTTTAAGAGAATAGAACAAAAACTACAATCTTTTATCTGGAACCAGAAAACACCTAGAATCCCCAAAAGCATCTTGGGGAAAAGAAACAGAAATGGAGGCATCACATTCCCAGATCTCAAACTATATTATAAGGCCATCATCATCATCATCAAAACAGCCTGGTACTGGAACAAAAATAGGCATACATAACAGAGGAACAGAACTGAAAGCCCAGAACCAAACCCCCACACCTATGGCCATCTAATCTTTGATAAGGGGGCCCAAAGTATTAAATGGAGGAAGGAGGCTCTCTTCAATAAATGGTTCTGGGAAAACTGGGTTGAAACATGCAGAAGAATGAAACTGAACCACCTTATCTCACTAGAAACAAAAATCAACTCCAAATAGATCAAGGACCTGGATGTTAACCAGAAACTATCAAATACTAGAGGAAAACATTGTTGGAACACTTTCCCAACTAAACCTCAAGGATATCTTTGATGAAACTAACCCAACTACAAGGAAGACTAAAGCAGAAACAAACCAGTGGGACTACATCAAACTGAAAAGCTTCTACACAGTCAAAGAAACTATCACACAAACAAAGAGAGCCCTCACAGAATGGGAGGTGATCTTCACATGCCATATATCAGACAATAGACTAATAATCAAAATATACAAAGAGCTCAGCAAACATAGCAACAAAAAAAGCAAATGACCCATGCAAAAATAGGCAGAAGATATAAACAGAATATTCACTACAGAAGAGATCCAAAAGGCTAACAAACATATGAAAAATTGCTCCAGGTCGCTGATTGTCAGAGAATTGCAAATAAAGACAACATTGAGATACCACCTCACTCCTGTGAGAATGGCATATATCTAAAAGGACAACAGCAACAAATGCTGGAGAGGCTATGAGGACACAGAACTGCACTGCTGGTGGGAATGTAAATTAGTCCAGCCTCTGTGGAGAGCAGTCTGGAGAACTCTCACAAGGCTAGATATGGACCTTCCATATGACCCAGTAATTCCTTTCTTGGGATTTATACCCTAAGAACTCCATAATACCCAACCAAAAAGAGGTGTGTACTCCTATGTTCATAGCAGCACAATTCATAATAGCTTCTTCTTCTAGCGTTTGCCCTTCTTCCATAGCCAGTCAACAGCGTCAGGTTGAAAGCTGTCAGGAGCTGCTTGTTGCTGGCTTTGAAAGTGACTGGGATCCATGTGGATTCAGTCGGCTAGGAAGGATTGTCAGTTTCCCCAATGAATGGGTACTCACGGGATGCACCATGAGAAGGTCGATCCAATGCATCCCAATATATCATAATAGCTAAAACCTGGAAGCAACCCAGGTGCCCAACAACAGATGAGTGGCTGAGAAAGCTGTGGTATATATACACAATGGAATACTACACAGCTATTAAGAACAATGAACTCACCTTCTCTGACCCATCTTGGATGGAACTAGAAGGAATTATGTTAAGTGACCTAAGTCAGAAAGATAAAGATGAGTATGGGATGATCTCATTCATAAACAGAAGTTAAGAAAGAATAACAGGAAGGGAAACTCAAAGCAGGATCTGACTAAATTTGGAGTAGGGCATCAAAGTAAAAACCCTGGGTTGAGGGTGAGGGTAGATGTTCAGCTTCATGGTGTAGGGGGTGGGTGTGGGTGAGTAATGGGGTGGTGGTGGAGGGGGGATGGCATGGGACACAGTCTTTTGGTGGTGGGAATAGTGTTTATGTACACTCCTATTAATGTAGTCATATAAATCACTAGTTAAGTAATATGAGAGGGGAAAGACTGATTGAATGTCTGAAATTTTTAAAGCACATACTGAGTCTTTTTAATACATAGGCTGAGTCTTTGATATGTTGACTCTTACAAGCTTAGTACAGGGAGAACAGAAGCAACCAGTGGCATAGTTATATGCAAATAATATCAAAGGACATAAAATATGGTTATGATGTGTATGATACAGCAAATCCTAACAAAGGGATATTTCAAAGTTAACCCAATTGCCAAAAAATGTGATTATAGCAATAACTATCTATTGTCTTCTTAAACCCGAAGACAGCAGGAACCTCCCACTTGTTCTATAGAGCCTATATTCCCCCCAGTCCTGGAACCTCTGGGGTGGGGCTTACTTTCATGCATACTTCTTTCAAGTCATACCAAATGATATTGCATCCGCCTATCCCAACCTAATCAATGCAATGAGTACCACCTCAGCATGCTTCACTTCAGACTGTGTCCAGAGACCTCAGGCATGGAATGTCAAGCCTTCACCCTCATTACTCAGGTGAGACCTTTCCTTTCATAGTATTCTCTAATTCCATTCCAGGAGGTTCACTTCCTAACAAAGTCCCAAAAATCTAGACATAGACAGGTCCCATAAGATAGAGCATATGTTCACATGTATCCATAAATTAGGGCAAAATATATACCTGAAAGCAAAAATACACAATAGTCTGTAGTGAGTCAGTATCAAGTTCATAATGAAATAGTGTCTACTTAGACTTAGATACCCTCCTCACCTACTTCTTATCACAGTTCTCTCACTCACTCCAAAGCTAACCTTATCAAAGCAAGGACTGCAAATGCTGAATAAGGGCAAGAGACTGGCATACTTTATCAATGACTCTTTAGTCACTATCAGGCCACTCCATCAGCTGGGGCCCTAATCTGGGAGTTCTGAGATTCCCAAACAGACATGATGGGCCTAGACCTCAAATAAATCCCTCTCTCCATTGTTACCAGTCATTTCTATCAGGAACAATACAACAGACCCCTTTTGGGCCCCCATAAGACCTTGTCCTCAACTTGGATCAACAATGGTAGAGAATGTTCCATCCTCTGAAGGGAGGCTGGACAACATACTCTATGCTACAACTGAGGAAGATGGGTTGATAGTGGGGCAGCCTGGAATGCTCCTACTCATGACCACAGAATGTGAGCTCAGATCTACAGGGATGCAGAGGTCACATAGGCTCCTAAGCTGAATATGGGCCCCAGATCACATCAAATAGATAAGGTTGACAGTCAACAATATTTATACCCCTTCCCCATGTTAGGGAGCTACTCTCTTCCCTGATCCAGCTTTCTGGTCCTTTTGCCAGCCATGACATCATCTCCCCATACAATAACTTGGATCCACCTGCATATCAGATTTCAGGCTCAGGGGCAAAAAGGAAAAGGGGGGGGGGACAACTATAGCCATAGGCCCTTTGGAATTTAACTGAAATATGCCTACTAGCTATCTACAGAATGGAGGACCCCCAACTCTTCATCTGCACTGTTCCAGTCCTTAGGTCCCATGATTGTTCAACAATTTGTTTGGCTTTGTATGTTAACTCTCTTTTCAGCCACCAGGTTCCAGATGCTAGCATGATCCTGACCACACTTCCCTAGACAGACAACCCCAACAATGTGGAGCTCTGCTTCCCCAGAGCCATTCCCCACTAGGGAAAGAGAGAGACAGGCTGGGAGTATGGATCAACCTGCCAAACACCATGTCAGCTCAGAAGCAATTACAGAAGCCAGACCTTTGACCTTCTGCATCCCACAATGACCCTGGGTCCATACTCCCAGAGGGTTAAAGAATAGGAAAGCTAACAGGGGAGGGGATGGGATACAGAGTTCTGGTGGTGAGAATTGTGTGGAGTTGTACCCCTCTCATCCTATGGTTTTGTCAATGTTTCCTTTTTATAAATAAAAAATTAAAAGATAAAATTAAAAATTAACAATAAATGGATAGAACTGGAGATGATTATGCTTAGCCAAGTAAGGAGGTGAAAGACAACTATCAGATGGTTTTGCTCTTATATAAAATTAGAGAAATAAAATGCAAGAACTTGTGAGTAAAACAAGCTGTAAATTAACCACCACCATCACCCACCCAGCCCTCCAAAAAAAGAAATTAAAAGAAAAAGAAGGTGTAAAACTGTATGTGTTTGGGAAGGATGGGAAGCTTTGGTGGTGGATAGAATAAACTGGATAGAATATTATTTTTACCATGCCTGGAAACTGGAAAGAACTGATCAGACATAAATGATGCAAGGACCTACACAACTGGTGAAATGTTTGTGTATATTCATGGGTGAAAATAAAGCAGAATCTCAGTCATAACTAGGAATTCTCTGGATTTGGATTAAAGACCAGCTGGGGATTTTAACTACTTAAGGACCAAGGCCAATATTGTAAAATTGACTGCCTGGAAAGTGCTTCTGCATTGTAAAGTCAGCGATCAGTATGCAGGAGGGAGTGCTTGGCCTTGTGGCTTTACTGAATGCTATTGACAGGTCCAGGCATCTGTGATAGCTAATCACAAAAATTCCAATTAGCTCTTGTCTCTGATCACCCTTTCCACCAGGAGCTTTAAAGGCTGGCATGGACTTGAACCTGGCAGGGACCCACAGGGAGACAGATAAAGTCAGCAGCTTAAGGGCTGTAGCAGGGTTACACCAGACTGCAAAGAGTTCTGACAATGAGCTGCATTTTTTTTTTTTACGAGAGGGGACACATTTTATTTTTTTAAAACAAATGATTTGAAGGGAGGCTTATGACCACATGGTGGGGAGCTAAGGAGTGGGTGGGGAATTACAAAGTTGACAGAATCATAGGCAGCAGCCACATATGGCTCCCTACGGCTCAGCCAAGTGAGAGGCAGAAAAGCTGAGGAAAGTGTCTCTGCGATCCATTTTCCTATTACTAATAGACTAGGCGATTCTTCATTATTAGAGGAAAAACTTAACCCTCCCAAACCTCATATGTCCATGATCCTATACAGATTTCCAAAAGGGGAAAGTTTGGAAGAGCTCTTACTCCCTCTCTCTCTCCACACCACCTCTGGCTTTCTGGAATAAATGATGTAACTGTTTGCTTAGGAAGGAGGATCTGACTGATGTGGCCTGGTGCCATTCACACTCTGCTTTTTTGGATGAGACACAAAGTGACTTGCTCAGTTTCTGGCAGGTGGGAAAGTCTGTCTCCTTATTCTGTCTTGAGTATTAGGAAGTCCATTGTGCCACAAATATAAACTACATGCCAAAGGCTGGAGAAACTACATGCCAAAGGCTGGAGAGATATCCTAGCGTAAGAACACTGAACAAGTATGGCTGGATGGTTCAACCCCCAAATCACCATATGCCAGAGCTGAGTGATGCTTTGGTCAGCTTCTCTCTCTAGTAAAATCTGTAAGAAACAACTATATCCCCCAAATGCTGGTATACTGTTGATGAAATCATTGTGGGGAAATGGTATGAAGATTCGTTAAAATGGAAATACCTTGCAATTCTGCAATATCACTCCTAGACATTTATCCAAAGAACAAGAAAACACAAATTCCAAAGGGTATCTGCACCTGTATGTTATAGCTGCACTACTCAACAAACTATAGAATCAACTTAAGTGCCCATCAACAGATGACTAAATAAAGAAGCTGTGAGAATACCTCTCCATCATTCTCATTACCAAAGATAACATTGACTGACATATGGGTGGGTGGATCTGGCGGTTGACTGTGCTAAGTGAAACATGTAAAAAAGTGAAGGACAACTACTAGATGGTCTCACTCTGACATAGATGTAGACTATAATTAATTAAAACAAATAAACTTGCAAAAAAAATGGAAGTGGGAGGATAGACAGAAGGCTCTCCTTGCTGTAATGGCTCTGGAACTTTCGTGTGGTTGTGATGAGACACACACATGTTGACAGGGGTGAAAATATACTACTAATCTTATAATATTGTAAAACAGTGTTACACTAATAAAAAAAAGTCAAAGTAAAGAATTTCTGGGAGAAAGGTAAATTAAAAGGAAACTATTGACTCAGTCCAGTTGATACTTTATTCTCATCTGATGGACTTGTATATATACCTATATCTTTTTTTTTGTTTGCCTCTGGGGTTATTGCTGGGGCTTGATGCCTGCACTATGAATCCACTGCTCCTAGTGGCCATCTTTTTCCCATTGTTGTTGTTGCTGTTATTGTTGTTGTTGTTGGATAGGACTGAAAGAGGTGGGGAAGATAGAGAGGAGGAAAGAAATATAGACAACTACGGACCTGCTTCACCATTTGTGAAGTGACCCCCTTGCAGGTGGGGAGCCGGGGACTCAAACTGGGATCTTTGCACTGGTCCCTGTGTTTCACATTATGTGCGCTTGACCAGGTGTGCTACCACCCAATCCCCATACATCTATATCTTAAGGCTGAACTCAAAGCAGAAAAAAAAGCAGTGGGTATCCCAAGGTTCCGGTATTCTATGTGTCCTTTAAGAGGCCATAAAGATACCTTTTATACAAAGATACACAAAAATACTTTTAATTTTTGTATAAAAGAGAGGTTATTCAAATGCACGTGTGTGTTTACTATTCTAACTATGAAGAAAAAAAGGGAATTGGAAAAAGATTGAAAGAAAAGTCTCCATAATTCATGTCAATGGCTCTTTTTTTGTGAGCTAGACCCAACAGATATGGTCACCTGTCTTTTAAAGAGAAGCAAAGAGAAGAAGTTGAGGTCTGCTAAAATAAGAAAGAGAGCAGGAGCCGGGAGATGGCACAGCAGGTTAAGTGCACATGGCGTGAAGCGCAAGGACCAGCGTTAAGGATCCCATTTTGAGCCCGACTCCCCACCTTCAAGGGGGTTTGCTTCATAAGTGGTGAAGCAGATCTGCAGGTGTCTATCTTTCTCTCCCCCTCTCTGTCTCCCCTCCTCTCTCCATTTCTCTCTGTCCTATCCAACGACAGCAAGAACAACAACAACAATAATAATAACGATGTTAAACAACAAGGACAATAAAAGGGGAAAATTATAAAAGAAAAAAGAAAAAAAAAGAAAGAGAGCAAGAGTTATTCTTCAGGAATGGTCTTAAGTCTTCATAAAGTGCAAGAGCACCTACCTCCTCAGGTTTCCCACTCCCAGGGTGTGGGTCTCACAGTAAATAGGGACCTAGCCCTGAAGAATGACACAAATCTGAAGAACAAATTTGATGAGAGGGAAAGGTGAGTGCTTTTCTACCTCTCCCTTCAAATATTTTGTGACAGTTTAACAGTGTTGTGTTAATAAGAAAAATGACGGGAGTCGGGCGGTAGCGCCCGGGTTAAGCGCAAGTGGCGCAAAGCGCAAGGACCCGGCGTAAGGAATCCGGTTCGAACCCCCGGCTCCCCACCTGCAGAGGAGTCCCTTCACAGGCGGTGAAGCAGGTCTGTACGTGTCTATCTTTCTCTCCCCCTCTTTCTCTTCCCCTCCTCTCTCCATTTCTCTCTGTCCTATCTAACAACAATGACATTAATAACAACAATAATAACTACAACAACAATAAAAAAACAAGGGCAACAAAAAGGAATAAATAAATATTAAAAAAAAAAGAAAAATGACAAAACCCCACACTAATGTTCTAAATCATTGATACAGCTTCTGTATTATCTTCTTCAATAGCCATAGTTCCTCTGTTTAGCCCAGTGAAGGAAGATTTAACTTTGACACTGCTGTCAATATTCTTGAATAGTGAAATTTCACTTGTTTGATTTGTAAGTTACCTATCTTTATCTGAATCTCTAAATGTAGTCTTTCTTTTCCTCTATAACTTAATGATCCAAGGAGAAATTTTGCTTGCTTAAAAATAATGACTTCACAATTGTTTCTCTCATAGGCTCAGTAATCTGTTTGTTTTTATAACTCCCCAAAGATTCAGGGATGAAAACATTGCCTAGAGCTTTCTTAAAATTTCCTACAATTGTTCCCTTGATAACATGAGGACAGGGAAACTGTGAATAACAAATTATATATATATTTGTTTTTTAAGGGAAGGGATTCTTTGTAAAACAGTAAAATAAGGGTGTCATAAGTCCATATGCCTGGTTAGAGATGTAGCATTTTTCTTAATCTCTATATTATATAACAACTAAAAAGAATCAAGACATTGATCCTGGTGCCATGTAAAGAAATTCTAAAACTTCTAGAAGAGGAAGAAAAAGATCTGTGGAGAAAAATACTTACATAATTAAGTACAGCTGTTTTGGAACAGTGACCAGGGAAATGATTCAGGCAGAAGAGTTCTTACTGACAGGTGTTCTTGTGTTAATTTGGTGAGTTCTAAAACTGGGCACATGTTTGAAGCCCCTCCCTCCCCCACTCTGTGTGTGTATGTGTGTGTGTGTGTGTGTGTGTGTGTGTGTGGTGTAGAGGTTACACTTGTTACCTCATTCCTCATCACTGTAGCCATTCTTGGGTAGCTCTCCTTCCAAGGTGAATGAATCCAGGTCTCCGTTGCTTACTCTTCTTTCAGCCTCAAAGGTATAATCCTCTTCTTTCTCTCTTGCTGCTATGTGTTTGTTCCTCCAGGGGTACTTCTCAAAGACTGGAGGGAGGAGAAACCATGAGACTTCCAAGTGCAAGTGATCTTGATCCCTCCATTAAAGCAGCCAACCAACTCATCTGTCCCTTTTTACCTGAGTTAGAAACTAAAGTATTAATGTCACCCAGACAACAATGTTCCCATGGGATGCTATGGAAGTGGTCTAGCTGAGGTCCCCTTTCAACTATCCTTGAAGAGTACAAGCCTTCCCTACCCTATCCCCATGAAGAAAGTGGTGGCATTTATTTATTTTTCTAGATTTTTATTCCCTTTTGTTGCCCTTGTTGTTTTATTGTTGTAGTTATTATTGTTGTTGTTATTGTTGGATAGGACAGAAAGAAATGGAGAGAGGAGGGGAAGACAGACAGGGGGAGAGAAAGACAGACACCTGCAGACCTGCTTCACTGCTTGTGAAGCGACCCCCCTGCAGGTGGGGAGCTGGGGGCTCGAACTGGGATCCTTGAGCTGGTCCTTGTGCTTCGCACCATGTGTGCTACCACCCAACTCCTGAAAGTCATGGCATTTATTCATAGCAAATCAACATACTCTCCAAAAATGCTCTTCTGGGAGTCGGGCTGTAGCGCAGCGGGTTAAGCGCAGGTGGCGCAAAGCACAAGGACCGGCATAAGGATCCCGGTTCGAACCCCGGCTCCCCACCTGCAGGGGAGTCGCTTCACAGGCGGTGAAGCAGGTCTGCAGGTGTCTATCTTTCTCTCCTCCTCTCTGTCTTCCCCTCCTCTCTCCATTTCTCTCTGTCCTATCCAACAACGACAACAACAATAATAACTACAACAATAAAACAAGGGCAACAAAAGGAAATAAAAAAAAATGCTCTTCTGATTTCCAACTGCCATTAAAAAAAAAAAAAGCCAATCCCTCCTCCCCCACATACACACTTAAAAAACAAAACCTGGAGGTATGGGTGTGCTTTATCATATGTGAGATCCTGGATTTGATCCCTGGCAGCACTTAGAAGAAATAGAAAGGCACTGGGGAGGGGGGAGAGACCTGTGGGAGAATGTTCCAGGGAAGATATTTCAGCATGCCAGGCTTGTTTCTGCCAGGCTTATAGTCCAACAAAGGCATATACAGCCTGTGGTCTCATTCGGCATGGCCAGCCGAGATACGTAACTTCTCCAACCCAGATAAATGTTTGATACCAGATGTGAATGAGGGGGTACTTGATTCACTGACCACTGTAACCATAAATCTGCTGAGATTCCTATAGGAGTGTTAGTACAAAGAGAACTTAAAACAATAGAATGTTAATTTGAGAGACATAATGTCTCTGCTTTATGCAAATTTTTCTGTTCTATTTGTTCCACTTAAACACCATTTGCTCCTTTTTTTTTTTTTTTTTGCTAATTTAAGCTGTTTTAGAATTCCTTTGATGTACCTTACAACTAATAAAAGACAAGAGACCCCAGTGGTTAGTGCTACATCATAGACAGTCCATGTTCAGGCTGTAGTTTGGTGTTAGTCACTGAGCCATTGAAGATTGTGCTGAGTCTTAAGTAGCCTTTCATTATTCCTGTATCAGAAGACTTCAAGTCATTTACACAGAGTGGTGCAGTGATGTCTCACTTCCCTGTCTATCTCTCGAGTCTCTAAAAAATAAAAATAAGAGAATGAGAAAATTGACCCAAGAAAGATCACATGTAAGAAAACACCAGTACAACATGAAAAAGTACAAATTAGGGGGGCTGGGTGCTAGTGCAGTGGTTAAGCACACATGGCACAAAGCACAAGGACCAGTATAAGGATCCTGGCTCGAGTCCCTGATTCCCCATCTGCAGGGGGTTGGTTCACAAGCAGTGAAGCAGGTCTGCAGGTGTCTATCTTTCTCTTCCCATCTCTGTCTTCCCCTCCTGTCTTGATTTCTCTCTGTCCGATCTGGCAACAATGACAGCAATAACAACAACAATAACAAAAACAATGAACAACAATGGCAATAAAAGGGAAAAAATGGCCTCCAGGAGCAGTGTACTCGTGGTATAGGCACCGAGCCCCAGCAATAACCCTGGAGGCAAAAAAAAAAAAAAAAAAATTAGGTGAGGCCAAGAAGTGGTGTATCCAGTTGAGTACACAAGCGCCCTGGCCCCCACCTGCAGAGGTAAGCTTCATGCGTAGTGAATCATTGCTGCAGGTATCTTTTTCTCTATCTCTAACTCTCCATCCTCTCTCAACTTGTCTCTGTCTCTATCCAAAATAAATTAAGAAAAAAATATATTAGAAACTAGGCAGTGGGGCATTCAGTTGAGCACTTACATTACCGTGAACAAGGACCAGGGTTCAAGCCCCTGGTTCCTAACTGCAGAGAGGAAACTTTATGAGAGGTCAAGCAAAACTGTTGGTGTCTTTCTTCTTCTATATCTATTTCCCTCACCCTTCTCAATTTCTCTTTCTACTATCCAAATAAAAAAGAAAGGAAAATTATAAAGAAAAAAATCCCTTCTAGTTGTTAGTATTCATTTTGAAATCAGGTATTTATATTGTCTTCAGTGTTTGAGCTGTTTTAGGACCTCATACGAATTTTTCACAAGAATGTTCTAGTTCAGTCTCAGGACTTCAGAGAATGAAGAGGCATGTCTGACACCAGGTGCTCCAGATTTTAATAAAAATTACCAATCCTAAATATAACCTATAGGTAACATCAACGTGATTATAGATTCAAAATTGTAAGAAAGTCAGAGTGACAGTACTGCAAATTACTTATGGCTCTGAATTTGTCCTAACAAGCAATTCAGAAAATGTACTGAGAACACATTACCCACAAAAGTTATTTACTTTTATCAAATAGCCATTGTTTCAATGCCTGTTCATATTCTTAACACTATATTCGCTGTCTCTGCAAAGAGCCTTGTCAATTACAGTCTTCTTTTCACACTTGCATCCAGGCCAAGAGCAAACTGTTTGAAACACAATGCAACAGTCTGTTTCTTTTAAAGCAAATAAAATAGGGCCATCATTTTTCAATCTTTTATATATATTTTAATCTGAAAACTGACAGGATAAGATTTAGGCTAAAGAGAGAAACATGAAGAAACATTTTCTTCTAGCAGACTGAACAGCACTATATTAACAACACATTGCCTGACGGGTAAGCAGTCAGTTCTTTTGTTTACTAAAATACCTCAATCAATTTTTCTTTTAATGACTTTCATCACCACTACCTACACAGTGCTGAAGGACATATTAGTCTTGAATCTTATCTTTCCTCGTGTTCTTTATTGTTCAGAACAAGCACACACTGTGGTCATGTGATATGCCTTATTAGCTGTAACTGAAGCTTAACGGATATAATTAATGGATTATTCCAACCCTCTCTTTAGCACCTCCATTTCTTTTATCCTTAAAGAGGTGAATTCTAATGGTAGAATAATCAGTAGAGATAAATTAGAGGCATGAAATGCCCCTTGTGACTTACATGTGGCTTATTGTAGTAACAGAATAAATGTCCGTCTGGAGGCATATAGTTCGCCCTGGAGACTAAAAATCAAAGTTCCACTATCTTCCAAAGTCCCCTTCTAGCTGTGTGAGACTGACAAGTCACTTGTCTTCTCTGTTATGCCCTTTGCAAAAATTGCCCCAGGAAGAAAATGGCTTGTCTGGATAATTCCTGAGGTCAATTATGCTTCTTCAAACTTTAACCTTTAATATCACACATTCTAAAATTTACCTCCCATTAAATAGATGTCAGAATGTAATGTACAATTCTACATAATTTAAATTTTATTTCTGGATTTATCAGCTACTTCCTAGTATCTCCACAATTAATAGGAATTATTATTATATTAAGAAAAAGGTCACTGAAAAAGGACAAGTGAAAGAAAAATGCTTTGTGGGGTCTTAAATTACCATAAACTTCACTCAGATATGTTTTTTTTTTCAACCTAGTTACATTTTAAAAATCAAAATGAGTTGATACATAGTTATTACTGTGATGCACTTAAGAAATCTAATCACCTTGGGAGTCAGGCAGTAGTGCAGTGGGATAAGTGCACATGGTACAAAGCACAAGGACTGGCAGTAAGGATCCTGGTTCGAGCTCCCGGCTCCCCACCTATAGGGGAGTCGCTTCACAGGCGGTGAAGCAGGTCTGCAGGTGTCTGTCTTTCTCTTTCTTTGTCTCTGTCTTTCCCTCCTCTCTCCATTTCTTTCTGTCTGATCCAACAACGATGACATCAGTAACAACAACAATAAAACAAGGGCAACAAAAGGGAAAATAAATAAATATTTTTTAAAAATTTTAAAAAATCTAATCACCAAAGTCCAGGTATAGCTTTGTGAGAGAATTTAAAACCATTTATGTAGTTATCTATATGTGAGAAAAGCATATGAGAAAAAAAAAAGTTTTAGGACAAACTACATATAATCTTAGTTCCTTGTGCATCAAACTGTGACTGAGAAAACTCAGTTGACCTTGCTTGGATTAAATAACATATAGGAGAATAAATATGGATACAGATATTATGGAGCAGTTGTTGGGACAGCTATCTATGGAATTCCAGAACTCTGTTAAAGAGAATTTGGGGAAGCACTAATTAATTCTGTGCTAAAGAGTTCACATTCTACAGTGTGACCAGTCAGCTGGTCTCTCCAGTGTGCTCTTGATAGTTATTTAGCAGCTCTGGCAATCAGTTCTGCCAGTTGAAAAGAAGGACAGCAGAAGACCTGGACATCACCTTTCCAGAATCCTACTCCACTAGGGAAAGATAGAAACAGGCTGGGGATATGGATTGACCTGCCAACATCCATGTCCAGTGGAAAAGCAATCACAGAAGCCAGAACTCCCACCTTCTACACCCCATCAAGAATTTTGGTCTATACTCCCAGAGGGAGTAATTAATATTAGGGAATAATGAACAGAGGGTGCTGAACTCCAATCCCATCAGGACCCTGACAACTTAGAAGCCAGAATTACTACCTTCTGTACCCCTAAAACAACCTTGATCCATTCTCCCAGTGGGGGAGAAGTGATAGGAGGAAGAGGATAAGAGGGCTCTGAACTCCAGCTCCGTCAGCACCCAGAGAGAGAGGAGGAAAAGGAGAGGGACATATGAAGGTAGTAATGTTGTCATGAGTGGCTCAGAGGGGAAGAGAGGATTGGATCAGGAAGAAAAATGGGGCAATTATGTATAAATGTAGACAGATAGTTGTAGAGATGATGGCTGGCCCATGAGGTGGCTTGCAGTGGGGCGACTGAAGATTCAGAACCCTGGTGGTGGGAATAGAATGGATTTATACCCGTTGACATATAATTTTGTAAATCAATATTAAATAACTAATAACAATTTAAAAAGAAGAAAAAATGGCCAAATATATGTAGTTATAGAAATAATAATCAAGCCATATCATATCTATGACTCTGGGAAAACTACTGCAGCTTCCAACAGAGGTAATGAGGACACAGAACTCTGGTGGTGGGAACAGTGTGGAATTATAGCCCTGTCATCTCATAATTTTGCAAATCAATATTAAATCACTAATGAAACTTTTATAAAAATTTCCAGAGCCAGAGCAATAGTTCACTTGGATAGTGATCTGCCTTTACTATGTGCACGTCCCAGGTTCAAGCCTGACCCTCATGGCATCTGTCTCATCTAAAAATAAATAAATATAATAAAATTTTCAATCCTACCAGCTAGACATGTCTAAGACTTTATATTGTGATGACAATGAAGACCCTTGGTCCACAGACGTTTATATCTTTTCTTCTACACCCCACACCCTCCTTGTCATTCTCTATAAATAAATCCCAACTGGAGTTAGACCTCTCCTTCCGCCTCCATTTCTTTGTGGCTACTAAACCATGGTAAGGTCTCATTTCAGCTCGAAAAGTCAGTATTTGAGATGGGTGCTTCCAATAAAGGAAATCTGGTTCAGAGCTTCTCCTTCTTCATTCTTTTTTTCTTTTTCTTTTTCTTTTTTCTGAAGAACTGTTCATCAAGTGCTAGGTGGGGGTGAGACAACCACACAAACAAAACCCCTGCTTTTAGTGTCAACTGGTTCAGGCTGTCATTCCAATTTAAAGACACGCAGAGAGCTCATACTTTCTTTATAGTCCTAGCGATTTTTCAAATTTCTGTAAATCTTACACATTAACCTTGAAGGCACATGCTTTTTGAACATTCTTTGAATTCTTTAAATAGATCTGGGGAGGGGTGGATTCAAGGCTGTCTTTTATTAGCACTACCCTCTCTCTCTGCAAATAATAGCCACTTTGCTTTCTTCCCTAAAGAGCATTAAATTGGATCTGTTCAAAGGGAAAAAGCAAGCAGCCTGAGCTAGACGATTTGCTCCAGACAAACCCAAGAGCAAGTAATATACATATGAAGCCATCTTCCTATTATTTATTAAAACACATGTGAGAGTAATGTTTTCCTCAAGTCACCCCTTTAATTAAAAAAATATTTATTGAGCTGCTGCTGTGAGAAAGGCAAAACATTATTAAGCAAAATGACCCATCCTTTCATGAGGATTTATTCTTTTCTGTGACATTAAAATGATTCAGCTCTTCAAAATTTTCCAGAAGCTGCTGCTTCAAGAGACTGCTAGATAAGACCTAATGCTGATAGACCAACAATCACTTAGACGGTGCAAGGGAAAAGGAATCTATGGGTGAGGGTAGATAGCAGATGAGACTTTCATGCTTGTAGCTCCAAGGTCCCAGGTTCAATACCCTGCACCACTATAAACCAACGCTGATACGTGGTTGATATTAGGTGTGGACCTTTCATCTCAGTTCTATATATATAAGTTGTTGATATTAGGTGTGGACCTTTCATCTCAGTTCTATATATATAAGTTTTATATAACTAATTAAAATAATTTTTATTATATTAAAATGCAGTTGCTTAGGACTTCCCCAGATCTCCTGAACTGGAATCCCTGCTTGGTGGTGTCCTAGAATTTGTATTCCTTTTCTTTCTTATTTAAATCCATACAATTGGAAGAACAGTTCTAGAGAATGTTAACTAGAAGCCATAACCATAAAATCTCAGAGGGAGGGGGATAAGGAAGCAACAGTCTTTTTGGCAGTAAAAGATCTCTGAATGCCAGAGATGGGCTGAGACTCTGGGTCATATTTTCCAGGATAAATTTAGTTTATGCAAGGTAACATTTTTGAATGTAACAAAACATCATTCAGCGACATTCCAGTTTCTGCATTTGTACAACTTTGGTTAAATAGATCTTGTCAGTATATTTATTTGAGTTTTTGGATTCACACAGTGCTTTTATCAGATTTTATTTATTTTCCCTTCCTTCCCTTTATTTTTATTTATTATTTATTACTGGATAGAGACAGAAATTGAAAGGGGAAGGGGAGAGAGAGACCTACAGCCCTGTTTTACCCCCTTATGAAGCTTTCCCCCTGCAGGTGGGGACCAGGGGCTTGAACTTGGGCTTAAAGTATGTGCACTTAACCAGGTGTGCCACCACCTGGCCCCTTTCTTTCTTTCTTTCTTTCTTTCTTTCTTTCTTTCCCCCTCCCTTTCTTTCCCTCCTTCCTTCCTCCCTACATTCCTTCCTTCCTTTGTTCTCTTCTTTCTTTTTTCTTCAGTGTACCATTCAAGTCAGGATATTGGTGCTGTTCATGACTGAATCTAGGACTTCTCACATGATAGTCCTGTGAGATCTCTCCCTCCCTAATCTTGCTATTACAAGTTAAACTTTCTTTACTGAAATCCACAGTTTATATAAACTTTGTTTTTCTTATAATTGTGAAAGGAGAAAAAAAGACCATTCCTGGCATATCCATGTCCCATTAATGACCTGTTCATTTATCCATTATGACTATAGCCTTCATACTCCGTGCTATGGACAGCTCAAACACTTTCCTCTCACTTGAAGAAATTTTAAACATTTTGTTGTTAAACCAGAGCACTGCTCTTCAAGAAGAAACTTTACTTCAGGAGTTCTATAGTTAAGAGCCAATTTGCAATGACTAGTGATTTGAGTGCCAGACTCACGTAGGTGAAAGAAATTTGTATTTTTTTTTAACTTCTCTCATTGATTTGTTATTGGTGATTTAATAAGGATTGATAAGATTGTGGAATAGGAGGGGTACAATTTCATACAATTCTTATCACCAGAGTTCCATATCCCCTCCCCTCTTGTATTTCTTTAATTTTTTAAAATTTTTATTTATTTATTTATTGGATAGAGATAGCCAGAAGTCAAGGAAGTGGGGGGAGACAGAGAGGGAAAGAGACAGAGAGACACTTGCAACACTGCTTCAACACTTGCAAAGCTTTGCCTCTGCAGGTGGGGACTGGGGGCCTGAACCCGGGTCCTTGAGCATTGCAACATTTGCTTTCAACCAAGTGTGCTACCACCTGGCCCCTCTTGTATTTTTTTTAAACATCATTTTAATAGGGAATGAATGCAGGACATTATACATACACTATACTACTGAGCCAGCTCCCCGGTCTACGGCTTTTCATTCTTTACTGCTTTTAAGAGAGGGGAAAGCTAGGTCGATGGATGTAAACCAAAGCACCACCATTATAAAATTCCCTTGGTGCTCCCATGGGGTGCTGGTGATGGAACCTAGAGCCTCACACTTTTGTAAGGTTTGTGCTCTCACCTGCGGAATCTCTTCCTGACTTCAGGAATCTGTCCTCTGAATAAGCTACAAGGTGATTGTTCTACACACTACAGTGTTGTTTCCTAACCTGGGGTGAAATGGACTGTAGGGATCAGTTGGCAATAGCAGGAGAAAATAAACAGAAATCATAGTGGAGACCTAAATAAATCAATAGAAGGCATCAATTTGCCAACCTGACTTCCCTGGGCAGACGACCCCACCAATGTGTCCTGGACCTCTGTCTCCCCAGACCTCTGCCCCACTAGGGAAAGAGAGAGACAGGCTGGGAGTATAGACCAACCTGCCAACACCCATGTCCAGTGGAGAAGCAATTACAGGAGCCAGACTGCCCACCTTCTGCACCCCATGATGTTCTTGGGTCCATACTTCCAGAGGGATAAAGAATAGGAAAGCTATCAGGGGAGGGGAGGGGATACGGAGTTCTGGTGGTGGGAATTGTGTGGAACTGTACCCCTCTTATCCTATGGTTTGTCAATATTTCCATAAGTAGATAAAAATAATAATTAGAAGAAGAAGGCATCAACTTTGTATTTACTTGTTTTTCTTATTTATTAAAGAGCTCAAGACTTTGCACTACTCCCAGGCCACTTTTTCATTCACATTGAGAAAAATAGAGAGAGATCACAGCACCAGAGCTACCCCTATACCACAGCACAGGGAGTAAGTCTGAACTATGTGCATAACAAGATAAGAGCCCTATCTGGCAATGCAATGAGTACCACCTCAGCATGCTTCACTTTAGACTGTGTCCAGAGAATGAATAAAGAACAGATGCAGAAATTCAGAAAGAAAAGAAAGAAGGGAGGGAGGGAAAATAGAGCACCCTGTCTCTCTGGCCTTGGGAGCACCCCTCTGTAACAGTGTTTGTACTATGCTATGACATTCGAATTTCTTCTGTTCTTAAAATCTTTAAAATAAACACAATGAGAGAGAGAGAGGGAGAGAGAGATAGAGAGAGATCCCAGAGAGTTCTGATATATGCAGTGTCCTGAGCTAGGAACCAAACAGGGGGCCTCATGTTTATATGTTCCACACATTACCTACTAAGCCTGCCTGGTCACAGTAAGCATCTCTCCAGATGTAGACGAAGGAAGTTGGGCCAGAGAGGCAGTTTGGTGATATCATGCAAGGCCCTTGATTCATGCCCAGTGTAGAATTAAACATACAAATAAACAATCAAACAGGGAGCTGGGTGTTAGGACACCCAGTGAAGTGCACACACATTTCCATGTACAAGGACCCAGATTGGAAGTCCTGGTTTCCACCTGTAGAGTGGGTGTTTTACTAACAGTGAAGCAGGTCTGCAGGTGTCTATCTTTCTCTCTATATCTTCCTTTCCTTTTCTTTCTTTTTCTTTCCTCTTCTTTTCGTTCCTCTCCTCTCCTTCCTCAATTTCTCTCTTTCCTATCAAATATAATAGCAGAAAAATCCCCAAAACAACAACAACAACAACAAAAACACAGGGTTGGGCGGTAGCACATTGTACGAAGTGCAAGGGCCAGCACAAGGATGGCAGTTAGAGCGGTCTCCGCCCTTGTGTGTGTGGGGGGAGGGGGGACGGGGTCGCTTCATAAGCGATAAAGAAGTTCTGCAGATGTCTATCTTTCTCTCCCCCTCTCTATCTTTCTCTCCTCTCTAAATTTTTTTCTGTCCTATCCCACAACAACAAAAATGGAAAAAATAAATAAATAAATGGCCGCCAGGAGCAGTGGATTCATAGTTCAGGCACAGAGCCCCCACGATAACACTGGAGGCAAAAAGAAGATAAGATATCTGGAACTCTGTGGAAGGTGGAACAGTGCTTTGATTACTCCCCCCTCATAAAAACAAAAATAAGAATTAGTCAAGGGAGGTGACATTGTAGTAGAGTGCAGTCCTTGTAATACGTGAGACTCCAGGCTCAATCACTAGCATGACACTTTTTAAAAAATCATCTAATCAGTCTCCTAGATAGGTTAAAACATTTTATGGTTTATCAAGAGTTGCTCTGCATGTAAATTTCAACTGATTTTGATAACCAGCCCAGAAATTGAGTATAACAGATATTTCCCCCATTTTCCAGGTGAAGAAACTAAAGCACAGGCAAATTACTGGCTTCCATTTAAATTTCCACTATGCAGCAGAGCAGAGAGACAAGAAAACAAGGCTTTATAGAATATCAACTATAAAGACGTTAACAGCTTGTCCAATCCTGAAAGCAATGTCGTGCACTGAGTTCTGTTTGGAGGAACCTATTTTAAATCTGAAGAAATGGAACTCTGTGAGCTTATGTAATTTATTCAAGATCCCATCTGCAGTGAATCTGAGTCAGGATGACTACACATTATGTTTGCTTCCCAAACCCTTAAAACACGCTGAAATCATAGGACAGGCTGATAAAAATACAGACTTTAGGGTTCCACGCTCAGAGATGCTGAATCAGGGCACTTAGGATCAGACCCAGGAATTTGTATTCCTGAGGCCATGGGATAGTTCACCTGGTAAGGTGCCTGTGTTGCCTTGAGGGTGATCCAGGTTCAAGCCCCCTTCCTTCCACATGGGAGTGCTTTGGCATTGAAGGGAAAATGTCAGTACTGTGGTGTCTCTCCCTCTCTGTCTCTCTCCCCTCCCTCCACACATGTATGTCGTGAAAAAGTTGTCTAGAGTGGTGAAATAGTGCACACATGAGCCCCTTCACACACACATGAAGATAGATAGATGACTGATACATAGGTAGATAGATAGATAGATAGATAGATAGACAGACAGATAGGCAGACAGACAGACAGATAGTAGGGAGTCGGGCAGTAGCGCAGAAGGTTAAGCACACACGGTGCAAAGTGGTGCAAGGACCAGTGTAAGTACCCCGGTTCAAGCCCCCAGCTCCCCACCTGCAGGGGAGTCCCTTCACAGATGGTGAAGCAGGTCTATAGGTGTCTATCTTTCTCTCCCCCTCTCTGTTTTCCCCTCCTCTTTCCATTTCTCTGTCCTAACAATGACGATATCATCATCAACAACAACAACTACAACAACAATGAAAAACAACAAGGGCAACAAAAGGGAAAATAAATAAAAACAATAAAATTTAAAAAAAAGATAGTTTGGACAGAAGATTACCTATCTATCTATCTATCTATCTATCTATCTATCTATCTATCTATCTATCTATCATCTATCTGTGAACCAGAGCATTGCTCAGCTCTGGTTTATGACAGTGCTAAGGACTAAGCCTAAGATCCCTGGTGTCTCAGGCATGAAAGTCTAGTGCATTAACATCATGTTATTTCCCAGCCCTAAGACTTTGTATTTCTAACATTTGTTTCTGGGGATACTCTTGATGCTGGTCTGGACACCACTCTGCATTACCGTGGATTGTACTATGTATCGTATTAATTGCTCCCTGGATCCTGGTGTCTGTGTGCTCTGTCAGCTGAAATACATTGAAGTAGATTATTCTAAAATCTAAACCACATACAGAAAGTTGATGTTATGTATATATTTGTTGTTACATATATTTTATTTTGATCAATTTACAATGTGGTGCTTCTCATCTCTGTATCCACTCATGTTCCACAGAAATGTAATTGTCACAGAAACAATTCCAGGAAAACAATTTTAGAAGACTTACACTGGAGATTATTAATAAGATTCTGGACATTCCAAGAATATATATACATATATACATATATATATATATATATATATATTTGAATTTTAGTGTTGATTATTCATGTAGAAAAATGTGTTGCATAACTTCTGAAGTCATATGTGGCAAAATCAGTTCCCCAAATTTGCATTTTCAAATTTCAGTTCTGAGTCAGGAAAAAGTAACTTCTCACTTAGCTGATATTTATATTTGGAAGAGTGGCACTGAAGCAATACTTAATAACATTAATTATAATATTCATATCTTGCCATGAGGCTTTCAAGTCACTACTGTCATGTCATCTCTCTCTCAGTGTGGGATCAAGATAGAGACAGAATCATCAGCCCTATCTTGGAGATGACAAGCTTGCACCATGCAGACCTTAGATGACTTGCTGAAGGTCATTTCACAGATACTAAAGTAAGAATCAGAACCTAAGCCCTGGGAATCCTAAATCTCAGGAGATCTCCAGGCACACAACCATTCTTTAATTTAACAGATGAAAAGCTTCTGTACCCCAGGGCCAGAGAAACACCAACTGGTGTGATTCACCAGACAGTGTGACCCAAGCCCGGTGAGATTCAGGATGGTGCTTGAGAACATTTCAGGGAAACAGACAAGAGAGGAGGAGATTCAGGATCTTAGCTGCGAGCTAACAGTTTCAACCACTCATTTCTCTTCCCTTCACACCACCTTGAGAAAATACAAGTTGGCATTTTGTTCCCTGTCATTTATCCAGCTTGACATGGGGGCATACAATCTTCTGAGAAATGTTTTATGAAAACAGCTTCAGTGTAGGTTATCTTTTTTGCATGTGAAGAGACAGGAGACAATTTATTTTCAGATAATAAGAGCCCCATGGGTGTTTATTTAATTAAAATTATAATTCAATTATCTTCTACTGATTTACAGGATTGGAAGAAGCTGTTTAGAGTTCTAGTCCCAAACCGACTGTTCTTCCCTTTGCCATCATTTAAAAATAATCCAATATTCCCAATAAGTGTTCCCTTTGCCCTGCTCAAGGAGTGTGCGTGTGGCGGGGGGTGGTGTGGTGTTGGGGGGCAGCCAGATTGTGTCAACTCACTGAATCTCTCTGGAATATTCATTTCACATATGAATGGAAATAGTGATTCCAGTTTTGCAGGTGTCTACTCCTTCCACATGATGAGGGGCTCTATGGGATGCATTGGATCGACCTTCTCATGGTGCATCCCGTGAGTACCCATTTACTGGGGAAACTGACGATCCTTCCTAGCCGACTGAATCCACATGGATCCCAGTCACTTTCAAAGCCAGCAACAAGCAGACATCAGGCTCAACCTGACGCTGTTGACTGGCTACGGAGGAAGGGCAAACGCTAGAAGAAGAAGGGGCTCTATGAATTGAGAAATTTACATTCTTCTCACGGTTCAGATCTCCACTGCTATCAGAAAGCCAGAGTAACATTAAGAGAGTTTCCAAGTCC
The DNA here is from genome assembly GCF_950295315.1 of Erinaceus europaeus. Taxonomy (NCBI): domain Eukaryota; kingdom Metazoa; phylum Chordata; class Mammalia; order Eulipotyphla; family Erinaceidae; genus Erinaceus; species Erinaceus europaeus. Next base: position 12,619,558 of record NC_080175.1, read on the forward strand.
AGGCTTTGTGGTGGTAGCCAGCTTTCTATTGAATGGGAATTTGAACCAGTTCTTGGAGACTCAGGAAGCTGGTGATCACATCTATGAGTGTAGCATGGAAGATGGATTTAGGAGGAGGCTGAGTTCTCAAAGTTGGCTAAAAATTTCTCAGTACCCTCCTTCCATCCTCTTTACGCTGCACTAGTGCACGGTCCATTATGTCTGACGGATGCCTGTGTCTCCTGGATTCTCTGGCCCACCATAAACACTCAAAGAGCACTCTTGCTGTTCAAGTCTTCACGTTTCTGCTCTACTTAAAGTTCTTCTGTAGTTGGGATTGGGAGATAACTCATCCAGTAAAGAGCATGCTTTACCACAAGGAAGGACCTGGACCTGGATTTGAGCACCAGTTCAAACAGGTATGTGTGCTGGGGATAGTATCAAGGGAAACTCCAAGGATGGGGAGCAGGACTGTGATGTCCCCCTTTCCTTTCTCTCTTTCTCTGAAATAAGAGGAATGGGAAAATCTACCACAGAACATGCAGTGGTATCATACATGCTTATGATTCTGGCTCAACCACAAAGAATCTTCAATAGGTTTTCTGTTAATTACCATGTGTAAGGACCCAGGTTCAAGGCCCCAGCTGCAGGGGTGGGGTGAGGGAGCTTCATGTGTGATGAAGAAGTGCTGCAGATGTCTCTCTTTCTCTCTTCTTCTATCTCCCCACTCCCTCTCACTTTCTTTAAATTTCTGACAAAAAGGAAAAAGGAAAAAATGACCACCAAGAGTGATCATGCAGGCCATGCAGGCACTGAGCAATAATAAATAAATAAATAAATTTCTTTTTTTTAATTTTTAAAAATATTTATTTATTCATTCCCTTTTGTTGCCCTTGTTGTTTTATGGTTGTAGTTATTATTGTTGTCGTCGTTGCTGGATAGGACAGAGAGAAATGGAGAGAGGAGGGGAAGACAGAGAGGGGGAGAGAAAGACACCTGCAGACCTGCTTCACCGCCTGTGAAGCGAGTCCCCCTGCAGGTGGGGAGCCGGGGCTCGAACTGGGATCTTTATGCCGGTCCTTGCACTTTGTGCCATGTGCGCTTAACCTGCTGTGCTACAGCCTGACTCCCAATAAATCGATTTCTATTAGAGTCACATGTGTCTAAAAGTGCACTAGAATCATGTGGGTTTCTTTTTCTACAGTTCACTCAAAGCCCACTGTATCAGACCCTTTAAGATTTGAACCTGGAAATTTAAATTATAAGCTCTATAGTTTTTTCTTATACTCTCTATTAATTATTGAGACTTACTGACTGGAAGGCTAGTCTCCATACACCTTTGCATGACTTTTATTATTATTTACAATGTGGCCTTAACCATGCATTTCAGATTTGCTTCCTTCCTGCCACACAGAATCATTAACACCACTGAAATGTTAGGAAATATTTGGATATGAGAAATAAAATCCAGGGGTTTATGTTTTAGCAAATCCTTCTAGGTTATTTCTACTTTTCATTGTTTTTGAGCTATTGTTCAACTCTGTTATAGAAAGTTGATAATGATACAAGTAATTCCTGCCCATAGAAATGTAATTCCTGTCTGGTGGGGAGCAAAAGGTTACTGCTCTGTGAAGAGCCAGTTTTCTATCTACCTGAAATTCACTTCAGCATTCTTCATTGCCTATCTGTGCACATAGTTCTGGGAATTCTTCTTTGAACTGGTTGTGCCATCTTACTGGTTCTCTCACTCGTTAATAAACTGAAAGTATGTTTTAGAGTCGTATGCAGTCATGATTTTATCTTTAAAGAATTACCCTTTAGTACTCCCAATATACTATAGTTTTTTTTTCCCCTCTTGGGTTATTACTGGGGCTCTGTGCTAACACTACGAAGCTGCAGTTCCTGGCAACCACACCTCCCCACTCCACACACACACTTTATTTGATACAACAGAAAGAGATTGGGAAGGGAGGGGGAGGTAGGGAGAGAGACACCTACATGCATACCTGGTATGAAATGTGCTTTGAATAAATGTTAACTATCACTATTTTCCCACCATATCTTTTTAAATTTTTATTTTATTTGCTAGAACCGAGAGAAATTGAGAGTAGAGATTGCAATCGGCAGAGAGACACCTGCAGCACTGCTTTACCACTCGAAGCATCCTTGCTACAAGTGAGGAGTGGTGCACTGCTGCATTCCCAACCTCTGTGGTGTGTTCTGATTTCCTCTGCCTCCTCACCTCCTCCCAACATCTACCCCTGCCCACTCATTTCTTCTTCCTCTTTTTAAAGATTTGTATTTATTCATTATTGGATAGAGACAGAATTTGAGAGGAGAGAGGGAGATAGAGAGGGAGAGAGACAGAGAGACACCTGCAGTCCTGCTTCACCTCTAATTAAGCTTTCCCCCTACAGATAGGGACTAGGGGATCGAACCTCGGTCTTTGTGTACTGTAACGTGAGCACTTAGCCAGGTGTTCCACCGCCTGGGCCCCTGCCCACTCATTTCTTTAAAGATAAACTATCTCATGGTTTTCATGGCCCAGACCAAACCCATCTAGTCGCCAACACTCCCCAGTTGAGTCTCAGTGTTCCCAGCCCTTGTTCATATTTTCTTAGAGCATTTCTCACCCAGAATCCAAAAAATTCTTATAAGAAACACTAAAAAAGTTAAGATTTGAAATATGACCCCCCTCTGCTCTTTGTGTTTCTGCTCCTTATCTGTGAAATGGAGAAAATTGCAGCGTTAAGTTCACAGGGCTGTTAGAAGAGGTAAACGAATCAATCTATACAAAACACTTAGAATACTACCTGGCATGTAATGTGCTTTGAATAAATGTTAACTATCACTTTTTTAAAAGATATTTTTACATTTTTATTTTATTTGATAGGACAGAGAGAAATTGAGAGTTGAGGGGTAATAGGCAGAGAGGTACCTGCAACACTGTTTTACCACTCATGAAGCTTCCATCTACAAGTGGAGACTAGGCTCGAACCCCAGTCCTTATACACTGTAATATGTATGCTCAACCAGGTGAACCACTGGCTACTCCCCATTGAGTTTTTCTTTTTATTGTTTTTATTTTTTAATATTTATTCATTTATTCCCTTTTGTTGCCCTTGTTTTATTGTTGTAGTTATTACTGTTGTTGTTATTGATGTTGTCATTGTTGGATAGGACAGAGAGAAATGGAGAGAGGAGGGGAAGATAGAGAGGGGGAGAGAAAGACAGACACCGGCAGACCTGCTTCACTGCCTGTGAAGCGACTCCTCTGCAGGTGGGGAGCCGGGGGCTCAAACTGGGATCCTTACACCGGTCCTTGCACTTTGCATCACCTGCACTTAACCTGCTGCGCTACCGCCCGACTCCCTGAGTTTTTCTTATTCATTGCTAGACCTGCTCCATATCTTGGGTGGCAGAGACTAGAGGCTATCCACAAAAACAATTTTTCCTTGTACTATATTTCCAAGCTTCCCTTCCAGCTATCAACAGATATGATAAGAGTTGATATATGTGCTTTTCAAGGCTGGCCCATTAAAAATCTCCACATTAGCTCTTCCAAGTGAAGTTGGCTCCTCCAAGACTTGAATGCTTTCAGTAATCTGGGAAACCAGTTGTTTAAAATGGAGCAGTGCTATTAGTCAGATTTCCTGGATGGTCATCCGTAACAGACACAGCCTTCATCTTCCCCCAGCATCAGTGTCCTGGAAAGTGACAGATTCCTCTAATGACTTCTTTCTCCTATGAGTTCTGGTGAATTACCAAACTTAAAGATGAGTCTGTTTTCCTTCTAGACCAAAAGGAAATAGAAGCTATATGGGCCTCTACTTCCAGAAGGAGCATGCCACTGTGATGCCTTCCCCCCGTCCTCTCAGGTCTGGTCATTCCATCTAGTCTAGAGGAAAATACATTCTCTGGGAAGAGAGCTCTCTCTGTAGAAGTGACCTTAGCCAGGGAAGTTCTAAATTCTCAAAGGAACAACAGACTTTAATTTGTTCTTACAGTTCATGCACAAGGCCAAGGGCATATGAACTTCTATTAGGGGTCTACCACTTGCAAAAAGCAATGGCATGGGCCCCTTTTACCTGGAATAACCTTGACTTAATCACCTTTTGCCAACCAGTGAAGGAACCTGTTGAGTATTTGAAAGCACAGATATCTCTTTACACTTTCCAGAAGAACGACTCATTCAACATTTATATCCCAAAGGAGAGCCACTTACCCAGCTTTTCCTGGAACTAAGCAATCCACTCTGGGATGACAGAGAAGCTGGAGTTTCTAGTCAGGCCTCAGTAAGCACCACAGTTGATCAGTTGATGGGTTGAGTGCAGTCTTGGCTAGCATTTAGTCCATTATTATTTTATGTTTCCATTCTGCAAAGAACACCTCAGGAATAGAAGCTGTGCATAGAATCTGGAGAAGAGAAACACATTGTTAGCTCCTTATCCAAAGAACTAACTGTCCAATGCATCCCTGTTTGCTTTTGCTGTGTTGCTAATCACTTCTCACAACTGTGGGGACTAGGCGTGACTAAAGGGCAAGACACTTGGCACAACAGCTCTTGGCACATAGTGAACTCTCAGAGGTTGTCACCTTCCATCATAATTTCAGCAGTATAGCCATCACTAACAATTCCTCCATCTTTGTTGCAGAGCTGATCAATAGGCACGGTATCTTCTCAAGCATCTAGAGAAGCTTAGTCCCAAGAAACTCTTCAAGTACCTGCAATCAATTAGTTCACGTGAATGTTTGCCAAGTTATTTCTGAACAGTCACCAAAGGGGTCAGTTTTTACTGGGGAAGATGCTTTATTTTCTGGTCTGTGTAGCCAACCTGGTATTCTGGATATTTCTGTATCCATCTTCCCTTCATGAGCCAATAGTCACGGGTGCCCCTTTGCCAACATGTCTTTCTCCTTCAGAAGTTGTGGGTTTAGAGAAGAGGACAGCAGTTCTGCTAGTCCTTGGCAGGAAGTATTTTGCTTTATTTCCCCGGAGGATTGCATCTACTTTGCCTTTCCAGTGGTGCAAAGATAAAGACACAGAGCAGTCTCCAGGGTCAAGTCAAAATAGGCGGCTCAGTTTTCATCAGCATGAGATTCTTTTCCAAGTTGAAAAGAAACAACTCTTTTACTATTGTGTGTGTGTGTGTGTGTGTGTGTGTGTGTGTGTGTGAGAGAGAGAGAGAGAGAGAGAGAGGGAGGGAGAGGGAGAGGGAGAGGAACACATAGGGAAGGAGAGGGAGTGAGAGTTCCTGTACTGAATACAGATTTTAGTATCTTTTTCACAATCCCGGTCCACATCTAAATACCATGTTATGAAAAGTCAGGCTGTTTTTGCTTTTTTTTTTTTTTTCCTCCCATTTTGCATATTTTTCCCCTTGGTGCACATTTCATTTCCTCAGTCGGCTGGGTAGTTATTTGAAGAGCATTTTCCAAAGCAGATGATGTAGCCTAAATGGCCCAAGGGACTGCTCAGTTCAAACCTAAATCAAAAGTCATTAACAAGGGCCTGAGGGCTGTTTGGCTGTGTCACTTCTTCTAGCGTTTGCCCTTCTTCCGTAGCCAGTCAACAGCATCAGGTTGAGCCTGATGTAAAGTTTCGAGACCTCCTTTGAATCTGGAGAGGTGGCAGTCGTTGACTATGTGGGTCATAGTCTGTCTGGAGCCGCAGGGGCAGTTCGGGTCGTCTCTGGCTCCCCAGTGATGGAACATAGCGGCACACTGGCCATGGCCTGTTCGATAGCGATTGAGGAGGGCCCAATCATAACGTGCTAGGTCAAAGCCGGGTTGACGCTTGCAGGGGTCTGTGATGAGGTGTTTGTTCTTTACCTCAGCTGACTGCCAGCTCTGTTTCCAAGAGACTGGAACAGAGAAGTTCAGTGTAGGCGTAGGGGACCAGATTGGGTGACGAGACGTCAAGCTGTGTCACTGAACAGAGTACATAGCCTCCAAGGCTCCCTTGTCCATGGCTCCTGACTGCTCTGCCTGCTAAGCAGGTGGGGATTGAATTGGCACCTGTGCAACAGGCATCTGAGTTGACCTGGTGCCTCCTGGGGCAGGAGCAGCTGGGCCATACTGCCAGCCCTGGAGGGTCCCAGCTTGGAGACAGCATGACTTGACGTGCCCAAGCTGCAAAAGTGAGCCAGAAAAGTTGGGCGTTTAGGAAAGTGAGATTCCCAGGTTATCCCACATATCTGCTGTGAATGTGTATGTAAAAGCAAGGGGATAAATGCTCTTGCTCTCCTTTGGAAACAGAAGGATGAATATGGGATGATCTCACTCACAGACAGTAGTTGAAAAACAAGATCAGAAGGGAAAACAATAAGCAAAACTTGGACTGGAGTTGGTGTATTGCACCAAAGTAAAAGACTATGGCGGGGGCGGGGAGGTAGACTCAGATCCTGGAACATGATGGCATAGGAGGACATACTGGGGGTTGTATTGTTCTGTGGGAAACGTTATGCATGTACAAATTATTATATTTTACTGTCAACTATAAGCCATTAATCCCTCAATAAAGAATTAAAAAAAATATTCTTGTTCTCCTTGTGTTGGAATACAATTAAAATAGATGCAACAGCTCAGCATGAACCAGAATTACATACAATTACCTGGAGGAGCCTGTCTGATAAATAGTAACTGAGTTTAAATCACTGTGTTATGAAGGCTTACAGTATGGTTAGAAAAGTTGGAGAAATGGTCATTGAATAAATTGCTAAGTAATGTGATTTAGAAGAGATACAAATGGCAGTAAGTACCATGAGGGAGATTGTGGAGTTACTGAGAGTGAGAGGTCAGGTGGGGGTGAGGACAGGAGAAGCTATCTGGGGCCCAAGGACCAAACAGATGACAGCTTTGGAAGAAGTGGTTTGGCAGATGTAAGGACTTGGTTTCAGGAAAAAAGAAAAAAAAAATCCCCAGTGGTCTGGCTTGCAGTAATCAGGAGGAGGCAGTTAGACACAAAGGCTGCACTTAGTAAGGCAGAAGGACAAAAGGGCTGGGGAGATAGCTTAGTGGTTATGTAAAAGATATCTGTGTCTGGAGCTCTGATGCCCTAGGTTCAACCCCCAGAATCACCATAAAGCCAGAGCTGAGCAGTGTTCTGCTGGGGAATGAAAAAGAGGAGGAGGAGGGAGAAATGCTGGGAGACAACTTAGAGTTAAAATATTCCCAGGTGTCATGCGTCATAGGTTCAATCTAGACATCCAAAGTGAAAGTGTTCTGCAGTCTTCCTCTTCTCTCCCTCTCCCTCTCCCTCTCCCTCTCCTCTCTCTCTCTCTCTCTCTCTCTCTCTCTCTCTCTCACACACACACACACACACAATGGATAAGTCATTTTTTTTTTTCCTTTTTCTTTCTTTTATTTATTTTGCCTCCAGGGTTATCACTGGGACTTGGTGCCTGCACTACGAACCCACTACTCCTGGAGGCTATTTTTCCCATTTTGTTGCCCTTGTTGTTGCCCTTGTTGTGGTTGTTATTGTTGTTATAGCTGTTTTTGTTGGCTAGGACAGAGAGAAATCAAGAGAGGAGGGGAAGACAGAGAGGAGGAGAGAAAGATAGACACCTGCAGACCTGCTTCACCTTCTATGAAGTGAATCCCCTGCAGGTGAGGAGCTGGGGGCTCAAAACCGGATCCTTTGTGCCATGTGTGCTTAACCCTCTGCACTACTGCCCGACCCCCCCCTTTTAAATTTATTATGTATTTATTTACCAGAGCAATGTTCAGCTCTGGCTTATGGTGGTGCGGGGAATTGAGCCTGAGTCTTTGAAGCATCAAGCATGACGATCTTTTCATATAACCATTATGTTACCTACCCCTTCCCACGTAAGTCATTATTATTTTTTTCTTTATTGGAGGATTTATGGTTTACAGTCGACAGTAAAATACAATAGTTTCTAACATTTCTCAGAGTGTGACAAGGAGGGGGTGGAGCAGGCGAGAATCCTATCACTGAACCACCAATGCCCTGGAGGGAGGGTGTTATGTTGTTAACAGTGGTTATGTAAATAGAATGAAGTGGTTATGTAAATAGAATAGTGTTAAGCAGGGGGGATTTAAACCAAATGAAACAGAAGGTGTCTCATGCATACCAACAGAGAAGAACTTTTCAGTGGCTAAAGCTGCCTAGGAAGCAGGCTGCTCTGGAGGTCAGAGCTCCCCCCCCCCCCATGTTCTTAACTGTCTGACGCTAGATTCTGGGGTCTAAAGTTTAGGTTTGCACTTGCCATCATTACTTATCTCTCATTAGATTCATTCCAGGCTATAGCCCGAGGAACCTTTATCAGATTAGTGTGCCTCTAATCTAATGTTCTTGGATTGAAATATTGATGGAACAGAGCTGAGAACAAACATCTCTAGCTGCCTGAGGCCCTACCCAACACACATTCAAGACTGGAGAGTTTCTTATACCCATAAGCAACTTTAAGATACACTTTAGGGCATTCAGGTCTTAGACATGAATAACCTTTAGATGAACTTTACTGTCTGTGCTGTTCCTGAGAGTATGTGGCATCTGTGTGAATATATTATGAACCACTGAAGGTCCTCAAATACCACCATCTCATTCATTGTCCTTTGCTACAACATTGATAAGAAAGAAAAAAAAAGGGGGAAAAAAGCAATCATGGCCAATGCTGGATGAAATGACACTGTGCTTTCATTATATGTCATTTTGCTTGAAATTCTGGTTTTCAAGGACTTGTGGATGTATTTTTTTTAAGTGACGGTTTGCTTAGCACACAATCTGCTATGAGTAGGCATTTTAGGGGAATTTGTCTTTTTGAAGATTCAAGGCATAGATCTGGGGGAAAGCAAATGTCCTTAGTAATTAAGGATTAAGTAGTCCCATTATATTTACATATAATAATTTAAAATTTCTTTCATTTCACTATTTCTCCTTATACCAAGAAGATGCTTCTGAAGGACTCTAAAAATCTTTTCGGCAATTGCTTCAGCATTTTGGTCCTGGGAAAGGTTACAAAGTGCAAGAGGTCACCTGCCCACACATCACCTATGGAGTCAGAAGTATGGTAACCATCATGCACTGGGCTAGCCCCAGGGACAGCTTTTATATATTTTTGTTACCATTAGAATATTCTTATTGAAGTTAAGCTAAGGTGGAAAAAAAAAAAATCTAGCACCTCAAGGAACCACTAACTAAAAGCATTGAAACACAGCAGGCAGAAGTAATTTCTTTTGGAAAATACTGAGCATCCAGCAGCTCACCAGAGTCTACCTTCGTTTCCACTACTGTGAGTCACCTGGAGCCAGGAGCCCTGCGCTATCTTTGGGTTCCTGTTTCCCAAAGGCAGATGTTTGTGAGTTTGTTTTCCTACTGACAGAATTGCAGAGATGGGATTCATCTCATCACAGAAATGTTGACATTTAGAAAATGAACAAACTTTGTCTCCTGGAAGTACGGAAGAGCTAGAGGAGGGAACGTCTCAAAATAAATAATCAGTCGGGGGGTAGGTGGTGGCAAACCCATTGAGGTGGGCGAGGACTTGGGTTTGAAGCCCCTCTCCACCTACAGGGAGGAAGCTTCACTATCAGTGAACGGTATGCGCAGGTGTCTCTTTTTCTCTCCCTCCTTTCTAAAGAGCCCCATTCTTTTAAAAAAATTATTTATTTATTACAGGATAGAAACAGAAAAATTGAGGGGGGAGAGGAGATAGAGAGGTAAAGAGACAGATGCCGAGAGCCCTACTTCACCACTCATGAAGCTGCCCTCCCCTGCAGGTGAAGACCAGGGGCTTGAACCCCAGTCCTTGTGCACTGTAATATGTGCATTTAGCCAGGTGTGCCACAGCTGGCCCCCCTCTCTCCCTTTCTATCTCCCCTCCCCCTTTTAATTTGTGTCTGTCCTGGCTAATAAAAAAGAAAAAAAAAGAAAGATAAAAATGACCCTGGAGAGCAGTGGATTCATCATGCAGGCACTGAACCCCAGCAATAACCCTAGAGGCACAAAAGAATAAAAGATCCACGACCTGCCAGTGTCCAAGTCCAGTTAAAAAGCAATTACAGAAGACAGAACTCTTGCCTCTGCTCCCCAAAAAGAATTTTGGGGTGTCTGTACTTCCCCAGAGGGGGACAATGTTACGGGAAATGACCAGAGGGCTCTGAACCCTAATTCCTTCAGGACCCTGAAAGAGAAGAGGAAAAAAGGAAGGACCCTGGGAAGTAGCAGTAGGTGTAGTTGTGACTTAGAAAGGAAGACAGGACTGTAGGAAAAATAAAAAGGACAAATATATATGTATATGCATATATATATTTGTATTTATATATATACATTTATAAATATATATATATACATACATATATATATATATTTCCAGTGGAGGGAATGGGGACACAGAACTCTGATGATCGGAACAATGTGGGATTCTATCTCTGTTATCTCATGGTTTTGTAAGTCAATGTTAAATCACTAATAACAACAACAACAACAACAACAAAAAGATCCACAACCTTGCACTTTAGCGTGTCCTTGCAGATATAGCCCCGGTTCAAAGCTGACACTTGAGGATATCAAAGTTACAGATGAGGTTCAACTGACAAAGCAGAAGTCCCAGAAAAAGGCCAGTGACAAAAGTATTAAAATCACCTTCCTCTCTCATAGTTTGATCTGCCAGGTAAGAGATGGGCTGTGCATGTCAAAATAAATAAATCAGAAAGAGAAGCATGCCTACTGACTGACCTCACTCATGGGTAGGACTTAAGGAACAAAAGCTCCCAGGACAACATTATCTCAAAAAGATCAAGGATGCAAATAAGGTGGAGGGTGGGGGCGGGGGAGTTGAGAGCAGAACAGAAGGGCCTTGGAGGGCAGGGGTAGATAGCATAATGGTTATGCAAAGAGATTCTCATGCCTGAGGTTATAAAATCCCAGGTTCAATTCCCTGCACCACCATAAACCAGAGCAGTGCTCTGGGGGAAAAGAAGCCCAGTACTCTACAGTGGAGGCAGATAATTTGTTGGTGTGGTGGGTGAAGTAAGCTGACACTTACTTTTTTTTTAAATATTTTATTTTATTTTATTTTATTTATTTATTCCCTTTTGTTGCCCTTGTTGTTTTATTGTTGTAGTTATTATTGTTGTTGTCGTCGTTGTTGGATAGGACAGAGAGAAACGGAGAGAGGAGGGGAAGACAGAGAGGGGGAGAGAAAGATAGACTTCTGCAGACCTGCTTCACCGCCTGTGAAGTGACTCCCCTGCAGGTGGGGAGCCGGGGTTCGAACCGGGATCCTTATGCTGGTCCTTGTGCTTTGCGCCACCTGCGCTTAACCTGCTGCGCTACAGCCCGACTCCCGCTGACACTTATTTTAAGGAGATGTGAAAATGTACTTCTATTGCAGAGGAAACAGATTCCCACTTGAGGTTAAGCTGTTTTCACAAGACTATGTATTCTGGAGGAACAAGTTCATACCTCTTCCTAATGTGTGTTACACCACACTCACCACCACCAAAGTATGAATAACCACCACCACAGTCTTCTGGACCCTTCTACCTTTTAAAGTCACTCTACTCCCTTTGATGGCCTGAGTTCTGCATTAGAATATTATCAGGTGGAGGTGGGGGAATCTGCTGGAGTTGAGAGAGAGTTCACCTGGTAGATGACATACCTTGCTGTGTGTGAGGTCCTGGGTTTGAGCCCCAGAACCACATGGGAACAACATGGACAATACTGGGAGAGCTCCATGGAAGGTGGGATGGTGCCATGGCCCCTCTTCTCTCTCTCTCTCTCTATATATATATATGTGTGTGTGTGTGTGTGTGTGTGTGTGTGTGTGTGTAGATAAAGATATGTCTTTTTCTTTTCTATCTCCTTATCTCTCTCTCTATCTCTCAAATGTGAAGAATAAAAAATTGAGCCAGAAAGGCAAATCAGAATTAACTCAACAAGACTCACTCCTATTTAATTTGCTTCTCAATGAACTAGTGACATCTGCACCAGATTTCCTAGCCAAGATGCTTAAGTTCCACTTACATACTAGTCAGAGACTAGTCAGAGCAGGCAGGAGTAAAAGGCTGAGCTGGTTAACATACCAGTGGCCTCCCATTATATTGTTTTGTAATTGTCCAAGACTGTGTAGGAGTTTGATGGGTATTTTTGCAATAAATGAATGAAGTCTAAGTAACCACATTTTGGGGGGGGGGTGTATTTCATTAGTGCCTAGGCAATAAGACTACTGTTCTTATCTACTCTTCCCTTCTAAAGCAGTGCTCCTGCTATGCTCTGGAGGGCCATGCCATCCCTTGGCAACAGGAAAGGTGAGATCCACCTGACAATGTCTGTATTTCTGTAGTGCTTTCCTCTGAATCATTCTGCACCTCCACTGTGTGAGCAGAACTAGGAGGACTGGACAAAGGTAATGACTTGCTCAAGGCCACCACACAGGAGCTGCTCGACCAGGCTTGGAGCAGGCTTCCCTGCTCACTAGCTGACCCTTTTGCATCGTGAGGTCCCACCTTCTTTGTCTCCTGCTACCATCTACTGCAGTGCAAGTCTGTGAACTCTACTTGTTCCCAGGACCCCTGGTAGCTATTTCCTTTACATACATACATTTCCGGCGTAACAATCACTCCATCAACCGCTTGAAGCGGGAGGATCTGAAAGGAGGGCTATTCTTTTCCATAAGCACAACCATTTATGCTCACAAATAGTTGTGCCCATAATTGGCTGATGGAGAGTGCAATTGGCCACATGTGGGCACAATTAGTCACTTGCCCCTTATTTGTAGAGCATAATTATCAAAGCAGGCAATTTTATAGCTGCGGGTAATTGTACGTGCACGAGAGGAGGACGGGTAGGAAATCTGGTCCCTAATTATTTTTCATATCATTCTTTCCAGAAAGAAAAAAAAATTGCATTTGGAAGTAGAGGGGATTTTCTATTTTCAGCCACCCGCTTGGATCAAATTTCAGATCTAGTTGTGGGGGAAAGAGGCAAAAAGGCTGGGCCTGGGAAGAAGGAGCCAGGATCTTGTGTACCAAACAGAAGTCTGCAATGTCCCTCGCCAGAAAAACCCCGGCAGCCAATTACCCTGGACGGAACACCAAGGCCCACCTGGTGGTCAACCATCTGCCCGCGCAGACAATAAAGCACAGTCCCGATCCTTCACCGTGATCGTGTGTCACTTTCGCTTCAGCACTTTCACCGTTTCTCCTCGCTTTGAGGTTTTATCATCTCAGAGATGCCAGTTGGCGTGGCACAGTCGGTGATTTCATTCGCTGCTGGAAGTGGGTCATTTAAAACGCTGTAACAATACCTTTAACTAGTCATTCATCGGGGGGATGTACATAGAAGAATAAATTGAGAACACGTCGCTTTGTGGTTTTTCCGAGACCTCAGATGGCAGGGATTTTATAGCCTCAGCCGTGCCCCCCTGCCTCTCGGGTTTAAACAGCTCCGCACAGCTCTTCCCACTCTCCCACTCAATCACACAAAAATACACTTGCAAACAGCAGATCCTAAAAATACATGTCACATGCGAGCACAAGGAAAATTATTTCTTAACATGAATTGACTCTTTAGGAATATGTAAGCTGAATAATTTTTTAAACTCTAAGTCTCCTGCTACTCTAGCCTTCATCAGTGACTCTAAGAGGGTAGCGTGGAGTGCCAGGGGTGGGGGTGGCTGTGTGCCCAGTGACTGGGGGCGGGGGCAGGCTTTCAGGCATTAGAAAGACCTGTGTCCCAGCTTGGTCCTACCACTTGCCAGAAGTGGGATGAGGTTATTTCACTTCCTGATTCCATTTCCTCATCTGTGAAATGGGTCATTCTGATATTGAAAGGAATTTAGATGATGTTCTTAACACAATGCCAGTCACATTGTAAGAGTCTCCAATAAGTGACACCACCATTAACATTAAGAACCTTGTTTTGAAGGGAAAACACTAAGCAGAACTTGGACTGGAGTTGGTGTGTTGCATCAAAGGAAGACTCTGGGATGAAGGGGAGGGGAAGGTTCAGGTCCTGGAACATGATGGCAGAGGAGGACCTACTGGGGGTTGAATTGTTATGTGGAAAACTTGGAAATGTTACAAAATATTGTATTTTATTGCCAACTGTAAACCATTAATCCCCTAATAAAGAAATTTTTAAAAGTATCTATGTGGACTTCATGTTCATAGATGTTGTATTCACAATACCTGAAATATGGAATCAACCCAAGTGCCCATCAACAGATGATTAGATAAGGAAGTTGTGTTATAAATAGTCAATGGGAATTACTCTGAAGTTAAAAAGATGATATTCTATTGTTCATGGCAAAATAGATGGAATTGGAGATGACTATACTATATGAAAGAAAAGGTGGGAGTTGGGCGATAACGCAGCGGGTTAAGCACACGTGGTGCAAAACGCAAGGACCTGTGTAAGGATCCTGGTTCGAGCCCCCTGCTCCCCACCTGCAGGGGAGTCGCTTCGCAGGTGGTGAAGCAGGTCTGCATGTGTCTCTCTTTCTCTCCCCCTCTCTGTCTTCCCCTCCTCTCTCCATTTCTCTCTGTCCTATCTAATGACAACAATAATAACTACAACAATAAAAGACAACAATAAAAAACAAGGGCAACAAAAGGGAAAATAAATAAATATAAAAAATAATTAAAAAAAAGAAATAAGAGGTGAAAAACGACTAAAAATGTTTTTACTCATATGTGGAATACAGATGACTAAAGCAAATAAACTTGCACAATAAAATAGTTAAAACAAAAGGACCTTATTTTAAAAAATAAAAAATAATTCTTCAGATTATGTTGGGAAGGAACTCAGGAGAGACTTGAGCATGCAAAGTACTACTTGTCTCCCAGGCTATTTTTTTTTCTTTTCTTTTCTCTCCTTCCTTCCTTTCTTATTGCCACCAGGCAGAGTTATCTCTGGAGCTTGATGCCTTCACATCAATCCACTGCTCACAGTGGTCATTTTTTTAAGGGGGCAGGAAAAGGAGGCACACCTACAGTACTGCTCTACCGCTCGTGAAGCTTCCTTCTTGCAGGTGGGGATTGACAGCTCGAACCCAGGTCCTCATACATAGCAACATATGAGCTCTATCAGGTGAACCATCACCTGGACTTTTTTTTAAGCCTTTTTCACCCTATCGATAGTGGATCAGTGCTGTGATCCACCCCCCGGTCCAATTTTGTCACTTTGCATTTTGTTTTTCCCAACTAGGATATTGCTGGGAATTGTGCCTGTGGAACCCCACCATACCCAGTGACTATTTTTCCTTTCTGATAGAGAATGAGAAAGATAGATGGGGGAGAGGGGCTGAGAGAAAAGAGAAGGAGAAACATCTGAAGCATTGCTCCACCATTTGTGAAACTTCCTCCCTACAGACAGGAACTGGGGGCTTGAACCCAGGTCTATTTGCATAGTAACATATATAACAGTATAACATATACACTGTACGAAGTGCATTACCACCCAGCCCTTCACTCTTATTTCTTAGAAAGAGGAAGAGACAAATACTCAAAGAGAGAAGGGACCCCACAGCACTGATCCACTATCGATAGGGTGAAAAAGGCTTAAACCCAGGCCCGGTCACGTGGAAAGCATCTGCTCAATGTGGTGGGCTATCTTCCAGCCCCAAGAGACTTATCCTTTCACCTAGAACATACCTCATCTGTCCTGGTCACAGGACACAATCACAGCATATGTCCCTCCTAAAGGCACAGGTGTGACATCCTGTTCATCTTTACAGTGCACCGAGTGTCAGAAGATGCTTACACCCGGGGATAAATGTTGACCGCCAGCCTCACATGTCACATGGCACTGACACATGGGATGCCGACATCCACTGCCACCTTCTACAGCTTCTAAACCTGGACCCTAGTCTGGACCCTCCTCCTTTCCTCTGTAGCCACTATCCTGGATCCAGGGGTTCTCTCTCACCTCCCTTTCTTCAGCTTTTGGATCTTAGCAGTCACTCTACCTCAACCACTCTCTAGAGTCCCTCATCCCTCAAACCCAGGGCATCACTAGACTTTGATTTTCTTTTTTTCCTTTCCGTTGTTTATTCCACCCTTCTTACTTTCTACCCTGGGGAGGTGAGGTAGGGGGCACTATTGTGTGGTTGCATTCAGGGAACTTCTGTTGGAACTAGTCACAGTGGAAGTATTTTTATTAAGAAAATGAGCAAGAGCAAATATTATCTATCAATATAAAGCAGGATTATACATACACCCCTAGGAGAACCAGTTATAACCATTTTTTCCAGTGTAATACCAACTATACTTCATATATTTAGCCCTTGCCCCTAGTTCTTTTTTCAATATTTGTGTGTGTGTGTGTGTGTGTGTGTGGTCCATTAGCCTGTAGGATAGTTTTCCATCCTTTCACTTTAAGTCTGTGTTTATCTTGTTGGGTCAAGTGGGATTCTTGCAAGCAGCATATGGTTGGGTTATGTTTTCTGATCCATCCTCCCACTCTGTGCCTTTTGATGGGTGAGTTAAGAACTCTGAAAATGTCCAAGAGGCCAATATTTTTATTTACTTGTTATTGGATAGAGACAGAGAGAAGTTGAGAGGGGTGGGAGAGATAGAAAGGGAGAGAGACACCTGCAGCCCTGTGAAGCTTTCCCCCTGTGGGTGGGGACCAGCAGCTTGAACCGGCACCTTTGCACTCTGTAGTGTGTACATTTAACCAGGTACGCCCCCGCCTGCCCCCGCCTAGTTCCCTCTCACCAAATAATTGTCCATTACCCCTTACTGATTCCACTGACCTCCCCATTTGTATCCCAGAATTTGTCTTATAGCTATAGATGCAGTGCTGCCCTTGGACTGTCTGCAGAGTCTGCTCTCCCAATTGTTCCTGTTCTGACATTCTCTTCCTCTGATTCCGTTCATTCCTCTTGCCATCCATCTCTCACTGACTCCTACAACCCACAGCTGATGGTCTCTAGACTATATTTATTAGGATGATATTCACATCATCTCTTTGAGAGATAAAGAGGATAGAGAGGTTGAGAGAGAGAAAGAGAGAGAGAAGATCATATACAGGTCTTTTAGTGGCTGGCAACTGGTTCCTTTAGGATTTTTTTAACTTAGTTTTTAATACTAATGTAATCCCTCAGGCAGTGGCTTTCAGGTAGCATTTGATGCTTTCTTTGGTCACTTCAAAATGAAATTCTTTACCATGTAGCACCGCATAGCTCCCTTAATGTGTCTCAACTTTCAAGTGTTTACCAAAACTGATAGAGCTCTTCCCTGAAAGAAGCAAATGATAAAGCCCTCAGTGTTCCCTTTCTGATTATATAGCACCAGATAACAAACTCAGGATGACATGAGTGACACCTCTGCACCCCAGTTTTTCCTTCTAGAATTTTCAGCAATGGGGAGAGATATAACTGGGCTGGAGTGGAGAAACAGAGAGTGGGAGACCACAGCACTGCCACACCATCGATGGAACTCCTTGGTGCTGTCCTTGGTGCTCTGAATTGAAACCAGGGTGTAAATACGGTAAAGTGTGTTACCCATGGAACCATCTCCCAAGTGATGCCTTTAAAAAAAAAAAAATCAAAAATCCATATAGCAAGGCATCTATCACAAGAATAATGGATCTCAAAGTTGTTTGACCTATACCTGCTTTTGACATTCAGTGCTCCACTGTAGAAAGTTTTCTAGGCCTGAAGCTGAGGCTGGAGGGGCAGAGGACTGGGTAGGAGAAAGGTCAAAGAGAGGCAGGAATGAAATGAAAGAATAAGAGTTATTATGAAGGGCACTGCAGCTGCTCTCTGACTGCTCTGCACGTGACTAAGGGAGAGAGAGAGAACAGACTGAGCTGGGCACATTAACCTGTTCAGTCCTTGAAAGTTGAAGGGTTTTTACACACACACACACACACACACACACACACACACACACACACACACACACACACACACACACGTAGCTTTCTGATGTTTTCTACAAAGTCTTCAGTATTGATCTGGGCCTGTGTTTCATAATGGGGCTGGAAAGAAATGACAGCTGCTCCTTTAAAACAGAAGCACACTCTCCAGCTGGAGACAGCCCCTGCCACCCCCCCATACTTATAATTGTTTTATGCCCAGCCCAAATCCATCATTTCTGTTGTCAGCTAGGCCTCTTCAGGCATCTGGATTTGCGACTTCTAGCCTAAGGGAAACCCAGGAGCTTATCCACATTAAAACATTTCCCCCAGATTGATGGTTTCCAGAAAATGGGAGAGGGGCAGCTGGTGGTACACCCAGTTCAGCAAAGACCAAGGTTCAACCCCCCACGCCCCAGCCCTTACCTGCAGGAGCAATGTTTCACAAGTGGTAAAGAAAGTCTGCAAATGTCAACCTTTCTCTCTTCCTCTCTTTCTCCTCCACTCCTCTCAATATCTCTCTGTCATATCAAATAAAATAGAAAATAAAAGAAAAAAAATAAAGGAAGAAATGGCTTTTGCAAATGATGGATTTGTCATGCAGGCAACCAACCCCCAGTGATAACCCTGGAGAGAGAGAGAGAGAGAGAGAGAGAGAGAGAAAGAGAGAGGAGGCAAGGGAAAAGGAATATGGGGGAGTATCTTCATTTCACTCATCTGTGCCTTTTTATATAAAGTAGGTGCTCAGTTAGTTAGAATGGCAGGCTCACTGTATTGGATTAAACATCTGAGAAATACAGAGTGACACCCTAGCAGGCCTTGTGGAAGTACAGGTATGTTGGTGTTACTGGGACATGAGCATAAAATGTCACTCTAAACACTTTTGCTTTGAATCCCTCTGTAATGAGTGGGACCTTCGTAGTGGAGTGTTTGAGACTAGGTCATTTAAAGAGCGCTCATTAAAATAGGTAGTGTAGGGAAATGTTCAGTGGACAGAGTTCTTACCAGTTCAAGACTTAGGTGCCTAATAAAACATACTAGTCACTTAAGCCTAGTAAAGCCAGTTACCACAAGGCCAGGGAGATAGCTCAGTGTGTTAGAGAATAGAATTTGAATGTCTGAGGGCCCAGGTTTGAGCCCAGGTGTTATCATAAGTCAGAGTCTCTCTCTCTCTCTCTCTCTCTCTCTTTCTTTCTCTCTCTCTCTCATAAAAACAAACAAGCAAAATTATGATGATGTTGTGTATGATAATGAAATAGTGTCTTCTTAGACTTAGATACCCTCCTTACCTACTTCCTAGTACACTCCCCTCAGTCACTCCAAAGCTAACCTTATTAAAGTGAGGACTACAAAAGCTGTATAAGGGCAAGAAATTGGCGTACTTTAACAATGACTCTTTAGTCACTATCAGCCACCCCATCAGCTGGGGCCCTAGGCAGGGAGTCCTGAGATTTCCAGACAAGATGGGCCTAGACCTCAAATAAATCCCTCTCTCCATGGTTACTGGTCATCTCTATCAGGAACAACACAGTAGACCCCTTTGTGGGCCCCCATAGGACCTTGCCCTCAACATGGATCAACAAGGGTAGAGAATGTTCCATCCTCCGCAGGGAGGCTGGACAACATACTCTATGCTGAGGAAGATGGGTTCTGAAACCAGGGCACCTTGGAACATTCCTACTCATGACCAAAGAATGTGAGCTCATATCTACAGGGATGCAGAGGTCACATAGGCTCCTAAACTGAATATGGGTCCCAGATCAGATCAAATTGATGGGGTTTGCAGTCAACAATATTTACACACCTTTCCCATATTTGGGAGCTACTCTCTTCCCTGATCCAGCTTTCTAGCCCTTTTTCCAGCCATGACATCATCTCCCCAGACAATACATTGGATCCACCTGCATATCAGATGTCAGACTCAGGCGAAAAAACCAAAAAACTAGTATAGTCATGGGCTCTTTGGAATATAACTAAAATAGGCCTACTATCTTCAAAATGGAGAGGCTCCAAATCTTCATCTGCAATAGTCTAGTCTTTAAGTTCATGATGAGTCAACAATCTGTTTGGCTTTATATGTTAACTCTCTTTTCAGCCACCAGGTTCCAGATGCTAGCATGATGTCAACCAGACTTCCCTGGACAGACAACCCCACCAATGTGTCCTGGAGCCCCGCTTCCCCAGAGCTCTGCCCCACTAGGGAAAGAGAGAGGCAGGCTGGGAGTATAGATCCACCTGTCGACGCCCATGTTCAACAGGGAATCAATTACAGGAGCCAGACCTTCCACCTTCTGTATCTGACAATGACCTTGGGTCCATACTCCCAGAGAGTTAGAGAATAGGAAAGCCATCAGAGGAGGAGATGGGATATGGAGTTCTAGTGGTGGGAATTGTGTGGAGTTGTACCCCTCTTATCTTATGGTTTTTGTCAGTGTTTCCTTTTTATAAATAAAAATTAAATATATATATATATTTCAAAAAGAAAGAGAAAAGAAAATGAAAGAAAATGGGAGTAAAGAAAAGACTAGTTGACTTCTGTGGGTTCTGGTCTACTCATCTGAAAAAGCAAAGAGGTCCCCAGTGATGGTGTACCTGGTTAAGTGCACATGTTCCAATGCACAGGGACCCAGGTGTGAGACCCTGGTCCCCACTTGCAGAGGACTTTGAGTGGTGAAGCATTGTTGCTAGTGACTCTCTGTCTCTCTCCTATCACTTCTTTCCTTCTTTATTTCTGGCTGTCTCTATCCAATAAATAAATAAAAATAATAATTTTTTAATTAATAGCAAAGATATGGTGGTGTACTGAACATTATACATGATTCAGTCATAATTCCATCCAGTAGAAAGTTTGGTTAATCCCAGAACCGTATTTTTTATGCATTAAACACAGGGGGAATGCATAAAGGACCTTGAGCAAGCACAATTCCACAACACCACTTCCCTGTCCCATATTTCTATTCTTTATTTAAAATTTTTTTATCTACTTTTTTAGTGAGAGAGACCTCTGCTCTACTCAGTTCTGGCATATGTACTGCTGGGGATTGAACTCAGGACCTCATATCTGCAAGCTCTGTGCTCTACCACTGAACTATCCCCCTAACCTCTACTCTTTATTTCTGAGGGGGGGGGGGGAAGGAGAGAGACACTCCAGGAGAGTCTCACTATCCGTGGAACTACTTTGGTGCTCTTATGTGACCCTCAAATTCGAACCCAGAACTTCTCGTATGGCAGGACATGTATTCAACCCCTACCTGGTAAGCTAACTCCTGGCCCCAATCCCAGCACCATTACTGCCAATGACTTTATAATTCAGCTTGTCACCAGCTTCAAAATAAGTTTGAAACTCCTAATTAGAATAATGAACTTTGTATATGTGATGCAGAAGAGGTGGGAGGTGGTGAGGGTGCTGTACTATCACCATTTTGCCTTGTGCTTTACAAAGCCTGGCTGAGGTTGGTTAGGGCTCTGGGACTGCTCGGCTTCCCTGAATCACTGCTTTTCACTAAGGCATACGGGGAAGCAAAAGTCCTGCACGGAGATTAATGAAGACCTGTGTTACACCACCTTCAAAGCATCTGCCTGCTCTCAGAGCCATGCACTGGCTCTCACACTAATTAGAGCGGAACAAAATGGATGCCTTTCCTTTTCGGTAGGAAATTAAAAACCAGGAAACTGTTCCCCCACCTTCTGATGTAACCTGACACTGCGGTGCATAGGAAGCATCTCCCCATATTGAAATGAAGGATAAAGAAAGCACCAAGGTGCTAATTGAATTCATCCCTTCTCCTTTCCCAGAAGCCAGCAAAACTGAACTAACAAAGCATTTTTAGTTCTCAGAGTCTAAATAATCCAAATGGACCCATCTCAAATTAAAGTCTTAAAACAAAAAACAAAAAACAAAAAGAAACCGGAAACTGTTGCCAATCAGATTTGACGCTTAATATTGCTGTGTGCTCACTGGTCCCATAGAGGAAACTCCCCCCAAAAGCAAGCCAGAGTATTATTCCAGCAAATAATTTGTTTATCACACAACCAAAGATGTAAACTCTGTGAGAGTTTAATTAAAAACTGCTAGGAACACTCCTATCAAATCAAAAGAAATGAACAGAAGTGAATTTCTTAGATAAACACAGGTATGGCCCACTTCGTTCATTTCAAAGCTCTTAGAACATTAGGACTGTTTAAGAGCATTAGTTCTAAATTTTTCTGATGAACAGTTGTCATACAAAATCATAACTCAATAAATAGCAACAGCAGTTGCTCCTTGTCAAGTAACCTATTCCTTGCCAGACTGTTCTTAATGCTGTGTCTTCCTCTCTGCAAACCATCAGCTTTCCCTCTTCCATGTAGAGAAATAGGCTGAGATAAAGTCACTCAAGGTCAATCAGTCATAGCAGCCATGAAGGTTAACCCAGGTCTAACTAATATAAAAACCATGCTTTAGATAATAAAAAGCATTGGAAATGACAAGTTTGACAGTGGGTACAACTTTGACCACACTTTATAAATCATGATGTAACAAAGACCAGATGATCTCAGTATAGATGGCATGTAAAAAGCAAAGCAAAGGGCAATGCAAGGTGAATCCTTGAATGATGGAGGGAGGAGTATTAATGGCTCTTGTTGCCTTATGGTTAGACAGTTCAGTGGAAGGTGGAATGTACTGACAGTAATCTTGGGGAAATATGGAAACATTCACTTATGACAACAATTTGTCTCACATATAGAACCAATATATTGATAGATAACTGATGCACACATGTTTGCAAAAAAAAAAAAGAAGAAGAGAAAAAGAAAAGAAAAACAAGAAAAGAGAAGGGAAAGGGAGGGGAGGGCAAGGGAGAGGATGGGGAGGAGAGGCCAGATTTTTGGACTTTGTGTGAACTATGGTGGTTACAGGGTGGGAGGGGGGTTAGAGCAGGAGGCGTAAAACTTTGGTGGTAGGTATCATATAGAACTATTACCACCACCACCACCCCCCAAAAAAACCTTTAACCTGGAAAACTATTATTAAACCACTAAAAAATTATATTCAAGAATAAAATTTAAAATCCTTCTCAAAAATGATGAAAGGATGGAAGGTATGTGTGAGTAAAAAAAAAATGCAGAAGGCGCCTGGAGGTAGCACACAGGGTTAAGTGCACATAGTAGGAAGCACAAGGACCGGCATAAGGATGCTGGTTCAAGCCCCCCAGCTCCCCATCTGCAGGAGAGTCGCTTCACAAGTGGTGAAGCAGGTCTGCAGGTGTCTATCTTTCTCTCCCCTTCTCAGTCTTCCCCTCTCTCCATTTCTCTCTGTCCTACCCAATAATATGGGAAAAAATAACCACCAGGAGCAGTGATTCATAGTGCCAGCACCAAGTCCCAGCAATAACTCTGGAGGCAGAAAAAAAAAAAATGCAGAAGATTTATGGAAATACCACAGCAAAATTTTAAGGGTTCCCAGATCTAGCCATTCTTAGCAACTATTTATAAAAATACCAGTGTGTCTTATTTATTTACTCATGTGCTAAGCTGTGAAGGCAATTAATACTTTGTTTCTTCAATGTAACACCTAATAAGTCCCATATCAACTACTTGAAGGAACAACTGATTAGCCAGAGCCAATGACAAACACCGCTGCAGATTTACACTTTACCAAGTAATTTTTCACACTTCTCCCTTTTCTACGTCCTCAGAGAGAAATGCAAGGAAAGTCGCTGTGTTTAATTATTTTAGCATTCTTTGTGCCTACCAAATGCCTACCTGACACAACTCAATGCTCAGTAAATTTTCTTTTTTTAATTTTATTTATTATGTAATTCCCCCCCTTTTGTTGCCCTTGTTTATCGTTGTTATTATTGCTGTTGTCACTGTTGTTGGGTAGGACAGAGAAATGGAGAGAGGAGGGAAAGACAGAGGGGGAGAGAAAGGTAGACACCTGCAGACCTGCTTCACTGCCTGTGAAGGGACCCCCTGCAGTTGGGGAGCCAGGGGCTTGAATAGGGATCCTTATGCTGGTCTTTGCAGTTTGCACCACCTGTGCTTAACCTGCTGCGCCACCGCCTGGCTCCCGTAAAGTTTCATTGGTTTGACAAAGGTATTACCAGAAGGTGGGGAGTGGGAAAGAGAAACTATTGCAGACTGGGTTGAACTCTTAAGAATTAGTTGGATTTCAGAGCCAGCACAAGCTTTGCAAATCCTTTTGAATATTTAATGCTAAGCTACAAGATTCCCTGATATATGTGAATCTTAGAGATAAGTCAATTTCCCTAGCCCATATCTGACCTACTTCGGGCTTCCCTCACCAATATCCCCGCAGGCCCCTTGTGCACAGATGCATGCTGAAGACTGACTACCTGCCCAACTACACGAAGACGGCTCAGATGAGGGGAAGCTTGAACACAGAAGAGGGTGCAAAATGAGAACTATAATGCCAAACCTGGTGAGGCTGACTCAGGACAGATATTTTGGAAAAAGAACTTGAAATTATCCCTCCTGTGATTCAATGAGGTTGTACTGCATGGATAAGTCTTTGTCATGTAAGGTACAAGATGACAAAATGGGGCTAGCAGAATACACAGATATGCATTAAATCATTTCATGTGGGGGCCAGGCAGTGGCACATCTGGTAGAGAGCACAGGTTACCATGCACAGGGACCCAGATTCAAGTCCTGGTGGTCCCCAGCAGG
This sequence comes from Erinaceus europaeus, assembly GCF_950295315.1. Lineage (NCBI taxonomy): Eukaryota > Metazoa > Chordata > Mammalia > Eulipotyphla > Erinaceidae > Erinaceus > Erinaceus europaeus. Next base: position 12,644,039 of record NC_080175.1, read on the forward strand.
GAAGAAGCTTCACAAGTGAAGTAGTTGTTGCAGGTCTCTCTCTCTCTCTCTCTCCCTTTCTCTCTCTCTCTCCTTCACTACTTCCCCTTTCCCTGGCAACTTCTCTCTCTATCCAGTAAATAACTAAATAAAGTATTAAAATCTTTAATGCAAAGAAAGAAAAATAAGAGCATCTCTAGTGGGAAAATCTGGCTTTTTGGCATTTGCTTTGCTGCTGATAGTTACTCACAGTGCAATAGCTGGAACAAAGAGAAGCTAGAGCCCTTCACCCACAGAACTCATGTTTCAAGGAGGCCTTGGTAATGTAACCAGTGATCTGAAGTGGGCCATGACTTAGCCTTCACAGATTACAAGAAATCTGGTGCCATCAGGATGCTGGCCAGGCTTCCCTGGACTGAAGACCCCACCAATGTGTCCTGGAGCTCAGCTTCCCCGGAGACCCACCCTACTAGGGAAAGAGAGAGGCAGACTGGGAGTATGGACCAACCAGTCAACGCCCATGTTCAGCGGGGAAGCAATTACAGAAACCAGACCCTCTATCTTCTGCAACCCACAATGACCCTGGGTCCATGCTCCCAGAGGGATAGAGAATGGGAAAGCTATCAGGGGAGGGGGTGGGATATGGAGATTGGGTGGTGGGAATTGTGTGGAGTTGTATCCCTCCTATCCTACGGTTTTGTTAATGTCTCCTTTCTTAAATTAAATAAATAAATAAATAAAAATAAATAAAAAAACAGAATAAATTAAAAAAACAAACAGAATGTGAGGTCAGATCTACAGGGATGCAGAGGTCACATAGGCTCCTAAGCTGAATATGGGCCCCAGATCACATCAAATTGATGGGGTCTACAGTCAACAATATTTATATACCATTCCCATATTTGGGAGCTAGTCTTTTCCCTGATCCAGCTTTCTGGTCCTTTTTCCAGCCAAGACATCATCTCCCTAGGCAAAAACTTGGATCTACCTGCATATCAGATTTCAGGCTCAGGGGAAAAAAAAAAAAAAAACACTAGTATAGCCACAGGCCCTTTGGAATGCAACTAAAATATGCCTACTAGCTATCTACAAAAAGGAGTACCCTCCAACTCTTCATCAGCACTATTCCAGCCTTTAAATTCATGACTGATTACCAATTTGTTTGGCTTTGTATGTTAACTCTCTTTTCAGCCACCAGGTTCCAGATCCTAGCAGGATACTGACCAGACTTCCCTGGACAGACAACCCCACCAGTATGTCCTGGAGCTCCACTTCCCCAGAGCCCCACCTCACTAGGAAAAGAGAGAGACAGGCTGGGAGTATGGACCGACCAGTCAATGCCCATGTTCAGCGGGGAAGCAATTTCAGAAGCCAGACCTTCTACCTTCTGCAACCCACAATGACCCTGGGTCCATGCTCCCAGAGGGATGGAGAATGGGAAAGCTATCAGGGGAGGGGGTGGGTTATGGAGATTGGGTGGTGGGAATTGTGTGGAGTTGTACCCCTCCTACCCTATGGTTTTGTTAATTAATCTTTTATTAAATAAAATAATAAATAAATAAATAAATAAGTAAATAAAAGGAAATCTGGGAGAGAAGCAAAGGCCTTGATGAATGTGACTGTACAGCTAAATGTCATTCTGACAGCTTTTTTTTCTTAGAGGTGCATTCAAGATGATTTGAGTTGTCATTTTCTGTAAGAAGACTTTGCTTTAATTATACAAATATTGGATATTTTTTCAAGATAATAATAGGAAAGAATCCACTTTGAAGCTTCCTCCAGCTTTCGAACACTATTATGTGGAATCCTCCTTGGAGAGACGGTGAGAAATATGGAAACCAGCGTGACCCAGTCTCATAACTGAGGAACTGTGAATGTTAATGGTGCTGTTTTACCACAAACCTTTGAAAGGGCCAATGGAGAGGCTTTATTATTTCAAATATCACATATCAGTGGGCTCCCTAAGGGGAAGGAGTGATAAATATTGGTAAAATGCCTATAAAGTCAGCAAGGCAAAAATAAGCCGAAAGTTGGAGTTGGCTATTTAAAATGCTGTCTACCTTTTTGTTTAATTGCCTTTCCACTGCAAACCAGAAATCAGCTCGGAAGGCAGACTGTACCAGTTACGCTGAACATATTCTGAAATATCTGCTAGAAGGGGACTTAAAGTACAATTGCTTTGCTCTTAGCTGGAGTGCAACCAACTGGGAAAAAATTGACTTTTTCCTCAGCTAGTGGATCGTGGCTGTGCGTCTCCAGAAAGGGAGTTGGGGGAGGGGAGTCCCAGGGGTGCAGCTGTGTGAAGAGCAGCTTAGAACTAAGAAAAAGCCTGACATGCATTTCAATCCCTGCTTTTCCATCCCATAGCTGAGTGACCCCTGTCTAAGTTACCATGCCCTCCTCAGCCTCTCTTTCATCATCTGTAAAATGGTTACAGTGATTGCTAATGAGAAACCTTTAGTTAGAGTGAAAAGCAATCAATCATTCACAGGATGGCCGATGGCACACCTGGTTGAGTGCATACTCACATTACTTTGTGCAAGGACCCAGGCTGAAGATCCCAACTCCCACCTGCAGGGGGAAAGCTTTATGAGTGGACAAACTTTCTCTCCCTCTCTATCTCCCCCTTTACTTTCAATTTCTCTCTGTCGCTATCCAAAATAAATAAATTAATTAAATAATAACATTCCTTTATTAAAAAAAAAATCCATCCAACAGGAGTTGATTGACTATTATGTGGTGGATCCTGTTCTAGGCTCTGGGGATACTGCAGGGGACATATCAGGCTGACACTTGAGTGCAGCAAGGAGACATACAACATGGAAAATAAGTAAATCAGAAGCCTACCTGGCAGAGCATATGCCTTGTTGAGTATGGGGCCCTAAGTTCAAGCCCCAGCACCATAAGGGAACAATATGAATGACACTGGGATACATGGTGGATTGGTGTTCTAGTATTTTTCTGTCAGTTACAACTCCTCTTTTGGTCTCAAAACAAAGAATAAGAAATTTGACTGAGAGGCTACTCTGTGGTACTATTTGTGAGACTCTGGCTTCATCCTCAAACACTTTAGTGAGGTTTTGTTTGTTTGTCTGTTTGTTTACCAGACCACTGCTTAGCTCTGGTTTATGATAGTGTTGGGGACTGAATCCCCAAAAACTTTAGTAAAAAGGAAGAAAAAGAATGAAGAAGAGAAGAAAGGAAAGAACTTCTCTGTTGTGTAAGAAGCCCAGGTTCCAGTCTGAAGGAAGTGTCTATGCTGTGGTTTCATTCATTCTCTATATGCCCGCCTTTCTCTCTCTCTCTCTCTCTCTCTCTCTCTCTCTCTCTCTATATATATATATATATATATATATATATATATATATATATATCAGAGTGGGGTAGGAGAGAAGAGAAAATGAAAGAAAGGGAAAGGAAAAATAAGTCAAATCTATGGCATGTGGGGTGGGAAGGAGGAAATCCAGGAAATATAGAAGGTTAAATTGTTCAGGTTTGGCCTCAACTAAATCTTCCATCCTCAGGCTGTAGTTACTGTAGACTCTGACCCTTCTCTAGTTAAAAAATGGTTTCTTTGTTTCTGCCCCCTGAAACTGGGTAGGATTTTGTGACTGATGGAGCAATAGAATCTACTGGCACTGACTTCCAAGGCTAGATCCACGCAGTTCCCACCCACCTTGCTGGAACGTTTGTCTACAAAACCTCTGTCAGGAGAAAACCAACCATCTTGAGGTTACCATGCTGTGGAGCAGTTTAAATGTGTCCACATGAAGAAAGCACATGAAAGGTCCCAAGCCCATAGGGATACTGGGAGAAGGAAAGGGAGAGGGAGAGGGACAGGGAGAGGGACAGGGAGAGGGACAGGGAGAGGGACAGGGAGAGGGAGAAGAAGAGAGTAAGGGAGAGGGGTGAGGGAAATTATGTAATTTATCCTAAGTCACTTAACTGCTAATGGCAGAGCTGGAATACAAACCCACATCTTCCTCTCAATCTGAAGAGAATGAATTTCACAGGAAATACACAAGATGAGCTTCTGAACATAAGTACTCTGTGATGTTGGATACATCATTTAATCTCTCTGTGCCTTGGTTTCCTTGTTATAAAATGAGGAGAACTGTAGCTGCCCCAAAGGAATGTGGCGAGGCTTTCAGTAAAGCCTCTCAAGTCCACAGCCCAGTGCCTCGTGCTTCATCAGGTCAGACTGATCATAAGCGCAGGTCGATAGTCGCTCCCTGATTTCTACCACTCTCTGCATTTGCAAAATCACCACTCTGCTCAATACTGTCCCTCCACCCACATTCTCCTCCCTTTTTGACTCAACACCCCCTTTACCTTGGGATTCTCTAATTAGAACTTCTCTGTTCCTACTTTTTGATTCCTGTTCTCTTTGACTCACTTTATGTCTCTGCTGCCTTCCAGATACCAAGTTGCAGATGCTACGATGAGTCCATCCTGACTTCCCTGGGCAGATGACCTCATCAGTGTGTCCTGGAACCCCACCTCTCCAGAACCATACCTCATTAGGGAAAGATAGAGGCAGGGTGGGGGTATGGATAGAGTTATCAACAACCATATCCAGCAAAGAAGCAATTACAGAGGCCAGAAATCCTACCTTTTGTACCCCCAAAACTATTTTGACCCATACTCCCAGTGAGGGGGAAGTGATAGGAGGAAGAGGATAAGAGGGCTCTGAACTCCAGCTCCATTGAGACCCAGAGGGAGGGAGAGAGAGGAGGAAAAGGGAAGGGAGATTTAGATGTAGTAATGGGGTCATGTGCGGCTTGGAGAGGAATTGAGGACTGGATCTGGAAAAAGGGGGCAATTTGTACAAATGTAGACAAATTGTTGTAGAGATGATAGTTAACCCATGTCTGCAACCTTGAGAGAACTGCTGTGGCTTATAATGGAGGGATTAGGGATTCAGAACTCTGGTGGTAGGAACACTATGGAATTATACCCCTGTTTATATGTAATTTTATAAATCAACATTAAATCACTTATACAATTTAAAAAGAACTTCTGATCTCATACTATTTCCTAGGGAATTCTGCTTTTTCCCATCCTCTCTATAACCACTTTATTAAAACTTCCTTTAGTGGGGGCTGGCTGGTGGTCCCCTTAGAAGCACAAGGTCCCAGGCTCAAGCTCCTGTCTCTACCTATAGGGGAAAATCTTTATGAGCAGTGAAGTAGTGCTGCAAGTGTCTCTCTTTCTCTCTCCCTATTTTCCTTTTCCTTCTTGATTTCTGTCTCTATTCAAGAAGTAAAAATATTTTTAAAAGCTATATTTAAAAAACTTCTGTAGGAGATCAAAGACCCCAAGAGGGGCCTGGGTGGTGGCACAGCTGGTTGAGCACACATGTTACAATGCTCAAGGACCCAGGTTTAGGCCTCCGGTCCCCACCTGCAAGGGGAAAGCTTTGCAAGTGGTGAAGCAGGACTGCAGGTGTCTCTCTGTCTCTCTCCCTCTCTATCACCCCCTTCCTCTTGACTTCTGGCTGTCTCTATCCAATAAATAAATAAAGATTAAAAAAATTTTTTAAAAGACTCCAAGAGGTCTATCTTTCCACTAGTGTTTTTTTGGTCTTTTTTACACAGTGCTTGAGAATAAAAACAGGGCCTTCTACATGTGAGATGCCACTGAGTCTCCTACTCACACTAATACTTATTCTATCTATTGGGTTATCAGAAAAGTTGTGATGCATAGGAAAAAACACATCATAACTTTTCTGACAACCCAATGTCTTTTTAGAGAGATATCAGCAGGGAGAGAGAGGAAGCATTGTCCTATACACACCAAGTCAATCCTTCAACATCCATGGAATGCCTTGGGTGCTGTCCATGGTACTACCATGTGGCACTAGGAATCACAACATAGAGCACTAACCACTATAGGATCATGACTGCACTAGGAACCATCATGACTGCACTAGGAACCACTAGGATCATGACTGCACTAGGCATCCACTCTGCTTCTGGAGTTACCTCCCCAGCTCTTCACTTGTTCTGCCACACTCTTCTTCCACCTGTTTGGGAATCACAAATGATCATGTGTAGTCTCTGTTATCAGCATAGTCCATCCTTTCTCATTCTCTTCAAAGTCCTTTCTCTTCCTCTGACTCTTTTCTCATCTTCCTAGATGATTCTAGACCCTGGATCATGGTATTTTTTTTTTTCTTGTGCTGTTATTCTGGATAACTTCCTAACAATTCCCCACACCCTGGCTTCATAGTTCAAATACTTCATTCATTTTGACCTCTTGTCAGTCACACAAGACAAAACTATAGGATAGAAGATGTGGGTTTTTTTTTGTTTGTTTGTTTTTCCAGAGCTACTTTACTTCATGATTGTATTGTTCTGTGTAGGTTGCTCTAACAGCTTATCATAGACTAGGTGGCTTATAAACAATAAACAATAGCATTATTAATTCTCAGTTCTGGCAGCTGTGAAGTCTAAGATCAAGGTGTTGGCAGATTCAGTGTCAGGTAAGAGCCAGCATTCTGTTCTTAGACATCTGCTTTCTTGATTCATTCTCACAGGGCAGACAGTGGGAGATAGCGCTCTGCAGTCTCTTTTGTGAAGACACTACTCTAGTTGTCAATGTATGTATAGCCAAGTGTATGGCTATCCAATCCCACCAAGTTGAGGACTAGGTTTCAACAACGAACTGGGGTGATGGTGGTGGTGATGGTGTCTATTTATATATTTGGTCCATGACAGTGAACTATGGAATGGAAAGAGAGAGAGAGAGAGAGCGAGCACTGGTTTAAGAATCCAAGCCCTGACCTTGCTGTCTGTCTTGAGCAAGTCACTCTCCCTTTTTCAGTCTTAGTTTTCCCCACTGAAAGAGCAGAACATGTCAATAGAAGGAACACAGACCCGGGAGCCTTAACAAGACAGTGTCCTGAAGGACTCTACCATTGTTCCCCAAGACTCTAGAGAACCCCTGTAGTTGACAGAATTAAAACCCCTCCTGAAGGGCTGGGTAACAGCACACCTGGTTGAGCACACACATTACAGTGTGCAAGGACCTGGGCTCAAGCCCCCCAGTTCCCACCTACAGAGGAGAAGCTTCATCAGTAGTGAAGCAGTACTGTAGGTCTCTCTCTCTCTTTCTCTCTCTCTTTCTCCCCTTTGCCTCTTAATTTCTCCCTGTCTCTATCCAAAATAAGTAAGTAAATAATTAATCCCTGAGATAAAAACACTGAAGAAAGAAGGTTTGAAAATGGTAAGCAAGTACTTCTATACTCAGAGGGAGGCCCGCTTCTGGCATAGCATTGGTCTAGGCTGGAAGACCCTCTAGGTTTAGCCACTTTAACACAGTTGGGCTGCTTTGTGGAGAGGGTTTACCATGACTTAAGCACTGCAAAACACTCTTACCTAGGGTTACTGATCAAGAGGGGTGACGCAGGTTGTGGTTCACCTAGTAGAGCACACACATTGCTAGGTTCATGCCTGTGGTTCCCCACCTGTAGTGAGGAAGATTCATGAGTGGTGGAACAGTGCTGCAACTGCCTCTCCCTCCTTTGCCTCCCTCTCTCCCTCTCTCTGTTTCTCACTCTGTGTATGGTGGAGTTGTGCAAGCACTGAGTTCCAACAATAGCCTTGATGACAAATTAATTATTTTACAGTAGACAAATACATATATATATATATATATATATATATATATATATATATATATATATATATATATATATATATATATATATATATATATATATATATCACTGGTCTCTTCTGTTGATAGTCACTTTTTTCTGTTGTCCTTGTTTTTTTATTGTTGTTGATGTCGTTGTTGGATAGGACAGAGAGAAATGGAGAGAGGAAGGGAAGACAGAGGGGGGAGAGAAAGAGAGACATCTGCAGACCTGCTTCACTGCTTGCGAAGCGACTCCCCTGCAGGTGGGGAGCCAGGGGCTCGAACCGGGATCCTTCCTCTGGTCCTTGCGCTTTGCGCCACCTGCGCTTAACCACTGCGCTACCGCGTGACTCCCCAATAGTCACTTTTTTCTTTTAGTCTCCTTTTATATAAATACATTTCAAAAAATTTTTTATTATCTTTATTTATTGGATAAAGACAGAGCCAGAAATCAAGAGGGTAGGGAATGATAGAGAAAGAGAAAGACAGAGAGACACCTGTAGCACTGCGTCACCACTCCTAAAGCTTTCCCCCTGCAGACAGGGACCAGGGACTCGAACCCAATTCCTTGAGCATTATAATGTGCACGACTACCCAGCCCCCACTTTTTAAATTTGCATTAAATTGAAAACAATATTTTTCTTAGTGATCTACAAATGGCTTATAAGAGAACTATAGAACTTATAGAACTATAAGGATATAGGTTTACATGGTCACCAAAATTCTGTGCCCTTCCCTCACTCCATTTTTAAGTTTTTTTTTTTTTTGGACAGAAACTCAGAATCCTCCAGGCCCAGCCTATAGGCAACACATTTGTATGAAATATTGTTTTACACCTGAAACCTGTATATTGTAACGTAAACTTATAAAATTCAGTACAGTGTTGCTTCATAAAAAGAATTTTGGAGTGTTTTTTTTTTTTTGGATGGGTGGGGGTTGTGGATTCTGGCACCTCACCCATGCATAATTTCCCAGTTTGTAGGCGAGCATTCTTTTTATCTGAGAGACAGTGAGAAAGGGAGAGGTACAACAGCACCAGAATTCCCCTTGCTGCTGTGGTGTTCCCATGTGACACAGAGGCTTGAAGCTGAGCTCAAACTTCCTGCACGCCCATCAAGACATGTGCACAACCACGTGAGCTACCTCCTGACTCCTTCCCCCAAACTTTTTTTCATGTTAGAAAGAAGCAACTTTGTTTTATTTAATTTAGAAACTACCATGGGTGAGTGGCATGGGACACAGTCTTTCGGTGGTGGGAGTGGTGTTTATGTACACTCCTAGTAAAGTGTAGTCATATAAATAACTAGTTAATTAATATGAGAGGGGAAAAATTAATTGTATGTCTCGAAGTTTTTAAAACATAGACTGAGTCTTCTTAATATATAGGCTGTGTATTTGATATGCGGACTCTCTCAAAAGCCTAGACCAAGTAGATCAGAGGCAACCAGTGGCACAGCTATTTACAAGATACTGGGTACTATACAGCAAACCCTAACAAAAGGACTTTTCCAAGTTAACCCAATTACCAAATAATGTGATGATAACATTAACTATCCATTGTCTTTTTGAACCCTAAGACAGCAGGAACCTCACGTCTCCACTATAGAGCCTATATTTCCCCCAGTCCTGGAACCTTAGGTTAGGGCCCACTTTCCCGCATGCCTCTCCCAATCCATATCAAATAATATTGCATCTGCCTATCGCAACCTAATCAACGCAACGATTGCCACCTCAACATGCTTCAGCTCAGACTGTGTCCAGAGACTTCACATGTGGAATGACAACCCTTCAGCTTCATTACTCGGGTGAGACCTTTCCTTTCATAGTATTCTCTAATTCCATCCCAGGTGGATCACTTTCTAACAAAGTCCCAAAACCTAGATATAAACCAGGTTCTGTGAGAGAGAGCATATGTTTACACGTGTCCATAAACAAGTGCAAAATATATACTTGAAAGCAGAAGTACACTAGAGTTTGCAGTGAGTACCCCCCTAAAACTTCCTCTCCACTATTCCAACCTTTGGGTCCATGATTGCTCAACAATTTGTTTGGCTTTGTATGTTAACTCTCTTCAGCCACCAGGTTCCAGATGCCATCAGGATGCTGCGGCTTCCCGGGACTGAAGACCCTACCATTGTGTCCTGGAGCTCTGCTTCCCCAGAACCCCACCCTACTAGGGAAAGAGAGAGGCAGACTGGGAGTATGGATCGACCAGTCAATGTCCATGTTCAGCGAGGAAGCAATTACAGAAGCCAGACCTTCCACCTTCTGCAACCCACAACGACCCTGGGTCCATGCTCCCAGAGGGATAGAGAATGGGAAAGCTATCAGCGGAGGGGATGGGATATGGAGATTGGGTGGTGGGAATTGTGTGGAGTTGTACCCCTTCTATTCTATGGTTTTATTAATTTATCCTTTCTTAAACAAAAAATAAATTAAAAAAAAAGAAACTACCATGATGAATGGATTGAAGTGGTTCCTCTCATTATACTCACACACTTACATGCCTTGAAAGGCCTCCACGAAGTCCCCCAGACTCTAAAGAATACTCTGTATTTTACAGTAGACAGAAGACAGCCATTGCACGTGTCTAAGTATGGAAAAAACAGTATCAAAATGAAATACTCTGAATATTCACCCGACAGCACAGTCCCATTACTTGGCAGAGGACAGAAAAGAGTACAAGGGTGAGCTGGCTTCATGTCTGGCATGTTGGAAGTACTCAATAAATATTTGCTGAATGGATGAACACATGAATGGTAGTAGCAGGAGTGGACAAACAGAGAGACACTGTCAAAGGATAATGATGACGATGGTCTCTGCTGATTGATTATAGAAGTAAGAGAGAGATGAGGGAAAGACTTTAAGTCTGGGCTTCTGGGAGAAGTGTGGTAGCACAATAAGCAGTAGGAAAAGCTTCACAGGAACTGACTTGGGGCCAGTGAAATAGCTCACTTGGAAAGTGTGCTGTAGGGCAGGGGAGATAGCATAATGCTTCTGCAAAGAGACTCTCATGCCTGAGGCTCAGAAGTCCCAGGTTCAATCCCCTGCACTACCATAAATGAGAGCTGAGCAGTGCACGCTGGTATTAAAAAACAAAAGAAAAGAGAGGAAGAAAGCAAGAATGCCACTCAGCTTCAAGCCCAGCCCACACAACACTGAAGGCAGCTTCATTGCTATGGTATCTCACTCTCTGTATGTCTCTCTGTTTCTATGAGAGAGAGAAGAGAGAGAGAAATTCATTTGGTAGGAAAGATCATCTGGGGTGAAGGCACAGAACTTTGGCAGTAGAAGTGGTGTAGAACTGTCCCCCAATTATCTTATACTCTTTTTTAAAATTTTATTTACTCATTTATCATTAGATAGAGACAAAGAGAAATTGAGAGGGGAGGGGAGATAGAGAGGGAGAGAGACAAAAAGATGCCTGCATCTCTACTTCAGTAATTGTAAAGCTTTTCCCTTGTATGTGAGGGCCAGGGGATTAAACCCAGATCTTTGAGCACTGTAGTGTGTGTGCTTAACCAGGTGCACCACCGCCTGATGCCACTATCTTATAACCTCATAAATCACTAATAAACATTTTTAAGAGACAGATTATGGTATAGATGAGAGCTCAGAGAACACAAGAGGTGAGGTCAGTTCTGGCAAACAAAGGCATTTAGGTTGGGGAGAAGGAAGGCAAGCTGAAAGGATAGTGACATGGTTAGAGAGGGAAAGGAAAAGCGTGCTATTACATGTCACTGACTATGGGCCCCAGATCAGATCAGGGGGTTACAGTCAATAATATTTATACGCCTTTCCCATATTTGGGAGCTACTCTCCTCCCTGATGCAGCTTTCTGGTCATTTTTTCCAGCCATGACATCATCTCCCCAGACAATAACTTGGATCCACCTGCATATCAGATGTCAGGCTCAAGAAGAAAAAAAAAAAAAGCTAGTATAGTATAGTATTTGGAATATAACTAAAACAGGACTACTAACTATCTACAAAACAGAGAGAAAAAAACCCAACTCTTCATCTGCACTATTCCAGTCTTTAGGTTCATGATTAATCAATGAATTGTTTGGCTTTATATGTTGACTCTCTTTTCAGCCACCAGGATCCAGATGCTACCATGATGCCAACTGGACTTCCCTGGCAGATGACCCCACCAATGTGTCCTGGAGCCCCACTTTCCCAGAACCCTGCCCCATTAGGGAAAGAGAAAGACAGGCTGGTGAGTATGAATCGACCTGCCAATGCCCATGTTCAGCGGGGAAGCAATTATAGAAGCCAGACCTCCCACAGTCTGTACCCCATAATGACCTTGGGTCCATACTCATAGAGGGAAAAAGAATAGGAAAGCTATCAGGGGAGGGGAGAGGATAGAGTTCTGGTGATGGGAACTGTGTTGATTTATACCCCTCTTAACCTATGGTTTTTGTCAGTGTTTCCTTTTTATAAATAAAAGTAATAAAAAAATCAAATGAAAGTAAGAGCCAGGTGGTAGCTCACCTGGCAGCTGACACTCACGACCAAGTACAAGGACCCAGATTCAAGTCCTTAATTCCTGCCTGTGTTGGGGTGGTGGGAGGGGTGGGGGGAAGCTCCACTAGTGACAGAGCAGTAATCCAAGCATCTCTTCTCTCTCTTTCACACTATCTTTCCCCAACTATACAAAATGAAAAAAAGAATAAAAAGGAAAGAAAAAGGAAAAATGTCACCAGAAACAGTGGAGTCATACAGACACTGGATCTCAGAGATAATCATGGTGGAGGGGAAAAAAAAAAAACAAAAAAACAAGAGTCACTCAAAGGAAGACTGTGACCAGCACAGTCAATTGTTCTCAGGGTTTAAGAAGGAAGAGAAAAAGAAAAAAAAGGAAAAAAAAAAGGGTCATTGTGGCTGACATTTACAGATCACCCTCAAAAAAGAAATTCCAGGTAGTGAGGAAGGAGACCTATATATCCCAGATCAAACAATAAAAAAAGTGAGGTAGAAATAACAAGAAAGACCTGGACTCTAGAATATATAAGCCAGGCCATCAGATATTTTATAGACTGCAAGAACTGTTCTTCTCTGATCTTGAATGTCTGGGAGCGTCCTGAGCTGTGTGCAGGCAACGAAGTAAAGTGGAGTGAGTTCATGGGAAGAGAAACTGACAGTGAAAGAAATCGTGCTACACTTTTGGAGTGACTGAAACCATACTTTTCAAAGCTGGAGATCCAGTTAGTGAAAACTGAGAGGCTGAAATGTGAACATAAGTCTTGTAATTAGACAATTATTGCACATAAGACTGTAGCTTAAGACATTTTATGGAATATGCCTTACCTGGAAAAATGCTCAATTAGTCATCTGCCAGGAGACTAAGCAGCAGTTCCAGCTGGCAAAGAAAACAGAGCTGTTTACTACCTTGAGACACTGTTAGTAATCTTCTTCCATTGGGCTGTCAGTGCAGTGCTTGAAAGTATTGCCCTGTGATGCTTCAGATTCTGCACAGAGCAGATGAAAATTTAGTCCTGGCCTTAAGACTTGAAAACCAAATACAATGTATCCTGGATGGGTCCCTGGGACAGGGACCTCACCTTTAGGTAAAAGGTAAGGGAATATGAGGTCAGTGAAAAAACTCACTTGGGTAGTGTGCTGCTTTGATCTTGAGAGAGAAAGGAAGAAAGAAAGGAAGAAGGGAAGAGAGAAAGAACAGAATAAAGAAGGAAAGAAGAGAGGGAGGAAGGGAGAAAGTAAAGAAGGAATGAAGAAAAGAAGGGAGACAGGAAGGAAGGAAAGAAGGGAAGGAGGGAGAAAAGAAGGAAGGAGGAAAAGAAGGGAGGGAGGAAAGAAGGGAGCGAGGGAGGGAGGGAAGTATGTCAGGTTTGACTCTGCTTAAGTGTATACTAGCAGAATGTTTTTATCATAATAGTGTAGTTCTCTGCATTGGGCATTTTCTCACTAAAGTGAAGTCTGGTCACACTTTCTGTTTTGGCTATGGGGAAAAGAGAGTTGGGGCTTGCTTCTGGCTGTGTTGATAGTACACGTCAGTTCTTGCTGTAGTGACTGGGAACATGGGCACCGGAGGCAATGTGAAGGTTGAGATCTGGTCTCTTCCTCCTGTCAGCTGTGAGACTGGGCCAGTTGCTCAGTCTTTCTGGGTTTTTCTTCACCTGTGAAATGGATTTGAGAACTGTGCCTGTTTGCCTGCCAGCCTCTGAGAGTTGCTAGAAGGAATAACTGAATCTGAATAACACACTTTAGATTTATAGAGCTCTGCAAATGTTAGCTTTTAAGATGTGGAATTTGTGTGTTAGGGTGGTTTGTTTGTTTTTTTGTTTTTGTTTTCCAGTACACTGCTCAGTTCTGACTGATGGTGGTGCCAGGAACTGAACCTGACACATCAAAGCCTCAGGCATGAAAATCTTTTTGCATAACCATTATACTATTTCCCTGCCCCTTGGGGATGATATTTTCTTTATTCATTTCCCAGTCTTTATTTTGTCTGTACAAAATGACACACAAAAAAATCTTTTTTTTTTTCCCCACCAGAATTATCTTTGGGAATGAGTACCTACATAACTCCACTGTTCCCAGTGACCATTATTTTTTTAGTGAGACAGTGAAAGACAGGGTGGGGGAGAATGAGAGAGAAAGAGAGACACAGCTGCAGTGTCCCACTGCTCATGAATTTTCCTCACTGCAGGAGCTCTTCTGTGGTGGCCTGGGACTCAAACCTGGGTCATTGTATATGGTAATATGTACCCTCTACCAGATGCGCCACCTGCCTGCCCACTTAATGTTTTTTAAGTTTACAGGTCGCTGGTATTAGTTACATTTATATTGTTACACACCTGGTAAAACTGAAACTCTGTATCCATTAAGTAATATTTTTCTTATCTCCTAAACAGGGAGAACAACATTCTACTTTCTGCCTCTGGATTTCTCTCCTTTAAATTCCTCAAATATGTAAAATCCTGCTGTATTTTTCTTTTGTGACAGACTTACTTTACTACCGTTTTGGCCTCAGTTCTATCATATTCACACATGTGGTAGCATGTGTCAAAATTCTATTACAATTCTGAATAATATCCAGGTTTGTTTGTTTGTTTGTTTTGCTTAACCATTTGTCTGTCCACGGACACCTGAGTTCCATCCATGTTTCATCTATTGAGAATTATGTTTCCTGATTGGAAAAAAAAAGTTGATATAAGTAAAATATATTATGCTGGGCTAAGCCAAGAGTCAAGTTCATCCGGATATTCCCAATACAAGCTACATCTGTGAATTTAATAAACAGCTCTAATCACAAAAGTTCTCCAAGCAGGTATACCTACTAAATTTGCTTGGTGTTAATTAACATCGTAATTAGCTCGACTTCAAGTTTAACCCCTTAAGAAAGGAACTACCATTTTCCCAAGGCTGCAGATATAAGCTTTAGTTTTAACAGAGCCAAAGGACTTGCCCATTTATTTTTTTAAATAGAAGAGGTTTTGGCACTGAGTCAGAAGATTGAATTCATCACTAGATAAGCTAAGTTCCATACTAATGCTCATTCAGGGAGTAGATGTAGAATTTATTATGAATACAGTTTTTAAAATAAGAAAAGACTTTGAAAAGCAGAATTTATTTTACTTTTATGCATTTTTATTAAACTAGTTATTATTTAATTATTAAATTAATTTAAAAATTAAGATCCAACAGAAACTGAAAAAATTTTTCAATACATTTAACATACAGAGGGGAAAAAAACACCCACCTCCAGTTTACTTAGTATACAAACCATTGTAGGAAATAAGCTTCTTTCTTTCCCAGTGACCAGCAATTATCGTAATACCAATTTTTGCATGATCAATCACCCCACTGTCCACCATATTCCACTTGTTTTCTATTACGTTACAGTATGCATATCATTCTATTCCTGTACTGGATGTCTGCCTCATTGATTTGTTGGTTTATCCCTGCACCAGTCCTGATGTAGTTGCTGTCACTACATAATACACTTTAATATTTTGTATTTTCCATTACAAAAATTCAATCTAACATGTTCTGGGACTGGAGACTGTGCCATACAAGACTGGGGAAGATTTAAAATGGTAAAGATGGCTCAGACGGACAGGGTAAACTCTTAGAGCCTAAGGCTTATCTTTTAAAGGAAATTTTTTTTTCCTTTTTCATCTGGGCAACTAACGAGAAGTAAAAAATATCCTGAATATTCTACCAGTTAACACCCTGCTAGCTCATCTTCATAGTATCTCTTTGTCTTCATAGCACCTTTTTTTCTCTCAGTTTTATTGCAATACAATTGGGGCATAGCATTGTGTTAAGCTATACAACATAAATTACACATGTGTGTGTGTAAATATGGACCTTGAGAGCTTGTTTGGAGTTCTAGCAGAAGAGCGCAGCTACTCATATACCCTCGACTGGTCCATCTCTATTCAGGGAAGGTGGTCCTCTTCAACTAAGCATGCAGCTTTGGGAGGGAGGCACATGGAGGAAGGGGACACCCACCTAGCCAGCCAGATCAGATGAATCAGCCCTGGCAATCTGGGGTGACAGATGTCGCAGCCAGATGGCCCTCACATCTGATAGGTGTATAAATATGTATGCATGTATGTCTGTCTGTCTGTCTGTCTGTCTGTCTGTATGTATGTATGTATCAAAATGATCACCACAGTAAGTTTAGTTAACTTCTACAACTCATGTAATAGCAAACATTTTTTTCTCCTGGTGAGAACTTTTTAAATTAAAAAAAAAACTTTTTATATTTTATTTCCCCTCTTGTTGCCCTTGTTTTTTTATTGTTGTTACAGTTATTATTGTTACTGTTGTTATTGATGTTGCCCTTGTTAGATAGGACAGAGAGAAATGGAGAGAGGAGGGGAAGACAGAGAGGGGGAGAGAAAGATAGACACCTGCAAACCTGCTTCACCACCTGTGAAGTGACCCCCCCCCCGCAGGTGGGGATCCAGGGGCTTGAACCGGGATCCTTATGCCGGTCCTTGTGTTTTGTACCATGTGTGCTTAACCCGCTGCGCTACTGCCCGACTCCCTGGTGAAAACTTTTAAAAGAAATTTTATTGGGGCGATTAATGGCTTACAATCAACAGTAAGTAGTTGTGGTACATGCCTAAAATTTCTCAGCTTTCTGCAAAATACTCTAACCCCTTACCTAGATCCTCCACTACCATCATGCACCAGGAACTGAACCCTCACCCTAGAGTCCTTTACTTTGGTGCAGTACACCAAAACCCAGTCCAAGTTCTGCTTTATTTCCCCTTCTGTTCTTATTTCTTAACTTCTGTCGATGACTGAAATCATCCCATATTCATCCTTCACTTTCTGGCTTATCTCACTTAATATGTTCCCACGTATATAATATGGACCTAGACTGCTAATAGACCCCTCTCTCCACTATCACTGGTCACTTCCATCAGGAACATCATCACAAAGCTCTCTTGTGGGCCTCTTCAGGACTTTACCCTTACTATGAAACAGCAGTGGTAGAGACTGCTCCACTCTCTCGTCCTACTCTGCCATCCAGGAAGACCAGCCCTGAAATGAGAGCAGCCTAGGATATTCCCAGCCGTGACCACAGACTGTGAACTCAAACTGACAGGGACACACAGGTCATACAGGCTCCTGTGCTAAATATAAATCCATATGGGCCTTGAGTCAGATCGGTATGGTAAAAAGTTCATTGTATTTACACATTTCCTTCCAGTTTGGGAGCTACTCTCTGCCATGATCCATCTTTCTAGTCCTGTTCTCAACTCTGACACCATTTTCCCAGACAATGTTTTTTATTTTATTATTTTAATTTTTAATTTTTTAAAAAATTTTTTGCCTCCAGGGTTATTGCTGGGGCTTGGTGCTGGCACCACAAATCCACTGCTCCTGGAGGCCATTTTTTTCCCCTTTTGTTGCCCTTATTGTTTTACCGTTGTTGTGGTTATTATTATTGTTGCTAATGATGTCATTGTTGTTGGATAGGATAGAAAGAAATGGAGAGAGGAGGGGAAGACAGAGAGAGGGAAAGACAGACACCTGCAGACCTGCTTCACCTCTTGTGAAGTGACCCCCTGCAGAGGGGGAAGGGGGGGTCAAATTGGGATCCTTACTCTGGTGGTCCCTGCGCTTTGCACATGTGTGCTTAACCCACTGGACTGCTGCCCAACTACCCCAGACAATGTTTTTATACCACCTCCATGTCTGCTGTCAAGCTCAAGCAAAAATTACTAAATGGGCCCTAGGAACATACCTAAAATAGACTTCCTAGCTCCTTTATCTGCTAAAAGTCCCCATTCTCATATTCTCTTTTTCTACTTTTTGGTTCCTGTTTGTTGAACTTTTTTTTTTTATCTTGCCACCTTTCAGCCACCAAGTTACAGATGTTACAATGCTTTCATCCTGACCTCCCTGGGCAGACAACCACACCAACGCTTCCTGGAACCTCACCTCTCCAGAGCCCTCCCTCACTAAGGAAAGACAGAAGCAGGCTGAGGGTATAGGCTGACCAGCCAATATTCATGTCCAGCAGAGAAGCCATTAAAGAAACCAGACCTTCCACCTTCTACAACCCAAAAAGAATTTTGGTCCATATTCCCAGAGGAGAGAAATGTTAGACAAATATAATCAAAGGGCTCTGAACCCCAATTCCATCAGGACCTGAAATATCTGATCCCAGAAATATTTGTTTTTATAGCATCACTGAAAAGGAAGCAAGTCTGGAAAACACCAGAGGAAGTCATGCACTGTTTCACTAATCTAGAAAGGAAAAAAAAAAAAAGGGATGGACACTTGGATGTAGTGTTACATGTAGGTGTGTGATTTAGAAAGGAAGTGAAGGCAGAATCATAGAAAAATGGGAAACAAACTCTATATATGGGGGATGGGGGGACATAGATATAGAAAGATAGAAACAAATATAAAGTCAATCTACTCGTGGAGGGTAGATAGCATGATGGTTATGCAAAGAGACTCTCGTGCCTGAGGCTCCAAAGTCCCAGGTTCAGTCCCCCGCACCACCATAGGCCAGAGCTGAGCAGTGCTCTGGTTAAAAAAAAAAAAAAAAGCCAATCTACATCTGTGACCTTGGCAGAACTATTGACTTTTCCACTGGAGGGGGATGGTGGTGCAATGGTGTGGAATTATACCCTATTATGTTAAAATTTTGTAAACCACAAATAAATAGGTTCTTTTTAAAAAAAAATTTTATTTATTCATGAGAAAGATAGGAGGAGAGAGAGAAAGAACCAGACATCACTCTGGTACATGTGCTGCCGGATATCAAACTCAGGACCTCCTGCTTGAGAGTCCAATGCTTTACTACTGTGCCACCTCCTGGACCACATAAATAGATTCTTTAAAAATCACCTTCATCACTTTCCTCTACTCCACCTCCTACCTCTGGCATCCACCACCAATTCCAGTCTGTGAGTTTGATTTTTGAAGATTCCCTGTGTGAGATGACACAGCATTGCCTTTCTCTAATTAACTTTGTTATGAGGGAGTAGTAGTGTTTCACATGACTGTAACTATAGGAGTATCGTTCCATACTGCTCCCACCACCAGAGTCGTGTACTCCCCTCACCCCCCCCAAAATAACCACTACATTGCTCACAAAGTCTTAAAGGCTGTCTAACTTACTTAATTTGGCAAAATGCCCTTTGAGTCCACCCTTGTTGATGCAAATGGCAGGGATTCATTCCTTGTTTGACGTTGTGTGTATACAGCATGTGTTCCACATTTCTTAATCTATTCTTCTGCTGATGAACAATAAAAATTGTTTCCAAGTCTGATTTTTGAAATAATGCTGCAATGAATATGAAAGAGCAGGGAGTCGGGCTGTAGCACAGCGGGTTAAGTGCAGGTGGCGCAAAACACAAGGACTGGCATAAGGATCCCGGTTCGAACCCTGGCTCCCCACCTGCAGGGGAGTTGCTTCACAAGCGGTGAAGCAGGTCTGCAGGTGTCTATCTTTCTCTCCTCCTCTCTGTCTTCCCCTCCTCTCTCCATTTCTCTCTGTCCTATCCAACAATGACAACAACAATAATAACTACAACAATAAAACAACAAGGGCAACAAAAGGGAATAAATAAAATAAAATATATTAAAAAAAAAAAAGAAAGAGCAGATATCTCTTCAAGATAGTTATTTCATTTCCCTTAGCTCCATACCCAGCAGTTGCTGGATCATCTAGTAGTTCTGTTTTTAGATTTTTCAGGAATCTTCATTCCATTTTTATAGTAGCTGTGCCAATATCTACACTTCATTTACATAGTATGCAAATTTACATGTACAAATACTGTTTACATAGTATATTACATTTTACTATGTAAACATACAGTTTTCATAATACCTTGGTTATAGTGAAGTTGAGTCTTAAACATTTCAGATTGGAGGTAGGCAATCATTCCAAGCAGGCATAACACCTGCTAGGGATTTGAAATTCTTTGACTCTCCTATTTTATTCACAGTCCTCTAAATTTGGAAGGGATCAAATAAGTCCATTCTGTGAATTTAACTAAATAGAAATGTACATGAGTTTAAACAATATGTCTGATGCTTTTTTTTTCTAAAGCTAGGTCATTTAGTTTGTTTTTTTTATCTTTTTCTTTTTTCTTTCTGTCATTACCACACAGCCTAATTTATACTACAAATATGTAGCTCTTTTAAATGTTTTAACTCAGTCAAAGATAAGGGGATTCTGTGTCTTTTCATTTCCTGTAAAGAATAGGGAAAGGCAGATATCACAGCATAACCAGAATAGGCTTTGAAGATCTCCAGCCAGGAAGGAAAGAAGGAAGGAGGGAGGAGATGTGGGGAGGAAGGAAGGTCGGTGTTTACGTCTTCCCTGTTGGGTTGACTGCCAGGCTGCCAGGCAAAGTGCCAAATCCTTCCAGGCTGACAGAGATTCTGTCCACCCCAGAAAGATGAACCTTTTATCTATTCTCCCCTTGCTGCTGAGACAGGCCCTATGCTTCTCTTTGTAAAAAGATGTCTTTCTAGCACATGTATGTGCTCTGATTCAAAAAAACAAAATAAACAAAAGCAAGAGAAATGAAGATGGGCAAAAATCTACTTATCCATTGGTCCCTTGACTCAGAGACCTCCTTGTGAAAACTGATAAGATGAAGTTGTGTGGCCCTTGAGTCCTTCCAGGGAGCCTAAGTCTGTGAAGGAGATGGTGACAACCCTTTCCTGGGACCTACTTCCATACTGGTGTAACTATTCTGCAGAGACGAAATCCCCCCAGATTTATGGGCCCCTGAAAGTGGTCAAACTCCAATGCCAACAGTCCTAGGGAGTGAGAAGAACTGACAGTTTTCCCATCAGCTGACAGCTCAGAGGTTGCTTCCTATAAGAAGTCCTCCCTGCTCTCTAGATTTCACAAAGCAGTCCTGAATTCTTACACACATTCCTCTATGCTAGCACAGACCTGGCTTTGCCAAGCGAGTCCCTCTCATCTCTCCTCTGGGCTTGATGAACTCAGATTGTGTTTTGTTTTTTTTTTTTTTCACCTCAGAACCTTCCCAGTCCTAGGTCTGCTGACCCTGTCATCCATTTCTCTGAGCCAGAGGGGCCTCTTCCATCCTCATTTTTTCTATGTCCATGTTGGGTGCACACTAACAGGATACTTGGGTATTGCTTTCAGCAAGAGTGTGCTCTGTGAAATATTACGAAGGATGAAAACAGTTAAGTTTGTTACTGGCACACAATCAAAAGATAAGACATATTGGGGAAAGAATCTGCTAGAAGTTCTTATTGAATAGTCAATTAGACCCACACGGAAACAAGAAACCAGCAGCTTGATGACATGAAGTGAAGATTAGTCAATAAAAATTAGACAGAATGCTTTAAACCCAGAGTTAGAGAAAGGACATTTTTTGAAAAACAATATGTGTTCTTCTAGACTTCTTTTTGCAGGAATAAGAATGGAACTAGGAAAGCTTCCATAGACACTTGCATGTTGAAGAAGCCCCTTACATGCACCACTTTCAAAATGAATAATGAGAGCAATGAGGGCTTCAGAAATAAGAGAAGACATGACTAAATCCTTCATAAAGAATTTCAACATTGAAGTGGGCTCTTTTGTCATATATCACTCAATGGGAAAAAAATCATTGTTTTGTGAGGCATTTTTCTTGGAGTAGGATTTGGAAAATAAATTGGATACATAAGTGCAAGTGTTGATAAGGTAAAAAAGCATCATGCCACCATATTTATGTAGAAACAGAGGCGTAAAGGCATTATACATCTTTCAGTTGCATTCATTCTCTGCATAGACAGTCTATTAAAATTTTAGTGTTCATAGTTAGTATCCACACTCATAGCTTCCTGCCTCTTATTAAAAGTTAGGTAATGCTCAATGACATAGCCCAACATCTCTCCCACCTGAGAAAAGGGAGTGACAGGGATCACTGGCATTGATCCCTGTACTAAATCCATTGAGCCATTGAAGATGTAGACGTTGTAGCTCAGAGATTCCCTATTTCCTCTAGGGAATCAGGATGCTTGGCTAGAAGCACACAAAGCTCAGGAAGCACTAAGATCACCATTGGCTCCATGAACTTTTTTCTCCAAAAGACTGGAAGATACCTCGCTTATAATGCCTTGTGATTCTAGGTGATCTAAAGGACCATTTTCTCTCTGACCCAGAGAAACAAACAAACAAAACAAACAAACAAACAAAACAAACAAACAAACAAAAAGACAGATGAACTGGAAGCACTATCCACAGACTAAAGCAAAAAATGAAGCTGGAATTAGCTGCTACACCAGCAGTCCCTGAGGACACCAAAGAAATATGACCTGGTTATTGGCACATTGTAAATCACTGCATTGAATCCCTTATTGTAATTCTGACTGGTTTCTCTCACTTTAGGATCATAGCCAAAATTACAGTATCCTTCTCCTGAGCTATTGGTAAGAGCAAATGAGGGGGGAAGAAAAAGCACCTGCTGTGTTTAATACTCAACTTAGAAAATATTATAAGCCTAACGAAGACAGAAAGAATTCTAGAATGTTCTATAGCAACTTGGAAGCCTTAGACTAGATCAATCTATGCACAGCAACATGGAAAATCTTTAATGGTCACTGAAAAGAATAATAATAATAACAATTACAAAAACACATAAGACAGTAATGTTATAATGATTGATAATCCAGGTTTACCCCACTAGTAAGAACACATGCAAATCAATCAACTCACAGTCAATATATTAAAACAATGCTCTATGGGAGGAGGGACTGGGGGTGGCCAATGAAGCATCAGGATTGGGAATAAATATAGAAAATCGGAGCAGGGACTAGAAAACAAGACCAAGAAAATGTGCTGCCGGCTGAGAAGTAGAATTAACTCTACTCCCTGAATCTGAGGATAAAAAATTAAAAAGGTAATAAGTTATTATTGATCCTCCTGAACCTTGCCCATCCTCTCAATTGTAGAATGTCGGGCTATGCTTCCTGCACTTGCTCAAGCAGGGAGCCTTTCTCCTCTGGCTCTCCGGGTGATTTAATACATCAGGGAATTGGGATATAAAAAGGCTCGAGTGCTCTCCTGTGCAGCCGGCCTGGACTTCTGAGGGAAATTGCAAAGTTGGCTCTCCATCTATGAAAATGGGGCAAGGCCAGAAACTGATGCAGGAAGAAGACAAAAAGAAAAAGAAAAACTCCGTGATTTATTAGATAGTTGACTTACAAGCAGAGGGTCAGCCATCTCTTTTTTTTTTTTTTGGTCTATTCCTTTAAGGCGAAATCAATTGGTGTGTGTGTGTGTGTGTGTGTGTGTGTGTGTGTGTGTGTGTGTTTCTTATTCCTATCCCTTTTAAAATGCAAGCTGATGCGATTGCGTTGGGCTCTGCGTACTCTCCATCTGCTCAGCGCAGGAGGAACTAGAGGCCCCTTGGCGGTGCACACTCTCGCACTTAGCCTGATGGGTGCTGGCACAGCAGAAAAGAATGGATCGAAAAGTGTCTGGATTTTAAAGGCAACAGCAAGAAGTTGGAAAACAACTACTGGCTAAGCCTGGAGAGGTTTGATGGAGACAGGCAGCAGCTTGCATTTTTTTTTGCTGACAGCTGAAAAGGAGCCTGGTTTCAGTAGGTCATTTCTCCCCTCCTTCCTCAAAGTTACCTGCAGTTCTAACAATCCATCTTCTGGGAAAAGCAAGAGAATGGATTGGGGATGGTGATGGGGACGGAGATGGGGATGGAAATGGGGGTGGGGATGGAGGTAGGATTGCTATTCTTTGAGGCATTACAGGACTGAAAAGGTGCCGCCCCACCACCTCTATGTGTCTTACATCCCTCATTCACTGGTGATGTTGCTAAGGCAAGAATGATTTAGCAGCCTCCAAATGAAGTGCCCCAGTGTCCTGCCATTTTAATAGTGCTGGTCTCTCCCTCCTTGAAAGACCTGCAACAACGTCCTGTCCCCATTCTTTCTGTCTTTCATTAACACCCCTCACCACTCCCCACCCCTCACCCTTCACTTGGTAGCTCACTTTTTTCAATGTTCTCCTCCCGTCCGCCAAGTCAGAGGCATGTGTGTGTCCGTCTGTGTACAGGCATAGCAGAACATAGTTTAAAAACAAAGCTGTGCTTTGTCCTGCTGCTTTGATTTCAGTAGCAATATTTTAATGTCTTAAATTATAAATAACACTAACAGAAAATTAGGAAGGTTTTGTGCTCACTGAAGAAATGCAAGTTTTCCAGACTAAGGGAACTGGCTTTATCTATAGGCCAAGAAAGAGAGAGAGGAAGGAAGGAAGGAAGGAAGGAAGGAAGGAAGGAAGGAAGGGAGGAAGGGAGGAAGGGAGGAAGGGAGGAAGGAAGGAAAGAAGGAAGGAGAGATTTTTTTCCCTCTGTTGAGAAGTGAGAAAGAGCAGAACATACACAATGCTGAGACTTACACCCTAGGCCTCAGGTCTGCAAGGCAGTGCTGCACCCACTGTCCACCTCCCCACCTGCACGACTTGAAGGTTTCTTTAACTGTTTAATATTTAGCTAAAGATGTGTTCACTGCCTCTGCTGGTGGTGGGTCTCTGTCTCTTTCATGTTCCTACTTTCTCTCTTTCCAGTGTTCTCACTCATAATTATAGCTTTCATTTACACCTGTTGTAAGCATTCCTAGATTTCTAGACCAGGGGTTTTCACTCTTCCTTTCCCTCTCTCTCTCTCTCTCTTTCTTTTCTTCCTTCCTGTATCTGTATTTTCCTTTGCCTCTCCTCTTTCTTTCCTTTCTTTTAATTTTGGCGTAATCTTCCATGAGTATCAGGTTAATAATTAAGGAAGGGCATAGGTTCTGGAGTCTGACTACATGAGCTGAAATCCTTCCTGTGGACTATATAGATGATGTAATCTTAGGCAAACTATATAATTGGTCTGTACCCCCATGCCATCCTCTTGGAGATAGGAATGGCAGTACTTATCTTTATAGGTATACAGATATGCAGACATACTTATCTAATAGATGTGATACAGTGTCCCCATGCAGAATGTGTACAGGGTTTATTGTCTTTCAGGCCTTTAGACTTGGAATACTGCACTTACCCATGGAAACAATGCCATGTGCTTCCTGAATTTGCTCGTTAGGGAACCAACAAACTCTAGTTCTTTAATTTCAGTGAATACCTGTCCCCTCTGATCAGAGTAGCTCCCTCTGCAGCACTGACTGGTCCCTTCTCCTTAAAACATTTTCCTGTATTCTCAGATTCTATTATTCTCCCTAGCCTCCGTGTCAGATTCTTCAAAAAACTAAACATATAAATTCTTTATTATCCAATTGTCCCTCTTCTGGGTATTTACTTGAAGAACATGAGAATGTTAATGTAAAGAGATCTATATGAACTTCCTAGTTCCACTGAAACATTATTACAATAGCCAAAGGTTAGAAAATAGCCTCAAAAGGGGCCAGGTGGTGGTGCACCTGGTTGAGTTTACATATTACAGTGCGCAAGGGCGCAGGTTTGAGCCCCAGGCCCCCATGTGCAGGGGGAAAGCTGTACAAGTGGTGAAGCAGTGTGTTAGGTGTCTCTCTGTCTTTCTTCCTCTCTATCACCCCTTCTGTCTTGATTTCTGGCTGTCTTTATCCAATAAATAAGTAAAGGTAATTTAAAAAATTAAAAAAAAAGAGAGAGACTAACTGCCCACTAACAGGTGATCGGATTAAGAAGGTATATATATGGTGTATATATACACAATTTCATTTTTCAGTTATAATTAATAAAAATCCTGCTTCTTGCAACCTCATAAGTGGACATAGAACTGAGCTAAGTGAAGGGAATCAGGAGAAAGGCAAACAATGTGATTTCACTCATATGTAAAAGAGGAAGAGGAAGAAACAAAACTAATGAGCAAACAAAACCAAAACAAACCCTTAAACTTTTATCTTTTTTTAAATAATAATATATATATGTATACATATATATATATATATATATGTATATATATATATACACACATATATTTACCTCAGAAGCCAGATCCACATTTGTTTTCTCAACAGAAGTCTCTCTTTTTTTTTTAAGATTCACTGTTATTTCTGCTAACCAGAGCATTGCTTATCTCTGGCATACGGCGCTGCTAGAGATGAGATGGAACCTGGACCTTTGATGCCTCAGGCATGAAAGTCTTTTTGCATAACCATTATGCTGTCTCTCCAGCACAAACTTCTGGACTTTTAAAAAAATATTTATTTATTCCTTCCCTTTTGTTGCCCTTGTTGTTCTACTGTCGTAGTTATTATTGTTGTTGTCATCATTGTTAGCTAGGACAGAGAGAAATGGAGAGAGACAGGGGAAGACAGAGAGGGGGAGAGAAAGATAGACACCTGCAGACTTGCTTCACCGCCTGTGAAGCGACTCCCCTGCAGATGGGGAGCCGGGGCTCGAACCGGGATCCTTCTGCCGGTCCTTGTGTTTTGCGCCACTTGTGCTTAATCAACTTTTGGACTTTTAAGAAAATGAAAACTAGTGGCCACTGGGGAGGGCAGGGTGTGGGGAGGGGAGTGGATAAATTAGGTTAAATGATGGAGAGTGGAAAACTAGGCTTTGGGAGGCAAAGGTAGTGTGTTAAAATACAGTTGCTGATTTATAACATTCCATACCTGATGCCTGCATAAAACTAGAAACCCAGTTAGTTTGGCAGGATTTTTTTTTTTTTAAACTATGGGTGTAGCTTTGATTAGAGCCGTGCAGTGGAGAACACACGCAGGGGACATAGGCTAGCTTATCCTGGAGAAGGATGGGGTGAGGAGGAAGGCAGCTCTGGAACCAGGTGCCAAAACTCAGTGTAGGTCAAACTAGACAAGGTTAGGAGAAAAAGAGTAAATCTCACATCAAAGACTCTTAAGGACAAATAACAAGAATGTTCTGAGTATCCCCAAGAAGATGCGTTTTGCTACCTAACACTAACAGGTGTAGGTGAGTGTGTTTAGTGACGCCAAGTTACAGTGAATGTTGCAGCTGTAACTCTCCAACCTTCCACATTCTTGTGGCACCTGGTTGAGTGCACATTATAATGTGCAAGGTCCTGGGTTCAAGCCCCCAGTCCCCACCTGCAGAGGAAAGCTTTGCGAGTGGTACAGCAGTGATGCAGGTGTTTCTTAGTCTCTTTCCCTCTCTATCATCCCTTTCCCTCTTGATTTCTGGCTGTCTCATTCCAATAAATAAAGATAATTTTTTTAAAAAGAGGGTTTTCAATTATAAAATATTTCAACCATGCAGAAACAATATGGACTAACTCACACATCGACTGATCCCTCCCACCAAGCTGTTCTGTATGTACATGTTTAGTGGCACCTCCTTACACAGTACAGTAGTATTTATAAATTATACATTTCTTTTTTTTCCTATTTTGAGAAGTATCTGAAGAAAAGCGTCTCTCTATTCTCTTTGTATCTCAGCTGTACCCTGCACACTGCCTGACAAGCCTTTGGCCTCCAAGATTTGCTGAACTGAATCACATTCTGAGCTGAAACAACCTCAGAAAGACCTTCAGGAGAAAAAAAAAAAAAGCATGGTAAGCCGCATATACTAATCTCGCCAGCTTGAGAAGCTGCAGCTATTTTTAAGGTATATTAATTCAAAAGGAATTACTGTAAATGAAAACAGGGCAGTGGCTGCATTCCATGGCATCTAACAATGGAAACTGACTTCATTCACTGACATCCTTAGCTAATACTTCTGACTTGAGCATCAGAACCATAGGTGACCAAGATCTCAGGGCTCTGTGCAGGCATTCAACTTCTGTGTCCTCTGGCCAATGTGACATTTCTTTGTTTCATTTAGAAAGATGTTTTCACTGGGGAGATAGCTCAGTGGTAGAGTACAGTGTCTGTACACACGAATCCTAAATTTTATCAGCCATAACATACCTACCAGAATAGGGGAGTGTTCTGATCTCTTTCGTACACATTCACACAGTAAATAAATAAATAAATAAATAAATAAATAAAATTTGAAGGAGATATCTGACATATTAGGCAAGGCTCACGTTCCAGTTGTTCTGACTTTTGATTTGCTACAAATCCAACCAAGGGTTGTAGTGCCTGATAAATGAGAATTTTTATCACATTGCTTTGTGCCAGAGCTGCAGCGGTGACCTCCCGTAATTCTTGGAAGAATCTGCTCTATACCAAAATAAGTGAGACCCCCCCCCCACCCAATCACAGTGACAAGCTTCCTAGTTAGACAGAAGTAAATGGTTGTCCTAGTTGGTCTCAGTTTTATGTCAATTAATGTCTCCTGAGCTGTTCTTTCACTCTCAAACACAGTTAAGGTTAGAGAACAAATTACGTAGTTATTCTTTTAGTCACCCCCCATAAACTATTTAAAAAAATTTTTTTTAATTTACTTATTCCGTTTTGTTGCCCTTGTTGTTTTATTGTTATAGTTATTGTTGTTGTCGTTGTTGGATAGGACAGAGAGAAATAGAGAGAGGAGGGGAAGACAGAGAGGGGTAAGAAAGATAGACACCTGCAGACCTGCTTCACCGCCTGTGAAGCAACTCCCGTGCAGGTGGGGAGTGGGGGGGCTCGAACCGGTATCTTTACACAGGTCCTTGTGCTTTGCACCATGTGCGCTTAACCCGCTGTGCTACCGCCCGACTCCCCCCATAAACTATTTTTAAATACTTTATTTATTGAATATGGATAGAGAGAAAGAAAATCAAAGGGAAGGGGTTGATTGAGAGGGAGAGAGAAAGAGAGACACCTGCAGCACTGCTTCACAGCTCAGGAAGCTTTCCCCCTACAGGTGGGGACCAGGGACTTGAACCTCAGTCCTTGCACATTGTAACACGTATACTCAACTAGGTACACCACCACTTGGCCACCTCCCCACAGACACACACAATTTTTTTTTTACATGTACAACAGCACCTTACATGAATAGGGCTTCCATGTTTTTATTTGTATGGTATTCTGTCAGATGGATGAAATAAGAGTGTGGTGTTTTGTTACAGGGAATCACTCTAGACATCACAAGCAAATCTCTACTTCTGGAATGTTTCCTGAACTTAACACAGATGAAAACTCTTGTACCCAGATGTTGCCACCATAAACTGTCCCAACATGATGCATTGCCTTTCCATGAGGGAGGGTATTAGCTACCAAAATACAAGGGAAACTAAAATTTAAATTACACAGTGAAAATATTCGCCATGTAAAATCTATAACCGTGTTTATTGAACTGAAGGCAAAAGAGGCTAAATTTTTAAGGAGAATGATAAAATCCAGGATGGCATTTATTATACATGAATCTCTCCCGTTCTGGCTATTTATTCTTTATCAGCTCCCACAAAAGAAAACAATAAAACATTAAGATCATGTACAGCTATGACTTTATTTTCATCCCAGCAATTTCAGCCCCAATTTCCAGCAGTAACATTTCATTAGAATCAAACATTTCCTAGATGGTTTTAAAAACGCAATGGAAATCTGGCACTTTGGAAGCTTATGTGAATTTAGCCTTAACTTCTTATTTTCAAAGAAAAATGAGATTTAACATAAAAAAAAAACCCAAAGCAATGTCCCCAAAGGTTCTTAAAAAAAAAAAAAAGGAAGGAAGGAAGGAAACTGAGCCTGCTGTACACATTAGATAAATAATACAATTCAACGATCCTTTTAAGCCCTTAGCAATGCATGAACCAATGAGGGAAGCAATCTAATACTTCATGCATTTAGGGGATTGCACTGGAAAGACTTCTAGTCTGCCTCTGCTGTTATAAATGCAAATGTATGCAGAACAGACAGATTGGGATCTGTACAATTTAGCAATGATCGAGACTTATAATTTTTGAAAATGGGGACAGATGTCCAGACCACTTGTATTAAAATGATTCTTATTGAGTAAGAAGCCAAACAAACAATCCGATTCCACCTCCTCCTTAAAAAGGAAACAAATAAACAGCATTACCATCAATTAGAATAAGGTCTACATTATCTTTCTTCTTTCATAGGTTGAGAGGCAGCTTAGAGTAGTGGAATAAATGTTTCTAGCGTGTATCAATACATCACTTACCCTTTTGCCCCGAAACACAGAAATGGGAGGGGCTTTTCCCCATTCAAAGATCCACAATAGGCTACTGATTAGCATAGAGATCTGCTGGACCTCTGGCTTTGTGTGCTATGCTCTCCTACAAGCAGGGACAGCGAATCTGATGGCTCAAAAGCAGTCAATACACATGTGCTGAGTGGATACCATCTCACTTTGAGAGTCACTTGGAATATAACGACTTCCAGTGTTTATCTGATATAACCGAGTGCTGGGCCATCAGCAAAATAAGGATGACAATAATATTTGCTTCCAGAGTGCTCACAGGTGGTGTAGACAAGGGAATGTATGATAAGGTAAGGAGGGAGTTGTAGGGATAGCAGGAAACAGAGATAGGAACTGTCATGGTAACTGAGATGAAATTGGGCTGATTATCTTCCTGAGCCATCAACAAAAGACTTCATTTTTATAAACTTTGAGTTGAGTCTTGAAAGTTTGAGTAGACAAAGCTACCAGATAGAGTGGAAGTCCGAGCAAAGGCAAACAGAGAGAGAAAGGGCAAAGCAGGAGGCAAAGGGGTCTTCTGTACGCTGTCGGTGCAAACAGAGGCTTTACTCTGGAGGCAAGGTGGAGGATGATGGCATAGGGAAGAGACAGGAGGTGAAGAAGTTTAATTGTGACTACTTTAAAGGACCAGATAAGAGAGATTATGGATCTGGACTAAGACAGGGGCTGGAGAAATAGCATCAGAGTGTGAGACAGATGGAGCCTAACTGAGCTGCCGTTCTTCCCAGATTCATTTCTAGACAGCCTCAGTGGCTACAGGGTCTAGCCTTAAACTGAGCTGTCATCACGCACACCCAGTGCCATTTGTTGGCCTTGTTATGCACTCTGGAGCAATTTAGACATGACAGGTCCTCAAATGCTAGGTCTGAGTTCATGTTTGACTGCCATCAGTGAAATCTAAATAAAATATTTATATTTCCCTAATAAACAAAAGAGCAGACTCAGCGTATGTGTTCCAAATGCTCCCTAAATTTTCTGTCCTAAATATTCATCTGTAAGAAAGTGTGTGTGTGGGGGGGCAGGCGATAATGCACTGGGTTAAGGTCATGTAGTGTGAAGCGCAAGGATCCTGGTTTGAGCCCCTGGCTCCCTACCTGCAGGGTCACTTCACAAGCAGTGAAGCAGGTCTGCAAGTGTCTTTCTCTTCCCCTCTCTGTCTTCCCCTCCTCTCTCCATTTCTCTCTGTCTTATCCAACAACAACAATGGACAATAAGATGGCTGTAAGGAGCAATGCATTCATATTGCAGGCACTAAGCCCCAGTGATAACCCTAGAGGAGAGAGAGAGAGAAGAGGATTGTTTGTAAATTATTCCTTTTTCTTTTAGACTTCAGATATGTTGGGGAAGGGGAATAAAATCTTTACGAATCTTCGCTCCTTTATGCAGATTAAGCCATTTCCTTCAAGAGAACAGTATTTGCCATTCAATAAGCACCAAGGTCTTTATACCATGGCCAAGTATTTTTGATGGAGATAGAGAACAAGATAGATAAGTTAATAATGATTCTACAACTCTGTTCTCTACTCTTTCAGCTTCCCCCCAGAATCCTACAATTCTAAGAATTTTCTTGAATTTCTTGTCTACTGTTTTAGAAAGATTCCTTCAGCTCAACCCAACCTATATTGCTACAGCAAGATGGTGAAAAGAAGCTTTTACCACTACCATTCGGAGTCACCAGAAAAGTTTTCTCATCAGGAGGCCCAGGCTTTATCACTAACTGTGTTTCTGTTCAGAAAAAAAATAAATAAACTTTCTATTTTGAAAGCTTCCAAGTACAGGAAAAAAGTAAAATGAACTCACATATCTGATTCCACATTTTGACACATTTGTTTGATCTCTTTCTTTCATTTTTCTTTACCCTCTCTTACTTTTCCCTTTCTTTCTCCTTCCTTCCTTTCTCCCTTCCATTTTTTTCCCTTCTTCTTTTCCCCACCAGGACTATTGCTGGGGTTCAGTGCCTGCACAAGTCCATCATTCCCAGAGCCCATTTTTTTCTTTTTGATAAATGAGACTTCCCTGGGCAGATGAACTCACCAGTGTGTCTTAGAACCTCACTTCTTCAGAGCTCTGCCCCACTAGGGAAAAATTAGAAACAGACTGGGAGTATGGATCAACCTGTCAATATCCACATCCAGTGGAGAAGCCAGAACTCCCACCGTCTGCACCCCAAAAAGAATTTTGATCCATACTCCCAGTGGGGGGAGAAGTAATAGGGGAAGATTATCAGAGGGTTCTGAACTCCAACTCCATCAGGAACTAGAGAGAGAGAGAGGAGGAAAAAGAGAGAGAGATTTGGATGTAATAATAGGTGAATGTGTGACTTGGAAAGGAAGAAAATATGGGACTTAAAGAAAAAAAAAAAGACCAAAGATATACAAATGTAGACAGACAGTTGTAGAAATAATAGTTAACCCATATCTGTAACCTTATGAGGACTGCTGTAGCTTCCAATGGAGGGATTGGGGATCCAGAACTCTGGTAATGGGAATGAAGCAGAGCTGTACCCCTGTTATCTTATAATTTTTAAAAGCAATATTAAATCACTGAACAAAAAAAGAGATAGATGATGACAAAGATAGAGTGAGACAGAATGAGAGAAGAGACACCTATAGCGCTACTCCACTGCTTGCAAAACTTCCCTCGTGCCTCCCACAGTTGGAGACCAGGGACTCGAACCCAGGTCCTCAAACATGGTAATGTATACTATCCAGGACACTGACCCCTCTTTTTCCCTCCTTTATTTACTGTAATATTTTAGCAAACTCTTACATGATGTTGTTCTTTTTGTATATTTCAGCGAAACTAAAAATAAGACATTTTCAGGACCACAATACCTTTATCACACCTGAAAAAATTAATAGTAACTCCCTTACATCACTACTATCAAGTTCCCAGAAAAAAAAATTTTTTTTCAAGGTCACAAATCTTGAGATGTCTATTGCTTCTCTAGGTAAAGCTATGACATAGGTACTTCTAATAGAGTATAAAGAAATTTTTCTTGGCTGGGAGTATGGATCGACCTATCAATGCCCATGTTCAGTGGGGAAGCAATTACAGAAGCCAGACCTTCCACCTTCTGCATCCCACAATGATCCTGGGTCCATGCTCCCAGAGGAAGAAATAGGAGAATAGGAAAGCTATCAGAGGAGGGGATGGGATACGGAGTTCTGATGGTGGGGACTGTGCTGTACCCCTCTTATTCTATGGTTTTGTCAACGTTTCCATTTTATAAATAAAAATTTTTTTAAAAAAGGAATTTTTCTTTATACTCAGCTTAAATTTTCATCCCATAATTGCATTTTCTTACCCTGTGTAGTATGCAAAATAACTAACCTCCCTTCCAAATGTTTACACATATCAGATATGTGTATACATTTAGCTTGTTTCTCGTTAGCCTTTGCTTAGCTGAACGACACATATGTCGTTCCTTATTTTTCCAAATCATTTCCTTATCTTTCCAAATCAGTCAGTGTGACCAAGCCCTCAATCATCTGGGGAGACTTGCCTTCAACTTCACCCAGTTAGTTGCTACACGTCCAGTGAAGAGTGGCCCAGCATCAGCTACAGTGCTCCCAGGGTAGTCTC
Source organism: Erinaceus europaeus (assembly GCF_950295315.1). Lineage (NCBI taxonomy): Eukaryota > Metazoa > Chordata > Mammalia > Eulipotyphla > Erinaceidae > Erinaceus > Erinaceus europaeus. The sequence continues at coordinate 12,677,780 of NC_080175.1, forward strand.
ACCCAAAGGAAAGCAGTCTTTCCATTTTCTCTGAATGCTCTGATCCCAAACCACAGAGGCTCATTTTCTGTCATAACAGAAACAAATGTCTTGTTTTCTGCTTTTATTCCCAGTAATTTCTTGGCATCACAGTCTGTGTTTCATTCCTCCCACTGAACATCTGTGCTTCAGATCACTTTTCTCCAGATGTAATACAAACAGCATTTTGGAATCAGAAGAGCACAGAGCCCCAACTCTGCCACAAGCTCTGAGACTCTTGGCAAGTCACCCAGTGCTTAGTGTCACTTAAAGTTCTTCACCGGGAGTCGGGCTGTAGTGCGGTGGGTTAAGCGCAGGTGGTGCAAAGCACAAGGACCGGCAGAAGGATCCCGGTTCGAACCCCAGCTCCCCACCTCCAGGGGAGTCGCTTCACAGGCGGTGAAGCAGGTCTGCAGGTGTCTATCTTTCTCTCCTCCTCTCTGTCTTCCCCTACTCTCTCCATTTCTCTCTTCCTATCCAACAACAACAACAACAATAATAACTACAACAATAAAACAACAAGGGCAACAAAAGGGAATAAATAAATTTAAAAAATATTTAAAAAAATAAATAAAATAAAGTTCTTCACCTACATAACAGATAAAAAGACTGGGCCTTCCTATTTCACAGAGTTGTCAGAGAGTAAAATGGGACATGTAAATAAATGAAAGGGCCCTGCTAGCTTTAATGGTGTGTGTCTATCTACTTAGTACACTTCATAGAGCAACAGCGAACAAGTACATTCTCTACAGACTTTTCTATTTATAACAATATCCCGTTGCACCATTTAACCACCTTGGCTGTGGAAGCTGAATGTGGGTCTGACGTCAGGTGTCACAGAAAGTCCAGCACTGCCACATCTGCTCTAGCACAGAGGGACAAAGACTCATTTATTGCCATCCCATCCCATGATGGAAGATAGCATGATGCTCAAATCAACCTCCCTGACCTTTTGTTTTCAGGGAGCATTTGAACGGGTTAAAAAGAATGAGCTAAGAAATCAGGAGGTGGGTTCAGGGTCAAGCACAAAGGGGTCCAAAGTTGTCAGATCTTCCTGCCACCTTCTAGACCATAATGAGCCCTCTATAATAGGGCTGACATTATTCTGCAGTATTTCAAAGGACAGGGAAACAGGAGCCGGTAGAGGATATGATCTTGCTGTCTAAATTCAGTGTTAGTCTGCTAACCGTTGGGATAACACTGGTCGTCACCATCTTCTCTTCTTTCCATCTGACTTATAAGTCCCACCTCCTACCCCTAAGGTCATGCCAGACTGTCCTGTCCCTTTGGAGTTGTGGTTCAGAAAGAGAATAGGGGTGGGCTTGACCTCCTCCATCTTAATGTCTGTGAATTAAATATGAAGCTCGTGTGAAGATCACCTATGGGGATCAGAAAAGCGAATCATACACCACCTGTATGTGATTACGCCTTCAAAACCACTGTAGAGGGGGGTTGGGCGGCAGTGCAGGGGGGTCGCTTCATGGGTGGTGAAGCAGGTCTGCAGGTGTCTGTCTTTCTCTCCCCCCTCTGTCTTACCCTCCTCTCTCGATTTCTCTCTGTCCTATCCACAATGGCAACAATAACAATAATAACAACAACAAGGGCAACAAAATGGGAAAAATGGCCCCTTGGAAGAGTGGATTCATAGTGCAGACACCAAGCCGCAGCAATAACCCTGGAGGAAAAACAAACAAACAAACAAAAAACCTGAGCGAACACAGCAGGCAGGGAGGCAGGGCAAACTTTGTCACACAGCCCATGTTCACACCCTGGCACCACAGAGGACTACTACTATGGCGTCATGCAACAATCTGGTGCTGTGGTGTTTCTCCTCCTTTATCTCTCTCTTAACACTCTATCTAAATGAAAAAGTTGACTAAGAGTAGTGAAATGACTTATTTGCAAAGACCCTGGCCTCACAAAATTGATTATCAGATACACAAGCAAACAAAATCAGTCTTGAATCTCTCTGGAGAGTCAGCAGGTGGACTTTTCCCCACGCTATCACCCTTATGCTTGAGCATAAGCCCTGATAAATCATGTTTGGTAATACACGAATCTCTTGTCAATTTCCATTACATCAGACTTGAATTGATAACAGTTTCATTATCAGAAAATTCTTTGTTTGGGTTCAATTTTTCCTCCCCAAACAATAACTTATGCATTATATTTATTGGTTTGCTTTTTCCAGAGCACTGCTCAGCTCTGGCCTCTGATGGTGTGGGGGATTATACCTGGGACCTTGAAGCCTTAGGTTTGAGAGTTTGTTTGCATAACTGAAGTATGTTTGAGAGTTTGTTTGCATAACTGAAGTATGTTTTAAATGAATAATTTGAGTCCACAAACCAAGAGAGTTTCAAATGTATCCTTCTCTGACTTCTATCAGGCGTATGCATTTGCTCCTGTTTTTAATTACTGTTTACTAATTTCTAAAAGTCATGCTAGCACTTCACCGGGTGGACCTAGTTTAGGCTTCATTCCTTTACAAAGCAGATACTCCCGTTAAAATCCCTTCTTTACAAATGAGAAAATGGGCTCAGAAGTTAATTACCCTGCCTCAGGTGATAAGCAGTAGAACTTAGCAAATCTATAACTTCAGGGTGCAAGCTCTCAACTGTAGGAGTGATTTAATGTTACACATAAGAATTAGAAACCTCTAACTATAGATTAAATTTAACGTACTATAAGTCCAACACTTTGAAGAGGGGTAAAATGGCATGGTTCTTTCTAGAAGGCTTACTGATCACAAAAATACACCTGTCAGTTAAAGAGAAACAAACAGTTCATTGTTGTCAAAGGCAACTAACTATAAAAAACTACCTAACACCTGAGGAATGCTGCACTTACACAATTCTGATTCACTTCCACTAGCTGATGACTGCTGTCAATCATCTCCCCCACCCCCAACCCCACCCCCATCAGACAGGTCATTGAGTACCATCAATTTCCTTTTATGTTGTCTATTCAGACATCCATTGTGTGATAACACTCCAGTTTGGTGTTTTGTTTTTTTTCATTCTATTATCTCAGCCCTGGAGCATTGTACCAGACTCAGTCTTAACTCGTTTCTCTCACTTCAGATCCTGCCACAGATTGCTGCTAGATTCATCTCCTTAAAATAAAAATTCCATATGAAAGAGTCCCTTCTCTGATGTTTTCCTTGACTCTGCCTTTCAAGGCTCCAAATGATGCAGTGCCTCTCAGCCTTTCCAACCTCGTGACCTCACAAACCCTCTGCTCCATCTCCTCCTCACACCATTTCCTCTTTACTGACTGAACACAGTGTCTCTGCTAGAACCTTCTCCCCTCTTCACCACTCTCCTCTCAACTCTTTGAATATTACCTATCAGTCATGGTCCTACTCAAAGTCCTTCTCTTCTTCTTCTTCTTCTTCTTCTTCTTCTTCTTCTTCTTCTTCTTGTTCTTCTTCTTGTTCTTCTTCTTGTTCTTGTTCTTCTTCTTCTTGTTCTTCTTCTTCTTCTTCTTGTTCTTCTTCTTCTTCTTCTTCTGCTTCATATTTATTTTATTTATTTATTCCCTTTTGTTGCCCTTGTTGTTTTATTGTTGTAGTTATTATTGTTGTTGTTATTGTTGGATAGGACAGAGAGAAATGGAGAGAGGAGGGGAAGACAGAGAGGGGGAGAGAAAGATAGACATCCACAGACCTGCTTCACCACCTGTGAAGCAACTCCCCTGCAGGTGGGGAGTCAGGGCTCAAACCAGGATCCTTAAAACAGTCCTTGCACTTTGCACCACCTGTGCTTAACCCACTGCACTACAGCCTGACTTCCAGTCCTTCTCTTCTTCTATGTGAAATCAAATATGGGCCTTCTGTCTAGGGCCACAGAAAGCCAAACTCTGTTATACCAGCATGCCCAAAAAAGGGAGCAAGTTTCATTGCTGTTTTCACCTACAACTAAGGATGAACTTACTCAACTAAAACCAATCTTACTGTCTTATAAAAGGGAATCAATGTTTCTACTACAGGTAGAAGTGGGAGTAGGTTGAAAAACCAGGAGCTGAAGAGGGAAGGGGTGAAGAGGAAGGAGCAGAGAAAGAGCCCCAAACTTCAGATATTCTGGACCATGGCTTCTCAAACTTCCTCCTAGAATAGAGGAAATTATTACTCTAGGGGATGAGAGTTGATGCCCAGGTTAAGGCCCTAGACTCCACCTACAGCAAGAAAAATTCACAGGCAGTCAAACAGTGCTACAGATGTCTCTCTATCTCTCTCTCTCCCTCTTTATCCCCACTTCCCTCTCAATTTCTCTCTGTCCTATCAAGTAAAAAAATAAAACAACAATAATAATAGTCTTAGCCAGTCTGCTGTTCTGGAAATGGTAATGACATGGAGATATGAGTCCCTGATGTTGTTCTTTTATGTTCCTGGTTTAGTTTTAGCATACTAATTGATGGCAGAGTACTTATAACTAAGCGAGGCCTGATTTGTCAACCTCAGGTTATCTCCTCTCCCTCGTCCCAGGGCCATATCAGACAGCCCAGTCCTTTGGGGACCCTGCTTTCAAATATGACTATTTTGGGTACCAACTGTCCTGTATTCTCCCTTTTCTGTTCTCAGTTGGAGCTTAGCAGATGTTTGCTGGGAGTGATTATTGCTCCATTAAACACTTTTTTTTCCCTTTCATACCACTCACTGGGAATGAGAGAGCAGAGCACTGCTCAGCTCTGGCATATGTGGTGAAGGGGCTTAAATGGGGGCCTCTAGTATATAAATCCTGACCTCTACCACTGAGCTCTCTCTCTGATCTTTAGTGAAATTTCTTTTTTTAATTTATGTAATTTTCTTTTTTTTAATTTTTTTATATTTACCTTATTTATTTATTCCCTTTTGTTGCCCTTGTTGTTTTATTGTTGTAGTTATTATTATTGTTGTTGTTGTTGTTGGATAGGACAGAGAGAAATGGAGAGAGGAGGGGAAGACAGAGAGGAGGAGAAAAAGACAGACACCTGCAGACCTGCTTCACCGCCTGTGAAGCGACTCCCCTGCAGGTGGGGAGCCGGGGTTCGAACCGGGATCCTTATGCCGGTCCTTGTGCTTTGCGCCACCTGCGCTTAACCTGCTGCGCTACAGCCCGACTCCCTAATTTATGTAATTTTCTTAATTGGATGGAGACTGAGAGAAATCAGTCCTCGAAAGGGAGGTGGGGAGACAGACCCACAACCCTGCTTCACCACTCATGATGCTTTCTCCCTACAGGTGAGGACTGGGGTCTTGAACCTGGGTCCTTGAACACTATAATATGTGCAGTTAACTGGGTATACCACCACTCATCCTCAAGAAAAAACTTCTTAAATATCTGAATCTTGCCTGCAGGATTTTTTTGTATATTGTAGTTTGATTCTCACACAAAGGTACTGCTGACACCGTCAAGTTACATGGGATAAGAACACCTAGTCGTCTACTTTACGTAATTCTAGGAACCAAACAAATTGATGGTGTAAGATATCTGGCTGCTAAGTACAGTCCTTACTAATGCATTAATTAGGGAATGGGAAAAGTTTCTTTTCTTCTGTCTCACATTTCATCTATAATGAAAGAGCCAAACATCAAATATTGGGTGGATGGAAAAGCCATGAATCATTTTTGCATAGGAAAAACATGGGGGTGAGCAGGGGCACAGCCAGTTAACCGCACAAGTTAGCATACGCAACGGGGGTGGTTTGAGCCCTGACTCCCCACCTGCAGGGGAGATGTTTCATGAGTGGTGAAGGAAGTCTGCAGATCTCTCTCTCCCTCTCTCTCTCTCTCTCCCTATCTTCCATTCCCCTCTCAATTTCTCTCTGTCCTATCTAGTTAAAAAATGGGGGGGGGCAGGAAATAAATTGACCACCAGGAGCCCTGGATTCATAGTGCCAACACGGAGCCACACGGAGCTCCAGCAGTAGCGCCAGCAATAACCCTGGAGGCAGGAGAGAAGAGAAGAGAGGAGAGGAGAGGAGAGGAGAGGAGAGGAGAGGAGAGGAGAGGAGAGGAGAGGAGAGGAGGGAGAAGAGAAATGAAAAAAAAAATCTATCATGACTTTTCCAACAGCCCAATAATTTCAGATCATCCTGAATAAATTCTAATTTAATAAATGTTTCACTACTAGAAAATGACTGGACAAATATATTCTAAGGTAATTAATACAAAGTTACACTTGCAATCAGTTGCATCAGTTGATTTTATGCATCTTAGCTGGTTTTTGTTGTTGCTTTTCTGATTTACCATTGGATTACAGAATTGTAAGACTTCAAGAGTATAGTTTCACACCCACTATATTCACCACCAAAGTCTCTAAGCCCCCTCTCTTAACTACCATAGTTTTTGCAAATCTAGTAGACAATTTGGTTACACTTTTTTTTCTTTGTGGGTAGGGTGGACATGTATTTGCCATTCTAACTACACTTCGTTATACATAGACTTTCATTTCTAGCAAAAGCCTGGACAACATAGCCTTGGTGCCCTTACCACAGTAAGGGCTAGAGGGAAAAAAAAATACAGTAAGAGTTATTTACTATCTTGTTTCCACTTAGAATGTAAAAAGCTTCAAAAGAACAGCAATTCCACCTAACAGTGAGGGAAAAAAAATAAAAATAAAAACTAGATCATTTCTTGAACCCATCAGAGAGTTAAGACATTGAAGTAAAAATAAAATCACATGGATGACACTCCTCTTTAAGGGAGATTGGAAATGTGAATTATTTCACTTCTGGCACAGTAGGGAAGAAGAGACAGCAAGAAGAAAAAACAATGGAATCTAATGAATTCCCAAAGGTCAAGAGTAATTGGTTAGCAACTGGGAGTCCCAGACACACAGCAAGTCACTTCCTAGTCCTTCTCAAGCTCTAGGCCCCAGGAGATGAGAGACAGCGGGCAGGGCAGGAAAGCTGAGAGAGACCCTGCAGGTGCCATAAAGATGTGAAGCCTATCCCCTTCATGACCTCAGAAGCCAGAAGTTGACAGGGGGAGAGGAGAAGTTCAAGCAAAGATCCATCACTCCTTCAGCGCAGAGCAATGGCTGCCTGCTACTGGAGGAAGGGTCGGGATAAACACGACTCAGCACTCCATACCTGGTCCAAAGCTGAGTTCTGTGACCCTCGGAGAGGTCAAATTACTGAGAAGTTCCACCTCTGCCGATCAGGTCCTGCCCAAGACTGAGGCTGGAGGGAGAGGAGCAAGACACAGCTCTCTTGGACCTTACTCAGTAATAAGCTGCAGCAGTTTCTGGTGGGGGGAGGGTGGAAAACCAGGAGTCAGATTACTTCTGTGCCACAGGTGTGAAGGATTTGCTACAGTCTGAGCCTGGGGATAAAACCAAGAAAAACTGCCCTTCCACCCAGGCACTCACTGAGCACAAAGTAGTCACAGGCTGTTCCTGCAGTGAGCTGCATTCTGGTCTGATAGGCTGATGGCCATTACTACAAAAGAAGACCCATTTCAAGAACTGGCCAGACTCTGCCCCAGTCCTCTCCTTGCACGCTAGTGGCTACGTTGAAGTCTTATGTCCATTTCCAGATGGAAATGATATTTATCTCAGTCTGTCATACAAATAATATTTGACATTCAATCAAAAAATATGACACAAATACTTGGAATAAGAAAGACAAAAAAAAAAAAAAAAAGACTGTGACAAAACTATCAACAGAACTAAACCCAGAGCCCAGATGGTAGAACTATCAGGGACTTTAAAATGATTTGTGATGAATAAAACAGATCTAGGGAGAACAGTAAACAACAGGCAGTCACCGATAGGGAATTTCAGTGGAAAGGTGAAACCCAGAAAAAAAATAATACAGTGAAAATGCCAGGAACTCAGGAGCTGGTTCATTTGGTAGAGAACATGCCTTTCATGCATGGGCCCCTAGGAATAAGCCCCAGCACCACATGGGAGGACCAAGGACAGCACCAAGGACAGCACCAAAGACAAAAGAAAAAAAAAGATGGGTGGGACTTATCACCACAGATGCTGGAGTGGTGATAAGTGTCTCTCCCTGCCTGTCGTGGGAGGGAGAGATAACCCAGGAACCAAGTTCATGGTGGTAGCAATACAAATCTTTATTCATGTGGACGCCCCAGAGTCGGGCTTGTAGGCACCTGGTTAAAACCATGTGGAGCCAAAAACCGCAATGGCCGGCATCTGCCTCCTGGTCTGCCCACCTCCCTTCTCCAGGTCGGACACGGAAGAGACAAGACAGAAATGGAAGTGGCTTTACTATCTCATACATAGTTAGGAGAGGGGTGGAGAAAGGCACCTCCCCAGCAACGGTTGCTAGGTACCACTGCTAGGATAGCAATACCCTGAGGGGAATTAGGAAGGAGGCCTTTAGTCATCTGTAAGACAAGGCAGGAGATTGATATGTAAACAATAAAGGGACTGGCCATTAGTAGCATGGAATGTAGGATGCTTTGGGGGGCAGGGAGAGGATGGATGTCCCCTCAAGTCAAGCCCTGCCAAGCTCAACCACATGCTCACAATTTCCCAACACCTGCCTCTTTCTACTTATCTCTCAGTAGTAATAAAAACAATTACTTTTAAAACTGGAATCTTAGAACATAGCATGATGTCAAAGATGAAGAATCATTGTTGTTAGAGGCAGAGGGAGAGAATGGAAAGAAACCACAGCATCCAAACTTCTTCTTCATTGTGGCTAGAGCATGGCGGAGCTAAGCAACGACCTAGTTTGCCTGGCCAAGATGAAGAATATTTTAATTGGCAACTAGCCAGGACAGGCCAGGACAGACTCGGTGAACTCAGTAACACATCCACAGATGTTACCAAAGCCAAAATACACAAACCCCAATGACTTGTTTGATGACTCAGTTTAATTACTGAGTTTTCAGTCATAACTTTTACCACTATTTGGAAGCCGGTGAAATAGTTCACGGGGAGAGGCAGTTTCCCTCGACATGTGCATGGCCTGGGTTCAAGCCCCTGTACCACATGAAAGGATGGGGATACCAACACACAGGGGGAAGCTCCACTACTGTGGTCTGTCCCTCTCTCTCTCTCTTTCTCTCTCTCTCTCTGAATGACAAAAAAGGCTTGGAGTGGCAATGGTGTGTATAGGGAAGGCCCTAGCTCCTCAAAAAAAAAAAAGTACTATTTGAGCATTATTTTTGTTCCTAGACATCTTAATAAGGGAAACGTTAGATATATATTGAAATACATAAACATTAAAAATAAAATTCAATGTGTTTTGAGAAATATATACACTCTCATGTAATCAAGTCTAATCAAAATTCAGGATATTTCTGCACCAGGGAAAGATCTGAGTCCCTTCCCAGTCATTTCCCAACTCCCACAGAAAATTCACTTCTCAAGTCTATTTTGGTATCTTTGTTTAGTCTATTCTTGGGCGTACTGTATGTTGTGTCCATTTAGTTTCATATATATATATATATATATATATATATATATATATACATATGTATATATATTATTATTTTTTTAAGTGGTGCTGGGGAATGAATCCAGGACCTGGCACATATGTTTCTCCACCGAGCCACTCTGGCTCAATTCTGTTGTATATTTTTATGAACAAGGGAGAGAAAGTGGGAAAGACAGTGGAGTATCTGTCCTTGGTATTTCCCTTGATTGAACTCAAGGCCTCACACCTAGAAGGCATGTGCTCTACCTAGTGAATCACCTTCCCAGCCCTATGCATGTTATTATATATATTTTTTAATTGCCACCAGGGTTATTGCTGGGCCTGGGTGCCTGCATGATGAATCCACCACTCCTGGTCACCATTTTTGTTTCTTTTCACTTTTTCTTTTATTTGATAAAATGGAGAGAAATTGAGAAGGGAATACAGAGGTAGGGAGACACCAGCAGTACTGAGTCATCTCTCTTTTTAAACAAATATTATTTATTTACTTATTACTGTTTAGAGATAGAAATTGAGAGGGGAGAGGGAGATAGAGAGGGAAAAAGACAGACACCTGCAGCGCTGCCACCACTTGTGAAGCTTTCCCTCTGCAAGTGGGGACCAGGGGCTTGAACCTGCATCCTTGTGCACTGTAACGTATATGCTTAACCAGGTGCATCACCGCCTGGCCCCCTGCTTCATCTCTCATGAAACTTCCCCCGAGGTGGGACCAGAGACTTGAACCCAGATCCTTGTGCATAGTACTGTATACACTCAGCCAGGTGTGCCACTGACTGGTCCCCTACGTATGTTTTTGAGAGCCATTCGTGTTGTCTATATTGACAATTCATTATTTTTTATTACTGAGTACTAACCCATTATATGATTACACCAGAAGTTTTTTCTTTAATGTCACTTTTCTATAAAAAATTTTTCTAAAAAAAAATTTTTTTTCTAAAAAAACTTTTTCTAAAAAAAATTTTTTTAAAAAATACTATTTATTTACTTTGGCTAGAGAAAGAAATTTAGAGGGTGTCACATTCTAAAGGAAAAAAAGACTATTTTATGAGTTGGGTGATCGTTCAACTGGAAGAGCATGCCCCTACTATGAGCAAGGCCCCAGGTTTAAGCCCCAGCAGCACACAGGAACTTCACAGATGATGGGGCAGTGCTTGTGGGAATCAGAAGTGGGCTCAATTATAAACTGGAGGACTTGGACACCTAAGGTCCCAAGTTCCATCACTGCATATGCTGGAGTGTGCTCTGGACTCTCGGAAAATGAAAAATAACTCTTAAAGAAAACCTTAGAACAGAGGAGCGACTGGGGAAATAGTTCAGTCCAGTAGAGCACCAACTGGCATGCTAGAAGCCCCTAAGACTGCAAGTTCAATCTCTGGCATCAGTTTATACCAAAGCCGAGCACTTCTCCAGTCTCTCTCTCCATATGTATGTCTTCTCTTAGTCTCTCATAATAAATAATTCTTAAAGAATATTTTAAGAGAGTAAAAGTATTCACACCCACAAATATGTCAACTATAAAAGTATTACTAAAACTAGCAAAAACCGAAAGTAAAAAAAAGACAATAGACCATGAAAATATTTACTGCATAAATAGCTTATACAGATACTGAAGCAAGAGTTATTTATATAAATAGACAGATTAGACATAAAAGTCATGCAAAAACAAATCAGAGCGATCTGAACTCTTATGCGTAGCAAACTAGCCATGACAACACAAGCCATTCTAACCTGAAACTGCACACACCTTTACTGAACAGATGCACTCAAGTGTTGACACCACAAGACATTAGGAGTCTTCAGGAAAGCAATAAGGCAAATGCATTAAGAATGATAGAATTGTTTGCATTATTCAACTTGATGACCCTGAATTTATCCTGACTTAAAAAAAAAAAGTGACTGAAGTAGTCAGCAATAGGAAAATGGATTAAACTCTATGTGTAGAAGTATGAAGTTATTATTACCAAGACTAACACCCATAGAGCCAGTATATAAAATTGGAAAAATCAATTGTAAAGTATAATTGGCACCTCATTGGTCCACTTCATGTCAACAGATAAAGAGAACACAGTAGTACAAAAATGAATGATTCACTACATCAGGATGGTAAGGATTGTGGGTGATTTATTTTTTTTCCCAGTTGGCACTATTTGCTTCAATGGTTTCAATATAAAAGATAGGTTATTAATTAAAATATATCTTGTCTTAATAATCTCTGTTCTTCTTCAACTTACATAGGACAATTTTTAAATTGACAAAATAGAGCAGAAATGCCTTGTTTTCTAAACTGTAAGTACTCCTCTCTTTGGGCCTTAACTGGCAATGCATGAATACTCACTATAATTTTGGCCATCCTGAGGGAAACAGTTACTTCTACATTTTCTTGACACTGCAGAGCACTTGACATAAGTAAGTAAAACTACAAACTTTCAACAATCAACTTAGTGTGTTTGATATTTTAATGTAACATCAAACTATTTTTCTTACTGTGTCATCACAAAAACTAGTTTTAACACTTTCTCCTAAAAATGTTGTCAATATGTAGAAAATTCTCTATTGAGAATAGCTTTTTTTAGAAATTACCTTTATTTACTTATTGGATAAAGACAGCCAGAAACTGACAGGGGAGGGGAAAATTAAAAAAAAACAAAACTGAGAGAAGGAGAGAGACAGACACCTGCAACACTGCTTTGCCACTTGTAAAGCTTTCTCTCTGCATGTGGGAGTTGGGGGCTTGAACCCAGGTCCTTGTGCATTGTAACATGAGCACTCAACCAGGTGCGCCACCACCCGGCCCCTTTAAGAATAGCTTTTTATGCTGTCTAATCACCAATAAAATATTGTTTATATTCTTTAATATTTTTTAAATGTAAAGGCTATGATCTTTAATGTAAATTATCTGTAAAAATCTAAAAATTTCTTATTTTATGAAATGTTTAACAAATCCACCTTTTGAAACTTTTTTCTCCCTAGTAAATGAAATATAATTCAACATTTCTACAGACTGGCTGTATAATATTTTTCTTTCCCAAAACAAAAATACATAGCCCTTACTACAAATGAAAGTTAGTCTTGGGCATTGTCAAATATATTTCCAAACTTATGGCAAAAGGGGGAAAGAGAAGTTTCAGTAGAGTATTTGAACACAAATATTTGAAAAAAAACTTTTAATATGTTTAGAACAGAGAGATGAACTAGAAATGTGGAGCTGCTATCTCTACATCTATAAATATCATCTGAAAAGCAATAAACAAAGAAACAAAAAACATGTCAGGAGGATTAATGCCCCATAAAAAGGTATGTAAGTACTAACAGAAAGAAATTTTAAATAAAAACACATTCTTTGATTTGATTTCTTTAAACTATGTGATTTTAGGGCCCAAGCAGTGGCACACCCAGTTAAGCATACATGTCACCATGCTCAAGGACCTGGGTTCAAGCCCCGACCACTGATGACAGGGACAAAGCTTCATAAGATGTAAGGCAGTGCTACAGATGTCTCTTTTTCTCTCTCCATCTCTAACCTCTCTCAAGTTATCTTTCCTATCAAATAAAAAGGAAAAAAAAAAAAAGGCCAACAGAAGCGATAGATGAGGGAGAGGGAAGAGAGGGAGAAACTAGGAAAAGATGTAATAGCTGCCAAAATGAAGTCCTAGGAACTGTCCTCTGCACTAATGGAAAAACAGCAGAGAATTTAGTTAAAGAATTCATCTTTGATTTACATCACATAAGTGGTAGCAGCAACAATTTAGCTCACTTGCAAGTATTTATTATAAAAGTTTATTCATTTTCAAAATGTAAATTAACAGTTATCACCAGATAAATACAGCCTTAGCAAAGAAATGTCACTAAAAAAAAAAAAACTGTCTCTAAAACATAAGAGAGCTGAATGATGGCTTTGCTAACATAGTTAAAGAATTTCTATACCATAGTTGTCAGAAAGTCAAAGTAACAAATCTACATTCATTTAGACACCAAGAAAGAAAAAAAAATGTAGCTTAGATTTCATTCTTTAATTAGAAAAATGTGTTCAATCTTTTTTTCCACAAGACTTGAAAAGAGATCGAAATCAGAAAGTTGATTTTCCTGAATCCAATCTAATAGCCTAATAAGATCACAGAAGACTATCCAGAAAGAAATGAGCAACTGTAAGGCTATTTATATAATATACAGCCAAGACATTGCACATTATAGAAACTGTAAACAATGGGCAAAAAAAAAAAAAAAAAAAAAGTCTTTTGCACACAGATTGCCACTCTGCATACAGAATTCAAATGTCAGCTGAAGACAATTCCAAGCTAAGTTTAAACTGTCTTAATGATGTCATTCTCTCCCTTGGTCTCATTGAAAGTTATATATTCACAGCTCAAAGCTTGCTCATTAGACTCTTTGGGTTTTGATTTCTTAAGTGCCAGTTCTGCTGGGAAAAGAGCGGAGCAGTGCTCCAGAGACTGTGCGATAGCATCGATTGTCCATTTGTCCTCCGGAAGGGCATGTTCTTCTAGCGTAAATGGCCCCTGCCTGGTTCGGGTCAGCTCTAGCACACTGGCGCAGGAAGAGAGCTCTGCAGTAACAAAAGGTGAAAAGAAAAAAAAAAAAATCCTGAAGTCAATGATTTGGTATTTCAAAATCAATACTCTTTTAAATTATTTTTCGTTTCTTTTTTATGGGGGGGATTAATGATATACAGTGGTTGGGACATGTGTAAAATGTCTCAGTTTGCTCCAAAACACTCTAAGCCCCCCCACCCCCCCAACACACACACACAGGTAGGTCTTCCTCCACCACCATGGAGCAGGATCATAACACTTCCTTCTCCACACCCCCCACCCCAGAGGTCTTCATTTTGGCGCAATACACCAAACCCAGTCCAAAGTCTACTTTGTTTCCCCTTCTGTTCTTATTTCTCAAGTCCTGTCTATGAGTGATACCATCCCATACTCATGCTCTTTCTGGCTTATCTCACATGATTCCTTTAAGCTCCATCCAAGATGAAGTGAAGGTGGATTCATCATTCTTTTTTTTTTTTTTAATATTTATTTATTTTCCCTTTTGTTGCCCTTGTTTATCGTTGTTGTGGCTATTATTGTTGTAGTTATTGATGTTGTTGTTGTTGGATAGGACAGAGAGAAATGGAGAGAGGAGGGGAAGACAGAGAGGGGGAGGGAAAGCTAGACACCTGCAGACCTGCTTCACCGCCTGTGAAGCGACTCCCCTGCAGGTGGGGAGCTGGGGGCTCAAACCGGGATCCTTATGCCGGTCCTTGCGCTTTGCAACACGTGTGCTTAACCCACTGCGCTACCGCCCAACTCCCAATTCATCATTCTTAATAGTTGAGTAGTATTCCACTGTGTATATAAACCACAATAATAATAATTATTTTTAACAAGTTATCAGGGTCTCCCACATGTATAGTACTACTTATCTGGATTCCAACTTTTTCATTATTCCAATTTTAGATAGAAAAGAAAAATAAGCAGGAGAAAAGAGGGGGTAGGCAGAAATGCCAGAGTTGTTATTTGGTTTCTTATGATGTTAGATCTTTTTAAAACATATTTATTTATTTATTTATTTATTTATTCCCTTTTGTTGCCTTTGTTGTTTTATTGTTGTAGTTGTTATTGTGGTTATTGATGTCGTTATTGGATAGGACAGAGAGAAATGGAGAGAGGGAGAGAGAGAGATAGACACCTGCAGACCTGCTTCACCGCTTGTGAAGTGACTCCTGCAGGTGGGGAGCCGGGGGCTCGAACCAGGATCCTTATGCTGATCCTTGTGCTTTGCGCCACCTGCTTTTAACCCACTGCACTACCGCTCAGCTCCCATGATGTTAGGTCTTGAACCCAGGATCGCTGTGCTTGGTGAGGTGGAGCTTGACCAGGTCTACCAGGTCTGCTATCTCTTGACACTTTTTTGTCCCTTTCTTTCTTTCTTTCTAAAGACAGAGATAGAAAAGAAAATTTGAAAAAAGAGCTTCCAGTAGGGAGAACTCTTAGAAGGCTAGAAGTGAACCTTCCCTATGGCCCTGCAATTCCTCTCCTGGGAATAAATCCTAAGGAACCAAACACACCCATGCAAAAAGATTTGTGTACACCTATGTTCATAGTGGCATAATTCGTCATAACCAAAACCTGGAAGCAACCCAGGTGTCCAACAACAGGTGAGTGGTTGAGAAAGATATATAATATTATTACTCAGCTATTAAAAATGGTGATTTCACTTTCTCCACCTCATCCTGGGTAGAGTTTGAAGGAATCATGTTAAGTGAGATAAGTCAGAAAGAGAAGGATGAATATGGGATGATCTCACTTATAGACAGAAGTTGAAAAATACTACCATGACATCAACTTGAATTTCCTGGGCAGAAAGCCTCACCAATGTGTCCTGGAACCCCACCTCCCCAGAGTCTGTACTACTCCACTGGGGAAGGGTAGAGACAGGCTGGGGTATGGATCAATCTGTCAACACCCATGTCCAGCAAAGAAGCAATCACAGAAGCCAGCTCTCCCACCTTCTGTACCCCATAAAGATCTTTGATCCATACTACCAGAGGGATAAAGAATAGGGAAGTGTAGTCTGGGAAGTGGCACAGCTGATAAAGTATTGGACTGTTAAGCATGAGCTCCTGAGTTCAATCCCTGGCAGCACATGTACCAGAGGAATGTCTGGGATTTTTCTCCTTTCTTTCTCATTAATAAATAAATAAAATCTTTTAAAAAAATAACAGGAAGCTTCTAATGGAGGGGATGGGAATTGTATGAATTGTACCCCTCTTATCCCACAACCTTGTTGATCATTACTGAATCACTAATAATAATAAAGAAGTTGAAAAATAAGAAAACACAAAGCAGAACTTGGACTGGATTTGGCGCATTGCAACCAGGTCCTGGAACATGATGGCAAAAAGAGGACCTAGAGGGGGTTGAATTATTATGTGGCAAACTGAGAAATGTTACACATGTACAAACTACTATGTTTTACTGTTGACTGTGAACCATTAATTCACCCCAACTGAAGAAAAATATTTTTGGGGAAAAAAAAAAAAAGAGCTTCCTACAGTGTGGTGGGCTGGACTCAAACCTGGGTCACAGTAGCCTCAGCATATCCAAGTAAGCTATTCTGCCATCCCTGCATGATTGTCCAAATGACTATCAAGAATAGATTCAATTCTTTAAAACCATCTCTAATAAAAATGTAACAATTCAGACAGGTGATGGTACACCTGGTTGAGCTCACATGTCACCTTGTGCAAGGACCCAGGTTCAGGACCCCAGTCCTCATCTCTAGGGGAGAAGCTTCATAAATGCTGAAGGTATCTCTCCTTCTCTCTCCCTATCTCCTCTTAATTTCTTTCGCTCGCTATCCTAAAATTGCAACAATTCAATGAGATGATTAAGCAACAAAATAATGTTTAATAACACCTTATAAAATGCTTTAAAGTTCACAAGGTATCTGCATTCCACTTTCCTTACTTAACCTATGAAGCAATCCAGCAAGCTAATCCTTACTCTTACTTTGCAGCTGAGATGGTCTGATCTGTCCAGCCCCCAAGTGTCAGACGTATATCAATGAAAATAACTTTCAGAAGGCTCCGTTTTTGTGATCTCTTCTGAGAGGTAAAGTATTATGTGCTTAAAATATGTTGGTCCTTAACATTCATTATTTCCCTCTCATTTTCTGTTCCTTTCTCTCTCTTCTTTTCCACAACAAGCATTTCCCCACAGCTGCTGATGTTGATAATTGTATGCCATAAATCTGCAATGCTTCTAAAGCCCAAAGCAACAAGAGTGAAATTCCTAAGACCAAAACTCAGAGATGCAAAAATCAGGAAATTCCTTCTTTCCATCAAAAAAGGCTACTCTCCTCAAAATGATAATTCATGGTTCATCTTTATTCTTACCTTTGCCAATGTCACTGACCAAGCTTCTGATATAAAAACCTCCTCCACATTCAACATCTGGAATGTTAACAGTGACATGGTAAATTGCTAACGTCCTATGAAATCCACTTTACATAGAAATGATGCCCCTAAACAAATGTAAAAATGCACTATGCAAACAATTGAGTGATAAAATATTTATGTGCTAAGACATAAATTATTCATCTAGTGGCATATGTGTTTGTGAGATTGAAAAGTCAGAGTGTGGAGAAAGCAAATAGCAGAAATTCATGAACACATTTTAAATTAACTGGCAAGTCACGCCATTTTAATATTTCAACCTTGTTCATTTAATAGGTTTTAAATAGTTACGAATCTCAGCTTTGCTATCATGAACTGTAATTTAAAAAAAAATATCTTGTCTTGTTCATTTAATAGGTTTTTAATGGTGAGACATCTCAGCTTTGTTATCATGAACTGTGTATTTTAAATATATTTTCAGATTTATTCACTCAAAAATGTGACAAATAAATACATAAGCCTTTTTTAGTGGCCTGGATTATGTCTCAGGGTAATGTACTACACAAAGCCCTCAGCAGATTTAAATCTACACTTGGAAATCATGAAATAACTGAAAAAAATCATGAAATAATTGTAAATTATACAATGTCCCAGGGCTGTATGCATATTTAAGTATCTTCAAAACACAGTGTAATATAAATTGACTGGATAAGCAGGCTTCTGCATTATTTTTATTCATCTATCTAGAATGAACTGCAACAACATTCCAGCTGTTTCCAGTCTTACCATAGGAATAAAGTCATTTGGGGAATTAGCCAGAACCCACCACCTGGGGATTTTAATTCATTTTTTTCCCATAAGCTCAAGATTGGGGTTGGGGGGCACTGCTGAGATTAAAAAAAAAAACACTACTATTCTTACACTATATTTGACTTTGGTGCAAAAACAGCACTTGGATTACTACAACCCCCCAATAAAGAAAATTAGATACTGGGGGCTGGGCAGTAGTGCAGCGGATTAAGCGCACATGGCGCAAAGCACAGGGACCGGCACAAGGATCCCCCAGTTCGAGCCCCGTGCTCCCCACAGGTGGTGAAGCAGGTCTGCAGGTGTCTTTCTCTCCACCTTTCTGTCTCCCCCTTCACTCAAGTTCCTCTCTGTCCTATCCAACAACGACAACAGCAATAACAACAACATGGGAATCAAGGGTAACAAAAATGGGAAAAAATATCCTCCAGGAGCAGTGGATTCATAGTGCAGGCAACAGAGCCTCAGTGATAACCCTGGAGGCAAAAACAAACAAACAAAAAGGAAAGAAAATTAAATACTTTGTAACTATAATGCAACTGGAAATGCTTTTGTTCCCCTTGCTCTGCTAGGTAATGTTTACTCTGCCAACCCAGCTGCTGAGTTCTCATGGAAAGGAAGGAGGCTCTTCTAGTATGTGTTTCCCATTATGTCAAACATTTTTTAATCAGGAAACTTGGGGAAAGGACTGATTTCTTTAATGAAACAGTACCCGCATTCTACAGGAATTTAATAAACATTAAATAGAATGCTAGTGGATAAAAGTAATAAAGTTTAAGGGAAAAAAGATTTGGGGAAACTGTTCTAAAAGGAATTCTTACTCCGTATGCACTGAGATTAAGAGTAGGATCAAGAGAAGCAGAGGATTTGGAAGCACTACAGATTTGCTTTCTTCTCAGCTCTTACGTACTGAACTTCCTACAAAACTTCCAACTGTAGAAACCTTTTACTTTTTGAATTTATACAAATATGGACTATAGACAAATTCAAACTGACAACCTGAATGAAAATTTACTTCTAAGAAATGACTTTTGCCTAACTTATTATTTATTTTCACAATCTTTATCCAATAAATTTATGGTGACAAAAAAAAAAAAAAAGAGAGAGGGGAAGAAAAAAAATTACATCACTTAGAATTTCTTGTTCAAAAATGAAAAATGCTTTCTTCTAAAAAGACAAATTAACAAATACTTCACTGTCAGTTGCTAGCCAACATGAGGAAGTAAGTATCTGTAAGATAATCAAATACTGAATATAAAAATCTGGAAACATATACTCCTTACCTACAGTCTCCATGTAGATATCCAAGGTAAGTTTTTCCAACTTAATAGTAAGACAACATAGTACAATAAATGGAAACCCCAGCCTGTTTTTGAAAAAGGGTGTAGCTAGTATACTAATATGCTCGCTGTGCTGTTTCTCAAAAGGTGTTAAAATCCTTAAGTTCTATTCAAAATCCTATCAAAACTATACGAAAGTAGTCAAATAAAAATAAGTAAGTAAAGATGCATATGAACAGAAATGATTTCGAATTTTCCCACCTTACCTAAAGTGAAAAATGGCGGCTGGAAATTCTGAAGGGAGAGACTGTAAACTGTGACTGGCCTGGCGGGCTTTGCTTCTACAGTCGCACCTCTCTTCATCAATGTTGAAAGTCTCTGTCCATCTTTCTTCAGTGCCGAATAGCTGGCAAGATAAGTGAGGTAGGAGGAAGAATGGAGAGAGAGAATAATTCCAGATTACATCATGGGGGTGGTGGTGACTAGACAGCCATTTAAATAAAAACCCCTGTTTAAAAATGAACTAGTGGGGCCAGGATGGTGGCGCACCTGGGTTCGAGCTCCTGGTCCCCACCTACAAGGTGAAAGCTTTGCGAGTGGTGAAGCAGGGCTGCAGGTGTCTCCCTGTCTCTCTCCCTTCCTACCACCCCCTTCCCTCTCAATTTCTGGCTGTCCCTATCCAATAAATAAGTAAAGATAAAAAAAAAAATAAAAAAATAAAATAAAAATGAACTAGTTTCTTTTCTATCTTTCTTTTCTTTTCTTTCTCCCCAGAGCACTGCTCAGCTCTAGCTTATGCTGGTCTACGAGGAATGACTGAGACTGCACAGTCTTTTTACACAATCACTATACATTTTTCCTAGCTCCTTGTTTTTCCTTTTATTTACTCCAAAATGGCGTCAGGGAGAGTTCCTCAATATCTTAGAGGTTAATATAGGTCAGTTTTGGCACTCACTGAGCAACAGTGTCAGTTTTATTCTGAACCAACTTCTTGCAGGGGGTCTCTTCATGGCTGCACTAATCCTCAGTTTGTGTTAAGGGCCGAAGCTCTCTGGTCACAATGACTTCAATTGTGTTTTCCTGAAACAGTTCTTATTACAGTGATACTCATTTTCTTATAACAACTTCCAAATGTTTCTAGTAAGCATATAATCTGTTTAGCAGGTCTTATTTTTTTGTGTGATAAAACTTGATTAAAAAAAAAAAGCGGGTGTATTGAACCAAAGTAAAAGACTTTGGGGTGGGGGGTGGGGGGTGGGGGGTGGGGGAGAGTACAGGTCCTGGAAAAGGATGACAGAGGACCTAGTGGGAGTTGTATTGTTGTGTGGAAAACTGAGAAATGTTATGCATGTATAAACTGCTGGATTTACTGGTGACTGTAAAACATTAATCCCCCAATAAAGAGGAAAATGTTTAAACACACACACACACACACACACACAACATCTTTGAAACTACTAGTTATTATTTAACAATAATGATCCAAAATAATGTTTATTCTCATTTTGTTGCCATTTAAAATTTTTTCATGATTTTTAATAAGCTATGGGAAGCTACTCTTTAAAGACTTATTTTTTAATTTATTTTATGGGACAAAGAGAGGCCAGAGCACATGCAGTAACTGGGGGGTTAAAACTAAGGGCTCAGGTATGCAAGTCCTGCACTCTACCCTCTGAACCATTTCTTCAGCCTAAAAATCTTTACATTTTGGACAAAACTGAGAAGCAACATTTCCTGGGTTGGAAAAAAAAGCTCACTTGGATAGTATGCTACTTTGTCAGGTACATGACCCAGGTTCAAGTCCACTCTCTACTATATTAAAGGAAACTTTGGTCTCTTTTACTCTCTCTCTGCCTCTCTGTCTCTCTGTCTCTATCAGGGGAAGACAGAGCAGGTATTAAGCAGAAAGAAGGTAGGGGGAGGAGGAGAGGAGAAGGAACATTTCCCACAGATTATTTTAGTGTTTTTTTTTTAAATAATAATTAGGGGGTCGGGCAGTGGCGCAGTGGGTTAAGCGCACATGGCGCAAAGCGCAGGGACCGGCGTAAGGATCCCGGTTCGAGACCCCGGCTCCCCACCTGCAGGGGAGTCGCTTCACAGGCGGTGAAGCAGGTCTGCAGGTGTCTTCTCTCCCTCTCTCTGTCTTCCCCTCCTCTCTCCATTTCTCTCTGTCCTATCCAACAACAAAACAACATCAACAATGGCAATAATAACTGCAACGAGGCTGCAACAACCAGGGCAACAAAAAGGGGGAAAAATGGCCTCCAGGAGCGGTGGATTCATGGTGCAGGCACCGAGCCCAGCAATAACCCTGGAGGAAAAAAAAATAATAGTAATTAAAAAATGTAAAATAAATATTAAACTAGAGGTCAAGCAGTGGCTCACCTGGTTAAGTGCACACATTACAGGGCACAGGACCTGGGTTCAAGCCCCTGGGCCCCACCTGCAGGGGGAAAGCTTCACAAGTGGTGAAGCAAGGCTGCAAGTATCCGTCTCTCTAGCTCTCCTGCCTCTCTCAATTTCTCTGTCTCTATCCAATAATAAATTGATTGATAATAGTAGATTCTGGTGTCAGAGCCAAGATGGCAACTTGGACACAACACCTGGTGTGAGCTCCAGGAACAAGCAGCTTTCAACCTGGGACTCTCAGGAGAGAGAAGGATTTCTGACCATCGGTGGTAAGGGAGAGAGCAAAGGGTAGTCAGGGTAACACCAAAAAAGAGTCCTATAACTCACTCCTGGGCTGGCAAACAGAGGCCAAAAGGATAAAGGAAAGGAGGATCTTTGGCTTGGCTATTTCTGAATTCACCCTGACCCCTCACCCCAAAACCAACCCCCACAGGCTGGCCAGCTGCTCCTAGCAGGCTTTCTGTGGAAATACTTTCTTTACCAAGATTTGTAGCCCAGAAGGGGTGGGGTGTCATTATAAGCCTTTTTTCTTCTTCTTTTTGATAATACTAAATTCTAAAAGACTTATCAGTAACTTATAATAACACATCTTATAGGCAGTCGTTTTAAAACAGTGAACCAATCTGCTGAAATGGTAATGTGTACAAAAAGTTGGTTAAGTGGTAAAGTAATATACTTGTCCTTTTAATAAACTTTCTTCTGTGTTTCATTTATTGCAAAGAATTGTGAAGCAAAAGATTCTGAATTAAAAGGCATGGTCCTAATACCTGACATGCTATGACAACTGGACTCAATTATAATTCTGACACCTGTAGCAGACTAGACTGGTCTCTTCACATCTATTCTGAGGAAGGTGTTCTGAGGAAAGTGACATCTCTGGGCTCCAGAACTCTCTGGTATCTCTAAGTGGAGAAGGGGAGAGAGAGAGAGAGAGAGAGAGAGAGAGATTGGAAATGTGCAAGTGTCGCACTGTGTCCGGGGACAGATGGGGGCCACATTCCATTATCTCTTCCAGAGTCAAGGTCTGCATCCTGACTAAATCAGACTCTCCTTTAAGTAAAGAAGTCACTTCCTGCCTCTGATGTAAAACTCACCTCACCATATAGTAACAGGAAGGTCCCGTTTTCCCATTAAAGTCACTTGAAAATAAAGTTAAGCGTGAGTTTAAATTCACTAATCAAAAACTTACAGAGGAGGTACTTGCATTATGTTCCCAGTAAATTTCTGCAGGATGCTTTCAATATCTTCTTGTGTTATTTTATCTGCCAAAGTGAACAACAAAGTGACACTGAAACAACCACAGAACAGCTGCTGTTTCCACAGCTACAGCAACTCCTAACATGCATTTCAGAAAACTCCCAACAGAATCTATACTGTAATGTATGTTTAAGAGGTCAGGTTTTAACTTGTTGAAACGGATAAAAATGCACAAAGGAGAGGCCAGTGAAATAACTGAATTAGCAGCGCACTGCTTTGCCATGTGTGACCTAGGTTTGAACCTGGCCACCACCGCATTGAAGGAAGCTTTGTTGCTGTGTGGTCTCTTTCACTCTTTCTCTCTGCCTTTCAGTGTCTGTGTGTGTGTGTGTGTGTGTGTGTGTGTGTGTGTGTGTGTGTGTATGAGAGAGAGAGAATAAAATAAATAAATACATTAAAGAGATAATGTAAGGCCAGATTCCTGTATTCCAATGTTTTCTCCAGTAAAAATGATACTATCTTCTTATATTTAGTCGGTTCTTCCTATGGCATTTAGAAAACCTGAGAAAAATATTGCACTTGTCATAGAAATACTTCTGCAAAAGTGATAGAAAGACAGACAGACACACACACACACACACACAGAGAGAGAGAGAGAGAGAGAGAGAGAGAGAGGGAGAGGGAGAGGGAGAGAGAGAGAGAGAGAATGAATCAGTAAGTAAAGGGGGAAAATTCCCCATAAGTTCTCTAATTTCTCCAGGCAAGTACTAAAAATAACAAGGCAATACTGAAGATTTTTTAAACGTTAGCCATCCATAGTCTAAAATTTATATGGTAGACTTCAAAACTGTTCTGTGGTATACTATACATTTTTATCTTATTTGTATTTTTATTTTTCTTGCCACCAGAGTTATTGTTGGAGCTCGGTGCCTGCACTAGGAATCCACCACTTCCAGATGCCACTCCCCCCCCCCCTTCTTTCTATTTTTATTCAACAGAACAAAGAAATTGAGAGTGGAGGGGAAATAGAAAGGGGGAGAGAAAGACAGACAGCTGAAGACCTTGTGAAGCATACCCTCTGCAAGTGGGGAGTGGAGGTTCCCTGTATACTACTCATTTCATACGTTCACACTCAGTTTTGTCCCCAAGTAAAGTTAGATTTCTATGTCTCCTTCCCTCCCTTCTCTGTCCTTGGAATGTCTCTGTTCTTTTAAATGAACATGTTCAAAGTTGACTTTTGTCTCACTAGCAAATTGATATATAAAAAGGGGGGGGGGATATTACAGGGTTCAAGATAGTTCACCCAGTAGAGTGCCCCAGACTTCTATGTAGAAGGCCCTGAGTTTGAGCCTTTGGACTATGTGGGAGCATCACAAATAGCACCAGGAGAGCTCCATTGGCGATGGAACAATGCAGTGAAGTCTCTCTTCTATCTTTCAGAAACAAAAAGGAAAGAGAAGGAGGGGAGAGAGGAGGGGAGCTGAGAGGCTAGTCATCAGTATGAGAGAGCCTCTACTCACTTCTTGTTGCCACATTTTAAAGTATTAAAAACAAATAATGTCTTAAGCAGTAAACATTGAAGCATGATTATGAAACATTTTTAAATGATTTTAGAAAGAATTTTAAAGACAGGGGCCGGGTGGTCGTGCACCTGGTTGAGCGTACACGTTACAGTGCGCAAGAACCCAGGTTCAAGTCCCCGTCCCCACCTGCAGGGGAATAGCTTCACGAGTGGTGAAGCAGGACTGCAGTGTCTTTCTGTCTCTCTCCTTCTCTATCATCCCCTTCCCTCTTGACTTCTGGCTGTGTCTATCCAATAAGTAAATAAAGATTTAAAAAAAAGATAAAAGAAAAAAAAATAAAGACATAAAAAAGCTTTCAAAGAATCATTCACTTAAATCAGATTTTCATGCTTTGATAGACTTTAAAATAACTCAGTATTAACATAAGTTCCATAATGTTAACTTTTCCAAAGCTCCACTGAAGACAATGACATACTCAAATTCAATATTAGGAATTTTCATATTTATAGATGACTGTACAAATATTTTGTGTTCAATAATGTATTGCAGAAACATTCTGGGACTTGCTTAGGTCAATGTCAATGGAATGTTTAATTTTGATATATACATTTTAAATTTGATTTTGTTTGAGCAATACTAAATTCAAACTTATCAGCAAGCTTGGGATTACTCTTCTAACACTAGAAAAAAAACCTAAAAAGCAAAATGGAATACTGTGTCCATATTTCAATATCAACATAGCAGGACAGTCTTTACTGCAATGTGACTGATCCTTACAAGCTTAATGGGGGGAGGGGAGGAATCTAGACTCTTCCTGACTCATAGAGAAAAGGGCCATTGAACTCAAAAGAATTTCTCCAACAACTAAAAGCTCCAAAAAAGCAGATCTCAGATGACTATTCTGTTTATCAGTTTTCAAACATATCTCATGAACCAGATGAGTGCATTCCATCAAGATTTTTATTCCACTGTAACATTAAAATATAATTACTGGTGGTACCGTATTTAAAACTTTCAAAGCTAGATAGTTAATGCCACCAGTATGCTGGCCATTGTTGAAGAAATGCCTCTGTTGACAAACCTGTAATGGTTCATAACATAGCCACACATTTTAAAATTAACACCAAACAGCTTTCTGCTTCCGCTAAGCTGGTCTCTTTACTGACATTGCAGCAAATGTGTGTTCCTTTGTCCTGCTTCGGTGGTTCTTTTTCTGACATTCTCTCACAAAAGATGACAGAATGTGCTCTTTCTCATTCTATTTCTGCATGCTATCTCTTTCTGTGACTGAACATCTTAGTCATTTATGATGTGTGCTATTCAATCTGAAATAAATCATATATAATTTCTATTACATACTCTATGTATAATGCAGGTATTATCTTGTCAATGAAATCTAAACTCCTTAAAGGCAAACACAGCTTAAATACATGTATATATAGATTCATATATATGTACAAAGATACATGTTTTAGCTATTAAAAATATATGTATATATCATGTACACAATTGTGATGATGCTGATATTCTTACTGAATTCAACTTGCTGAAGAATAATTGAATCTCAAGGTCAGCTGGGCACTTTAAAGCCACACAGGCCGATCATTCACCTGACGTTTGAATCATCAGACAGAAAGGCTATGCAGCAAGTTATTTTACAATAAAAACAATATATGCTGTTCTAGTATAGAAGGGACCACCTGTCTATGGCCATACCACCCTGAATTCACACTGTTCTCATCTGCTCTTGGGCCTGGTTAGTTCTTGGATGGAAGAAGAGAATACAGTACATCGTCACTGTCCGTGAATATCTAGTGAGGCTGACTCGCTGACTTGTATCTCAAACTTGATATCAGTACCACCCAAACAGTTGTAGTTACCTTGTCATATAAAAATACTTTACCTACATAGGATATAAAAATAAATGGATAAAAAAAATCTATAAGCCAAATGTAGTTGATACAAGTCCACAGAAGCACATTTGTTAAAGGAAGATGAATATTATACAAGTACCACAGGGTTTGGGTATTTTTGTTCTTGTTGTTCAGCAAATATATCATTAGCATTAATATAACATTAATGTGATAGTATTCATTTTAAATTAGTTCTGAAAGTCACTCTCATAAAAAATAATATAAAAAGGTCACTGACACATTATTACTTGCTTAAAATGTATTGACTCAGTAAAACTACAACAGAAAAGTTGGTACTTAAGTGAAATATGTATGGACTTAAAAAAATAGATAAATATGTACCACAAACTCACCACCAGCAGCTCGCTCAATGGTGAGAAACTGAAAGGTTTCCCTTTTAGACCAGAAATGACAAGGCTGTCCACATCACCATCACTATTCAACACAGTCTGTCTTAGAATACCTAGCCATGGTAATTAGGCAAGACAAGGAAATAAAAGGAACTTGAATTGGAAGAGAAGTACAAGTATTACTAAATATAGATATGGCAGTATACACAGAAAGTCCAAAAATTTCTGGTAGAAAACTCTTGGAATTTATTCCATAGTATAGCAAGGTGGCAGGCTACAAAATCAATTTATAAAAACCAGGAGCAAACCTTTTTTCTTTTCTTTTCTTTTTTTGCATATAGTGAACAAGAAGAAGAAATCCAGAAATCAATCCCACTTATAATAGGAACCAAAAGAATTAGATATCAGGGAATAACATGTAGGTAAAAGAACTGTGTGATGAAAACTATATGAGTCCCTACTAAAGAAAACAGGAGGCACAAAGAAATGGAAAGATATTCTGTGCTAGTGGAATGGAAGAATCAGCATTGTTAACATGACCATTCTACCCAGAGCAATATATAGACTCAGTGCAATCCTTACCTAAGTCCTATTCAATCTCTTTAAAGGAATAGAACAAATGTTACAGAAGTTTACCTGGAACCAAAAAACAAGCAGACTTGCAAAAGAACTGCTGAGCAAGAAAAAAAAAAAAAGAACAAGAATGGAGGCACAGATTTTCAGGCATGAAAATCTTTTGGATAACCATTATTCTATCTCCAGAACCCAATTTCTAATTGGGTTTTGAGAATTTTCCATTCCCCCATCCTCACCAGCATTAGCTGTTTCTGTTATTTTTTAAAGTATGACTCTCACAGGTGTGAGGTGGTATCTCATTGTTGTCTTGAATGACTTTGATGACTTTTTTCACATCTCTTCACCATCTGAGTATCTTCTTTGGTAAACACTCGGTAAGTCTCCTCTCACCATTTTAAAAATCCTATTAGTGATTTAATATTGATTTACAAAGCTACATGTCAACAGGGGTATAATTCCAGACCGATCCCAGCACCAGAGCTCTGAATCCCCAGTTCTTCCTTCTCAAGCCACAGCAGTTCTCCCAAGGTTGCAGACACGGGTTAACCGTCATCTCTACAACTATCTGTCTACATTTGTATATAATTGCCCCCTTTTTCTTCCAGGTCCTATCCTCTCTTCCCCTCCAAGCCACACATAGCCCTATTACAACATCTAAATGTCCCTCCCTTTTTCCTCTTCTCTCTGGGTCCTGATGGAGCTGGAGTTCAGAGTCCTCTTATCCTCTTCCTCCTATCACTTCTCCTTCACTGCGAATATGGCTCAAAATTAATTTGAGGGTGCAGAAAGTGGGAGTTCTGGCTTCTGTAATTGCTTCTTTGCTAGACATGGGTGTTGGCAGGTCTAGCCATACCCCCAGCCTGTTTCTATTTTTCTCTACTGGGTTAGAGCTCTGGAGAGGTGAGTTTTTGGACACACTGGTGAGGTCATCTGCCCAGGGAAATCAGAATGGAATCATGGTATCATCTGCAACTCGATGTCTGGAAGGTAGCAGGACATAAATTGAGACAAAATGAATAATGAACAGGAACCAAAAAGTAGGAACAGAGCAAATGAGATTAGGAATCATAAGGTGGAGGAAAGCTAGGGGGGCCATTTTAAGCATGTTTCTAGGGGCACACGACTATGGTAGTTTTTGCTTGAGTTTGACAGGATGAAGTTGGATAAAACTATTATCTGAGAAAATGATGTCAGAATCAAGAAAAGGCTAGAAAGTTGGATTAGGGCAGAGACTAGCTCCCATTCTTGAATAAAACTTGTGGATAGGGAGTTGGGGTAGCACAGCGGGTTAAGAGCACGTGGAGCAAAGCGCAAGGACCGGCTTAAGGATCCCGGTTCCAGCCCACAGGTTCAATCTCCAGTCACCACAAGCCAGAGCTAAGCACTGCTCTGTTCTTTCTGTCTTTTTCTCATTCTATTTCTCTCATTAAAATAAATGAATATATATTTTTAAACATTGAAATGGACCTACCATATGATCCAGTCATTAGTCTTCTAGGTATCTCTCTACTAGGTATCTCTCTAAAGAACAAAAAAGTGCATCTCCAAAGAGATCTATGCACACCTACACTAACAGCAGCACTATTTGTAATAGCCAAAATGTAGAAACAGCGTAAATGCCCAATGACAGATGCGTGGTTAACAAAGTTGTGGTAGGGGGCTGGGCAGTAGTGTACTGGGTTAAGCACACAAAGTACAAAGCACAAGGACCCGCGGAGGGATCCTGGTTCTACCCCTTGACTCCCCACCGCTGGACGTTGCTTCCCAAGTGGTGAAGCAGGTGTCTTTCTCTCTCCCTCTCTATCTTCCTCTCCTCTCTCAAATTATCTCTATCCTATCAAAAAAATAACTAAATAAAAAATTAAAAAGCACAGGAGTAGTGGACCAAGCCCCAGCAATAATCCTGGAGGAAAAAAAAAAGCAAGTAAGCTGTGGTATATATATTCAAATACTGTAAGAAATGTTGAAATCTCCACATCTTAGATGAAATGTGAAGGAATTATGTTAAGTGGGATAAGCTAGAAGGGGGAGAATACAAGATGACATCACTCATAGGTAGAACTTAAAAAACAATGAAAGGGAAAATACAGAACTAAACTTCGAAAGAGTGAATAAAATCGACAAAACTTTAGCCAGACTCACAAAACAAAAAAGGGAGAAGAACCAAATAAATCTATAAAGCCAACATCACTTTGATACCAAAACAGACAGGGACACAACCAAAAAAGAAAACTACAGACCATTATCTCTGATGAACATAGATGCTAAAATATTGAACAAAATTCTAGCCAACCAAATACAGCAGTATAGTAAAAAGATTGTTCATCATGACCAAGTGGGATTTATCCCAGGCAGGCAAGGTTGGTTTAATATACATAAATCAATCAACGTGACCCACCACATCAATAAAAGCAAGACCCAAAACCACACGGTCATATCAATAAATGCAGAGAAAGCCTTTGACAAAATACAACATCTCTTTAAGATCAAAACACTACAGAAAATGGGAATAGATGGAAAATTCCTGAAGATAGTGGAGTCTATATATAGCAAACCTACAGCCAACATCATACTCAATGGTGAAAAACTGGAAGCATTTCCACTCAGATCAGGTAGTAGACAGAGCTGCCCACTATCACCATTACTATTCAACATAGTGTTGGAAGTTCTTGCCATAGCAATCAGGCAGGAGCAAAGAATTAAAGACATACAGATTGGAAGAGAAGAAGTCAAACTCTCCCTATTTGCAGAAGACATGACAGTATACATAGAAAACCTAAGGAATCCAGCAAGAAGCTTTTGGAAACCATCAGGCAATACAGTAAGGCGTCAGGCTACAAAATTAAGATTCAAAAGTCAGTGGCATTCCTCTATGCAAACACTAAGTTAGAAGACACTGAAATTCAGAAATCAATTCCTTTTACTATCGCAACAAAAACAATAAAATATTTAGGAATAAACCTAACCAAAGAAGTTAAAAACTTGTATACTGAAAATTATGAGTCACTACTCAAAGAAACTGAAAAAGACACAAAGAAGAGGAAAGATATTCCATGTTCATGGGTTGGAAAAAATTAACATCATCAAAATGAATATACTACCCAGAGCCATATACAAATTTAATGCTATCCCCATCAAGATCCCAACCACATTTTTTTGGAGAATAGAACAAATGCTACAACTGTTATCTAGAACCAGAAAAGACCTAGAATTGCCAAAACCATCTTGAGTAGAACAGAACTGGAGGCATCACACTCCCAGATGTCAAATTGTATTATAGGGCCATCGTCATCAAAACTGCTTGGTTATATTTGACAAATAATGCAAATGATGTCAAAGGACATAAAATATGGTGAGAATGTGTATGATACAGCAAATCCTAACAAAGGGATTTTTTTCAAAGTTAACCCAACTGCCAAACAATGTGATTGTTGCAATAACTATCTATTGTCTTCTTAAACCCTAAGACAACAGGAATCTCCCGCTTCCTCTATAAACCCTATGTTTCTCCCAATCCTAGAACCTCTGGGGTGGGGCTCATGTCCCTGCATGCTTCTCTCAAGTCAGGCCAAATGATATTGCATCCACCGATACCAGCCTAATCAATGCAACGAGTACCATCTCAGCATGCTTCACCTCAAACTGTGTACAGAGACGTCAGGCATGGATTGCTAACCCTTCACCCTCATCACTTGGGTGAGACCTTTCCTTGCATGGTATTCTCTAATTCCATTCCAGGAAGTTCACTTCCTAACAAAGTCCCCAAACCTAGACACAGGCCAGGCCCCAGAAGATAGAGCTTATGTTCATATGTATCCATAAATTAGGGCAAAATATATACCTGAAAGCAAAAGTACACAATAGTCTGTAGTGAGTCAGTATCAAGTTCATAATGAAATAGTGTCCACTTAGACTTAGATACCCTCCTCACCTACTTCCTATTACAGTTCTCTCACAAATAATAATAATAAAAAAAAACCTGCTTGGTACTGGAACATGAATAGACACACTGACCAGTGGAATAGAATTGAGAGCCCAGAAGTAAGCCCCCACACCTATGGACATCTAATGTTTGACAAAGGTGCCCAGACTATTAAATGGGAAAAGCAGAGTCTCTTCAACAAATGGTGTTGGAAAAAATGGGTTGGAACATGCGAAGAATGAAACTGAACCACTATATTTCACCAAATACAAAAGTAAATTCCAAGTAGATCAATGACTTCAGTGTTAGACCTGAAACTATCAGATACTTAGAGGAAAACATTGGCAGAACTTTTTTCTGCATAAATTTTAAAGACATCTTCAGTGAAACGAATCCAATTACAAAGAAGACTAAGGCAAGCATAAACCTATGGGACTACATTAAATTAAAAAGCTTCTGCACAGCAAAAGAAACCACTACCCAAACCAAGAGACCCCTCACAGAGTGGGAGAAGATCTTTACATGCCATACATTAGACCAGAGTTTAATAACCAAAATATATAAAGAGCTTGCCAAACTCAACAAGAAAACAAATAACCCTATCCAAAAATTGAGGGAGGACATGAAGAGAATATTCACCACAGAAGAGATCCAAAAGGCCGAGAAACACATGAAAAAAGACTCCCAAGTCTCTGATTGTCAGAAAAAATGCAAATAAAGTCAACAGTGAGATACCACTTCACTCCTGTGAGAATGTCATACATCTGAAAAGGTAACAGTAGCAAATGCTGGTGAGGTTGTGGGGTAGAAGGAACCCTCCTGCACTGCTGGTTTACCAATGTAAATTGGTTCAACCTCTGTGGAGAGCAGTCTGGAGAACTCTCAGAAGGGTAGAAATAAACCTACCCTATGATCCTGCAATTCCTCTCCTGGGGATATATCCTAAGGAACTTAACACACCCATCCAAAAAGATCTGTGTACACATATGTTCTTAGCAGCACAATTTGTAATAGCCAAAACCTGTAATCAACCCAGGTGTCCAACAACAGATGAGTGGCTGAGCAAGCTGTGGTATATCTACACAATGGAATACTACTACTCAGCTATAAAAAATGGTGACTTCACTGTTTTCAGCCGATCTTGGATGGACCTTGAAAAATTCATGTTAAGTGAAATAAGTCAGAAATAGAAGGATGAATATGGGATGATCTCATTCTCAGGCAGAAGTTGAAAAACAAGATCAGAAGAGAAAACACAAGCAGAACCTGAACTGGAATTGACGTACTGCACCAAAGTAAAAGACTCTGGGGTGGGGGTGGCGGGGCATAGAATACAGATCCAAGGAGGATGACAGAGGACGTAGAGGGGGTTGTACTGTTATATGGAAAACTGGGAAATGTTATGCATGTACAAACTATTGTATTTACTGTGGAATATAAAACATTAATTAACCAATATTGAAATAAAAAATAAACAAATGAAAAGGAAAAGCAGGAGGAGCTTGAAAAGGTGTTGGGAGCACAGTGCACTGAGGTAGAGGAAGCTGTCGTTGGTGGTAAGTTGTATGCAAACATCTGTCACAAAGAGTTAAGAAGCTGTAGAGCCCTAAAGAAATAAATAAATAAGGGAAGGTCCATGGTCACTTACTTTTACTTAGAGTTGCTTTCTTAACTGTAGTTTAGGGAGGGGGCCTCAAAGCACTGCTCTTACAGAACAGATGTCAGACCTGGGGAAGCAGAGCAGGTGGATCTTGAGAGAATTACATAGGGGAAAAGATGTTTATAAGAGACCCACTTGAGATTTGGTGAAATTCCTAGTGTTCTCTCTCTCTCTTTCTCTCAATCTCTCTCTCTCTCTCTCTCTCACTGTAGTGACTCTACAAAATTTATCCAAGAGAGCAGAGGTAAATAGCATAATAGTTATGCAAAGAGATTCTCATGCCTGAGGCTCCAAGGTCCCAGGTTTAATTCCCCGCACCACCATAAGCCAGAGATGATCAGTGCTCAGGAAAAAAAAATTAATATAGTCATGGGTTCTTTGAAATATACCTAAAATAGGACTACTACCTATCTACAAAATGTAGACCCCCCACTCCCAACTCTTCATCTGAACTATTCCAGCCTTTAAGTTCATGATTAGTCAACAATTTGTCTGGTTCTATATGTTAACTCTTTTTTCAGCTACCAGGTCCCAGATGCTACCATGATGCCAATCGGACTTCCCGGGCAAACGACCACCCCACCAATGTGTCCTGGAGCCCCACTTCCCCAGAACCCTGCCCCACTAGGGAAAGAGAGAGACAGGCTGGGAGTATGGATTGACCTGTCAATGCCCATGTTCAGTGGGGAATCCATTACAGAAGCCAGACCTTCCACCTTCTACACACACCATAATGACTGTGGGTCTATACTCCCAGAGGGATGAAGAATAGGAAAGCTATAAAGGAAGGGGATGGGATACAGAGTTCTGGTGGTGGGAATTGTGTGGAGTTGTACCCCTCTTATGCTATGGTTTTTGTCAGTGTTTCCTTTTAATAGATAATAATAAAAAAAATAGGGAGTCAGATGGTAGCGCAGCGGGTTAAGCGCAGGTGGTGCAAAGCGCAAGGACCGGCATAAGGATCCCAGTTCGAACCCCGGCTCCCCACCTGCAGGGGAGTCGCTTCACAGGCGTTGAAGCAAGTCTGCAGTGTCTATCTTTCTCTCCCCCTCTGTGTTCCCCTCCTCTCTCCATTTCTCTCTGTCCTATTCGACAACGAAGACAACAATAATAACTACAACAATAAAACAACAAGGGTAACAAAAATGGAGTAAATAAATATAAAAAAATAAAAATAATCAAAGAACTAATACCACGTACTTCCTGTACTTCTTACAAGGCTAAAAGAAGTTTTAATTTCAACAGTCCAGATCAAAGAAAACTATTGAAAACGTGAGACATCTGACAGAACTGCCAGAAAAATCATGTCTCAGAAATAGGACTAATGCAGATCTGGAAGAAAATGCCAATAGGCCCACCCTAATAAGAAGCCTACATAAGAGAGCCTAGAACAATTAATAAGTCAGTTTACCGATAGTGGAATAAAATAACGGTTTGGTTGAGAGTGAAATGTACTGACACCACATCAGTCTTGGGGAAATGTGGAAACGTTTCCCTGTGACAACAAACATCCTATAAGACAACATTTCCTCAGTAAAGTGATATTAGAATTAAAAAATAACTCAGTTGGGAGTTGGGCGGTACCGCCGCGGGTTAAGCGCATATAGCTCAGCGCAAGGACTGGCGTAAGGATCTCAGTTCCAGCCCCGGCTCTCCACCTGCTGGGGAGTCACTTCACAGGCGGTGAAGCAGGTCTGCAGGTATCTATCTTTCTCTCCTCCTCTCTGTCTTCCCCTCCTCTCTCCATTTTTCTCTGTCCTATCCAACAACAAAACAAGGGTAACAAAAGGAATAAATACATAAATAAGTATTAAAAAAAACTCAGTTTAGCAAGATTGAAAGACATAAGATTAATATGTGAAAAATGAACCCCATTCTATATATACTAGTAATGAACTATCAGGTGTTGAAAATTTTAAATGTGATTTATAAATAGCATCAAACATATGAAGAATTTAGAGATTTCAAATATATAAAATAAGTGAAATTTTAAAGAGTCAAGAGATTGATTATTCAGGGGTAAAGTGCATGTTTTACCATGCACTAGGCAGTGTGTGTGTGTGTGTGTGTGTGTGTGTGTGTGTGTGTGTGTGTGTGTAGAAAATAGATCAGTGCACTAGAGACCAGCATTTGCATGTGTGAGGGCCCATGTTCAACCCCCAAGCTGCCATATTTTAGAGCTGGGCCCTTCTCTGGTCTTTCATCACTTTCTTTCTTTTTTATTTGTTATATTTATTTATGTTGTTAAAAATTCGGAGGCTCTTGCCGGCTGGGCTAGCTTCACGGGCGGGTAACAGAGACGACCAGAGACATACGGCTGGGCAGGGAAGCTGTATTTCTTTATTCAGGAACAATGATTCATAAACTAAGACAAACTAATCACCAAACAGAACTCTGCTGTCTCTCTGCGGCGGCGCAAGCACTCCCTCTTACTCTGGAACTCAGGAACCCTCCAACTCTGGCGGGGTTCCTAGGGGCGGGGCCGGCCCGCGAAACCAACTGGATTGATCCAATTTTCTTGGCGGGGGAGAACTAGAACCCAATGTAAAGCATACAACATATTTATTTATTTATTTTCCACCAGTTATTGTTAGGGTTCAGTGCTGGCTCTATGAATCTATTGCTCCTGGAGCCCCCCCCCCCCATCTTATTTGTTAGGACAGAGAGAAATTGAGAGAGAGAAAGAATGTGAGACATCTGCTGATCTGTTTCATTACTCATGAAGCATCAACCCTGAAGGTGGGGAGTAGGGGCTTGAACCCAGGTCCTTGCATTTGGTACTGTGTGTGCTCAACCAGGTGTTATCACCACTTGGCCTCCATCTCTTTCTTTCTCACAAAAATAAATTAAGGACTGATGAAACAGTTCAGTTGGACAGTGTGCTGCTTCGCCCCGCGAGCAACGCAGGCTCAAGCCTGATGTCTACTGCACTGAAGGAAGCTTCAGTCCTGTGGTATTCTCCACTTTCTTCCTGCCTCTCTGTCTCTATTAACTCTATTAACTTATTAACCAATAAGTCTGAAAATGTGGAGGAACTGGAGACATTTCTCAGTGAAAAAGTGATCTAAAAGGACAGAATAATTTAAAAACATCAAGGTCAATGGCTAGCAAAGAAATCAATTCCATGACTAGAAATTTTCTTGTGCGGGAGGTCAGACAAAAGTGCACCTGGTAGGGCAAACACCTTATAATGTATGAAGCCCAGGGTTTGAAATCTAGTAGCACAGGGGAGTCTCCACGAATGGAGTGGTGATGTTGGGTTTTGTCTGTCTGTCTGTCTACCTACCTACCTACCTATCTCTCAATTTCTATCTCTATCTTAAATGAAAAGAATGGAGTTGGGGGCAAGCTTGGCCCAGAAGTGCTGGAACCGAGCATGTACAGGCCCTCAAGCATATGTGACATTACCATTCTGGGGCTGACTTTATTATTATTATTATTCAGATAGGAGAAAGACTGAGACAGAGAGAGGAAGAGGCACCACAGCACTGAGCTTTCCCCTGCTCTGCGGCTCTCAAGTGGTGACAGTGCTCAAGCCTGAGCTGAATTTAGCAGGACACAGGCTCTCCCAGTTAGCAATCTCTCCATGCTTCTCCAACTTATATCATGAGTTTAACATAATCTTGCTATCAGGACTAGTGAAAGACTTTCAACAAAGGAAACAACAAAACAAATAAACAAAAAACAGGGTGCTCTTACAAACAAAGATGCAAAAATCCTAAACTAAATTAGCAAACTAAATGCAACAATTATATCAATTGATTACACATGGTGATTAAATTGGTCTTATTCTAGAAATGTAACATGAGTTTCTATCTGAACAAAAAGAAAGTACTATATATAAAGGAAAATGGTGTTTTTTTCAATAAGATTCCATGGCAGTTCATAATTGAAAAACAGCAAATCAGGACTAGAAGACATCTTTCTTCGGTTAGAAAAATACATAAGAAATAAGGTATGAATTAAGATAGTTTATTATTAGCACAAGTAGCAATGACTTGCTAATTGACCAGCAATTAAGATAGTCTGGCATTAGCATAAGGTCAACCAGATCAATGTAACAAAACAGACTTCAAACAGCCCTATGTCTCCATGGTGCCTGATGTGTGCCAAGTCAATGTTGGGTCAACAGCTGGGCCATGTGGAAACAAAATGCTGTCGCTGGAAGGGGAGCGAATCTGGAAAACACCAGAGGAAGCCAGGCACTGTTTCTCTTATCTGAGAGAGAAGAGGGAAAAATGATGAGCACACGGAAGTAGTAATAGTGTAGGTGTCACTTACAAAGGAAGTGAAGCCAGGACTGTAGCAAAACATGGGTAAGAAAGATACAGACCAAAAGCGATAGCTAGATAGTGATAGGCATAATAGTCAACCTATCTCTGTGACTTTGGGAGAACCACCGCAGTTTCCAGTGGAGGGAATGGGGACACAGAACTCTGGTGGTAGGAATAGTGTGGAAATATAACCAGTATCTTATAATTTTATAAATCAATGTTAAATCATTAATAAAATTTAAAAAATAAAATAAAGAAGATGGTGTGTTGCAGATGTAATATGAAAGACAAAACAAGAAAGCGTCCAGAAATAAAATATTTTCACGGTTTTAGGGGGAGGAGAGTTTTCTTAAATAGGACACCAAAGATTTTACAACTTGAGATAAATCAAAACCAAACTCAACTAAGAACTGCTGTTTCTCAAAGGGCACTAGTAAGACAGGTAAAAGACCAAGCAAAGTTAAGAAAAAAAAACCCCAACTATTTGCAGGGCTGAAGAGACAGCATAATGGTTATGCAAAAAGACATTAATGCCCGAGACATCAAAGGTCCTAGGTTCAATCCCTAGCACTGCCTAAACCAGAGTTGAGCAATGCTCTGGTCCCTCTGGCTCTGAGTAACTCACTCATTAGAAAAACGAATAAATTACTGTCGTTAATGTTCGGGGCTCCAGCAGGCCGGGCTAGCTTTGCGGCGGTAAACAGAGACTTGAGGACACACGGCTGGGCCAGGAAGCTGTATTTCTTTATTCACGAACAACGATTCATAAACTAACCCAAACTAATGACCACACAGATCTGTCCTGCATCCTTCTCCTCCAGCGGCCACGCCAAGAACTCAGAACTACCTAGCATGGGGGGGGGGGGGGGCGGGGAGAAAGAGAGGCGCGAAACTAGCAAGGGCCAAACCAATTCTCCTGGCGGGGGGGGGGGGGGGGGAAAGCGAGACCAAACCAATGTGAAGCATACAACAAATTACATTTATCGATTTATTTATTTATTTATTTATTTATTTATTTATTTATTTATTTATTTATTTTGCTTCCAGGGTTACTACTGGGGCTTGGTGCCTGAACTGCAAATCTACTGCTCCAGGTGACCATCCTCCCCCCGCGTCCCATTGTTGTTGTTGTTGATTTCATAGTTGTTGCTGGATAGGACAGAGAAAAATTGAGAGGGGAGGAGAAGGTGGGGGGGGGGGGGAGAAAGACACCTGTTGACCTGCTTCATCGCTTGCTAAGTGACCCCCCTGCAAGTGGGGAGCCGGGGCTCAAGCTTTGCACTATGTGCACTTAATCCAGTACACTACCGCCTGGCCCCCAATAAAAAATATTTTTAAGAAATACCTGCAACACATATAACCAAAGGAAGTGCATGAATTCAAAGAAAATAAGGAATTCAAACAAGGCATTTAAACAAGATTCATATCTTTATATATTATATATGGGAGAGAATTTCACATGAGGAGGAGAGAAGGGGAGGAAGGGAGGGAGAGAAAGAGTACTTCTCCAGGACATGTGGTGTCCGAGATGGAACCAGGAATATCAGGCATGAAATCCGGATGCTTTTATCCAGTTGAGCCCTTTTCTTAGCTGCCAAACAAATCCATTTTTTAAAAAAGAACTAAATGGGGGGAGAAAGTGAAAAGGCAAGAGTCCTGGAGAATACACAAAAGAGGCAAGATGATGATAAAGTGCCGGATTTCATTTGTAATCAAAACCACACTAAAAAAAATACCACCACACACTTAGCCGCAATAGACAAAATCAGAAACACTGATACCTTCTGTCGCTAAGGATATGGAGCAAACGGAACTCTTAGAACTGCTGATGGAAACACAAAGCTAGACAACCACTTCGAAAACTGCTTGGCAATTTCCAGCACAGTAAAATATACACTTACCTCTACGACCTGGCAATTCTAGTTAGGAACAGAGTTAAGCAAAAACCAACAGATACAATATACTGATAAGCAGTATTCTGAATCTATATCGATCCAATATCCATCGAAAAACAGATTGCGTGTGTTTTGTGTGTGCATACATGTATATGAACACACATATGGTATAAATATGTACATACATAAGTATGCATAGTATCTAA
Organism: Erinaceus europaeus; assembly: GCF_950295315.1. Taxonomy (NCBI): domain Eukaryota; kingdom Metazoa; phylum Chordata; class Mammalia; order Eulipotyphla; family Erinaceidae; genus Erinaceus; species Erinaceus europaeus. The sequence continues at coordinate 12,717,097 of NC_080175.1, forward strand.
ATTAAACACACTAATATATATATTCATTAAACATAGTGTTGTAACTTTGGAAAAGAGAAGGGGAAGTGACTCAGGTGAAATATAAAGAGGGTTTCTAGGAATCTTCCACTTTTTAGAGTGGTAACTATAGAGATGTTCACTTTGTGATGAACCCATGAGCTATAAACGTTTTATTTACTTTTTGTTTGTGCAATGCTTAATACTAGAGAAGTTGAAGTATAAACAAAGCTACTATAAGATAACAAATATCCGTGGTCTGGGAGGTGGCACAGTGATAAAGCTTTGGACTCTCAAGTACGAGGTCCGAGTTCCATCCCTGGCAGCACATGTGCCAGAGTGATGTCTGGTACTCTCTCTCCTCCTATCTTTCTCATAAATAAATAAAATCTTAAAAAAAAAAAGATAAGAAATATCCAGCTATACACTAACCTAATTACAGAGTGTGTGCCCTATTTGTTTAAACTACAGAGTAGGGTCCAATTCACTTTTGGTTATTTTGTTTTATTTGTAGCTTCGGGCTTCAAATATGCAGGATTTTATTGCTCCAGGCTGCTTTTTTTCACTGACAGAGTCAGAGAAAGATGCAGCAAGAGTGGGGGGTGGGCAATAGAGCAGCGGGATAAGCGTACATGGCGCAAAGTGCAAGGACCAGCGTAAGGATCCGAGTTCGAGCCCCCAACTCCCCACCTGCAGGGGAGTCACTTCACCGGCAGTTCTTCTTCTTCTTCTTCAGGTCTACAGGTGTCTGTCTTTCTCTCCCCTTCTCTGTCTTCCCCTCCCCTCTCCATTTCTCTCTGTCCTATCCAACAACGACAACATCAATAACAACAATAATAATAACTACAACAATAAACAACAAGGGCAACAAAAGGGAATAAATAAGTATTTAAAAATAAATAAATAAGTAAATAAATAAATATTCCTATAGCAGATGGAACAGCAGGAGCAGTTAAGCCTTCCCAGAAGCTTGGCCCTCATCTAAGACATCTAACTAAGCTAATGACCTCAGGTCCTGAGCTCAGTGACGAAGAGATGAGCACAATAATGTCAAGTGTCTTCAAAGACAACCACTACAGTCCCTGAGAGGGCAGGAGAGTAGTTAGCCTGTGCATCAGAGAATCACAGAAGCCAGACCTCCCACCTTCTGCACCCCATAACGACCCTAAGTTCATGCTCCCAGAGGGACAGAGAATAGGAAAGCTACTGGGGAGGGGATGGGATATGTGTGGAATTTCACCCCTCTTATTCTATGGTTTTGTCGATATTTTCTATTTTATAAGTAAATTAAGAAAAGGAAGAGAGGCAGGACCATAGAAAAAATTGCCAAATATAGATAACCAGAGACAGATAGCTATAGAAGTAACAGTCAACCCATATCTATACCCTTGGGAGAACTGCTGTAGTTTCCAGTGGAGGGAATGGTGACACCAAATTTTGGTGGTGGAAATGGTGTGGAATTATACCCATGTTAACTCATAATTTTCTAAATCAATAACAAATCACTAGTAATTACTAATAAAATTAAAAAAATAAAGAACAAAGTATTGGGGGTTTAATGGTTTTACACTAGATAAGAGTTATTGATACATGTGTAAAATTTCTACGAAACACTCTCACCCCCAGCCTAGGTCCTCTTCCACCACCGTACACCAGGGCCGGAAGGATTCCCTCGCTCCCAGAGTCTTTTACTTTGGTGCTATACACCAAGCCTGGTCCAAGTTCTACTTTGTGTTTCTCCTCTCTTGTTCTTATTTCTCAACTTCTGTCCTTCCATGAGTGAGACTTCTTTAGATAGAGAAGAAAAGATATCATAACACTGAAAGGGTGTGGTGGGGACTGGTTTGAACTTTGATTATGGACTAAAAAAAAAAATTTCCTGGGGGTCGGGCAGTGTTACATTGGGTTAACCACACGCAGTATGAAGCGCAAGGACCCGGATGAGGATCCTGATTCAACCTGCAGAGGGGTCGCTTCACAAGTGGTGAAGCAGGTCTATGGGTATTTCTCTGTCTCTCTCCTTCTTTACCTCCCCACTCCCCTGTCAATGTTTCTTTGTTCTATCCAATAAAAATGAAAAATGGCCTCCAGGAGCAGTGGATTTGTAGTACAGGCACTGAGCCCCAGTGATAACCCTGGAGGTAAAAAAAAAAAAAAAAAATTTTTTTCTTATTCCCAAGTTAAGGGTCAGCTATTTGAAGCAATGGATAAAAATGGTATTTGTCTTTAGAAAGGACAAAATGACTTCAGAGCACTCAGTCGCCATTGACTGTGTACCGCCTTAGTCACTTCATCTAAATGCTCATTGCTTTAAGGACCATTCAACATTTACTTTTAAGTTATTTGAGATATTTAAGTTATTTATTTATTTTTATGAGATGGTTTGACCAGAGCAACACTCCAGTGGATGTAGTGCTGGGGAGCAAAGGCAAGGCATCAAATATGCAAGGCCTGTACTCTACCAGCTGAGCCTGGATATCTTTTTTTTTTCAAGGGGCTCAAGATAAATCAGTGATCTTTCTTTTCATTGTGTTGTCTGATTGGTCAAGCAAGATAGCTATGTATAGGTGTGAACTGAATCAAGTGAAGCTATTATGTACAGGAAACGGTGGGTCTCACCACTAGAGCAATATGGAATACATAATAAGGTCACCTATACAAAATAACAAGTCAGACTGGACTGCCCATGGTAAATTAGGAAATGATGACATTAAACATAGCACACACGCACACACACACACACACTAGAAACTACAAATAATTCACAGCCAATGACATAATAATATAGATGAACTGACTATACCACACTGCATCTGCTGAATTATAAATAGCATGAGCAATGAGAGAGTTGCTAGGAGACCATTTCATTTATCTTTCCTTTCTTAAAGTAGTGAAAGAAGAGTGGTAGAAAGATTAAGGTGGGCCCTTCTGAGTTGTGCTTTACTTCCAGAGGAATGGCTTTTTTCCTTGTCAAATCCTTTTATATAGTCCAAAAGCACAGGTTCATGATTAGTTTTAAAGGACCAAACCTGGTGCATTTATTTCAACACCTAGGAAGTGAAAAATAAATAAATAAATAAATAAATAAATAAATAAATAAATAAATAAGCAATGGCAAGACAGGTGAAATCTAATGAGAGTTGTTCTACTTTGTGATTTCCTGGAAAATAGACCTCAATCCTAGCGGTATGTATATTTTTTTCCCCAACAGTTATTTGAAGAATACTGAACATCTGAAATATTGACTTGCAAGCTTGAGGCTCCAGGTTTTATTCCTGACACTGCAGATAGTCAATGCAGTTTACTGGCCTCTCCCTCTTTCTCATAAAATAAACAAATATTAAAAAAGAAAGAAAGAACAGAAAGGGAAACTCAAAGCAGAATTTCACTGAATTTGGAGTAGGCAGCAAAGTAAAAACCCTGGGTTAAGGGTGAGGGTGGGTGTTTGGCTTCAGAGGGCAGGGGTGGGAAAGGGGAGGATGGGATGGGACATAGCGTTTTGGTGGTGGGAATGGTGTTTATGTACACGCCTATTAATTTGTAGTCATATAAATCACTATTTAACTAATATGAGAGGGGAAAAATTGACTGAATGTCTCAAACTTTTTGATGCACAGACCATAGGCTAAGTCTTCAATATGTTGACTCTCTTAAAAGCTTAGACCAAGGAGAACAGAAGCAACCAGTGGCATTACTCTATAAGACACAGCTATATACAAATAATGTCAAAGGACATAAATTATGGTGATGTTGTGTATGATACAGCAAATCCTAACAAAGGGATATTTCAAAGTTAACCCAACTGCCAAATAATGTGATTATAGCAATAACTATCTATTGCCAAAATAAATAAATATTTAAAAAATAAAATAATGGTAAAGTGGCAAGGCCAGTTTTTTTTTTTTAAAATGATTCTAGGAGAACAGACAATTACAATCCTTCATTAACAAACTCCTGCCCAACAAGGGACAAGTTCCACTCTTTTTAACCTAAGGTCATGTGCTGAAAACTATAGTCACTGCTAATATCAGGTTAAAGATGTATTTTAAAATTCTCGATTCACAGAAACGTTGTGTAAATGTTAAATAGAATACGATGTGGGGTGAACTTCTTACCATAAGGTTTTTCTTCTGTCACTTTCCCGGTAGAATCTAAAGTATCAGTAGCCTTCCCCAGTTCTCCAGTGGCTATGTACCTCTAGAAGAGAAACAAAGGAAAGTAGATCATAAAGCCTGCTGCGCACGTCTTGAAGTTCTGACAGAATTTCACTAATACCGCACACACACACACACAACAATAATAACAGACTGAAGTTATTTTAAGTTTAGCTATGTGGGATGCACAGCTGCTTAAAGTGAGGAGCAATCACAAAATTCTCCTATCAGACAAGATAATAAAGAGTCAGATTTCATTGACAAGAAGGGCTCATGAACATGCTGTTATTGTGAACACATTTCTAGAGACAGTGTTGCTTTTGTAGAAAAACTGCCAAGTATACCTACGCATAAATAGTGTATGAAATCTCTATGTGGCTGTCCCAGGAATCAACAATTATACCATACATATAATTAAAATTAATTTTAAAATGAATGAGCTTGCTTTTAATATGTAATCTGAGACTTGTCTTTTTAAGTCTAAACAGAAGCTAACTATGGATAAAGTGAGTAGAGCTGGTATAGCTGAGGTAGTATGAGTTTGTTAGTTTTTTTTTTTTTTGCCTCCAGGGTTATCACTGGGCCTCAGTTGCAGGCACTACGAATCCACTGCTCCTGGAGGCTTCTTTTTTCTTTTTTATTTAATTTTTTATTACTTATTTTCCCTTTTGTTGCCCTTGTTGTTTTTATTATTGTTGTAGTTATTATTGTTGTTGTTGACGTCATCATTGTTGGATAGGACAGAGAGAAATGGAGAGAGGAGGGGATGAAAGAGAGGGGGAGAGAAAGAGAGACACCTGCAGATCTGCTTCACCGCTTGTGAAGTGACTCCCCTGCAGGTGGGGAGCCGGGGGCTCAAACCGGGATCCTTATGCCGGTCCTTGAGCTTCGCGCCACGTGCGCTTAACCCGCTGCTCTACAGCCCGACCCCCGGTTTTTTTTTTTTTTTTTCATTTTTATTGGATAGGACAGAGAGAAAGTGACAATGGGACGGGAGATAGAGAGGGAGAGAGACACAGAGACACCTGCAGACCTGCCCCACCACTTGTGAAGTGACCCCCCCCACCCCAAGGTGGGGAGCCTGCCTGAATGGGGCACTCGCGCCTGGCCTTGTGCTTCGTTCTCCGTGCTCTTAACCCAGTGCGCCACCCCCAGACCTTCACTTTTTTTTTCTTCTTTCTTTCTGGTGCTCATGCACGTGTGATTCCATTGCTCTCTGGTTGAATTTTTCATTCTTTTATTTCCAATATAAGAACACAGTGATACCACAGCACCAAATCACCATCCAAAGAGCTTCTCCCAGCGCCGTCTGTGCTGCACCCTCCGTGATGCCAGAGCCAGCACCTGCTTTGACGCCAAGCCTAGTCAAAGCCAGACACTGCTAAGGGGGCTCCATCTCCTGACTCTGAGTTTGCATTTGTTTGTTTGTTTTGTTTACCATCACGCTTCTCAGCTCTGGCTTATGGGAACTGGACCTGGGATTGTGGAGCCTTCCTCAGGCATGACAGTCTCTTGGCATCACCATCACGCTAACTCTCCCCCATCCTGAGTCTGCTTCTACTTAAACTCTCTGAATGGGGAAAAATAATGTCATTTCTCTAAGCCGGTCATTATTCAAATATAAGAATTAGATCATTCATGGTCCAGGCGGTGGCACAGTGTCTAAGGCATTAGACTCTCCAGCATGAGGTCCTGAGTTCAAACCCCAGCAGCACATGTACCAGAGTGATGTCTGGCTCTTTCTCTCTCTCCTCCTATCTTTCTCATTAATAAAATCTCCAAAATAAATAAATACATACATAAAGAAAAAGAATTAGATCATTTGTATCTGACTAAGACTTGGTTCACTTCTAATCTCAAACACACTTGTACTTTATCTTCTATAGCCTCCTCTTTTGGTCAAACTCAAATTTTATTGGAGAAAAAGACAAAGACAAGTCCCACTGAAAATAATTTGTAGCTGTATAAGGAAAATGTGTGCAAAATGCTTCATAGAGATGTTTAGTATGCTAGTGATGGATCCAAAGACAAAAATGAGAATATTAAAAATTCACATCACCACAAATAAGCAGGTATATCTACACATTGTCATTACCAGGGATCCACTGTTCCTGACACATTTTTCCAGACAGGGAGAGACAGAGGGAGAGAGGGATAAAGACTATAGCACTGAAGCTTTCCCTTGTGTGACAGCGGCTGAGCTTGAACTTGAATAGTCTGCATGGCAAAGCACATACCCTCCACCGTCAGCGATCGTCCCAGTCCACAGAGATATTTTATATTTGCTGAAATCAACCCGCTATTGGATGTAGCTCAGGACATATTATTTTAAAAATATAGTACAAAAGGGAATGCATTTGAATTCATTTTTTATTTCATTAGAATGGGTAAAAATGTCAAAGGGTCAGCATTATTGCTGCCCCTTAATAAACGTCAGAAGAAAAAGTATACAACTGGCCATGAGTTATCCTGGAAAAAACTGTATGTCTATCCGAGATCAGATGAGATAGGGTGTGTTCAGGGTGGTAAGGCCATAGACTAAAAAATATATCTCAAGTAAAGGACAATTACTGTTCCCATGACAACCTCTGTTAGAATCACCAAACAAGTAAATGCAGAAAAACTTGAAGCTAACTAAGAACCCACTAAAATGCTAGGTCTATTTCATCCCTAACTTGAGGCCAGATCCATAAACTTAATGCCAGTTTGGCTACAATAAATGCACTCAATGCTTTATTAACTGAAAGTCTATGCTCACCAGATAAAGAAGTGACTATAAAAGCCGGATAAGAGCAAGAGACTGGCTCATTTAATGATGGCCTTTTTGGCTACTATCAGGCCACCCTACCACCTGGAGTACTGGACAGAAAATCCTCGCATTCCCCCCTAGATAATATGGGCCTAGACCTTTGATAGATCCCTTTCTCTGTCATCACTGGTCACACCCACTGAAAATGGCATTATAAGCCCTTTTATAGGCTTCTTCAGGACTATACCCTCACTATGAAATAGCAATGGTAGGGACTGCCCACTCTCTGAAGTGAGTCTGAGTCAGCTTACTCTGCCATTTAAGAAAGACTAGCTTTAAAATGAGTGCAACCTAGAATGTCCCCAGCTGTGACTATGGACTGTGAGCTCAGGCTGACAGGGACTCAGAAGTTGTACAACTTTTTATTTATTTATTTATTTATTTATTTATTTATTTACGTATTTATTTATTCCCTTTCTGTTGCCCTTGTTGTTTTATGGTTGTAGTTATTATTGTTGTCTGTCTTCATTGTTGGATAGGACAGAGAGAAATGGAGAGAGGAGGGGAAGACAGAGGGGGGGAGAGAAAGACACCTGCTTCACCGCTTGTGAAGTGACTCCCCTGCAGGTGGGGAGCCAGGGGCTCCCTCGAACCAGGATCCTTATACCAGTCCTTGTGCTTCGTGCCACGTGCACTTAACCCACTGCACTACCGCCCAGAAGTTGTACAACTTCTGTGCTATGAATAGATATAGGCCCCAGATTAGCTCATTGTGGTAAACAGCTAATTGTATTTACATATCTGATTCTACCACATGTTGTTTCAATATGTAACAAATGTGAACTGGAAACTTTAACATGCTTTCCAAGTCTGCAATTTTCATACCAGTCTTTGGATTCTAGGGTTCTGTGCCTTGACACATGCTAGCTACTTCTTTACTAGCCACTAGAGTTCCCTTTCCTCTGAGGATCAAAATTTTTTTTTTTTTTAACGTCCAGGGTTATCGCTGAGACTCAGTGCTAGCACTACAAATCCACTGCTCCTGTGGCCATTTTTATGATTATGATTATTATTATTTTTTGGTATGACAGAGATAAATTGAGAAGGGAGAGGGAAGATAGGGAGAAAGATAACTCCAGACCTGCTTCACTACTTGTGAGGCAGGTGGGGAGCCCCCTACCCCCGCCCAGGTGGGGAACCGGGGCCTTAAACCCAGATCCTTGCTCAGATCCATTTGCTTAGTACTATGTGCGCTTAACTCGTTGTGCTACCACCTGGCCCCCTCAATTTCACTTTTGAAAGCTGTAATTAATCTGCCCCATATGCCAGTCACCAACACCCCCCCCCCATTATGGAACAGAGCAGGTGTTCAATTTAAGTTTTTTTGATAAAAAGAATGAAGGCCGATGTCAAACCCACAATCACTCTTTCAGTATGTTAATTCTCAAGGACTGTGGACGTACAAAGTATTCTAGGTGCAAGGAGAAATACAAAGACATAAGCTATGATCCCCTACTTCTACAAAGTTACAGGATTGAACAAGGAAGATACAATAATACAGTCTGAGGGGGGATGAGTTGAGGGTGATAACAGGCAATAATAATAATAATAATAATAATAATAATACCTTTCACCAGGTATTTATTTTACTGAGGTTTCAGGCCACACTGATTGGCACAGGATGACCACAGATAGACAGCCAGTATTTTCCAAGTACATGTTGTATATTGAGCCGTATCCTTCCAATTTAAACGTCTATTACTTGAATTGTGCACTGTTGTCCCACTGTTTCTCACCAGATGGAAACACAGTAGCAGCCTGATAAAAGGTGCTGACAGTAGCTGTGTGGATATGGAGGCTGGAGAGTTAGCTCTATGTATGTGCCCCTCTCCACACTTCACCAGTTTCAAATATCCAGAGTGCATATGTTTCAAATCATCCCAGGTTCTATGGTTATCCAACATCTGACTACATGTTGGATTCATTTTGAGGGAAAGCATCCCCCAAACCAGCAGTCCACAAACACTGTGGTTTCAGAACCCCTATATACATTTGAAAGTTGCCGGGGAAGCCCTGGCAAAATGTTCCTTTCTATGTCTTCTATCTGTAGATAATTATTATATTAGAAATGAAAACTGAGACTTGTTCAAACACTAGTGAATGTACACTCATTCCATTAGCCACCAGAGCCATGAGGTAACCTCTGAAAAAGACCCCAATGTATGTGTGAGATTGTGTATCATAAAAAGGGGTGAGGGAGACATATAAAAGTCTGGAGGGGGGGGCAGGTGGTAGCACAGCAGGTTAAGCACACATGGCGCCAAGCACAAGGACTGGCTCCCCACCTGCAGAGGGGTCGCTTCACAAGCGGTGAAGCAGGTCTGCAGGTGTCTCCCCCACCACCATCTTCCCCTCCTCTCTCCATTTCTCTCTGTCCTATCCAACAACAATGATAAACAACAAGGGCAACAAAAGGGGCAAAATGGCCTCCAGGCACCAAGCCCCAGCAATAACCCTGGAGGCAAAAAAAAAAAAAAAAAGTCTGAAGAATCCCTGGGACATATTTTGTAAACTGCTGATCTAAATCACAGTTTTTTTATTTCTAGCTTTCCCTTGTCCTAGCATCTAGTAATAATTATCATTCAATTCTATTCCATTATCCACAAACTCCTTGGAAAAATCCATCTGGATAGCTAAATACTCAGCCAAAACAAAGCCTCGCAAACAGGAAGATGGGATTGAAGAAAAAAAAGATATGGGGATATAATCATGCAATTTTATCTTAAGGAGTCTAAAGTAATTCTGCAATTTAACACTCTCCCAACTAAGCTATTTTGGCTTTAAAGTAAATTCTTTTCATTGGTCTAAGTTCTACATATAGATGAGGATTAGAGTTGTTTATCCTCCTGCATTTATGAGAACTGTGAATTCTATTTATGTATTTACTGCAACATAATTCCACAACAAAGAAACAAAGTCCTGTAGAAGCCTAAGAGAAGCTTCCACTGAACTGTGTGCTTGTTGGAAGTCAGTTGCTCACTGATATATTCTATACTTCACTCATTTTCAAGTTCCTTAAACCCCACAACAGGCATTAACTAGATGGTTTTTAAAAGAACATCGATGGGGTTTACAGTCAACAATATTTATACACCTTTCCCATATTTAGGAGCTACTCTCTTTCCAGATCTAGCTTTCTGGTCCTTTTTCCAGCCATAGTATCATCTCCCCAGACAATAACTAGGATCCATCTGCATATCAGATTTCAGGCTCAGGGAAAAAAAAAAAAAAAAAACTAGTATAGCCACAGCCCTTGGGAATATAACTAAAATATGCCTACTAGTTATCTACAGAAAGGAGGACCCCCCCCCCCCAACTCTTCATCTGCACTATCCCAGCCTTTAGGTTCATAATTAGTCAACAACTTTGTTTGGCTTTATATGTGAACTCTCTTTTCAGCCACCAGGTTCCAGATGCTACCATGATGCCAACCATACTTCCCTGGACAGACAACCCCACCATTGTGTCCTGGAGCTCAGAATCCCCAGAACCCCACGCCACTAGGGAGAGAGAGGCAGGCTGGGAGTATGGATAGACCTGTCAACACCCATTTCCAGTGGGAAAGCAATTACAAAAGCCAGACCTTCCACCTTCTACATCCCACAATGACCGTGGGTCCATACTCCCAGAGGATTAAAGAATAAGAAAGCTATCAGGGGAGGGGATGGGATTCGGAGTTCTGGTGGTGGGAATTGTGTGGAATGGTATCCCTCTTACGCTATGGTTTTGTCAATGTTTCCTTTTTATAAAATAATAATAATAATGAATAAGTAAATAAAAAAAGAATAGGAAAGCTATCAAGGGGGATACAGAGTTATAGTGGTGGGAATTTGGTGGAGCTGTGCCCCTCTTATCCTATGGTTTTGTCAGTGTTTGCTTTTTATAAATAAAGAATAAAAAAAACTTAAAAAAAGAACATTGGTATCGTGGTCCGGAAGGTGGTACAGTGGATAAAGCATCGGACTCTCAAGCATGAGGTCCTGAGTTCAATACCTGGCAGCACATGTACCACAGTGATGTCTGGCTCTTTCTTTTCCCTCCTATGTTTCTCATTAATAAATAAATAAAATCTTATATAAAAAAAGAACATTGTTATCTGGATTCCTTAGCAGAAAGAAAAATGGTTTTATCACAGAAAGTTTACATAATCATTTCCATCTCAAATGAGGCAACCTTTTTCTGAAGTGCAGTTTGAAAGCTTGTGATTTAGCTTCACAAAGGGATATTATTGTATTCAGAACGAAGAAAAAAAAAAAAAACCTAACAAACCCAAAACATGTGTCTTTGAATGTCTTCATTAGAAAGGTGCAGCTCTTTGCAGTTCACAAGTGTAAGTCTTTCAACATTTTCAACATTGTACTTACGAAAAGTATAAATATTAACAGAGTATGAAGAAAAGGTACCAACTGGACTAGCTTCTGGAGAGAATGGATTAGAAATGCTCAAATCTTACAGAACTGGCTAAGTTTCACAGGAGCATTATTCAAGTCACACTTCAGAGTTGATTGTGACTGGCTAACCTAAAAATACAACTATATATTTGAGGACAATTACGTCCCTTGAACATATTCAGGGTAGAAAAGTTATACCCCAGTGACAAAATATTTGTTCAACTGTTTGGGGGATACCGTAGTACTAAGGAAATGCTGGCTTTGCATGGGGGTACAACTATGTGATACTCTTCCACATATGTGGGGTAGGGGGAGCTCTGCCTCTGGAAAACATTAGTTTGTCTTTACAACAAACTTGGGATTTCATAATAGAACATCAGAACTTCCCTTCTACCTGCTCACTTGGTTTCTACAGCATGTAGGAGAAATTAACTTTAACTAGCAAGCTCGTAGAGAAAGTCAGTATTCCAACACCTCATCAAAGTTTGTTATTTCAAACTGTCCCACAGGAGACAAATGAACTAAAAACAAAGGGAGGGGTTCTCACATCTTACTCAGATCTGAAAGAGAAGGAATGGCAGGAAAGAGGTGGGTGGTTGAATAGTTTCTGGTTGTCACAAAATCAAAGCAAAATAATCTGAGGCTCAAAAGATTCTAATGAGGAAGCCGGGTGGCGGTACATATGGTTGAGTGAACATTTTAGCTTGCTCAAGGACCTGGGTTCGAGCCCTCACTCCCCACTTATAGGAGGGGAAGTTTCACAAGCAGTGAAGCAGATCTGCAGGTGTCTAATTTTCTTTATTTTGTTCTGTCTCTGTCTCTCTCATTCTCCCCTCTCAATTTCTCTCTGTTCTATCAAATAAGATAGAAAGAAGGAAAAATATGGCTGCCAGAAGTGGTGGATTCACAGTGCCGGTGCCAAGCCTCAATGATAACACTGAACACTGATGGCAATAAACTAAACTAAAATATCAAATCCTATTGAAAAGGTCAGCACTCCACTCATTCAAAATGGTTGTATGAATGGCATTATGTTGAAAAGGAATCCAAAAATGCCTCTTCTTTAGCGGGAGTTTAAGGGCACGCCCAATTACAATACAGCAATGTCTGTAATTAGCACTGGGTAGTGACAGAAGCATGTACTGTGATAGAAACATAACAGGAACACTGAGTGCCTTTTGAGAACTAAGTAGTTCTCCTTTTCAGGCAATGGCAACCTACATTACACACACTACAAGTTTAATTTTTCTAGTCTCACTGTGATAAAAATAAATCATTTAGAAGGAGAAGCAAGAATTACTGCATGGTCTCTTAGCTGGTACTTAAGACGCAAGGCAAGAAAAGAGAACATTTTAACACGTGAACTGGGAGAGTCCAAGTATTACAGCAACATTGTACTGCAGCAAAGCACAAGACTCTGGACTACGGAAGGGGGGGGTTCAGGGGAAGTGTTGAGCGCCCAGGATATGATGGTGAAGAGAGGCTTGGGTTGGAGGTAGATGGCATGTAGGCTTCCATCAAAGGGAGATAAGAAACTACTCATGTGTGATCAATTGTCCTGTAAACCATTATTTGCCCATGAAAAAATGGTTTTAAAAAGAAAGAATCTGTATAAGTTGGAAGCAGAGAAAGAACAAACATAGCTCAAATCTTAGGTCTACGTAGGCACTAATATTCTTTAATAAATAGAAGGAAAAATGACAAGAATACATTATATATAGGATTAATGTTATTTTATTAAATTTTGCAATATATACATAGATACACACTTGCATACACATGTAAAGTGAATTTCTTGTCATATGTTTATTGCAGCAAGCTCTATTTTAAGAACATGACTAATGGTTTTTAATTACCTTAGATAAAAACATAAATTTCAGCATATTTAAAGGTAAACTTGTAATTGTTTTAATTCTTTAATATGTCATCAAAATTAAAATGTAAGAAATATATATCTAATAAGATAATGATGTCTTTTTTTTCTATAATTATGTCTTGCTTACTTTTTTGAATAGAGAGACAATGAGAGGGAACAGAGAGATAGAAAGAAGCTTATGAAGTTTCTCCTTTGAAGATGTAGACCTGGGTCTTGAACCCAGGTCCTTGTACATGGTAATGTGTGTATCATACCAGATAAGCCATTGTCCAGCCCCCATTTATGTCTCTTTTTTGAAAAGTGAAACACCCAGAACTAGGGTTCTCTAATAAAATGCACCTGGGGTTTCTATTCAACTTACAATGATCTGCAGACAAGTGATAATATCATTGTACAACATTCAACCTTTCTACATGTTAAGTATCAAAATGACGTGGCATAGATAAAACTTAAAATGGAAGTTAATTATATATACCACTCAGCTATTAAAAATGGTGAATTCACCTTCTTCAGCCCATCTTGGATGGAGCTTGAAGGAATCATGTTAAGTGAGATAAGTCAGAAATAAAAAGATGACTATGGGATGATCTCACTCACAGACAGAAGTTGAAAAAACAAGATCAGAAGAGAAATCACTAGGCAGAACTTGGACTGGAGTTGGTGGACTGCACCAAAGTAAAAGACTCTGGGGGTGGGTGGGGGTAGGGAGGGTTCAGGTCCTGGAAGCTGATGGCAGAGGAGGACCTAGTTGAATTATTATGTGGAAAACAAGGAAATGTTACATATGTACAAACTATTGTATTTTACTGTCAACTGTAAGCCATGAGTCCTCAATATAAAATTTTTTTTAAAAAAAGGAAGTTAATGCTACACTTACATTTTCATGCACCATATTCCTTCAAACCCCCTGTAATTTACATGTAACCCCCTAAAATGACATACAGTATGTGGTGTTTGTGATTTGATGGAGAAGGTTAGAAAATAAACATTCCTATGACTCAACATGTTACTGTACCAGGAACAGGTTATAAATTCCATATAAAGTGCATAAATATATTGTAAAGCAAATGTCCACCCTAAAGCAATTCTTAAATTCTATAATTTATTTCAACAGTAATATTCTGAAGACTGCAGAGCAAGCCATATTGAAACTTTTTCCACTTATAAGACATGAATATTCTTTCTAACAAAAGGCCACCCCCCCTTATTGCCATTTGATTATAAAAATGAGCTAACAAAAGCAGTATGTACTTTTAGAATTTTTTTTCCCCCTCGTGTTATCGCTGGAGCGCGATGCCTGCACCAGGAATCCATTGCTCCTCGAGGCTATTTTTCCCCTTTTGTCGCCCTTGTTTATTGTTGCTGTTATCATTATTGTTGTTAGTAGTATTGTTGTGATAATTGTTGTTGGATAGGACAGAGAGAAATGGAGAGAGGAGTGGAAGACAGAGGGGGAGAGAAAGATAGAAACCTTCAGACCTGCTTCACTGCCTGTGAAGGGACCCCCTGCAGGTGGGAAGCCAGGGGCTCGAACCAGGATCCACAGGCCAGACCCTGCACTTTGCGCCATGTGCACTTAACACGCTGTGCCACTGCCCGGTGCCCCAGATTTTTTTTTTAAAGAAAAAGTGCTTACCTAGGCTAAATGGTATTGTACATGTGCTAGGCTTTGGGTTCAGTTTCTGGTACCACATGGAAAAGAAAAGAGAAGCTTACCTAGACTCAAAATGTAGTTCAAGGACCAGTATCCATGAAGAAATAAATTCGGAAAATGAAGGTGTTTAGAAATGTATTTAGCAATTTGATATGGCCATATCATTGAAATTAGAATTTACAAAAGTCATCACCAAGCTGCAATGAACTGGAAAAAAATATTTAGGTCTTTGGTAACATAGCAGTTAATGAAATGATTTAAATAAAAATCACTTTATCAATGATCTATATCCCACTTAGAGCAAACGTTTTAAAACAAATTTGAAAGTTTAGTTCAGGAACTTGCTAAAATTCTCCTCTACCTAGTAGCATCTATTCTCCTTCTATCCACAGGTATTTCTACCCCAATCCCAGCTACTTCTAACTTGCATCTAGTGCGAATGAAAGTAGAGAGAGGATTATCTCTTAGAGTTGGGAGAGATCCTAGAAGGGATCAATTTAATTTTTCTTCGGGAAAAACTAAGAGGTTAACTTGACATCATGCCTCTTTTTTTTCCTTCTTCTTCCCCATACCAGACCACTGTTCAGCTCTGGTTTATGATGGTGCATGGGACTGAACCTGGGATTTGGGAGCTTCAGGCATGAGTCTCTTTGCATTACCATTATGCTGTCTACAGCCGCCCAACACTGTTCCTTCTATTTCAATCCTTCCACTCCACAGCTTTCATTTAAGGCATATCCTGACTGCTTAAAGCAATTTATAGGTTTACAGCCTCTCCTGCCTCTGTATATCTCTTTTACTCCTCTAGCAGTGCTCCAAAAAGTAATTTTAAGTTTAATCAAGGTTACTTTCATCAATGAATGATTTCCTTTTTTTTTTTTCTTTTTTTTAAAAAGCCTCACTCTTCTTTAGGTAAAGCTTTTTAACTATTAAGTCTTGCCTTGAAAAGTATGCTGAATAAAAAAATACTGCTTCAACTCTGACACCATCTCCCCAGACAATATTTTTAGTCCACCTGCATGTTAGCTGTCAAGTTTAAGCCAAAATTACTAAAGTCGTGGGCCCCCTGGAACATACCTAAAATAGACTTTCTAGCTTCTTCCCACACGAAGACCCATAATTGTATCTGCTCTATTCCTACTGTTTGGTTCCTGTTTATTAAACAATTTATCCTGCCTTATATCTTACTGTCTTTCAGCCACCAAGTTGCAGATGCTACTATGATTCCATCCTGATTTCTCAGAGCAGAGGACCAATGTGTCCCAGAACCCCACCTCTTCAGAGCCCTACCTAACTAGGGAAAGATAGAAACAGGCTGGGGGTATGGATCGACCTGCCAAAGCCAATGTCCAGCAGAGAAGCAATTACAGAAGTCAGAAAACCTACCTTCTGTACCCCAAAATGAATTCTGGTTTATATTCACAAAGGGATAAAGAATAGGGAAGGTTCCAGGATGGGATGGGATACAGAACTCTGGTGATGGGAACTGTATAAAATTGTATGTACCCCTGTTACCTCACAATCTTATAAATCATTATTAAATCACTAATAAAATTTTTTAAATAAAAGGTTTTAAAAAATCTGCCAAAGAACTTATGATCTGTAAGTTCCTTTTCATATATATATATATATATTTTAAAAATAACTATAGTTTTCAAAACTATGGCCACTACAGTTTTTTGCTTCTATGACTCTGATTGATTTTTCAATTAATAATTTCTAATTTGTAGTCTCAGTTAATTTGAATCTCCAATCCCATGATTATAAGTATTGCAGTTAATACTAAGAAATGACACCCATTCATACAATTTACAGTTTATTGTTAATTGATAAGATCTAATACACATCATTAAGTAAATTATATTTTAAAAAAAGAGTAGAACAATTTCAGAATTCTTACCTTAGATCCTGACAACATACTAGTCAACATTTTTGTTCCCCTTCCAATTCCAATCACTACAAATCAAAGAAAGAGATACTATGATATTCCAGTTTAAAAACTAGGTTTTCAAAATATCTAAAATTTCTGGTCATCACGTCCTGGTATGTGCAACGTAAAGTTGGAAAGAGTATATATTTGGCTTAGAGGATTTCTATTACTCCAATGTAATGAAGTTATCTAAAAACTTACTTAGTATCCTTTTTTTTTTTTTAACTTACTTAGTATTCTAAGGAATTCTAAACAGAGGATGAAAAGAGAATTACTTTTTTTCTTTTTTAAAGTATTAAACATGGTAGAAGTATCAATCGAAACAATTAGATACTGTAATGTTTTAGAAAAGCCTCAAAGGACTCACTGGCATTTTATATGAGTATCAGTGAAAAATACATGATACAATTAACTATGGTATGATAAAGTCTTTTGGCAGTGTTTATTATTAAACAAAGCAAAGCCATCATCATAGCTAATGAAGCATTTAAACATGATTAGTGCCCAGCGGCACACAAATGCAAAAACAGAAACATAAGAAACCAACAGAACATAAAGTAGAAAGAACACAGAATAAAAAAAGAACTTGGGGGGGGTGTATGGTCACATAGACCATGTAAACAAGTAAATTAATGGCCTGCTTTCACCCATACAACATGGAAATATAACCACTTCTTTACTTAAGAGTAAGCACATTTTTGTAAGAATTGCAGAATGTTTTATCAATGAACACAGGTTCCACAATTCACTCATAAGAAATGATGGGCAAGCTGAAAGAATGATCATCCCTATTTCCAGTAGATACCATTTAGTTTACCATGTGTCAAGGACCCGAGTTAGAATCCCAGTTTGAGCCCCCGGCTCCCACCTTCAGGGGAGTCACTTCACAGGTGGTGAAGCAGGTCTGCAGATGTCAAAGAAAAAAAAAAAAATCACCAAAAAAAAAAAAAGAAAAAAAAAAGGAGTTCAGTTCTACTAACAGAAATTTGGTGATTTTAATCACCTCAAACAGGCAAAAAGTTAAACAGACTATGTTTTATATATCATGCTGCCATTAAAAATTGTTTCCCTCAGGGCTGGGGAGACAAAAAATTGCTATGCAAAAAGCCTTTCATGCTTGAGGCACCAAAGGTTCCAAACCCAATCCCCAGCACCACTCTAAGCCAGAACTGAGCAGCTCTGGTAAAAACAAAATAAGTAAAGAAAGAAACAGACAAATAACTGTATCCTTCTTGGAAGTGCTTTTGTTGTATGTATCCCGAAAGTTCCGATGCCATATTTTCTTTTGTCTCAAAATAATTTTAAAAAATTTTCCTTTGATTTCCTCTTTGACTCACTACTTGCTCCACAGTATTCTGTTTAATTGCCACACATATTTTCAATTCTTTGGTTTTTCTACTATCACTGATTTCTAGTTTCACATTACTGCAGTTAGAGAGGATACCTGTTAAGACTTCAACACTTTGGGTCTGGGAGAACAGCTTAGCTGGCAAAGCTTTCATGCCTGAGGTTCCTGATCCAATCCCTGACATATGAACCAGAGTGATGTGATGCTATGGCATATTTTTTTCTCTCTCTCTTTTTCAGCTTCTATAAAATAAATAAATCTTTTAAAATTTCAACACTTTATATATATATATATATATGTACATATATAGGTATCCATTATTCCTCATAAAGTTTTATAAAAGTGTTGTTGAATTAACAAGTGCTTATGTTATAAGTTTAAAAGAATAAGCTACAAAACACACACAGTAAAACAGCTCAACTTAAAGCTAAGAAGAAAAATAGCAAAAATGCTAACAGTGATTATTACAGAAAATCTAAAATGGATATTTATATTTTCAACTTGTTGTTTTTTGTATTTTCTCTGTTCCCCCACTATGATTTGTTAATGTCTAAAGTTAAAAAAAAAATACTTTTAAAAGTGGTAAAGAAGAAACTTATCTCCCCAGTTCAACTGGGTGTGCTAGTTTCCTATTGGTGCTGTAACAAACTGCAAACTCAGCGGCTTAAAACAGCAGAAATTTCTGCTTCCCCAGAGACCCACCCTACTAGCGAAAGAGAGAGGCAGACTGGGAGTATGGACCGACCAGTCAACGCCCATGTTCAGCCGGGAAGCAATTACAGAAGCCAGACCTTCCACCTTCTGCAACCCTCAACGACCCTGGGTCCATGCTCCCAGAGGGATAGAGACTGGGAAAGCTATCAGGGGAGGGGATGGGATATGGAGATTGGGTGGCGGGAATTGTGTGGAGTTGTAAACCCCTCCCCATCCTATGATTTTGTTAATGTCTCCTTTCTTAAATAAATTAATTAATTTAAAAAAAATAGCAGAAATTTATCATCTTAAGGTTCTGGAGTCCAAAATTCTGAGATGAGTTTTAATAAGCTCAACTTCATGGTGTCTGTGTGGCTGTGATCTTTTTCTGAATGTCCTGTGGGACCATCTTTGTCTAGAACCTTCCTAGGGGAATTACCCTGTCCTTTCCAGGTCTTACATGCTCTTCAAACTTATTTGGGGCTCATGAGTTCTAGTATTAATGAATGTCAGTAATCCCATCACTTCACACTCTGTTTCCATTTGCCACGTGCATTATCTGCCTTTTCCTTTTTGTTTTTTTGGCCTCCAGGGTTATCGCTGGGGCTCGGTGCTGGCACTACGAATACACTGCTCCTGGGGGGCATTCCCCCCCCCCCATTATTGTTGTTGGGTAGGAAAGAGACAAGTTGAAAGAGGAGGGGGAAGACAGAGAGGGGAAGAGAAGTCAAGACACCTGCAGACCTGCTTCACCGCTTGTGAAGCAACCTTCCTGCAGGTGCAGGTGGAGAGCCGGGGGCTCGAACCCAGGTCATTGCACAGGTCTTTGCCCTTAGTACTATGTGCACTTAACTCACTGTGCCATCGTCCAGCTCCCTACTTCTGCCACTTGTAAAGAACTTTATGAATGCTGGGCCCACCTGGGTAGTCCAGAATAATCTTTTAACTACCAACATTAATTCCACATGCAACCTTAATTCCTCCTTAAGATATAAAAACCTGACCTAGTCATAAACTCCAGAGATCTGAACATGGATATTTTTCAGAGACCACTACCCTGCTTATCCCAGGATTGGTTTTTTTTTTTTAGAATGTTGCAAGCAGTCTATATATAACAAAGTTTATAAATTCTATTAAAATGTAAATATAAGTCTATTAATAGGTCAATAAAATTATCAATATGAATTTCTGATTAGATTATAACTTAAACTGTCAGCTAAATTATATCTTATATCTATACCATTAACATTACAAACAAAAATCAAATAAACAGTTTAAATTCTTGAAAATAAAATCTCACCTTTTTTTTCTTTCTCACCTTTTTTTTCTTTTCTTTCTTTCTTTTTTTTTTTTTTTTTTGCCAAGAGGGTTATCATTAGAGTTCAACTGATACCTTTAATGAATCCACTGGTCCCCATCTGCAGGGGGAAAGCTTCAAGGGTGGTGAAGCAAGTCTACAGGTGTCTCTCCAGCGTTCTCCCTCTCTACCTCCCTTACCCCTCTCAATTTCTGTCTCTATCCAATAATAAATAAATAAATTAAAGAAGATAGTACTGAGAAGACACTAGATCTGAAAAACAGACTGAAAGGGCATGGTTCTAGCCAATCTGATCTGCCCTGCATCAATATACTCTTCTGTGATATGAAGTGACAGTTATAGCGACATTTCGTTCATATCTCTTACCCAGAACTCCTCGGGCTGCACTATCTAGAGTTCCTCCATGCCCAATTTTCAAAGTCTGCTTTTTCCTCTTGGTCCATTCTGGAGAAGGCATGCCAGCTTCTGTGGAAGTAATTGGGATTTTTTTTTTTTTAATTTAAAAAAGGTAATTACCAAAACAAATGAAGTAGGCTCCCTGTAAATATGGGATGGAGTAGATAAAATACGCAGAACAAATAAAAAGTAGTTATAAACTTAATACATTAAAATGATCACTATTATCAATAGATTAATAGCAAAGACCAGATTTCTTAAATCCCTAAACTTTGCTATAATACAAGAAATAGTATTCTAAAATTTGTTGTCTAGAAACTAGAACTTATTTCTCTTTTTTCTTTCAATTTTTTAAAATATTTATTTGTTTTATCTAACAGGACAGAGAGAAATTGAGATGAGCTAGACAGGGAGGGAGGGAGAGAGGGAGGGGTGGGGAGAGGGAGAGAGAGGGAGAGAGAGACCTGCAGCACTGCTTCACCACTCATGAAGCTTCACCTCTGCAGGTGGGGAACAGGGGCTTTAACTTGGGTCCTTGTGCATAACATGCACTCTACCAGGTGGACACTGCCCAGACCCACTAGAACTCATCTCTATGGGGAGAAAAATTCACTTTTAAAAAGTGGGTAAACACCCAGGTTAATCCACAAAGATCCAGTAAACCCCTAGTAGTAGTTGGCTGTTCAACAGGTGATGATAAAAGAGGTTGGTTTGCGTAGACAGCTAGAGTTTTTTAAAGTCCTCAGTTTCATCTCTAAACCTCTTTTGGTTTTTATATTCTTCACTGGCACCCCCAGGAGCCTGATAGGAGAATATATAGTATAAGGACACTGTTAAGAACACAAAGTCCCTGAACTTCTGTATTCCTACTTAAAGCCCTCAATTCCCTATAGAGGCTAATCGCAACAAAATGTTACATTAAAAAAAAGTGTATATACTTAATAGTTAAGTTACCTCTTTTTCCTTTTCTTTTGCACCACTCCCCATGCCATTTCCTCCCCTCAACAGACTCTTTTTTTCCCCTCTCTAGTTAGAGGATGAGAGACAGAAAAGGAGGAGCGAAATAGCTGAACCTGGGACTTTGAAGCCTCAGGCATGAGAGTAGAGTCTCTTTACAGAACCATGATGCCATCTCCCCCACCCCAAGATCAATTAAAAAAAAGTTGAGAGACTCTGCAGGATGGCTCCACAACGTGTAAAGCCTCTTCTGTGAAGATACTCCCAGGTAGCAGCTAGAGACTTGAACCTGGATCCTCACACGTGGTAAGTTTACACTACAGGAGGAGCCACTCCTTACACCCTTCCAATAACTGCCTCTTAGCCTCCAAGACTTTCAGATTGAAAAGTGAAAAGGATTCTAATCTGTCCTATCTCATATTCTTATTGGAAAGACAAAATGAAATTATGTTACCTGAAAAGGACTTTGGAAACTACAAAGCACTGTAACAATAAGTTCTTTCAACATCTAACAAAGGACTGAGAGAATATTAGCTACTGGACTTGACATGAGAAAAAGAGAAGGAAGTTACGTTTCTGTGACACATAACCTCAAGTCCATCAAACTTTCCTTATTACCAATGGCATCGGGAAGACAGAAAACACCAAAGAAGGTGCTGGGCTTGGCGCATCTGGTTAAGTGCACACGTTACCGTGCACAGAGACCAGGGTTTGAGCCCCTGCTCACCACCTGTGGTGTCTATTTCTCTCCCTTTTTCTCCCCAGCCTCACTCATTTCTCTGTCTATCCAATTAAAAAATAGAATTTAAAAAAGGAAAAAATGGCCACCAGGAGTGATGGATTCATAGTGCTGGCATTGAGTCCCAGCGATAACCTTGGTGGCAGACAAAAGAAAGAGAGGAAAGAACACAGAAAGGAGAGGGTGGGAGGACAGTCAAGTAATAGTGAAGTCAGATTAAGTGACCAAAAGGACATACATGGCTACTTAGTCTCACCATATAATTACTTCCCTAACTAATCAGGTGACAATGTCTCTTTTAAAACATTTTATTTAATTATTATTTTGTTACTGCTACCAGAGTTGTCACTGTGATTTGGGCTAGCACGACAAACCCACAGCTCCCCAGTAGCCATTTTTTTCCCTAATATTTTTATTAGATAGGTGGAGAAAAATGGAGAGAGGGTGAGGAGAAAATGAGAGACACTCCCGGTGAAGTGGACCCTGTATAGAGGGAGTGGGGAGTTGAACTCAGGTCCTTGCACATAATATGTGTGTCTAGCCTAGCGCGCCACCATCTGGCTCCCTGCTTATAATGTCTTGATCAGAATACCAGTAATCACCGATTACAACACGATTGCTTAAAAGGATGACTGCTAATTTTATCTGAAACCCAAAATCCAACAGAGGCTCCAAACCTTTCACTTGTACCCCATTTGGGATCTTTCGTCCATTACATCAAAGAAACCTTTAAAGAATCTCCTATTTCAAACTGAGACTTCTTGGGAGCACGAATGTCCATAAATTACTGTCTTCTCTTTTATATGTGAATTTACTTTTAAGTTTGAAAACACCCTGTTTCTACTCTATTAGAACTTGGCTCCCACCACTGGTACCATTCATGGAAGATTATTAGTACTTATTTATTGTTATAAAACTCTCATACATTTTAGACCCTGAAGAATGCAAATAAAGAACAGCAGGAATTTTAGTGAAGAATGTAAAGAATGGAGTTAAAGAGGGAGTCAGGCATCAGCGCAGCTGATTAAGTGCACATGGGGCAAAGCACAAGGACTGGTGTAAGGATCCCGGTTTGAGCCCCCGACTCCCCACCCGCAGGGTGGCTGCTTCATAAGCGGTGAAGCAGATCTGCAAGTATCTATTTTTCTCTCCCCCTCTGTCTCCCCTCCTCTCTCGATTTTTCTCTGTCCTATCCAACAACATCAATGGCAACAATAACAACAAAATGGGAAAAAATGGCCTGCAGGAGCAGTGGATTCAAAGTGCAGGTTTTGTCAATGTTTCCTTTGTAGAAATAAAAAATAAAATAATAATAATTAAAAAAAAAAAAAGAATGTGGTGACTGAACTTTGCCTCTTTAAGAATCTGCCCAGGTGAAACATGACAGCTAGTCAGAATGGCCTTTGGGAAATCCTGGTTTAGGTATATAAACACAAAATAAGACAATTATAAGTAACATAAAAATGGAGAATAGTAAGGAGCTGGGAGACGGTGTACATGGTTGATGTACATTTTACAGTGCACAAGGACCTGGGTTCAAGGCTCTGGTTCCCACCTGTAGGGTAAAGCTTCACAAAGAGTGAAGAATGCTGTAGCTCTCTCTCTCTCTTCCTTTCTCCCCTTTCTCTCTAAAGTTCTGTTTGTATCCAATAAATTCAAAGGAAAGAGAGACAGAGAAAGGGAGGAAGAAAGCGATGGGAAATAGGGTGGGGAAGATAGCATAATGGTTATGAAAACAGACTCTAATGCCTGAAGCTTCAAGGTCCCAGGTTCAATCCTCTACACCACCAGAAGCCAGAGCTGTGCAGTGCACTGGTAAATAAATGAAAGAAAGGGAAAATAGTGGTGATGTCTATCTACATTTCAGTGAGTGGTTCTAGAACATGGTTCATCCATAGCCATGACATGATCAACTTGATTCAATTATTCAGTAAGAAATATCAATGAAAATGCCAGGATCATGGTCTGAAGATAGTGCAGTGGATAAAGCATTAGACTCGAGTATGAGGTTCAGAGTTCAAGCCCTGGTAGCACATGTACCAGAGTGATGTCTGGTTCTTTCTCTTTCTCTCCTCCAATCTTTCTCATAATAAATAAATAAACAAATGAAATCTTTAAATTAAAAAAAAAAAAAGCCAGGATATGGCTTTGATCCCCTCAGTCTGTTGGCACAATCGATAAAGTGCCAGCATCTGAAATATGAATGGAGCTCCAAGTTAAAGGCCCAGCATCATGTGTGCCTCATTGGTACTCCAGGTCTCTCTCCCTTTCATTAATTAATCAATAAATAATTTATCTACTTTAATTGCCACTAAGGTTATTGCTGGAGCTCAGTGCTAGCACTGAATCCACCACTCCTGGCGGCCATTTTTTCCTTTTTTCTTTTTCTATTTCACTTTACGGGACAGAAAGAAACTGAGATAGGAGGGGAGACCGAAAGTGAGAGACAGAGAGAGAGACACCTGTAGCTCTGCTTCAACACTCGTGAAGCTTTCCCCTTGCAAGTGGGGCGCAGAGGAATTGCTCACAGTGATATGTGTACTTAACCAGTGGGACACAGCCCAGTCCCCAATAAATAATTTTTTAAATCTATCCAGCAGGTGAAATAGCTCACTTGGATAATGTGATTCACGCCTGGGCCCCACAGCATTAAAGAAAGCTTGGTGCTGTGGTTTCTTTCAATCTATCTTTCTGTCTCTCTCTGACTCTGCTTTACCTGTCTGTCTCTTAAATAAAAAATTTTAAAAAGAATTAATTAAAATGCGGTTTCTTAAAAACACTCCAACCTTCAGAATCACAATCTTCTGGCAGGCAGGACGTTAAAATATTCAACTGTTCAAGGGACTTAATTATTACACCCACTATAGGGAGAACACTGGATTAAATCTTAGTTAACTAAGTGGCCTGTACATTTCCAACATATTCTTTAGAAGTAACAGGTAGGGTAATAGTTGGCTAGGGGTGACCATAATGGCTAGAGCACTGGACTTAGCAGTCACATTATGGTTCTCTCCTTTATTAATCAATGAGTTGAGCTGGGGAGATAGCTAATGGTCATGCAAAAAAGACCGAGGCTCTGAAGTCAGGTTCAATTACCAGAACAACCATAAGCAAGAAATAAGCAATGCCCTGGCAATCAATCAATAAACAAATAAATAAACAACATGGGCAACAAAAGGGAAAATAAATATAATAAATAAATAAAATCTTTGAGCCAGGGGAGATACCTGACAGTCATGCAAACCATTTTCATGCCTCAGGCTCCTCCAAGCTCCCAAATTCAAGTCCTGGCACCACCATAAGCCATAACTGCGTTAATAATAATAATAATAATAATAATTTTAAAAAGTAACTTTGGGGGTAGTTTACATAAAAGTGGGTCTGCGTGGCTAAGAGCAAAAAGGTGTGTGTATGGTTTTGGGTTTTTGGTTTTTTTTCCTTCCCCTTGGGAACGACAACCACCAAATAGGCTACAGGAGTTCAAGTCAGAGCAAGTCCAAGTTGAGATGCCCCAGCTTTCTGTCCAGAAAAGTCGCCGTCCCTTCCCCTTTTATCTCTTCTGCCACGAGGGTGCAACACGCCTGGTGCGCTCGCTCTCTGCAGCTTTTCGCTTTGGCAATGCCGCCTCCGCCTGGTCCCCACCCGGGCGGCCGTACCTGCCAGCAGCTTCTCCTTCAGCCGGTTCAGCAGCTCGGCTGAGGTGGGCCCTTTGGGCTTGTGCACGGCGAACACTCCGCTCAGGGACAGCAGCTTCGTAGCCAAAGCCGCCTTGGAGCCCACTGCTTCGGATCCAGCCCCGGCCGCCCCGGCCGCCCCGGCCGCCACCACCGCTGCCGCAGCCGCAGCCGCAGCCTTAGCTGAAGCGCCGGTGGCCATTGCCGCAACTGTTTCTGCAGTTTCAGGAACTAGGACTGCGTCTGTCTGCAAAGATGATGACAACACGACTGCCGCCGCCTCCGTAGCTTCCATACTTCGGCAGCTCAGACCCGAGGCGTGCTCCGGCGTCGCATGCTGATGACGCGATAGACAGTGTGCCCGGCCTAGTTTTTGTAGATGTACTGGGAGGTGTGGTCGCAAAGACTTGTGGGAATTGTAGTTCTTGGGCTTCGCGATTCTGCAGAAGATCAGCTCTACCTTCTGAGGGGCGCTGATATAGAAGCTTTTCTCTTAGAATCCCCTCTGCTTCTTTGAAAGGGGTTGGGGAGACCGTATAATGCTTATGCAAAAGGGTACTCATCCCTGAGACTCGAAAGTTCCAGGTTCAATCCACAGTAAGCCAGAGCTAAGCACTGTTATGGTGTCTCTCTCTGTATTTTTCTCTCGGTATCTATCTCATTAAAATTAAAATTTATAATATATATTGAAAAATATTTATTAAGGGAAAGAGAGAGAAACAGAGCATCACTTTAGCATCCTGCAATGCCAAAGATCAAACTCAAGACTTTCTGTTTGCAAGCCCAATGCTTCAGTCACCTCTCCAGAATCCTATCTACCTCTCTGGTGAGCATAGTTTGATGTTTGGAGTATCAGTTAACTTTTCAGTCCTAAACTACAGAATCCAACACCAACTTTGGTGCGTGTGTGTGTGTGTGTGTGTGTGTGTGTGTGTGTGTGTGTGAAATCTCCTCACAGCCCACTTTCTGGTCCCCATTCCAGTACTAAAGAAGGGGACCCAGCATCCAAAAATGGAAATTTAAAATACATATTTTTGTTGCAACCTATATAGAAGCATAAACCTCACTTTATCACACTTACTGGATTTATGATTCAGAATTCAAATATTCTCTAAGTCAAACTCTATTAGGCCCCAGAGCCTCCCATATATTAGGCAGTTAAATAAATAATTTGAAGTATATGAACAGATAGCATTCAAATTCAAAAAGGAGCCTTCCGGATAAAACTAATGCTAAATCATTCAAACCTATTTTGATGCTCTCATGCCCACTCTACACCCAATCCCTGGCCCTCACTGTAATTCTTAGTGATGTTGACATCCCTGCTGGTGGAATCTCTGTCATGAGTGAACTCTAGAGCAAGCCAACAGATGTAGGAAAGGCTTATTTAAGGTTTGCTTAAGCAAAGAGGAGGGCATATGGTCCATGTCTTACTAGCTCAATCGGGAAGAACAGCAACCCTACTCAGAACTGCATCTCAATTTTATAGAGCCTGATTGTGAATATTAACCTAACCAGAAGGATGAGGTAGTAAATCCCATGACATGATGAGTGAATGAGTCAGCAATCATTAGTATTATTGTACAGTGAGTCCACTGCAAGCAGGTACTGGGAGGGATATACTCAAACAAGGCTCCTCTAGTTTTCATGTGGAGTGCTCAACTTGACCAATGGCTACATTGTTAATATATACATGTAAAAGCTGTGTCTGGTGGTTTTGGTACTGGACATAAGAGGCCTCCTTCAAGGACATTTCTTGTTTCTTCTTTGATCTTGTCTATAGCTGGCTTTTGGTTTGTCAGATAAGTTTACAAAGTTAGTGGAATCTAGTTGCTACAGTTAAGTAGAGATTAGATGGGGAGACCCAAAGTGAAGGTCATGGCTGGCTAAATTAAAATTGAAATGGTGGCTCTTTTGTTAGGTTATAATGTCTTTGGTTTCAGCCAGTTTCAGTTAAGTTTTTCTTCTTTTAATTGTTTCTGGTGAGCCCTTATTATGTGACAGCAATGTCATTATTTCCTGTTACTTTTTAAAAATTTCATGGTAACAAAAAACAGAATTTAATAATTTGACTTGGACAACTGCATACTGGAAACACCCTAAATGTTCACAAGGGAAAACATTTACTCCATCACCAGTAAACTGTTTATTTGAAGAATGTGGTAACACAGAAAATTACTCTGAAGCTACATTTTAAAAGCTGAATATAAGATCTGTGTACACACTAGTTGCAACTTGTAGAAAAATACATGTGAGGGAGTTGGGCGGTAGCACAGTGGGTTAAGCGCAGGCGGCGCAAAGCACAAGGATCCCGGTTCAAGCCCCCAGCTCCCCACCTGCAGGGGAGTTGCTTCACAAGTGGTGAAGCAGGTCTGCAGGTGTCTATCTTTCCCTCCCCCTGTCTTCCCCTCCTCTCTCCATTTCTCTCTGTCCTATCCAACAACAATGACATCAACAACAACAATAATAATAACTACAACAACAAGGGCAACAAAAGGGAATAAATAAATATTTTAAAAAAAGAAAAATACATGTGCATGAGGATGAGGTAACTTTTTTATGTTTTGCATTCGACAGTAAGTACAATAGTTTGTATCCTGTTACTTTTTGCCTGAACTAAGTTTATCTGTCTTAATAATACTAAGACTTTTAATACTAACTTTTCTATGGGTGACACTCTTAAGTAACACAGTGCTTAGATTTAAAAAGGCATTATTGTAGTTCATAAAATTGAACTTTTCTTTCCAGTTAAGACCTTCTTTGTGCAATTCACTCACTCCCCCAACAAAATTCAGAGCATTATTGTGATCCTGACACAAGTAGAAAAGAGAAAATGTTTTCATTTTACTTCTCCTGATTCACAAAATGAACTTACAAAACAGATAACATTTTTGTTTTCATTTTTCCCGCATGTTTCCTTACAGCCATTTCTTTTCTTTTAATCATTTGTTTATTTATTTAAATATTATTATTATTTATTATTAATAAATCATGTATTTATTTATTACAAAGCACTGATCATATGGTGGTGCCAGGTATTTATTTATTCATTATTGGATAGAGACAGAGAGAAATGGGAGGGAGGAGAAACTAGAGAAAGAAGCAGAGAGGCACCTGCAGCCATGCTTTACTACTTACGAAGTTGTTGTCCCTCTGCAGATGACAATCAGGATCTTGAACCTGGGTCATTGCACACGATTATGTATGTGTGCTTAACCAGGTGTTCTATTGCTGGGCTGCCAGACACTTTTTTTTTTTTTTTGGTTCTCATTCTCTTAGACAGTAATATTTAGTGTCTTGATGAAGCTCCAGGATCCCCAGAGTCACCCCCTATTTAAATTTACCCGCATTCATCCAACAAATACATGACAGAATGGCTGTTTCAGATACAGTGTGTATTGTTTCCAGTATTTTCACCCTCTTCTATTCCAGTTAGGCCGCTAGTCTCTCATTAAATATTTGGAGGGTACATAACAATATGAATGTACTTAAAACCACATAGCTGTACACATAAAAAATTATCTTAAAGTAGGAATTTTAGTTCTGTTCACTCTACCACAAAAAGAAAGGCAAAAGAAAGTCAACATCTAGAGCTGTCTGGAGGAATTTCTGCATGGTGGAAGACTGACATTCCTAGAAGGAAGCCATTTAATTTTGTGGTCTATCTAAAAGGCTGAACTAACTAGAAACGTTGTCCATGACGTTGCCTGAGAAACCACGAAAGAAGAGACATATCTGAGAATAAAGAGAAATAAAAACTGAAAGATTGGCTAGTCCCCTGCATATGGACAGCTAAGTCTGCTTCACTTTTTCCCCTTGCAAGGAAGCTGACAGAAATGGCATCACAAAAGGTGGCAGATCCTAGGGAGCAATGCATCCTTTAGGCTCAGCAGAGATTTCTTTTTTCTTTTCTTTTCTTTTCTTTTCTTTTCTTTTCTTTTCTTTTCTTTTCTTTTCTTTTCTCTTCTCTCCTTTCCTTTCCTTTCCTTTCCTTTCCTTTCCTTTCCTTTCCTTTCCTTTTCTTTTCCTTTCAGCAGAGAGTTCTCCTCTTACTTTCTGTCATGAAAGAGTTAGAGATTTTAAAAGAAAGTGTAAAGCAGACTTAAACAATAATGACTTGGAAATCTGAGCTCCTTTTCCTAGTTGTCCAGACATTAGGCTGCTTCCTTAAATCTGTTGTGATTTGAAGAAAGGAAGAAGGGTGAAAAAATAAATAAATAAATTTTCCCTTGTCCTCTTCCACAAGCTAAGTCAAAGTTAACTGGACTTAAATATGCTTCTTGCAAATACTACTTCTGGCAAGTGGAAGAACAGTGAAATTCATTCTACTCTGCTACCAACTCTATTCTTGACATCAAGTCCTTTTTTCTGAGGTAACTAATATCTCTCGTGTTGAGCAAATCCTATATCGCTGGCCTTTGTATGCGTTAGGATTCTTTGGTTGGGAATGACAGAAATAAATTCAAACTGAATCTTTTAAAAAAAATCATTATTATTATTATTTATGTATTGGATAGAAACAGCCAGAAATTGAGAGGGAAGGGAATGATAGAGAGGGAGAGAAAGACAGACACCTGCAGCGTTGAATTACCACTCTTAAAGTATTCCTCTGCATTGGAGACTGGGGGCTTGAACTTGAATCCTTGTGCATTGTAATACATGTACTCACTCAGGTACACTAATACCCAGCCCCTTCAAACTGAGTCTTAAGAGATAGAAGGGGATTATCAGAAATGTACTGCAGTATTTTACAAAACCCAAGAAGTTCTTTCTTTCTCTAGTCCTTCTCTCACTCACAACACTCCCCCATTTTCTTTCGTACTACTTTCTTTATCATTTGCTTTTGCTTTTAACAGACATTTCCCCATACTGTTCATTCTACTTTCTTGACTTCAACCATCCTAGTTTGATTCAATATCTGATCACTTGTAGAACATAGAACTTTACCTGTTTTCTTTCTCAAACACAGCACTTTCCGCATTCATTTTCTTACATGGCTTTACTTCATACTGTGTTTTAACTAGCATACTAAATATTTATTTTACACATTACATAAGTCCCAAGTGTCACCTTATATTTTCCCAGCTTTCCTTACTTCTTGAGTTCTACCTAAGTAAGTGAGATCATTATTAGTCCTTTATCTGATGTATGGTGTATAAAGATCTCCCATTCTATAGTGTATATTTCTGTTTTGGTGATGGTACCTTTCACTATGCAGAAGCTTTTGAGTTTGATATAATCCCACTGATTTATTTTTATTTATTTATTTATTTATTTATTTATTTATTTATTTATTTATTTTATGTTGGACTTAGATTTTTCAAAGACATTCCCAAAAAGAACATTGTAAAGTGTTCTGCCAACGTTTTCTTAATAGTTTCTGGTATAATGTCCATGTAGTTAATCCTTTTGAAGTTAATTTGTTTTCTTAATTTTTTAAATATTTATTTTATTTATTTTTCCCTTTTGTTGCCCTTGTTGTTTTATTGTTGTAGTTATTATTGTTATTGTCGTTGTTGGATAGGACAGAGAGAAATGGAGAGAGGGAGGGGAAGACAGAGAGGAGGAGAGAAAGATAGACACCAGCAGACCTACTTCACCGCCTGTGAAGCGACTCCCCTGCAGGTGGGGAGCCGGGGTTCGAACCGGGATCCTTATGCCGGTCTTTGTGCTTTGCGCCACCTGCGTTTAGCCCGCTGTACTACAGCCCGACTCCCAAAGTTAATTTGTTTTCATGGTGACATGTGGTGGTGATGTTTCACTTGTCTGTACTTTACAACATGATTTTCCCAACATTATGTGTTGAAGAGGCTCTCTCTTTTCCATTTAATGTTTTTGGTCTTCATGCCAAAAAAAATTAGCTGTCTGTAGGTGGAGGCCTATTGCAATTGCTTTAGAGATAAACTTCTAAGGAAGTTTCACTATCTAAAAAGCACATATTTTTAGTGTCTTAACTTTGACTATACATTTCACTTGTAATTATGCAAAATAGATAAAAATGAGTTTTTAAATGAACTAAATATGTTTTAAGGAAAGGTAAATAATAAGATAATAGAATATTGATGCTAAAAAAAAAGAATCACAGATGGCTTATTTGGTTAAGTGCACATATTACCAAGTGTAAGGATCCAGGTTCGAGCCCTGGCTTCCCACCTGCAGGCGTCCCACCTTCACTGCTTGTGAAGCAGATGTCTGCAGGTGTCTGTCTTTCTCTTTCTCTCTCTCTTCTTGTCATCTCTTAATTCCTCTGTGTCCTATCTAAGAAAAAAATTAAGGGAAAAAGGAAAAAATGTCTGCTGGGAGTATAGAATTTGCAGTGCAGGCACTGAGCTCTGGCGGCAACAAAAAATGAATAAATGAAGTGTCACAAACACATTAAGCTAGATGTATTGCTGACTATCTCCTCTAGGTTTGTGTAATTCTACCCTATGAGATTTGTTCAACAACGGAATTGCCAAGTGTGCATCCTTGATTGTGAACATTAACCAACATCTGACTGATTTTCATGTCAAGACGGTGAAATTGTGACTCAAAAGTATTACGCTGATTGTAGAAACCCTAATGATAAAAATATCAATCATATAAGTAGTTATAAAGGCATTAAAATGATGTTGTCAGTCTATACTCTTACAAGTATAGGCTGACCAGTATTTGGGCATTATATTTTATAATACAAATATACTGTAATAAATCATTCCCCTAACATTGTTTATTATTTTAGTTTATACTTCTGATAGTTCAATAAATTCTTGTTGTACATGATAATAAGTTGAAAAGGATATATAGGTCAGAATTAACCTAAATGAGAAAGTTTGGGGAATTTCAGTCTACAATGAGTGTAGCATAAGTTTTGTATGAGCGTAAAATGACCACAAGAACAGCTAATGTAGTCTTACAAGGAATGACAGAATTATCATGTCTCTGGGCTTAGACCTTGAATAGATATCCCTCTCTCCATTGTTAACAGTCGTCTCTAACAGGAACAACATAATAGACCCCTTTGTGGGCACCCATAGGACCTTGCCCTCAGTGTGGATTAACAATGATAGAGAGGGAGGCTGTATAACAAACTCTGTCTACCACCTGAGGAAGATAGGTCCTGAAATTGGAGCAGCTTGAAATGTTCCTACTCATGACCACAGAATGTGAGTTCAGACCTACAGGAATGCAGAGGTTACATAGGCTCCTAAGCCAAATATGGGACCCCAAATCAGATTGAATCAATGGGGTTTACACTCAACAATATTTATACACCTTTCCCATATTTGGGAGCTACTCTCTTCCTTGATCCAGCTTTCTAGCTGTTTTCTAGCCATGACATCATTTCCCCAGACAATAACTTGGATCCACCTGCCTATCAGATGTCAGGCTCAGGAAAAAAAATAACTAGTATAGTCATGGGCCCTTCAGAATATAACTAAAATAGGCCTACTAGCTATCTACAAAACAGAGACCACACACACACACACACACACACACACACACACACACACACACACACACACACACTCTTCATCTGAGCTATTCCAGCCTTTAGGTTCATGATGAGTCAACAATTTGTTTGGCTTTATATGTTAACTCTCTTTTCAGCCATCAGGTTCCAGATGCTACCATGATGCCAACCAGACTTCCCTGGACAGACAACCCCACCAGTATGTCCTGGAGCTCCACTTCCCCAGAGCCCCACCTCACTAGGGAAAGAGAGAGACAGGCTGGGAGTATGGATCAACCTGTCAATGCCCATGTTCAGGGGGAAGCAATTACAGAAGCCAGACCTTCCACCTTCTGCATCCCATAATGACCCTGGGTCCATACTCCCAGAGGGATAAAGAATAGGGAAGCTATCAGGGGATAGGATGGGATATGGAGTTCTGGTGGTGGGAACTGTGTGGAGTTATACCCCTCTTAACCTATGGTATTTGTCAGTGTTTCCTTTTTATAAATAAAAATTTAAAAGGAAAAAAGGAAAAAAATAAAGGTGTGGTTTAAATTAAAAAAACAAAGAGAATTATCATGTATAAAATGAGAGGTATTCTTGGGACCTTGTAACATGACTGACTCTAGGAAATACTTCCTGTACTAGACCTTTCCCTGTCTCAAAAGCTCCTTGTCCTTTTATTTTTAGTAATGAGAAGGCAACATGATGGGAACCAGGTGATAGCATACATGGTTTGAGAGCACATGTTACAGTACTCAGTGATGTGGGTTCAATTCCCCAGTAGGAGAAAAGCTTCACAAGTGGTGAAACAGTGCAGAAGGTGTCTCTCAATTCCTCTTTCCCTTTTAATCTCCCCCTCCTCTTTCGACTTCTCTGTCTCTATCTGATAAAAATTAATAAATACCCCCTACACCTATGGACATCTAATTTTTGACAAGGGGGTCCAAACTATTAAATGGAGAAAGGAGAGTCTCTTCAACAAATGGTGTTGGGAAAGTTGGGTTGAAACATACAAAGATGAAACTGAACCTCTACATTTCACCAGAGACAAAAGCTCCAAATGGATCAAGGACTTGGATATTAGACCAGAAACTATCAAGTACTTAGAGGAAAGTATTGCCACCACTCTTTCACATCTATTTTTTTTTTATTTAAGAAAGGAAACATTAACAAAACCATAGAATAAGAGGGGTACAATTCCGCACAATTCCCATAACCTGATCTCGATATCCCATCCCCTCCCCTGATTGCCTTCCCATTCTGTATCTCTCTGGGAGTATGGATCCAGGGTTGTTGTGGGTTACAGAGGGTGGGAGGTCTGGCTTCTGTAATTGCTTCCCCACTGAACATGGGTGTTGACTGGTCGATCCATACTCCCAGTCTGCCTCTCTCTTTCCCAAGTAGGGTGGGCCTCTGAGGAAGCAGAGCTCCAGTACACATTGATAGGGTCGTCTGTCCAGGGAAGTCAGTTCAGCATCTTGCTGGCATCTGGAACCTGGTGGCTGAAAAGAGAGTTAACATACAAAGCCAAACAAATTGTTGAACAATCATGGACCTAAAGACTGGAATCATGCAGATGAAGTGTTGGGGGGTATTCCCTGTATGCTCTTGTGTACTTCTGCTTTCAGGTATAGATTTTTCCCTAGTTTATGGGCACGTGTGAACCTATGCTCTATCTCAGGGGACCTGGACTATATCTAGGTTTGGGGACTTTATTGGGGAGTGGAACACCTGGAATGGAATTAGAGAATACTATGAAAAGAAAGGTCTCACCTGAGTGATGAAGCTGAAGGGTTGCCATTCCATACCTGAAGTCTCTGGTCACAGTCTGAAGTGAAGCATGTTGGGGTGGCACTCGTTGCGTTGATTAGGTTGCAATCCGCAGATGCAATATCATTTGATTTGAATTGACAGCAGCATGCAGAAAAGTGGGCCCCACCCTAAGGTTCCAGGACTGGGGGAAATATAGGCTCTATAGTGGAAATGTGAGGTTCCTGTTGTCTTAGGGTTCAAGAAGACAATGGATAGTTATTGTTATCGTCACATTATTTGGTGATAGGGTTAACTTTGGAAAGTCCCTTTGTTAGGGTTTGGGGTATAATACCCAGCATCTTGTATATAGCTGTGCTATCCCATCTAAATTTTATAGACATCTTCAATGATATAAATCCAAGGAACACTAAAACAAAAATAAACCAAGAGGGCTACATCAAATTGAAAAGCTTCTGCACAGCAAAACAAAGCAACACAAACAAACAAAAAAACACCACTACCACCCCAAGAGACTCCTTATAGAATGTGAGATCTTTGCATGCAATATACCAGACAAAATATATAAAGACATCACCAAACTCAGCAACAGCAAAACAAATGACTTCATTCAAAAGTGGGGAGAGGATATAAACAGATTATTCACCAAACAAGAGATTCAAAAGGCCAACAGATAATGAAAAAAAAGTTCTCCAAGTCAGAGAAATACAAATAAAAGCAACAATGAGATACCACCTCACTCCTGTGAGAGTACATCAGAAATGACAGCAACAACAAATGCTGCAGAGGTTGTGGGAATAAAAGAACTTGTCTGCACTGCTGGTGAGGATGTAAATTGGTCCAACCTCTGTAGAGAACAGTCTGGAGAACTCTCAGAAGGCTAGAAACGAACTTACCCTATGGCCCTGCAACTGCTCTCCTGGAGATATATCCTAAGGAACCAAATACACCCATCCAAAAAGATCTGTGTATTCCTATGTTCATAGCAACACAATTTGTAATAGCCAAAACCTGGAAGTAACTCATGTGTCCAACAACAGATGAGTGGCTGAGTAAGTTGTGGTATATAAACACAATGTAATACTACTCAACTGTTAACAATAATGAATTCACCTTCTTCACTTCATCTTGGATGGAACTCAAGGGAATCATGTTAAGTGAGATAAGCCAGAAAGGAGAGGGTGAATATAAGATTATCTCACTTATAGACAGAAGTTGAGAAATAAGAACAGAAGGGGAACACAAAGTAGAATTTTGACTGGGTTTGATGTATTGCACAAAAGTAAAGGACACTGGAGGGAGGTGCTTTCGGGCCCTGGTGCATGATGGTGGAGGAGGACCTAGGTAGGAGGTTAGAATGTATTGCAGAGAACTGAGAATTTTTACACATGTACAAACAAATGGATTTACTGTTTACTGTAAGACATTAGTCTCCCAATAAAAATAAACTATTAACTACAAAATAAATAAATAAGGTTGAAGCAAGTTAAACCAATTTTGTAAGTCAAAGTGGGTATTGGAAATTTCAGTTTATTAATAAGCCTGATACTAGTTTAAGTAGTCACTTCTATAAGGATACATGGATATTAACTCAGAAATCCAGTACATACCCATGCAAGTTAAGAAAGAAGGGTACTTATGAACATGAAACATTCTAAGCTTACAAAATTACACCATGCCCAAGGTACTTTTGCTGGACAGTTTGTTCCATTAAGCTACACCAGTACCTTTTAATGTCACTGTCAATTCATATCCATTCAAATAAATGAAGGCTTCTATCTCAGCGGACTCACTTGGTAGTTAAACCCACGACTTCATCTGCCGGTGAATTAGCTGGCTCACATGAGCTCTTTCTGAAAAAAAAAATTTTTTTTTCTCACAGCAATAAGCAAAAGCAGTAGTATGGCCTGCCTTCCCCAATGTAGGAATTAAACAAATGTGAACATTTTTTAAAGAGGTGAAAAAAGGAATAGAATGCAGACAACTGATAGAGATATTTTTAAATGTATGAGTACTTGACACTTTTTGCTTTTGAAGTCCATAAAAAGAGTCCTAGAATTACTCTTGCGCTCTCAGAGCATTCATTCAGAAGGTATAATTGATATCTAAAACATACAATGCTATCAAGGGACATTCAGGACATTTAATAATTTATCAAAGTAAACTGGCATAAAATTATACATAAATATCTATATTTTATAAAAATAAGGGTATATTTTACATAACATACAATATAAATATATACACTTACATAAAATATATAATCATAATACATCTTATGACAAATTTACTAAAATTATGTGGTGTCAGTAAGCCATATAAATATAGGGTACATTAGATTATAAATATTAATTCTTGTTGAATGGTACTGATAAGTTTGGTCAAATGTAAACTATAATATCCAATAGATATATGTAATTGTAATATATTATATAAATTACAAATGCAATAAAACAGAATGCTCTGGAACTGGCCAAATGTTTTTAACACTGCCAAAATAATACAGTACACTGTTATGTTATGTTCCTTGACACTGCACAAAATTTTGCACAAAAATTTGCCTATTTATTTGTAATGTTTATTATGCACTCGCTTCATGATAGGCTTAGGAAAATAACTCCCACATTGTACACTGATCTTCGAAAGTGTTATTCTTGTCAGTTATTTTTTTTATTTTTATTTATAAAAAGGAAACACTGACAACCATGTCAATTTGTAAGTTGGCTCAGAGGCTTCAGAATATTTAAAGCCATTCTGAATTCACATTCCAAAGAAAATGTACAAATTGTCTTCACTGATTAATCTGTGCTATCATAAACTGGAGAAATGTGGTTCTGTGACTTCCCTTTTCTTTAAACGTTTAATAATATTCTCTACTTGAGGAAGGGTTTAAGGGTGGACTGAGAGACAGAGGTGATGGATGCTTTCCATTACCAGGTTGAATGAAAAGCCTCTTATTTAGCATGAACTATGCCTAGAGCTAGCAGAGAAAAAGACCTCTCCCCAGTCATTTGTTATCTCAAAACTCCTGAAGGTTTCAATTTTTCCTATTGCTACTTAATTGAATTTAGAAAATTATGATCTTCCTTTTAAATATTTACGCAGAACTGATTTTTTTTCCCAGATAAGGTTTAGAAACTTTGCTCCTAATCTGTCATTTAGTATCTATTTCACAATTTTAAAAACATCTGAATATGTGGGCCAAGTTCGAAAATAAAAATATGTCCTCATGATGGAAGCCAAGGTTTATTTGCATAAAATTTCCTGATTATGCAGATACACTTTGGCTCTAACAACTTCTTGACTTTTTTTTTTGTGGTTAACCTTAAGTATACAAAATCATTTCAAAAAAAGCAATGTATGAGTATGAAAACCTAAAATTGCCTTTTACAATTTGACACTGAAGTACATATATTAGACGTTTAGTGCACTGTAGACCTTTTACAAGGAATTGCAAGAGTAACTCTGACCCAAATCCATATCCTAAATACAGTGATTCCTTTCTTCCTTCCTTCCTTCCTTCCTTCCTTCCTTCCTTCCTTCCTTCCTTCCTTCCTTCCTTCTTTCCTTTCTTTATTTTCTACTGTACTTGTCTACCTTGAACAAACATTATTTAATTAAGAATACTCTGACTATTCCCTGAGGCATAAAATTTACTTCTATTTATAGTCACTGGAGGAAAAGAAAACAGTTTTCTAGTATGATTCAGTTATATACAATTTCAGTATTGGTAGACCTTGTCTTGTTTCTTAAAATGTAAGATGAAAACTTAAAATTTATATCTGGTTTGTGACTTGACTGCAAGGCCTCAGCCAATGGCTGAATTAGTTTATTTGAGCTTATCCCCTTAAAAGTTATTTCCCACTAGGAAGGAAGGAAAAAGATTTCTTCTATCTTCTTTGATTCATTGGTTGAATCTGTAAATTACACTGACAAAGACAGATTAGCAGGAGAAAAGCTGGCATGTTTTATTTGATTTTTATGTCTACATGGGACCTTCACAAGTGAAGGAAACCCCAAAGAAGTGAGAACAACAGGAATCTTTATACCTTTCAGACAAAGTAAAAATAGAATTGTCAAGACAAAGGGATTTGGGCTTGGAGAAATAAATGGTGAAGGAGCTGAGAAGATAAAGGTGGTTTTTCTTCTAATAGATTTTTAAAATTTTATTTATTATTAGAGACAGAGAGAAATTGAGAGGAGAGGGGGAGATAGGAAGGGGAAGAGAGAGAAAGACACCTGTAACACTGCTTAACCATTTGTAAAGCTCTCCTCCTGCAGATGGGGACCAGGACTTGAACCCAGGTCTTTAAGTACTATAATGTATACACTTAACCAGGTGCACCACTATCTGGCCCCCCCAAAGGTGGATTTTAGAAAAATGATGGTTGGGCTGGAGGGATACTTTAGTGGTAATGAAAAAGATTTGCATGCCAGAAAGAAAGAAAGAAAGAAAGAAAGAAAGAAAGAAAGAAAGAAAGAAAGAAAGAAAGAAAGAAAGAAAGAAAAAAGGAAGGAAAGAAGGAAGGAAGGAAGGAAGGAAGGAAGGAAGGAAGAAGAAAGGAAGGAAAGAAGGAAGGAAGGAAGGAAGGAAGGAAGGAAGGAAGGAAGGAAGGAAGGAGAAAGGAAGGAAAGAAGGAAGGAAGGAAGGAAGGAAGGAAGAAAGAAAGAAGAAAGGAAGGAAAGAAGGAAGGAAGGAAGGAAGGAAGAAAGAAAGAAAGAAGAAAGGAAGGAAAGAAGGAAGGAAGGAAGGAAGGAAGGAAGGAAGGAAGAAAGAAAGAAAGAAAGAAAGAAAGAAAGAAAGAAAGAAAGAAAGAAAGAGAAAGGAAAAAGAAAAAAAAAAAAGACTTTCTTGCCTGGGACCTAAGATCTCGGGTTCAACCGTCAGCACCACCATAGATCAAAGCTGAGTAGTGCTCTCGTGTATGTGTCTCTCTTTCTTTCTGTACCTCTCTCACTAGAAAGCAGGTAAATAACTATGGTTCTTTTTTTTTTTTTTTTTTTAAGTAAAGACTTCTTAGCCCTAAGTTTCCCATCTTAGGTGATAAAAATATTTTCCTTTTTCCTGGTTCACAGAGCGTAACTTACACAAGGGAAATTTAGCTTCTGCTTTATGGAAAGAAGGACAAAAGAGAGGTCAGGGTGACTTTGCTTTTGTTGCTTTCTCAGATTCCTTCAGCTTAACATAGTCAATATGCCAGGCACCATACTGATAGGGGGTGGGAGTGGGTAGCATGTTCTAAACACCATCACACCCGACACATTTATCTTTTCTAATAAATAAGTATTCCAGGGGGGAACATTTCCACCTCTCTAAATATATATATATATATATATGGAGAGAGTGTGTGTGTAAGTAAATATATACAATTTTTAAGAATGATACTGAGATCCTGCTATCTATATTATAAAATAAAAATCACATAGCTTATCAGAAGTCAGAGTTAGTCATGGTATTCATAAAGCTGCCAATTTGTATAATTCATCAAATACAAGAGCAAACCTATATATGAAGTTTTAGTCTTGATTCGTTTCAGAATTTAAAATAAGCCAGCTTGTTTTATTAAACACATGTATCTAATATTTGTATATTTCATGAGCATAACTTCCATTTTGGGACTACTAAGAAGACATACCCAGTTCTCCCTCTAGCGTATAACAGATAGGGATGCCAGGGAAGAATTTTTAGACTTGGTGTCATTTTATTTAGAGAGATTTTCTTTTTTTGACAAATGGCTTTGAGAGTTGCTATAGAGCCATTGCCACCCTCTCCTCCCCCACTCACAGAATTTGTCAGTGCACCTTTGTAACCTGCCTGAAGAGAATTATAATCTGCAGTGTGACTTTGCCAGCCATTTATCTTCCTCCCATTTAAGGGACCCAAAAGAAGAAATCCCTTGAGCGTGTTTTCCCTGGCCTCTGAGTCATCCTGTTAGCTTCTTTAGTCACAGATAAAAGCGCAGTCTTGTGTGATCTCTCACTGCTGGTCTCAGGGGACAGGGCCTGTCATGCAACTTGGATTTTTCCATGAAGGATTCATGGTTGTCACCATCCACCAGAAAATCAACCCTATCAACTTCAGTTAAGGTGTCGCTATAAGCAGAGATGTTTTCATGGTCAGGACATTGCTTGGAAAATAAGGAAATGACACATACAATTGAAACCTTAAATATATTATTCAGGGGTTGAGGAGAGACTTCTTTTAAAAGCTTTCAGAAAAATAACACTTTTCTGCCAGCAGCAGCATTTTTTATGACCAGTTGCAATAATCAGCTCCTTAAATGCACGACTTCCCTTTTAAGTCATGAATAAGCCAATTCAGATGTCTGGTTACATAAATTGTCCAGGATGTCTTTTCCCAAGTACTAAATTATATGTCTATATTTGACCCACTCAAGAGCCTTGAGATAGTGTGATAGCCTCATATTATTATCCCTTGAACTCCTCCACCAAGGTAGGGCAAAGGACACAGCTCTCAGTTGATACAGGTTATCACTTAATACCACTTAAACTAGCTACCTTCCATGTCCATGAGTACCATAGTCAAAATGGCAGGACAGTTCAGCAATGTGTGTACTCTGAATCCCTCCCCCCCAATCTTTCACCAGTAATTAAAACTCAGAAGATATTTTTACCTTCTGGGCCACTAATTGATTAGATAATTTAGGCATCTCGGGAAAACTCCCTTTGTCCAGGCTGGAGGAGCTAGAGGGCTTATGGGAGTGGCTCAGTGTTTACAAATCCCAGGAAAAGCACCCAGGATCAGTGAACAGTTTATCAGAGCAGGAAAAAAAGAAAAGATCTAGTCTGGGAATTCTAGAGGTATTCCTAGGAAGCTCATGCTATCATGATCTACTACTCATATATTTATATTCAAAACATGCAGAGCTTTTCAAAGTCTTTGTAGTCAAGGAATACAAATTTCTTTTTAAATGTTCTATTCATACAGACTTATACTCATATACAGACTCATAAATGCAATAAAATAGGCACCAGGAGACAGTTTATCTGGTAAATCACATTCCTTCCATGTGTGGGATACTGGATTCAAGTCCTGGCAGCACATCAGAGTATTATATATGGATGGCACTGGGAGAGTTTTATTTGTAAACACTGGGCCAGGAACTCGTGGTGGAGTGGGAACACAAATCTTTATTCACGTGGATGCCCCAGAATTGGGTGTGAGCACAGCAGTTCAGGCCACATGGAGCTAGCAAAATGGCCGCCTCCCACTATGCCCACCAGCCCTTCTCCGGGTTGGATCGCGGAAGAGAAAAGAGCAAAGAGAGCGAAAGCGGAAGCAGGAGAGGCTTTTATGGGAGTATTCCGGAAGTGGCAAGCCGGGACGGGATTGGCTAGGAAGGGGGTGGAGAGAGGCAAAAGGCATGTTGGGAAGGAGGAAGCATCCTTAGCAACTGTTGCAATGGTTTTAACTGAATTAGCAATACCCTGAGGGGATAACGTGGTGGTGGGGATCTTTCAGGCAAAACTATGATTATGTAAGCAGAGCAGGGGGGATGGCTTTAAGGCCCAACACATATATGCCTGAGTCTCCCAGTTTGATCTCAGTACTAAATGGTCCAGCATGGTGCTCTGGTTACTCTCTCTTATCTACTCTCTCTCATATGAAATAAATCTTTAAAAAAAAAATTCCAAAATATAATGCCACTGTAATATTATGA
This sequence comes from Erinaceus europaeus, assembly GCF_950295315.1. Classification (NCBI taxonomy): domain Eukaryota; kingdom Metazoa; phylum Chordata; class Mammalia; order Eulipotyphla; family Erinaceidae; genus Erinaceus; species Erinaceus europaeus. Next base: position 12,759,923 of record NC_080175.1, read on the forward strand.
CATATTGTTATAAAGTTTCTAAGTGCTTATTCTCAATTCTGGTATTTTCATTACTGTAATTCATTTTTGTAATATTACTTTCAACTGGTTAGGTTTTATATAGCAATCACTTAAACCATATCATTTTGTGCTTTATATACCTCATGGACTTTTAAGTATGTGCCATTGACTTGGAATTAAACTAAAAAACATTTTCAGAAAAACCTGCTCTTAGAAGAGGAAAAGTATGTGTGTATGTAGGGGGGTCAGGTCCTAGAACATGAAAGCAGAGGAGGACCTAGTGGAGGTTTTATTGTTATGAACTATTGTATTTTACTTTTTACTGTAAACCATCAATCCCCCAATATAGGAATTTTTTTTAAAAAGAAGAAAAGTTTTTTGTGAGTAAAGACCACCCACCTAGGAACTGTTTTACTTTCTAGGACCAGAATATAACTGTGGAAGAAAACATTGACTTGATTGCCTCTCCAGAGCTCTGCCATACTAAGGAGAGATAGGAGGCAGGGTAAGGGTATGGACTGATCTGCCAATATCCATATCCAGCAGAGAAGCAATTATAGAAGCCAGAATTCCCTCCTTCTACACCCCATAAAGAATTTTAGGCCATCATCCCAGAATGGGAAATGTTAGGGGAAGATGACCAGAAGGCTTTGAATCTCAATCCCACTGGGACCCAGGAAATTTGTGATCAGGAATCTTTATCTTTATTCCATCACTGAGAAGGAAGAGAATCTGGAAAACATCTGAGGAAGTCAGGTGCTGTTTCTCTTATCTGAGAGGAAAGAGAAAAAGGAACAGCTGGAAGTAGTACTAGGTGTAAGTGTGACTTAAAAAGGGAAATGAATGCAGGGCTATAGAAGTAAATAAAAATGGGCAAACATATATATACATTCAACCCATATCTATGACCTTGGGAGAACTATAGCAGTCTCTGCAGGAGGGAGTATGGGCACAGGACTCTGGTAATGGAAATGCTATGGAATTATACCCCTATTATCTTATAGTTTTGTAAATCATTATTAACTCACTAATATAAGATAACTAAAAACAATGGGTGTATACCTTTAAGAAAGAGAGAGAGAGAGAGAGAAAGGAAACATTAGTTTGAGTTTCAGACAGACCTAGCTTTGAATCCCAAATAGGTCATCGTATCAGCTGTGTAAACTTTAGCAAGCTATCAACCACTCTGATTTTTTTCCCAATCTATGAAATGAGGTCATCAAATAGCATCTTCTCAAGATAGTTATAAAGACTGAATACAACAATGTGAAAAATACATCTGGATTGAAGTAAATGTATAATAAGTGGCGATGACTTTATTATAAATGACACTCACTAGGCTGGAAACTCTGTCAAGTCAGATGCTGCAGAATAAAACACATCTATCTGTGTCTTTCTAGATCCCCAGTGCCTATCTCTGTACCAAGAATAAACACTTAAGGGTGTAAATAGAAAGGCAGAAAAAAATGGGAGTGCAAAAGATAAAGAAAGAGTAGGTAAACAGAAAAGGCAAAGGAGGAAAACAATACCAACATGACGAATCAAGATGCATCTTCCTTTCATGACTTCCAGAAAGTGCTTCATTATAGCTTGCAGGAACTGTAATGGGTGAGATGAGAATTCCTTGATTAGCTGCCAATAAAAGTTGAGTTCTTTCATTTGGCATCAGCCACCCACTCAGGCTACTTCCCACTGCACCAGGTTGTAGACCATATCTGAATTAGTGGGTACTTACAGAGCAGTGCAACCAACACTGTAGTTGGACTTCAGTGTGGAAGCTAGTGAGACAATAGGACATACCTACTTAATTGGGAGAAGAAAGATGGCATGATTTGATACAATCTTGAAAAATTAGAAATTGTCTTTTGCAAAGAGGGACATATTTAGTAGGTTTTTGTGAGCAAATCAAAAGAAAGCATGTCAGTGGTTTCTACTGTGTAACTATCCAACAGGCCATGGCCGGTGCGCCGCTATGTTCCATCGCTGGGGAGCCAGAGACGACCCGAACTGCCCCTGCGGCTACAGACAGACTATGACCCACATAGTCAACGACTGCCACCTCTCCAGATTCAAAGGAGGTCTCGAAACTTTACATCAGGCTCAACCTGATGCTGTTGACTGGCTACGGAAGAAGGGCAAACGCTAGAAGAAGAACTGTGTAACTGAAGTAGGGTGTCATTATTCAGAAGGTCGATCTAGTGGTGCAGACAGTCGTGGCCAGTTTAAGTCGAGTTGAGGTTATTTGTAAACTGCCACTGGTCCAGGATGCTGATGGAGTAGACTGAGTGCTGTTTCTCTTCTGCAGATGATGTCAGTTACTTTGGTGTGTGTTTTCTGCAACCTTGTCTTTTTCAAAAGGTTGCTAGCTGGCCACAGCCCTGGTAGGAAATAAATTTGGTTTTTGGCCTTTTGCAATTACAGCAGTAAAACCTGTAACTGGATATTAGTGTTCAATGGTTCATTTTTAAGATTTCAGCACTTTCTTCACTCCTCTTTCATAGGAAAGTGTTGCTATTAGAGCAACCACACTCCTTTCTTCCACATAAAGAAGCACACTGTACCATTTTCAATATTCCCTAGAAATATTTCACACAATGCTGTTTTCCCCTCTCTTGCACTTAAGAACTTTTCTGTGATTGTTTTAAGTACTCAACCTGGTATTCTCACTAAGAGAAAGATTTTCATTTTAACTGAGGTTATGTAAAATATTCACCTATCAGCAATAAGGGAATACTCTGTGCTGGGAGAATACTTTGTATGATAATTACTTCTCTGAGTAGAATTGATAATGGCTGCTTTTGGCTAAAATAATTCTCCCTCATTCCTAAGGATGAGTAAAGGAAAATACATAGATTTACCAGGCACTAAGGAATCAGCTTCTATTCCTACTAGGAATTCTAATTTTCCTTACATTGAATTTTACAAGTTAGTAAAATTCTTTAGTGTTCGCTGTGATGTTTTTTCTCCTTCATTTATTTTATCTACTTATAATTATTTGATGCTAGAAAAGTATGACCAGAGCACTGATCCACTCTGACATATTCGGTCCTTGAGCCTCAGGCATACAAGTCCTGCACTCTACATGCTTAGTCAACTGGCTACTGACTTAGTTTTTTTTTTTAATTGCCACCAGGGTTATTTCTGGAATTCAGTGCCTACATGAAGAATCCACTGCTCTCGGTGGCCACCTGGCCACACCCCACGCCAGCCACCCCACCCCCACCAGAGAAATAGAAAGGGTAGGAGGAGATAGAGAGGGTAGGGGAGAGAGAAGTGGCAGGGGGGAGAGGGAGAGGGAGAGACTGACTTACAGCAATGTTCCACCACTTATGTATCTTCCCCCATGCATATGGGGGCTGGGGACATGGACCTGTGTCCTTGTACACGGTAATGTGTGTGTCCTACTAAGTGCACCATCACCCAGCCCTGACGTTTTTTTTATTAATTCTATTTGATCTTTCCAGACTAAATCAAAGAGGATGATGCATACTAGAAGTTAATAAATGAAAAGGTACTTGAATAAAGACATTTTTACCTCTTGATGCATGAATCATTTGTAAGCATCAGAATTCTATGTGTATAATTAGTAATTTCTAATGTAATGTCTCATCTGTAATATTTGCATAGTTCAACCCTCTATGACAAGTTAGCAGGCAGAGCCTGACATTAGAAGAATCAGACTACCCAAGAGAAAATGAATGAAATACATTTTACAGTCCTTTGACTTCCTCCTAACTCAGTGGGGTTTTGATTCCTGGTTTAAATTTATAAGATTTATTGTCATTATCCTTGCAATAAAAATATGCTCATTTTTCAAGCAGTAATGATCTAATTAAGAACTGAGGAAGAAATAACAGTGACACAATGGAATGTAAGCCTTTAAGAGCTAAAATAAAATAAAATAAAATGGAACATAAGCAACCAGTTACTTAGGACTAATGATGGATTGTCTTTTGTTCTGGCAAGATATAAAAGAGGAAAAATGTCTATTACGGTTATCTTCCTTTGTCAATGATAAACAAAGATGGAGATTGGGGCCAATCCTGGCGTGTATACACTCCATTCACAGCAAAAGTCATTTATGAAAATGTTGGAGCAGAATCTGGCTCGGTGTTGAAGCCATATCAGCCCCAGCTGGACACATCCTCTAATGCCCTAAAGAAGCAGCGTCCTGTGTTTGATACCATTTCCCAGCTTTTGATTTTTTTGTTATTAATTTTTTTTAATTTTTAATTTTATTTTATATTTATTTATTTATTCCCTTTTGTTGCCCTTGTTGTTTTATTGTTGTAGTTATTGATGTCATCGTTGTTGGATAGGACAGAGAGAAATGGAGAGAGGAGTGGAAGACAGAGAGGGGGAGAGAAAGATAGACACCTGCAGACCTGCTTCACCGCCTGTGAAGCGACTCCCCTGCAGGTGGGGAGCCGGGGTTCGAACCGGGATCCTTACGCCAGTCCTTGTGCTTTGTGCCACCTGCGCTTAACCCGCTGAGCTACAGCCCGACTCCCATTATTAATTTTTTTATAAAATAAAAAAAATATCAACAAGACCATAGTATAAGAGGGGTACAATTCAGGAATCGGGCAGTAGCGCAGCAGTTTAAGTGCAGGTGGCGCGAAGCACAAGAACCAGTGTAAGGATCCTGGTTCAAGCCCCCCGGCTCCCCACCTGCAGGGGAGTCGCTTCACAGGTGGTGAAGCAGGTCTGCAGGTGTCTGTCTTTCTCTCCCCCTCTCTGTCTTCCCCTCCTGTCTCCATTTCTCTCTGTCCTATCCAACAACACGATATCAATAACAACAACAATAACTACAACAACAATAAAAAAAGAAACAAGGGCAACAAAAGGGAAAATAAATAAATATATTTTTTTTTAAAAAGAGGGGTACATTTCTATCCAGGTTCTACCACCAGAGTTCCATACCCCCTCCCTTGAAAGCCTCTCTATTCTTTATCCCTGTGGGGGCATAGACCCAGGGTCATCATATACAGAAATTGGAAGGGCTGGCTTCTGTAATTGCTTCCCCACTGCACCTGGGTATTGGCAGGTTGATTCGCACTCCCAGCCTGTCCCCGTCTTTTCCTAGTGGGGCAGGGCTCTGGAGGTAGGGGTCCAGGGTACGTTGGTGAGGTCTTCTGCTCACCAACTGCTCAGTTCTGGCTTATAGTGGTGCAGGGGATTGAACCTGAGACTTTGGAGCCTCAGGCATGAGTGTCTCTTTGCATAACCATTATGCTATCTATCCCTGCCCTGATTTTTATTTTTATTTATTTATTTATTTTTTATGTTCTCTTATGACACCCAGATCACATTCACTGGATGTGTCTCCAGGGACCCTTTCCTGACCTTTAGTCCTGATTTGAAACTTCAGAAATGGAATGGAGAGATAGCATAATGATTATGCAGAAGGCTTTAATAACTGAACCTCTGAGTCTCCAGGTTCAGTTCTCAGCACCACTGTAAGTCACAACTGACCAATGTTCTGGTCTCTCTCTATATATATTTCCCTCTATATCTTTCTCTCATTAAGATAAAATCAATCAAAATATAAGAAAACTATAAAAATGAGATACAATCAAGATGAGTTGTACATTGTCCAGAAGATCTCAATGATTTCTCTCTTTCTTTTCCTAATATTCTATGTCTCTGAGGTCTGAGGCTGACAGTTGCATTACCCCAAAAGCTGAAATGTTACAAATGGCATATTTTCATACTTTTTTCTTATTATCATCTCTGAAGTTAGGGCCCTGGGCAAATGGCAAAGTTTCACATATTTATGCTTCTTTCTAGTGCAGATGGCCCCCCCACACCCTCAAGTCTAGGTGTGAAGGCCTTTTTATGTCTCCTCATTCACCATCAAACAATTCTTTTCATCCTCATTTATAATAGGGTTCAAATTGCCTACAGCAATGGCTCTTAATCCAGGGTGCACATCTGAATCACACAAGGAAGTTAAGACCCACAGGGAGGAGTGTTTCCTCTCTCCTATACTTAGTGAATCTGAATCACTAGCAGGGGAAGCCAGGAGTTTTAATTTTTAAAAGACTAAGCATTTCTGATTAAAAATTACTAACCTTCCAGTGGATCCGCATTCACAAATAGGTTCAAAATCTGCACCTAAAGTCACTTATGATGAGCTACAGAATTTTAAACAGCTTTGGAAGAGAATAGCAGAAAGCAGAGAATTCCCAGGGTGTAATGGGTGGGGGGCTTGGGCTCTAAATTCCTTGCCTGCAACAACTACATATTTTTTTTAAAAAATTATATTGGGGGATTAATGTTTTACAGTCGACACTAAGGACAATAGTTTGTACATGCATAACATTTCTCAGTTTTCCACATAACAATGCAACTCCCACTAGGTCCTCTGTCACCCTTTTCGAGGGCCTGTACTCTACATATTTTTTTTTAAGCAATCTGTATTCAATGCCAGGGATTGAGCCCTGCATAGGGAATTACCTCCCAGCCTAATTTCCTATTTTTTTTTTAATTTTTAATTTTAATTATGCGTTCACTTATTTTACCACCAGAGTTAATGCTGGGGCTCAGTGCCTGTACGACTTACAGCTCTCAGTGGACTGTTTTCCTCCTTCTTCTGTCTTTAACCTTCCTTCCGTCTTTCCTTCTTTTCTCTTTCTGTTTCTGAATGAGGGTTAAAGATGGGGTGGGGCAGAGAAAGAGGAGAGACATTTGCAGCACTGCTCCACTCCTCGGGAAACTTCCCCTCTGCAGGTGAAGACCTAGAACTTGAACCCAGGCTCCTATGCATGGTAAGATGTGTTTCCCACCACCTGGCCCCCTCAGTCTTCTCTGCTACGTTAAAGAAGAAGGGAAGGATGGATATAATAAAAAGGAGACATCAAACCACTACTTGTCTATCTAGGGAGCTGCCTTGCTATTATCCATGGCGATTCCATGTAGTACCAGGGATTAAACTTTTCTTTGGCACATGGTAAGGCATGGACTTCAATAGATGAGTTACTACAAGGACACACGATAATACTTTTTTTTTTAATATTTATTTATTCCCTTTTGTTGCCCTTGTTGTAGTTATTGATGTCATTGTTAGATGGGACTGAGAGAAATGGAGAGAGGAGGGGAAGACAGAGAGGGGGAGAGAAAGACAGACACCTGCAGATCTGCTTCACTGCCTGTGAGTAGCGACTCCCTTGCAGGTGGGGAGGGGGGGGGCTCAACCGGGATCCTTAGCTGGTCCTTGCACTTGGCTTGGCGCCACCTGCACTCGACCCGCTGCGCTACAGCCCGACTCCCACAATAATACTTTTTAACAATATTTAGCCTGACAAAAATCTGTATGTTCTTTATAGGGAACAATAAATAAATAAATAAATAAATAAATAAAGGGTTAGGTGGTGTACACCCAACTGAGTGTACACAGTACTGTGTATAAGAACTCTGGGTCAAGCCCCTGGTCCCCACCTGTGGGGGGATGGAGCTTAACCAGCAATGAAGCAGTGCTGCACCTGTCTCTCTCACTCTCTCTCTCTCCTCCACCCTCCCATCTCTGTCTCCCCCTTTCCTCTCAATTTCTCTCTGTGCTACCACGTTAAAAAAAAAAAAAAGAGGGAGTCAGGAGGTAGCGCAGCAGGTAAAGCACACGTGGTGCGAAACGCAAGGACCGGCTTAAGGACTGCGGTTCGAGCCCCGGTTCCCCACTGGCAAGAGAGTGGCTTCACAGTTGGTGAAGCAGGACTTCAGGTGTCTTATCTTTCTCTCCCCCGTCTCTGTCTTCCCCTCCTCTCTCCATTTCTCTCTGTCCTATCCAACAACAACGACATCAATAACAACAATAACTGCAACAACAATAAAAAATTAAAAACTAGAAAAAAAAAAAAAGGAAAAAATAACAGCTGGAAGCAGTGAATTCATCAGGCAGGCACCAAACCTCAGAAATAAACCTGGTGACAATTAAAAAGAAGAAGAGGAAGAGGAGGAGGAGGAGGGAAAGAGGAGAAGGAAAAGGAAGGGGAGGAAGAAGAAAGGAGAAAGGAAGGAAGGAAGGAATTAGAAACTGTATTTCAAAGGCAGACCTGTTATATGTTGACTTATTTACTTCCATTTCTTCTTCTAGGTAATTATTTATATTTGTCAGTGATAGTTGTTTTTTTTTAACAGGCCATTTGGAGGATGGAACTGGAGGTGATTATGCTCAGTGAAACAAGTAAAGAGATGAAAAACAACTTCCAGATGGTTTCACTCATACGAGGAATCTAGAGATCTGATTTACATGAACTTGCAAAAGGAAAAAAAAAATCCAAAGAAAACAGAAGCAAGCAAACTGTAAAAGTTATAAGAACTATGGTGGTTATCTTTGAGAATTTGGAGGGGGGATATAGAACTTTGGTGGTGGATGTGGTGTGGAACTATAAAGTGTGATCTTACAATCTTGTAACTATTAATAACAAATAACTTTTTTAATTGGTAATTTTTTCCTGTAAGCAAACTTTTGCTTTTGCTTTGTCCTATGAATGTAGGGCTTTGTAACTAATTCTCTCTCTCTCTTTCTCTCTCTTTCTCTCTCTCTCTCTCACACACACACACACAACCTCACATAATGTCTAAGGCTCAATATTATGTGCTCAATAATTAAATGAAGATCAAATTAATTTGGAGCCCAGTTTTTTACTCCTTTCTGAGAATTCACAAAAAATATACTAATAAGTTGCATCATGATTTCTTTTCCTTGATTTCTCCATGAACTTCAAAAGATTATAATTTTCAGGCATAATTGAATACTTAAGTACAATTAGAGTAACTCTTTGCTCTTTTTTATTAAAACATTTAAATAAAAGCATTTATTTAACATTTATTTAAACATTTATGTTTTATTAAAACATTTTCAATGAGTCTCTTTTTTAATTTTATCATCTTTATTTATTGAGTAGAGACAGCCAGAAATTGAGAGGGAAAGGGGTGACTGGGAGAGAGAGAGAGAGAGAGACCTGCAACACTGCTTTACCATCTACAAAACTTTCCCCTGGTTGCTGGGGGCTTGAACTCAGGTCTTTGTGTTCTGTAACATGTGCGCTCAACTAGGTATGGCCCCACTCGGCCCCACTCTTTGCTCTTTTGAAAATAATAGGTAAGTGGTAATTTTTAAAACATATTTATTTTATTTATTTATTCCCTTTTGTTGCCCTTGTTGTTTTATTGTTGTAGTTATTATTGTTGTCGTCGTTGTTGGATAGGACAGAGAGAAATGGAGAGAGGAGGGGAAGACAGAGAGGAGGAGAGAAAGATAGACACCTGCAGACCTGCTTCACCGCCTGTGAAGCGACTCCCCTGCAGGTGGGGAGCCGGGGTTCGAACCGGGATCCTTATGCGGGTCCTTGTGCTTTGCGCCACCTGCGCTTAACCCGCTGCGCTACAGCCCGACTCCCGAGTGGTAAATTTTTAAGAAAAAAAAAAAAAGTCCTGAAAAATAAAACTTCTGTTTCTATCCTACTTCCCCCCACCCCAAAAGTACCATTTTTACAGCCATTCACAGCTCCAATACTCAGAAGCTGGTTTAGTTGTATATATTGGTAGAGCCAAAATAATACTGGCTTAAATCAGAAAACATCTCAAGACAGAGAGCCCAGTGCTGGCGTGTTAGTTTCATGATCAATCAGAGATGGAAGTTCCTTTTTCTTTCTGTTCTTCTTTCTTTGAGGTATGTCTTCCATCCTTAAAGTTTCATTCACAGTCTCATAGAGCTATTGGAATACCATCCTTCACATCCATATCCCAGACAAGAAACAGGAGGAATAAGAGAAGGGGAAGAGATCATCTGGCTGAGTTAATATCCTTTAGGGAGTAATTCCATAAGTCACGTCCATCAATTTCTGTTTGCAGCTTAACTGAATGGGAAGCTGGGAATGTGATCTATCACAACTAGGACTTTAATCAGAGTTCTGTTAATAAGAAAAGAAGAAGAAGAAGAAGAAGAAGAAGAAGAAGGAGAAGGAGAAGGAGAAGGAGAAGGAGAAGGAGAAGGAGAAGGAGAAGGAGAAGGAGAAGGAGAAGAAGAAGAAGAAGAAGAAGAAGAAGAAGAAGAAGAAGAAGGAGAAGAAGAAAGCAGACAGCATGTATTGTATAGATAGCAGTGTCTTCTTCCACAACTATGTCTCTTGTGTGATTTAAGAATGAAACTACTCTCCATCACAAACAACAAAATAGTAACAATAAATTGCTTTAGCAGGAAATGTATCCCAGAGATAAGTAGATTAATTCAGAATTGGTCCAAAAGCTCAAGGATATTATCAAGACCCAGACATTTCCCACTTTTCTGCTATGCTAGTCAACAATACATCAATGACATATTTCTCTATGGTCGAAAGATATCTGCATTCTGTCTTCACATTACATCATGCAAACACTGAAAGGGGGCAATATGTTCCTGAAGGGAAGAAAGCTTTCCCTGAAGTTCTTCCAGCTGACTCATTAAGCATCATGTATCCAGGCTGAAACCAGTCATTAGCAAGAGTAATGGAATTACAATTGGTTTAGAGCGACTAATCAGCAATTTCCTCCAGGGGCTGAGTATGTGGGAAGGTAAATACATGAACAAAATCCAGGCTCAGCTACCAAGGAAACAGGGAGGCTGTCAGAGCACTGGGGAGAAAGACTATTGCACTGATAATTGTTCATGTCTGCCACACTTACTCTGTGCTTTACAAAACGCGCATTTACAACTGTTTTCTTGAGTCACACATACGTAGGAGATTCCATGCAACCTCACTAATTATTAGAATAGTTTTTTTTTTTTTCTCAAAAGCGCAAAACACAAGCTTGAGATCAGACAATGAAACATTAATACACAGGCAAAGGTTTCACTTTCTCTCGTGGTAGAAACATAAAAGGAAAGCTACCTTTTGATGAATAGCATCAGTACTCATTAAGCATTAGACTTTTAGCATTACAATGGCATTAGGGACTAGGAGTTAAAAAGTACCAATCATTCTAAAATGCAAATTAACATCAGATAATTTACATTTCTCTTGCATAGAGGAAATCTTTTTAAAAAATATTTATTTTATTTATTTATCCCCTTTTGTTGCCCTTGTTTTCCTGCTGTAGTTATTGTTGTTGTATTGATGTTGTTGTTGTTGGATAGGACAGAGAGAAGTGGAGAGAGGAGGGGAAGACAAGGGGAGAGAAAGACAGACACCTGCAGACCTGCTTCACCGCCTGTGAAGGGACTCCCCTGCAGGTGGGGAGCTGGGGCTTGATCCGGGATCCTCATGCTGGTCCTTGCGCTTTGCGCTATGTGCGCTTAACCCGCTGCGCTACCGCCGACTCCCAGGAAATATATTTTTTCTGGGACGTTCTGCCTAAATTGGTAAAGGCATTAACCAGTCAGTGCAGTTACCTTTTATTTGTTTTCGTCTAATAACGATATCATCTGTAGATGCTAATGCATGTATTCTCCTTTTCTTGACTCAAGGAAAGCAACCCAGACTTGTCTGATCAAGATTTTAATTTATATAACTCCAAGAAGAAATATTTGGCTTAAATTCTCAAAATATAGGCCCATGGCAGCTTCAGACATAGGTTATATGGACCAGGGAAAGAGCCTTATCTGGGGGTTAAAGAAGAAACAGCTGGGTTCCATGTGAGAAAATTAAAGTCCCTGATAGTAGAGCGTGGTGGCAAATTCAATAGAGTATGAGATCTGCTTTCACCTGTCACTCTAGAGGTGAGTGATCATCTGATGGGAATACCATCCATCCAGTGTGCTTGTTTCCACGGTCGGCTGTACCTCTAGCACCATAGCCTGGAAAGTAGTCTGTTCCTGATGGTTTCTTAAGGTGGATTTCTTGAGTCATACCCATAATATTGGTATGTTGTTAATGAAGTGCCAGTTGAAGAAGATGGCAGTTATCAAAAAATCAGGGTCCTCCCATATTCTTAGAGTCAAGAAAGATCCATATAATCCAGTGGAGATATAGAGTGTCCAAACAGCTAAATTTCTTGTTCTTTCTTCCATTTCTCTCTCTCTCTCTCTCTCTCTCTCTCCTCTCTTTTCTCTCTTCTCTCTCTCCCTCTTCCTTCCTCCCTTTCTCTCTCTCCCTGTCTCTCTTTCTTTCCCTTCCTTCCTTCCTTCCTTCCTTCCTTCCTTCCTTCCTTCCTTTCTCCCTCTCTCTCTCTCTTTCTTTCTTTCTTTCTTTCTTTCTTTCTTTCTCCTTTCTGCAAGAGCATTGTTCAGCTATAGTGTATGGTGGATCAGGGGATTAAACCTGGGACTTTGGAACCTCAGACATAACAGTCTCTTTGCATAACTATTATGCTATCCACCCCTCCCATCCCAAACAACATATTCTTTCTTACTGACTAAACCACTGTGTTACTGGGAACTGCTGTATCTACCTTCAAAACCTATTCCTTAGCCTTTCTCATAGGTGTGGTTAATGAGAAAGAGAAAGCATCAATAAGCATTTTTATTGATTGATTGATTGATTTAATAATGATTGACAAGACTGTAGGATAAGAGGGGTACAATTCCACACAATTCCGACCACCAGAGTCCCACATCCCATCTCTTTCATTGGAAGCTTTCCTATTCTTTATTCCTCTGGGAGTAAGGATCATTATGGGGTGCATAAAGTGGGAGGTCTGGCTTCTGTAATTAAAGAAGCACTTTCAAAAAAGTTCTTTTGCTCTTTACAATTCCTCCCCCACCCCCCAACCTTTTTTTTTTCCTTGCTAGAAATGAGAAAATCATATCTGGAGCACTAATAGCCATCTTTTAATCTGGAGGAAGAGAAAGTCATTATGGACTGCAGAGCAGAAGCACAAAAATTGCCTCAGTTCCTGGTCACTTCCTGAAGCATTCATGCCAATTCCTACAACAGAATTCTACATGAGAAATTAGCCCCTCACTATTTAAATACTTATTTTATTTTTTCCATTTTCAAGTGAGCTGTTTTTTTTACTTTTTTATTATTGATTTAATAATGTAAGATAACAGAGGTATAGTTCTATACAATTCCCATCACCATGTCCCATTCCCTCCATTGAAAGCTTCCCTATTCTTTATCCATCTGGGAGTATGGACTAACATTCTTTATGGGGTGCAGAAGGTGAAAGGTCTGGCTTCTGTAATTGCTTCTCTGCCGAACATGGATGTTGGCAGGTCAGTCCATACTCCCAGCCTGTTAAAACTTATTTTCTTTTTCTTTTTTGTTAAGATAAAATTGAATTGAGATGAAGGTGCACTAGAAAAAAAGCATGTACAGTTTAAACCTACTTTACCTCTTATCTGTTTTTACATTGTTTTTGAGTCTCTGTTATTGGCAAAGCATTATAACCCTCCTAATGCATTCATAAAATTCTCATATCATGGGTATATGAATATGATTAAGCCTAATTTTTTTACATGAACAGGGACTGATAAGTCATGGAGTCAAAATTCACATATAGCTTTGGATGGCACATAGTTTGAATTATCAAGCTACCTAGTAAATTAAACTGAGGTAGACAAGCCTGGGAAAGGTTAGAGCAAATGCTGGAGCAAGAACTAAGAAATAGGAAACCGAGACTAAGATCCCTGAAGAAGAGTGTGTGTGTGTGTGTGTGTGTGTGTGTGTGTGTGTGTGTGTGTGTGTGTGCGCCTATAGTAACACGGCCCAAGAAATACAATCACACTGATAAAGGTTGTTCCTGCTGCTTTTTAGAGTGTAATGACTTCTGAAGTATTTCTGAACTTGAACCCTGAAGTGAAAATAAAAAGATCTTCCTGGCAGTGGGTCCACTAATTGAGTTAATGTAGATGCCAATCCTGATAAGTCACATCCTGAAGAAGAAATTTTAATCTGAATTAACTAGTTTAATTGTCTGTGAAATCCAAATTGACCAAATAATTGCAAGTTAATCTTTTCATCTAATGCTGTGCAGGTCCTTCCACTCTGATTGGAAATGTGCTGTTTACATTCTTGGTATTTTCAACTTCTATGGAACAGGTTTGGCTTCTTTCATCATCATGTGATACAAATGTCAAGGGATATTTGGTAATGTCTAGGGCCATTTTCTAGCAGGCCTTAAATTGCTCTGGGTTGACTTTTTTAGATAGAAAGAGAGACACAGGGAACAAACATTGAATGTCACACCACTGTAGCTTCTCCAGTGTGATGGGTGCCAGGCTTGAATCTGGGTAGGAAGTAAAGCAAAATAGGCACCCTCCCTAGTGAGCTATCTTGCCAGACCAAGACATGTTTTTGATTGTTACAACTGGGTGATATTACTAGTATCAAGTTAGTAGAAGCCAAAGATCCTGCTAAGGATCCTGAATGGACAGAACAGTACACTACCGCAAAGAATTATCCAGGCCAAGATGCCAGTAGACTTGCAATTTGAGGACCCAAATAGTACTCAGTGACAATAGGATTAGGTACTGGAACCTGTTAACGACTGTCCAGTCTGTTATTCCAGGCTCCAAAGTACTATTTAAACATGCCTCTTGCTTCATCAAATTAAGAAAGTAATTGATCATAGTTTATTTCACTTTTTCCATTATAAATATAGCCAAAAAGTATAGCTGATAGGTTTCTAAGATTCTTCATCCTCTCTGTTTCAAGTCTTTATGTTTACTGGAAGGTCATTAAGTTGCTTTTCTTTTGAAGTCCATTTATTACTTCTAAATCTAGTGCAGTCTATTTAGTCTTCCTTAATGTTGTCTAGTGAAACATTAATGAGAAGCTCACGAGTAGTCATAGGATTTGTCTGATTATACCATTAATTATTAATGAGCTTGCTGCTTACACTTCAAGATGACATAACAGAAATTGGATAGTATAAGTCTTTCTGAGTGGAGTGCCCCTAAATTTGACTCTAAATTAATAATCATGTAGGTTGAGGACACTCAAGAGTCTTTTGCCCATAAATTTACATAAATCTTTGACTACATAATTTCTACCAATATATTCTCTATCCTGAAATTCTTTTGCTCAATTATTGTGATTGAAAACATTCAATTTTCTGCAGAGTGAAGCTCATAATTCAAAATATAAGAAACAAATTTATCCTAAGATTTAAATTTGAGCTTGCTCTTAAGAAGCATCAAGAAAAAAATTACAGTAGTCCTGGGCCCCTAGGAATGCCTAAAATGGCCTTCCTAGCTTCTTCCCACCCTAAGATCCCTGTTCTCATCTGCTCTCCTCCTACTTTTTGGTTCCTGTTCATAATAATTTTGTCCTGTTTTATATCTTTCTGCCTTTCACCCACCAAGTTGAAGATGCTGTCATGAGTCCATCCTGACTTCCCTGGGCAGATAACCTCACTAGGGAAAGATAGAAACGGGCTGGGGGTATGGATCAACCTGCCAATGCCCCCAAATAATTTTGATCCATACTTCCAATGGGGGAGAAATGAGAGGGGAAAGATGACAAGAGGGCTCTGAACTCCAACTCCATCAGGAACCGGAGAGAAAGGAGGAAAAAGGGAGGAACATTTAGATGTAGTAATAGGTGTATGTTTGACTTGGAAAAGAGGAGACTTTAAAAAGGGGGGGCTTATTAAATCACTAATAATAAAAAACAAAAAGAGGGGGATATATGTAAATATAGACAGATATTTGTAGAAAGAAGTTACCAAGAAGTAATAAGTTAACTTAT
The DNA here is from genome assembly GCF_950295315.1 of Erinaceus europaeus. Classification (NCBI taxonomy): domain Eukaryota; kingdom Metazoa; phylum Chordata; class Mammalia; order Eulipotyphla; family Erinaceidae; genus Erinaceus; species Erinaceus europaeus. The sequence goes on from NC_080175.1 coordinate 12,775,534, forward strand.
ATCTGCAACCCTGGAAGGATTGCTATAGCTTACAGTGGAGGGACTGGGTATCCAGAACACACGTTGGGAGTGGTGCCGAGTTGTACCCCTGTTATCTTGTAATTTTATAAACCAATATTAAGTCATGAATAAAAAACCATAAAAACAAAACTTTATTTTTTTCCACTTTATTGGGGAGTTAATGGCTTACAGCAGTACAGCAGTTGACACATAGGTCCAACCTCTTATCTCCCCGTGATAGGTGTCTGCAAGACAGTCTCTCTCTCAATCTAGGTCCTTTTTCATCATCTTGTGAAGCTTGATAATCACATTTATTTTTTAAACTATTTTATTTATTAATTAATTAGAGGGATAAGAGGAGAGCAGAGAGAAAGAACTAGACATCACTCTGGTACATGTGCTACCAGGGATCGAACTCAGGACCTCTTGTTTGAGAGTCCAAAACTATATCCACTGCACCTCCACAATCACATTAATTTTTTAAAAAGAAAATTAACATTATTTTAAATTAATCTGTTGTCTCTGTGCTCAGAGTAGTGTCTTCAATCTACGTATGAATGTAGATTGTCTACATCTACCGCATATTGTTTTTAAATTCTCACAACTTTTCATTAGTATTCTGCTACCTTTGTAACTATTGAGTAATCAAAGTCTTATGGGAGCAATGATTAAAAGATTAGTCTGCCAGTAGAAGTTTATTTTACAATTGGGAACATCTCAGCACAAAGGATTAATTCATTGCTCTAGTTGATAAACCTAAAACTTCCTATTCCCAATCTTTTTTTAAAAAGATGTATTTACTCATTTGTTTTAATGAAAGAGAGAACCAGAGCATCATTTTGATCAGGATTAAACCTGCAAAATCTGTGCTGTAACACTGAGCCACTTCCCCAACCCAACTGAGCCCTTAAAAAAAAAATGGACACAAGTACTTCTTTCCAATAGAACAAGAAAAATGAAAACCAGGCTGAAAAGATGATGAAGACTTCTTGATAAACCTGATTCTAACAGCCAAGCATTATAAGTTCTCTTTCCCTTCCCAAAGATACAAAAAAAGTTAAGTGCTGTCAATTTGAGGGAGCTATAAACCAACTTGGGCTTTTCTCAGGTTAGAGTCAGTATAAAATATTACCCAAACATTATAGTCAGTATAAAACTGTCGTATGCTTTACATTGGCTTGTTCTAGCCCTCTCCCTCCAAGAGAATTGGATGAGTCCTGTTAATTTCGCGGGCCTGCTTGGCCCCGCCCCAAGGGACCCTGGGAGAGGGTTCCGGAGTCCGAGAGTTCCTGAGTTCCCCAGTGACAGAGTTCCTGAGTTCCGGAGTTCGAGAGTGCGAGGGTGCGAGAGTTTCTGAGTTCGAGAGTAAGGGAGAGGGTTCCTGAGTTCCAGAGTAAAAGAAAGAGTGCTTGCGCCGCCGCAAAGAGACAGCAGAGTTCTGTTTGGTGATTAGTTTGTCTTAGTTTATGAATAGTTCCTCCTGAATAAAGAAATACAGCTTCCCTGCCCAGCCGTTGTCTCCGCGTCTCTGTTACCCGCCGTGAAGCAAGCCAGCCCGACCAGAGCCTTCTGAATTTTAACAACAAATGGCGCCCACGTGGACCTGACCTGCGCATCTCTCAGATAAGTAAAGACAATTTGGCTACCTATGCACGATGGCCTTCTCTTCTGCTTGTGAAGAGATCTCCAAAGGCCTCTGCTCTTTCTTCACGAGACTGTTTTGCTGTTTCTGGAACATTTATCTCTGGACCACTCTGTGGTTTCCACTCGCTCTGGCGAACTCAGAACAGCCAGCGGGAAGAGCCAGCGGGCGGGAGGCAAGGCGCGGAGCTGCTGTTTCCACCTGGTCAAACAGTCAGCCAGCCGGCTGCGCCCAGACAACCCCGCGCACCGCGCCAGCAACCACGCAGCCCCGCAGCCCCGCAGCCCGCAGGAGGCCTACGCCACCATGCAAGAGCCCGATGCCAGCATGCTAGAGCCCGATGCCAACATGCTGGAGCCCGATGCCAACATGCTGGAGCCTGAGGCCAACATGCTGGAGCCTGAGGCCAGCCCACAGGAGCCGGCTCTCCACCGCGTGGTGCAGGGCACTGGACGCGTGATCCCTCCACGCTGCTCGGCCACTGCGAACAGGGCAGCAGACATGGCAGGGCCATGGGGCAGGGCCGCGGCGTTCTATCATGGCCGCCACCCCTGGGCACCTAGGCTCACGCCTTCTACAAAGATGGCCTGCCTGCCCTCTTTCTATAAATTCTGGAACCATCCCGGGCCTCCCGGACTCCCGGGCTCCCTGCCAAAACTGGGCACACGAGATCTCCAGCCGCCGGTCCGGTCTGAAGACAGACAAGCTGGAGTACGCAGAGATTCGTGCAGAGATCGCAACCTGCAATTCCTAGAAGTGGAGCTGCGCGGGAAGCCACCTCCGGATGGTGAACCCCCCCCCAACAACTAAGACAATATAGATTTAAATTCGTGTTTAAAATGACATGTCTTCATAACAAAGGTTTCTCTCCTCGTGTATTAATGACTATGTTTATGTGTATGTTTAAAGTTTGGTAAACAGTAGCTTTAAGGCTAAATTCTTACTAGTCAAAGATAAATGAAAAAGGTTTTCAACGTAATTCTCATAAAGATAAAAATTAACTTACATTTAAAGTCTGAGGTAAAAATTAGTTAACAATCAATATATTTCAACTAAGTTGGTCTAAACAAAAGGTTAAATAGACTTGTTGATATGTAAAACACTACCTTCTCTATTAGAAATGGTAGATCGCACAATGGCTATGCTAATTATTCTCATGCCTGAGGTTTCCTCTCCGGCCCACACCTAGGGTGTGTCTCCATCTTGAATGGGTGTAACAAAAGGTTAAAAGACGTTGTTGATATGTAAAAGTCTCAAATTCCTTCTCTATTAAAAATGTTAGATCGTGCAGTAGATATGCTAATAACAAGTTTTGTTTCATAGTAAGTAAGTTGCAGCCAGCTGCCTTTGGGACCCTAGGCCGTTCCCCGCCCCCATGCAAATGCCCGTCGAGGCAAGTAGCCCCCCAGAGGCAAAAAATGTTTTTTTTTTTCAGATATGGCCCCCTCAGGCCTTCCCTTGGCAACATGCTGGTTTTGGTTATATATGTTTCTGTTCACCCCACACCCTTGATACTATAGTCATTTAGTTAAAAAGAAAAGGGGGAATTGTCGTATGCTTTACATTGGCTTGTTCTAGCCCTCCCCCTCCAAGAGAATTGGATGAGTCCTGTTAATTTCGCGGGCCTGCTTGGCCCCGCCCCAAGGGACCCTGGGAGAGGGTTCCGGAGTCCGAGAGTTCCTGAGTTCCCCAGTGACAGAGTTCCTGAGTTCCGGAGTTCGAGAGTGCGAGGGTGCGAGAGTTTCTGAGTTCGAGAGTAAGGGAGAGGGTTCCTGAGTTCCAGAGTAAAAGAAAGAGTGCTTGCGCCGCCGCAAAGAGACAGCAGAGTTCTGTTTGGTGATTAGTTTGTCTTAGTTTATGAATAGTTCCTCCTGAATAAAGAAATACAGCTTCCCTGCCCAGCCGTTGTCTCCGCGTCTCTGTTACCCGCCGTGAAGCAAGCCAGCCCGACCAGAGCCTTCCGAATTTTAACAACATAAAACATTACCCATCCTAGTGAATTAATCAGCCTCATTTAACAAGCCAGAAGTAAATAAGGATGACTAGCACTTAACCATTCTCTGATAACCCCACCTCATTGCTCTTAGCCAAAATGAGTTATTCTAATTGTAAGCCAAGGTAGTTAATTTGTAGAAAGTGCTTTTTAGCATATATTTGACAGAAATACAACAAATAATGACCAGGTATCACGGTCCCTGCTCCTCACCTGCAGGGGGGATGCTTCACATGTGGTGGAGAGGGTCTAAGGGCATCTATCTCCCTCCCTTCCCCCCTTTTTTTTTAACGGAAGCACTGCTCAGCTCTGGTTTGTGGTGGTACAGAGGATTGAACCTGAGACTTGGGAGCCTCAGGCATGAGAGTCTGTTTGCATAATCATTATGCTATCTACCCCTGCCCTTGAAATACAACAAGTAAAGCAGAGAGATTAGTCATTTTGGTTATGTAGATCAAATTACTGGGCTCATCAGTCAAATTCGTTTGCTGAATTAATGAAGATGAAATATAAAATTTCCGCAGAGCTGACAAAGATTAGTTGCTTTAACCATGACACACTGAGACTTCCTAGTCTTCACTCCTGAGACGAAAACCTAAGCCCTCAACAGATAGGACTTGACTTCAGGTGCATGCCATCAGAAGCAAAGGATGTGTATGTTCTGGTAACAAGCTATTTAGGAAAGACAGCTGTTAATAGGCCAATACTCTTCAAGAAACCCTGCTGTAGAAAGGAACCAGTAAAAGAAAGGTAGATACTTCTATGCAATGCTTTCTTCCAAGGAACTATGAATTTCTAATTTATAAGCCAAAGCTGGAAAGCTAGGAGAGAAAATAGTTCTATCTGCCAAAATAAACTTGTTGCTTTGCAAAACAAGTGTCTTAGTTTTCTGATTATCAGCATCCTGTTACTTAAAAGTCATGTACCCGGAGGGGCAGGCGGTGGCACACCTGGTTAAACACACATATTATAGCGTTCAAGGACCCAGGTTCAAGCCCCTGGTCTCCAGGTGCAGAGGGAAAACTTCATGAGTGTTGAAGTAGGACTGCTGGTGTCTCTCTGTCTCTTTCCCTCTCTTCCCAGTTTCTCTAATAAATAATTTTTAAGTCATGTACCTCAAAGGTTTTAACTCTCTCTTTTAATATTTTTATGTATTTATTATTGGATAGAGATGGAGAGAAATTGAAAGGGACAGGGGAGATAGAGAGGAGAGAGAGACAGAGTGAGAGAAAGAAACCTGCAGCTCTGCTTCACCAGTTTTGAAGTTTTCCTTCTACAAGCAGGGTCCAGAGGGATTGAACCTGGGTCCTTGCACACTGTAAAGTGTGCACTTAACCAGGTGAGCCACCACCTGGCCGAGACTTCTATTCTCTACATGTCTGTTCCTTTCTTGTTAAAAAAAAAAAAAAGTAAGAGGGGGAGAGGCAGTAGCACATCAGGTTAAGTGCACAGAGTGCAAAGCGCAAGGACCGGTGCAGGGATCAGGGTTCGAGCCCCCAGCTCCCCACCTACAGGGGGAGGGGGGTTGCTTCAGAAGCGGTGAAACAGATCTGCAGGCGTTTATCTTTCTCTCTCCCTCTCTATCTTCCCCTCCTCTGTCAATTTCTCTCTGTCCTATCCAACAATAACAATAATAATATAAAAACAACAACAATAAAAAAAGATGGCCTCCAGGAGCAGTGGATTCATAGTGCACCGAGCCCCAGCAATAACCCTAGAGGCAAAAAAATAAATTTAAAAAATGTAACAGAAATATACTAAACTCAGCTCTGAGTAACTCCATTAATGCTGGTTTTGTTCAATCTAGTCTGTGGGCTAATGTGGGAAGTGTATAAGACTAAGAAATAGCTTTCTACTTCCAGAGGAAGTATTCAAAGCAGTTTTTCCTCCCTAAATGAGTGACCTTTTACCAAAACCACAGATGTACAATTCAAGGGAAGTAAAGCAGGTTTGATTTCTGACTTTCATTCTCCAAAACCCAGTGGGAAGGAAAAGAGGGTCCCTCAACAAAGTGTCCAGAATCCTACCAGTCCTCGTAGGATTTAGGGGATGCTCAAGGTGGAGAAACTGTGAGAGAATTCTTATTTTATTTATTTATTTATTTATTTATTCCCTTTTTGTTGCCCTTGTTTTATTGTTGTGGTTATTGTTGTTATTGATGTTATCGTTGTTGGATAGGACAGAAAGAAATGGAGAGAGGAAGGGAAGACAGAGGGCGTAGAGAAAGACAGACACCTGCAGACCTTCACCGCTTGTGAAGCGACTCCCCTGCAGGTGGGGAGCTGGGGGCTCGAACCGGGATCCTTACGCTGGTCCTTGTGCTTTGCACCACCTGCTCTTAACCCACTGCGCTACCTCCCAACTCTCCATGTGAGAGAATTCTAACTTATCTTGGTCCATAGGAAAACTTGTTCCATCTTTGTTCAGGAACAGAACTTCATCTCCTTGGCAGAGCTCAGTAACATAGAACTGGTTATCAGGTTGTTGCATCTAGCATGCTCTAGAGTAATTTAGAGGTAATGTTGATCTCAATTTGTTGATCTTGAGCCCCCAGAGTTTCCACTTTCTCTCACCAGAAACAAAAATCAACTACAAATGGACCAACGACCTGGGTGTTAGACCAGAAACTATCACATACTTAGAAGAAAACATTGGTTGAACACTTTCCCACCTAAACCTCAAGGACATCTTTGATGATATAAACCCAATTGCAAGGAAGACTAAAGCAGAAACAAGTCAATGGGACTACATTAAATTGAAAAGCTTCTGCAAAGTCAAAGAAACCATCACACAAACAAAGAGAGCCCTCACAGAATGGGCGAAGATCTTCACATGCCATACATCAGGCAAGAGACAAATCACCAAAATATACAAGGAGCTCAGCAAACTTAGCAACAAATGTCGCCATCTACACTAGATTTTAAGGGCCCTGACAGAACTGTTCAGGAACCACATGACTTAGGAAAGGAGTATCAAACTGCTGTTGGGAGCTGCAGAAGACAACAGCTCTTGAGGGATGCCCAGAGGATGACATCCTTTGGGAATCAAAGAAGTGAGCGTTGCCCTCTTGCAGCAGCCGGGAAACCAAACAAACTCTAAGGGGTCCCTGCTGCCATAGAGACATTGGTAATCAGGGTCAGACTGCCCTGCAGGCAAGAAAAGTGACTTTGACCTCACAACAGAGTTCCTACTTCCAGGAGTCAGTCTGGGAAGAACAGAAGGAGGTCTAGGACTGTCCCTACCCCCAGACTAGGGTTCTAGTTAACTTTTCTTATGTGTATTTCTGTGTAATACAGTTATATATCAGTTATATAAACTTCATTTGCATATAACATAGTTACATGGAGACAGTTCTCTATGCCTTTTTAAATGGGGTCATTTTCTCTCTAGTGCTTTTTAAAATCTTTCTTACATCTTCTTTTTCTTTACTTTTCCCATCCATCTTATCATATTCAACACCTTGAGTGTCTTACATTTGGTGTGTATTTCTGAGATTATTGTGTCCCTTTTTTGTATTCCTTTAAAGATTTCTTATAAATGCCAGTTTCTGTTTACTCTTTCCTATCGACTACGGACTACTCTCAGATGTCTGCCTATCTCCTCTTTTAACATGTGTATATGTTTCTCCTTCCTCCTCCTCCTCCTCTTGTTCTTTTTGCCTCCAGGGTCATCACTGGGGCTCAGTGCCTGCACTATGAATCCACTACTCCTACAGTCATTTTTTTTTATAAGACAGAAAGAAATTGAGAGGGGAGGGGAGATAGGGAGAGAGATAGACACTTGCAAAGCAGCTTCACCACTTGTGAAACGATCCACCCTGCCTCCCCTGCAGGTGGGGAAATGGGGGCTTGAATCTGGATCATTGAGTCTTCATACTATGTGAGCTTCACCTGATGCGCCACAACCCAGTCCCCATATATGTTTCTTCTTATGTGAGTTAAACTTCATCTAGTAATATTGTATATTACATTTTGTCCACCTTGCAGAAACTTTGTTCTAGTTTATTTTCTTTACATATTGGAGATTGTTGCTACTTCTCTTATATACATAGTACTTTGTCTGAGTATTCTATATTTAACTTTTGTGTTATTTACATTTGAATAATTTGGTTTTTCTGGAAGAAACCATTATAAGAATGACCTGAGGGGGTGTGTCGGGCATTAAACCAGCTCCCCCTGCTCCACCCTGCATTGCTGATACTATGGCCTATTTACATAATAATTGTTTTGCCTGAAAGATCCCCACACATTCCATTCCTTTGATCTATCTTCTTCCAGACCTGCCCTGCCTGCAGGGTAACATTAATCCCACCAGTTAAAACCATCACAACAGTTGCTAAGAAGTTTATACCTTCCCAGCCCACTTTTGCCTTTGTCCACCCCCTTTCCTAGCCATTTCCATTTCCGACTTGCCATTTCCGGTTCTATCCTATGAAGACACTGTCTCTGATCAATAAAGGCTGCATTACTTTGCACCACGAGTTCAAGACTCTCTCTCTCCTGCGTTGCTGAGTGAGTAGCAGCCCATGCTAGCTCTGGTCGAGTTCTCTTCAACCCGGAGAGTACACACCTGGGAAGAGGCACCCCAAGCTAGCCTGGCAGGGGTGCATGAGAGACAGCTCACCCAGCTGAGTTTTACATTTTGTGAAGGCTGATTTTTAGCTCTGGTGTTATAAGGGAACAGTATGGAAGACACTAGAGGATCTCCATGGGTGGTGGAGCAGTACTGTGGTGCCTCTTGGTCCCTTCTCTCTCTCTCTCTCTCTTTCCTCTCTTACTAAAGAAAAAAGAAAAAAAATTGAATCCATGAGACTGCTCAGTGGTAGTATGTGTATTTAACCAGGTGTGCAAAAGCCCATCCCCAACAGCTCACTTGTATCCTCTATGCAAGAGGCCTTGAGTTCGTGTCCTGACTCAATTTTTGTCCTTTCCTTTCCTTTCCTTTCCTTTTTCCTTTCTTCTCCTCTGCTCTCCCCTCTTCCCCTCTCCTCCCTTCCCCTCCCCTCCGTTCCCCTCCCCTCTCCTCCCCTCTCTTCTCCTCTCCTCTCCTCTCCCTTTTTTTTCTTTCCTTTTCTTTCTCTTTCTTATTTTTTATTATCTCTATTTATTGGGTAGAGACTGTAAGAAATTGAGAGGGAAGGGGGTGGCAGAGTGGATGAGAGACAGAGAGACAACTGCAGCACAGCTTCACCATTCGTGAAGCTTTCTACCTACAGAAGCTTAAACCTGGATCCTTGTGCACTGTAATGTATGCACTCAACTAGGTGCACCATTACCTGGCCTCCCTCTTCCTTCCCTTTCCTTTCCTTTCCTTTCCTTTCCTTTCCTTTCCTTTCCTTTCCTTTCCTTTCCTTTCCTTTCCTTTCCTTTCCTTTCCTTTCCTTTCCTCCCCTCCCCTCTCCTCTCCTCCCCTGCCCTCCCCTCCCCTTCCCTCTCCTCTCCTTTCCTTTTCTTTCCTTTCCACCATAGCACTGTTCAGCTCCAGCTAGAATTGAACCTGAATACTTGGAGCCTCCATCATAAAAAAGTATTTTGCGTAACTATTGTGTTATCTCCTACCCCTAGTTCTGCATTTAAAAGCAATATGAAGGGAGGGTGGAAGAGGTAACATAAAGGAGTTTTACCCTTCTTTTTTTTGTGTGTTTGTGTATTCCAGGACCTGCTATATTTCATATCTATTACCAAATGACCTGCATTTCTCTGAGTGATAATTACTGCATGGGTTTGCTGATATGTACAATTTAATGAACTGAAACATATGAACTTGTTAAGAAGAAAAATATGGCCAAGCCATCTCTCAAGGCCTGTGAGGGGTGAAGGTGGCACAGAATTGTGGTGGTAGGTGTGGTATGGAATTATACTCCTATAAACTTATGATCCTGTGAACCATTATTAAATCACTTATAAAGGTAAATAAGTAAATATATAAATAAACAAATAAATATGGATGGGAAGCTGTTGAGGAGGTGACTCAGTGACCAGACTTGCAGGTTGTATCCCTGGTGCCAGCTTTTCATGAAATAAAGTTGTCAGGACCCTCATACAATATTGCTGTTGACCAAGGACAAGTTTGTTATTCTATCATACTACAAACAACAATAAAAATCCAACCCACAAAGCTTGACCTTTTATTTTAAAGGTGGATATCACAGATAAAGATCACCTCAGGATTTGTTCCTACGTATCTTGGTTGATAGTTTTAAAAGTTCCACATGGGGAGTCGGGCGGTAGCCCAGCGGGTTAAGCGTACATGGCGCGAAGCACAAGGACTGACATAAGGATCCCAGTTTGAGCCCTGGATCCCCACCTGCAGGGGAGTTGCTTCACAGGTGGTGAAGCAGGTCTGCAGGTCTTTCTCTCCCCCTTTTCTGTCTTCCCCTCTCTCTCCATTTCTCTCTGTCTTATCTAACAATGATGACATCAATAACAACAACAATAAAAATCAAGGGCAACAAAAGGGAAAATAAATAAATATAAAAAAATTTTTGTTTTAAGTTCCATATGGTGAGTATTAGTAAATTTGACCTTTTCTCTATTTGTAGTCAAGAGACTAATTTTCTTGTTATAAATAACACCCCAATGAACAAACTTAAGTATGATTTTTGTCTTGGAATTTGATTGCAAATACGGCTAAGGGAAATTATCTTTCATGTTCTATATTAGCTTGGGATCACCTGAGAAACAGATCCAATTAATATGAAAGGAGATTTATTACCAGAAATAAGTTCTTGCAATTATTGAGGCTGAGAAGCCCAGCAATTTGTTGTTCACCATTTGGGGACCAAGGGAAACTAGCAGTCTAATCCAATGTGAATCCAGAGCCTTTAGAGCTGTGGGAAAGGATCCTGTAAATCCAGACCCAGGGCAGGAGAAGATGAGATTTTCTAGTTTGTGAAATTAGACAGAAAACAGAGAAAGATTCTTTTTTCTTTCAACTTTTGTTGTATCAGCTTCAATAACTTGGACAATTCAGGGCCAGCTAGTATACTTCATTTTTGATTCAAAGGCTAATTTCTTTATCTTTTTCTTTCTCCTCCTTCTCCTCCTTCTCCTCCTTCTCCTCCTTCTCCTCCTTCTCCTCCTTCTCCTCCTTCTCCTCCTTCTCCTCCTTCTCCTCCTTCTCCTCCTCCTCCTCCTCCTCCTTCTTCTTCTTCTTCTTCTTTTTTGCCTCCAGTGTTATCACTGGGACTCACTGCTCCTTGGGGCTATTTTTTCCCATTTTGTTGTTGTTGTATAGAAAAGACAGAAATTGAGAGAGGACAGGAAGACAGAGAGGGAGAGAGAAATATAGAAACTTGCAGCCCTGCTTCATCACTTGCAAAATGACCCTCTCCCCCTCCCCCTGCCCATTCTCCCTCCCCTCTAGCAGGTGGAACCCGGATCCTTATGCCAGTTCTTGTGCTTTGTGCCATGTGCACTTAACCTGCTGCACTACCACATGGACCCCCAAGGCTAATATCCTTCACAAACATTATTACAGACTGTTGAGGTCAGATATGCCAGGAAGTACCAGGAGGACCACAGACACTGTTGCACCATGCCAGAATACATGTGTGTGGGGGTAGGGGGGTTGGGGGACTTGCTGCACAGGAAATGGAAGTGGTAACAAGTGTGGGTATGGCTTAGAAAGGAGGTAAAGGTGGGGCTTGGCTGTTTAGAGGCTAGTCCTATGGGTGTGGCTTGGGCTATCTCTCTCTCTCTCTCTGCCTAAATTGGCCTGCCAGCATGTAAGGGATCTCAAGCTTCATTTCTCTCTCTCTGTCTCTCTGTCTCTCTGTCTCTCTGTCTCTCTCTCTCTCTCTGCCTAAATTGGCCTGCCAGCATGTAAGGGATCTCAAGCTTCATTTCTCTCTCTCTGTCTCTCTGTCTCTCTGTCTCTCTGTCTCTCTGTCTCTCTCTCTCTCTCTCTGCCCATGTGTACTCCAATGTGTGGGTGTTCTCATTTTTCCTGAATAAAGTTAAAAATTCCTGAAAACCATGCTTTCTCTTCAATTTTTCATTGAGTTTTATGTGTGACAGACCTTTAAACATGTGGGGAACAAACTCAGTCCGTATTCCCCTCAATACAAGACCCACCCAGAAGTAGTGATTAACCAGAAATCTGTATATCCTCTGATGGAATCAAACTGACACACAGAACTGAGAGGGGGGAAGAGAAGAACCAAGTAAACTGTAAGTTACTGCACCTATTATTGTTGCCAGACAGAGGGTTTGGTTGATCTTCCATAACAGATGATAGAGTCTGGGGAGGTCAGAAAGAGTGAACCTCAAGGTGGGTGAACTCAGGGATTAAGACACAGGTAAGAGATCGATCAGCTGGATTTATTCAAGGTATATACAATAATTCACTCAAGGGAGCCTGCAGACAGATGACTTGGGGGACAATCAAAAAGATATATATTCACAGAAAGTGTGGTTAGGGGAGGCAGACTATATAAGGAAGGTAAGCTAACTATTATTCACTAGAGTACTGGAATAGAAAGGGATTTCCTAGAAGAGGTAGAATTTTCCCAGAGTTTGAGACCCTCACTTGACTGTATGTGTCCCAAGAGAACTGTTATTATTTATTTTTATTTTATTAGTGTTTTAATATTGATTTACAAAATTACATGTCAACAGGGGTATAAATCCACTCCATTCCCACCACCAGGGTTCTGGATCCCCAATCTCCCCTCTGCAAGCCATCACAGTTCCCCTAAGGTTGTAGACATGGGTCAGCCATCAACTCTGCAACTAACTGTCTACAGTTATACTTAATTGCCACCTCTTTCCCTCTTTCTTCCTCATTTTAATCCTCTCTTCTCCTCCAAGCCACTCATGACAACATTACTACTGCCATATGTCCCTCTCCTTTTCCTCCCCTCTCTCTGGGTGCTGCTGGAGCTAGAGTTCAGAGCCCTCTTATCCTCTTTCTCTTATCACTTCTCCCCCATTGGGGAATATGGATCAAGGCTGTTTGCACAGAAGGTAGGATTTCTGGCGTGTGTAACTGTTTCTACACTGGATGTGGGCATTGGCAAGTTGAGCCATACCCCCAGCCTGTTTCTATCTTTCCTTTGTGCACCAGAGCTCTGGGGAGGTGAGGCTCCAGGAAACACTCCTGAGGTCATCTGCCCAGAGAAGTAAGGATGGAATCATGGTAGCATCTGCAACTTAATGTCCGGAAGGTGGCAGGACATAAATTGAGACAAAATGGCTAATAAACAGGAACAAAAAAGTAGGAATACAGCAGATGAGATTAAAGGACCTTAGGGTAGAAGAAAGCTAGAAAATCCATTTTAGGCATGAGAACTGTTATTGTTTCAGGTACATGATAGAACCCCTTCCAATTGGTATGGAGATTTTATTATTATGATGAGATAGTGAAGTCAGAGTCTCATAAGAGATATTTCATCTACCATATTGGATCCAGTTGATTTGCTCCAGTTCTTGGTCATTAAGAAAGTCATTAGCCTTGTATCCAATAAGTTCTGGTTCTGCTATGATATGATGGTGAAGATGGGTGATCTAATGTAGCCTGCCTTATCATGAAGGAACATGTGAGGTATCAGTGCTAATCTATGTGCAGTAATCAAAATCTGGGAATGAAATATTTAATTCTCCAAAAGCTTAGCTACAGGGAGCCTGGTGGTGGTATATTGGATTAAGCTCACATAATATGAAGCTCAAGGACCCCAGGAAGAATCCCAGCTTAAACCCCCCAGCTCCCCACCTGCAAGAGGGATCACTTCATAAGTAGTGAATGAAGCAGGTCTACAGGTGTCTATATTTTTCTCTCCTTCTCTAGCTCCCCCTCCTCTCTCAATTTCTCTCTGTCCTATACAAAAAAAGAAGGAAAGAAAAAAATGGCTTCCAGCAGCAGTGGATTTATAGTGTTGGCACCAAGCCCCAGCAGGCAAAAAAAAAACCTTAGTTTTTATAAATGACCCTTGGTATCCAAGGGTGAGTGGTTTCAGGACCACTCCACCACCTACTCCCAGTGGATATCAAACTCCAAGGTTGATCAAATCCCTTAGAGATGACACTTCTTTGCATGGGTTTCACATTTGTGAATCCGACCAACCAATGTCTGACATTAGTTGAATATGTGAACACAAAATCCTCTGAAAATGGAAATGGCACATCACACCAAAGTAAAAACATCTTTCAGGGAGAAATAATTCAAAGTAAAAGACTCTGGGGTGGGGGTGGGTGGTTGGGGAGAATACAGGTCCAAGAAGGATGACAGAGGGCCTAGTGGGGGTTGTATTGTTATATAGGAAACTGGGGAATGTTATGCATGTACAAACTATTGTATTTACTGTTGAATGCAAAACATTAATTCCCCAATAAAGAAAAAAAAAATCCTCAGAAAGAACCCCTGAGCGAGTGGGCCCAAGTAGTTTAAACCCATGTTGTTCAAGGGGAAATTATAATGACATATTATTTATATATATATCTCTATTTCCAAATGAGATCATAATATCTCTATATAGATATATAGATATATCTCTATTTCCAAATGAGATCATAATCTGGCGGCTTGTCTTCAACATCTTTCAGGGAGAAACAATTCATTCATATCAGTATGAACTTTCTATATTTATTTATTTATTTATGTTCTTTAGTTGTCACCAAGACTTCACTGCTCCAGACCTACTTTTCCAGATAGACAGACAGAGACAGAGAGGAGAGGAAAAGACATGACATGAAGGCTCCCCCAAGTTGCATTTCTCTTAATTACAGATGCTATGCCAACTCACTCTAATATTTTCCTGGTGTGCTGATTTCCTTTGGGGCCTCCCTCCCATACTAGCCTGATAACTTCAGAAATGTCATGGAAATCCAGAAGCTATGTACCTGTACTGTTTACCCCAGACTGCCATATAATCAAGAAGCCAGCTTATACATTTTTAATATGGAAACTAATAATTAGACTTGCTGAATGGGTTGGCTTGATAAGTATATTTTACCCTCTAGACATAAGTGACATGGGAAATTGAGTTTTCAGACATTTGTTTAGAAAGAAGGGAATGTGCTGGAATTGTGGAGGTGGGAGACAGCAGTTGTAGAATTTGAACATTTGGTGCATCAACACAGGATTATAGTAAAAAGGCAGTTAGTTCCCATCGATGATTGGTGCTTAGATGGACACAGCTAGTCTGGTCTCTGACAATTGATTTCTACCTCCTTGGCTGACCAAACCCTCCCACTCTCATTATTTCAATATACATTACTATTTTCAATCCAACTGATGCCTATTTTTGGAAACCAGTTGGTCCTTGAAGGCTGCTGGGAAATTGTGCCGATGCAGTCGCATCTGCCATGTTGTCCCCCTCAGGCTACTGCTAGTTCCCACGAGAGTTGGGACATTCTCGGAGTGCCTGTTCAGCCATGTTGTGCCCTCAGGGCATTGTCTATATCCCCGCGATATTTGGAGTGCTTTGGTTACTCCTCCCCCCTCCCATTCTCACGAGAGTTATTATCCTATCCTGGAGTGCTATGGTTACTCCTCCCCCTTCCCATTCTCGTGAAAGCTGCTCCTATAAAAGCCCTTCTTCTTCCGCACCTTGCTCTCTTGCCAGCGCTTCACTCCGGTGTTTAGACGCAGGAAAGGTTACTGCATGAGGCGGTCATTTTCGCTACCTCCACATGGCCCAACCTGCCTCTCTAGCACCCAACTCTGAGGTGCCAGCGCAAATAAAGATTTGTGTTTCCTCTTCGCTCCGGACCCCCCCTCTCTCTTCTCCGTGGCCCGCTTACAACAACAGAAGGCACTTACTAATCTCTGCTCTGATCCATTAGGGACTCATCTGGCAAACGCTAGAAGAAGAAGGGACTCATCTGTAGTTTAACTCAGAGTAGGCGACTTCATTTCCAGGTTTTTACGGGATGCCTTGACAGCCATATTACAGAGCTTCTTTCTTCAGTTTCTTTACTTTCAAAAGAGGAGAGCACTGTCTGTTGTATCAAAGGGAAGGAATACACAAGTTCCAAACAAAGGGTTATCTTTTGGAGCTAGCATCCTGCAAAGTCTCCAGAATGTGGGGAAATAATAGAAGGATTCCACCCCCACCCCCACCCCCATCACCACCCAGAAAATGAAAACAAAGGAGAATAAAGACAACCTCAATTTTGTAACTTTCCCCTACAGCAAATTCTGACAGTATCCTCCCACCTCTTTAGAAAGAGCAGCCAGTAAAAACTAAGATGACAATGATGTGTGTGTATTTTTTTTCTTTGGGAGAGCTGGGCTCAATTTGAGACAGAATATTAATGGAAAAAGGCTCAATAACTCATTACCAATCCCCCATGGGCATATAGTCCCCAGAAAAGATAAATATTTGAGTAGATGATAATATGTATGATAATTTGTAGTCAGCATTCCACATGCATTTTCAGTGAGCCCTTTGTTTTAAACTAGTACTTCTGGGTGAGATAACGCAATAATTGCGTACATATGTATTTTGAGTTCTGAACTCAGGATTTGGGATCATTAGGCTCACATGTGGCTTTGAATAAAAACAGCTTATTGATTTACTCAGGACAGGAAGCAGAATGCCTAGATTCTCCAGTACCCCCACCACTCCCCCCTTTTTTTTTCTCAGTTCATTGAGTAAAAATAGATTGAGGCTTTTACTGGTTTCCTCAAAATTTTACTTGAAGGTGAACTTGAGGTCACTGTAATAACTATCAAAACTCTCTTATTGTCAAGGTTTGAAAACTTTTTCCAATATTCTGCTTGAAATTCTGTCTTTGGGGGGAACTTTAACCTCCTTCTAACTTCTAATTAGCTTTTCTTCAGTATCAAGGGTTTAGTGGGAAGTGAAAAGAGCAGAAAGGTTGCCTGGGGCACACAGGTTGCCAAAGTAATGGGACATCTTTCATCTCTTCCTGTGAATCAATTCCAGGGATTAATATTGTTGTCTTTAAAGTATCCTTCAGAATCATGCATCCAAAGCAGGGATTGACATCTACAAGCAGACACCCTTCCCTGTTGGTCCAGGCATTCACAGAGATTTATCTTCAGTGACAATTCTTAGAAGATGACTCATTCCCACATGGACAGTTCAGTGACAGCCTGCTATATAGATCTTTCAAGTTCTTGAGGTCAAGGCATTCTGAGGTCAAATATTTTGCCAATAGGTGGGAAAACATTCCTCAAGTGGAAAGAGAATCTTCTATTCTTTTGACTATGGGAAAAGAATAACTGAAGATGTATGATCTCAAAAGTTTCCATTCCAAAAGTAGTTCTCTGCTTTTTATTAATGTTATTATAAGATGTTGAGTGAGATAAGCAAGAAAGAGAAGAATCAAGACAGAATGGTTTCACTCTGTGGTGAAATATAAGAGGCAAGGACAGTAACAGAAGGCAAGGACAGTAAAACTTGGACTGGGTGTAGTGCACTGCACCAAAGCAAAGGGCTCTGGGAATGAAGCAAGAAAACAGACAGATAGGGAGTCATGTGGTAGCTCAATGGGTTAAGTGCAGGTGGCACAAAGCTCAAGGACCGGCGTAAGGATCCCGGTTCGAGCCCCCGGCTCCCCCCCTGCAGGGGAATCGCTTCACAGGCGGTGAAGCAGGTCTGCAGGTGTCTCTCTTTCTCTCCCCCTCTCTGTCTTCCCCTCCTGTCTCCATTTCTCTCTATCCTATCCAACAACAATGACATCAATAACAACAACAATAATAACTGCAACAATAAAACAAGGCCAACAAAAGGAATAAATAAAATATTTTAAAAAAAACATAAAAAAAAAAGAAAACAGACGGATAAAGAGCAGGACTCAGCAGGGCTGAGGAAACAGATTTACTAGTGCACCAGACTGAGGATTTACATCCCAAAGACCCTTCCCCCACTGGAAACTTCTTTTATACTAAAGTCACTTCTGTACAAATGCAGATAGAGTATTTGGGGAGAATTTTTGTTGTTGCTGCTGTAGTTGTTTTGTTAAGCACTTAAGTACACTATGATTGGTTTAGGGCTGGGTAATGTCTCACAGTCTAAGGCCACATACGTGACTGCCAACAGAAGAGAGATTGTAAATGTTTTACAGCTCAAGTTTGCAAAAATATCAGGTGGAAGAGCAAGAGCTGGGCATTTGTAAATGCCCTTGAGCTCTGCATCAGGGAAGGAGGGATTAGAATAGGATGGAGGGGCACTGGCATCCTGCTGTGGGATGGAGGAAATGGACTGAACTTTGGCTAGCAGTGTCTTTCAGACACCTAGACACTTAACTTGGGGAGAGGAGAGATTGTGCCTATCTGTCAACAACTGTGCTGGAAAATAAACCCCCCAAGGGGCCAGGTAGTGGCACACCTGGTTGAGCGCAATTCTTACAATGCACAAGGACCTGGGTTCAAGCCCCTACCCCCCACCTGCAGGAGGAAAGCTTCACTAGTGGTGAAGCAGGGCTGCAGATCTCTCTCTCCCTCTCTGTCTCCCTCCTCCTCTCAATTTCTGGCTGTCTCTATGTAGTCTCTATGTCTCTATGCAGTGCTGTCTCCCAACTCATCAAGTGAGTCTTTTAAAAACTTGAAAAAGGTCTGTTTTCAAAATATGTGTTTTATCTTTTGAGTCATTCAACAAATACTTTCATTATAATTACTGTATCAGGAAAAGGTGCTATGTTTTTTTTTGTTTTATTATTTTATTTCTCTTTATTTTCCTTTTTTGTTACCCTTGGTTTTTTTTAAATCTCTGTTGTGGTTATTATTATTGTTGTTATTGATGTTGTTGCCAGAAAGGAGAGACGGTGGGGGGGGGAGAAAGATAGACACATGCAGACCCGCTTCACCGCTGGTGAAGCAACCTCTCCTGCCGGTGAGGAGCCGGGGGCTAGAACCAGAATCCTTGTGCTTTGTGCCATGTGCGCTTAACTCGCTGCACTACCACCCGACTGCCAAGATACTATGTTTTAAGGTGTAACTTACATTGTCATAGAGCTCACATTCTAGTGAAGAGGAGGGATCAGCAAGTCAAGACACAAACCCACTAGTTTCCAACAATAAAAGATTTTGCTTTTGAGAATGAATAGGGCTATTGGAGGCTAACTTTAGCTGAAATTTTTATAGGGTTATAGAAAAGGCCTCCCTGAAGAAGTGAAATTTTTGCTATCTGAGAGATGAGAGGGAAACAGTCATATGAAATGAATGCTAGGGCTGGGGACACAGAATAATGGTTATACAAAAGTTTTTCAAGCCTGAGGCTCTGAGGTCCCAGGTTCAATCCAAGGCACCACCATAGAACTGAGCAGTGTTCTAGTGTCTTTCTCTCTGTGTATCTTCTCTCTGTGTATCTTCTGTATCTACTCTTTCTCATTAAAATAAAATAAAATAAATATTTTTTAAAAAGAAGAAGAAGAAGAAATGAATGATGAATCTTCCTCAGAAAGAGATTATCAAAAGCAAGGACTTTGAAACTACAAAGAGCAATGTGGGGTCCTGCAGTGGCACATTGAATTAAGTGTTTATTACTGTGCACAAGGACCTGAGTTCAAGCCCCCACTTCCCACCTGCAGGTGGTAAGGAACAGCAGGGGGGGATGACAAGAGGAGACAGGGTGAAGCAGGTCTGCAGGTGTCTATCTTTTGTGTGTGTGTGTGTGTCTATCTTTTTTTAAAATTTATTTATTTATTTAAAAAAGGAGACAGTAACAAAGCTGTAGGATAGGAGGGGTACAACTCCACACAATTCCCACCACCAGATCTCCATATCCCATCCCCTCCCCTGATAGCTTTCCTATTCTTTATCCCTCTGGGAGCATGGACCCAGGGTCATTGTGAGATGCAGAAGGTGGAAGGTCTGGCTTCTGTAATTGCTTCCCCACTGAACATAGGCATTGACTGGTCGATCCATACTCCCAGCCTGTCTCTCTTTCCTTAGTAGGGTGGGTCTCTGGGGAATCGGAGGTCCAGGACACATTGGTGGGGTCGTCTGTCCAGGGAAGTCTGGTTGGCACCATGCTGGCATCTGGAACCTGGTGGCTGAAAAGAGAGTTAACATATAAAGCCAAACAAATTGTTGAACAATTATGGACCTAAAGGCTGGAATAGTGGAGAGGAAGTGTTGGGGGCTACTCATTGCAGACTATTGTGTACTTTTGCTTTCAGGTATATATATTGCCCTAGTTTATGGATACGTGTGATCTAGGTTTTGGGACTTTGTTAGGAAGTGAACTGCCTGGAATGGAATTAGAGAATACTATGAAAGGAAAGGTCTCACCTGAGTAATGAAGCTGAAGGGTTGTCATTCCACACCTGACATCTCCGGACATAGTCTGAAGTGAAGCATGCTGAGGTGGCACTCATTGTGTTGATTAGGTTGGGATCGGTGGATGAAATGTTATTAGATATGAATTGAGAGAAGCATGCAGGAAAGTGCGCCCCACCTTAAGGTTCCAGGACTGGGGGACATATAGGCTCTGCAGTGGAAATGTGAGGTTCCTGCTGTCTTAGGGTTCAAGAAGACCATATATAGTTATTGCTATCATCACATTATTGGTAATTGGGGTAACATTGAAAAGTCCCTTTGTTAGGATGTGCTGTATAATACCCAACACCTTGTATATAGCATTGCCACCAGTTGCTTCTGTTCTCCCTGGTCTAGGCTTTTGAGAAAGTCAACTTATCAAAGACTCAGCCTACGCTGTGTCTATCTTTCTATCTCCCTCTCTCCTCTCTCTCTCTTTTTGTAAAGAGTGGTTTTATTTTATTTTTTGTTTTGTTTTGTTTGAATTTTTATCTTTACTCATTGAATAAAGGCAGTCAGAAATTGAGAAGGAAGGGGGAGACAGAGAAGCAGAGAGGCAGAGAGACATCTGCAGCACTGCTTTACCACTTGTAAAGTTTTTCCCCTGCAGGTGGGGACCAGGGGCTTGAACCTGGGTCCTTGTGCACTGTAACATTTGCGCTCAACCAGATGTGCCACCTGGCCCCTCTATCGCCCCTCTGAAATTCTCCCTGTGCTATTAAATGAAATAGAAAGAAAAAAATAACAATCAAGGGGGTCGGCGGTGGCGCAGTGGGTTAAGCGCAGGTGGCGCAAAGAGCAAGGACCAGTGTTTAGAGCCCCCGGCTCTCCACCTGCAGGGGAATCGCTTCACAGGCGGTGAAGCAGGTCTGCAGGTGTCTATCTTTCTCTCCCCCTCTCTGTCTTCCCCTCCCCTCTCCATTTCTCTCTGTCCTATTCAACAATGAACAACATCAACAATGGCAATGATAATAACCACAACGAGGCTACAACAACAAGGGCAACAGAAAGGGGGAAAAAATGGCCTCCAGGAGCGGTGGATTCATGGTGCAGGCACTGAGCCCAGCAATAACCCTGGAGGAAAAAAAATAAATAAATAACAATCAAAAGGGGGAAAAATGGCTTCTGGAAGCAATGGATTTGTAGTGCCAGCACCAAGGCCCAGCAATAATCCTGAGAAATAAATAAATAAATAAATAAGAAAAATGGGAGAAGAAAGAAAAGAAGTGAAGGAAAAAGGGGGAGAAGCAAAAGTGTGACTTTTAGAATATTCCAAAACCAAACATGCTTGACAGATTAGAATTTAGAAATCAGGGTGGGTGGCTGGGGAGAGTACAGGTCCAAGAAGGATGACAGAGGACCTAGTGGGGGTTGTATTGTTATATGGGAAACTGGGGAATGTTACTCATGTACAAACTATTGTATTTACTGTTGAATGTAAAACATTAATTCCCCAATAAAGAAATAAAAAAAAGAATTTAGAAATCGGTGATAGCAGATGGCTAAAAAAAACATAATATTAATTAAACTGACTGAACTCTATGAAAAGCATGGTAGTTATCAAAGTGAATGGGGGAAGATTAAGTGGAGAATTTTATTTGCTGTAATGGAACAGGAATTTCAGTGATGGGTGCAGTGAGGTGTGTGTGTGTGTGTGTGTGTGTGTGTGTGTGTGTGTGTGTGTGTAGCTATACTCTTAAAACCTTATTATATTATAAACCAATGTTAACCCATTGAAAAGCCTTTTTAAAAAGATGAAATAAGTAAGAGAATTACGGTGGTAGACCTGGTAAACTATGGCTACAGTTTGGATCTTTCTAAATCAAAGGGAAGCCACTGGGAGATTTCAGACATATGGCACTGTGACCCTAAAGGGACAGGGCTACCTGACATTGATAAGTTGTTTAGACCAAAGATAATGACTCTTCCTGCACTGCTTCGCAGGCACCGCTTTGCAGACTCAGTAAATAAGTTACAGCTGTTTTGCAGGAAAGACCAGGTAGAAATTCATTCAGACACCATCACCACCACTTTTGTTCCTGTTTGCTTTTTGCCTTGAAGACATCCAGCAGAACATAAGGCCTATTATAGATTATGTTTGGGAGCAATAAACAGAAAACACGTCACTATCCAAGAAAACAGATGACGTGACATGAGGACCTCAGATCCCCAACCTCTTTATTCTGAAACACATCTCCTGGTGTTTTTTTTCCGTTTGTTTGTTTGTTTTAATAGAAAAGATAGACATTTTCAGTCCTTCTTTCTACCCTCATTAACAATTACTGAAACAAACAGATAACTAAACAGACAAGAACATTGATCCTGCCTTTCTTGCATTTAATACTGCCGTAAGTGTTTTCCCTTTTCACAAAGATGATCTGTGATAATGTTCAGTTTCTGGTGCACTGGGTAGTGGGTCACATTCACTGTGAAAATGTGAATCACTCAAAATTGAACTGAAAGGTGACCTATTTATATTTATTTATTTTACAGGTACTACTGTTGTTTCTATTTTTATGTTTTACTTTTTGTTATCATTGATTTAACAGTAGAGCTTATAAGATTTCAAATCTGTGTGTATGTGTGTGTGTGTGTGTGTGTGTAGCGGGTTAAGCACACATGGCACAAAGCACAAGGACTGGCATAATGTCACCTCACAAGTGGTGAAGCAGGTCTGCAGGTATCTATCTTTCTCTCCCCCTCTCTGTCTTCCCCTCCTCTCTCAATTTCTCTCTGTCCTATTCAACAACAATGACAGCAATAACAACAACAACAATAAACAACAAGGGCAACAAAAGGGGAAAAATGGCCTCCAGGAGCAGTGGATTTGTGGTGCAGGCATCGAGCCCCAGTAATAACCCTGGAGAAAAATTTTAAAAAAGGGGTGGATTGGAAAAAATGAAAAAAATTAAACTGCATTTTATCTTTTTAAACATTTCTGGAGCTTCATAATAGAGGATGCCGGGAGGCCTAAGACATATTTAATTCTCTACTTTTAGAAAAAGGAGAGATAGCACAGTGCTGCTCCACCATGCATGCAGCCCTCACTTTGTCATCCACAGTGCTCCCACGTGGTGCGGGGCTGAAACCCCAGGACTCACTCATGGTAAGGCACTCACTATGTGTGAGTTATCTCCCCAGCCCAAACTTTAGCACTTAATACTTTGCATGACTATGGAATCTACTTTTTTTTTAATTCTTTAAAAAAAAATCTACTTCTTAATTGTTTAGAATTACCTTTAACATTTACAAAGTAAGAAATTATATTTATGTGATTTTTTTTTTTAAATGAATTTCTGCTAGATCAGTAAGTCTGATGAATCTGGAGACTTGGTTATTTAGTGAGTGAATCAAATTACTGTAAATTGACATCTGGAAATTAATTTCCAGGTAATACAGCCATAAGTGATTCAATTTCCATTAAGGAAGAAAACCTTCAACATAAATGTGGGAAATGTACATTGAATTCAAGCTTGCACCTTTTTTGAGAGAAATAAAAATCTCCTCAGATAGTTAGATTGGTAAGTTAAAAATATCCTAATCATCAAAGTTGCACAAAAACTTGGGAGTCCATGTTCAAACAGCATCTATATATGTCTTTATCAAACTTATAAAATGTCTTAGTTTTTGCCAAAATCTTAGGACAGAGTTGTCAAATATATGCCTTTTACGAACAATACTTTTCTAGGATGAAGACTCAGTTACTAAAGAGAAGAGACAGCTTCAATACAAAGGAGACATGTATTTATTAGTGATTCTCATTAAATGTCTTCTGTAACAAAGTTCCTGGAATACGCCGGATAACTACCCAGAATGTTCTTACAATTGTGGGCTTTTATGATGTTAAATTGATTTAAAAATCAATCTCCTTGGCCACCTGCTCTAAGAGACACTCACTTGCTCTGTATTACCTTGAAATGCGGTAAATGAAAGAGGCTTTCCTTGACCCTCAGCTTCTTCCAAGTCAGAGGTTATACTGTCCTCTGACTCAAGTTCTATTTTATGAGAATGGCAAGTATTTTTAGTATCCTTTCATTTTTGTTACTTCCTTTTGTGAAACAGTGCTAAGAACTGCCTTTGAATTTTCTGTCCATAAAAACTTCCAACCTTGTTTTGGTTTTATTTTTATCATTCCAGTAAAGTTTTTTTAAAAAAGGTGTAGATTATTTAAATGTTTAAAATATTTTATTTAATGAGTATGATACAGGAAGATACACACACATAGAAAGAGAGAGAGAGAGACACCAGGGTGGGGGAGATGGCATAACCAATATAACTAGTCCAAACTATATTAATATGGGTGTATTTTTTAACAAGTATAAATAGTGTCATTTCAGCAAAAGGGTTTAACACACCTGAATTCCCAGTGTCCTTCTTCACCCAGGGTACAGCAGAGTAACAAGTACCTGAGAAAACATTCTCTGTAAATCAGTAGCTTCCTTATTGTTGTAACAATGCCATTTGGGTAATCTAAGTAAGCATGTGCACTGAGTGACCTCCAGCTGTCACTTTTTTCATTCTGTATTTTAGAGAAAGATAGGCAGAGATAAAAGAGAGATAACACCAATTCACCATACATGGAGCCTCCCTAGTGCTGGGGCCTCAACTTGTGTTTGGCAAGGCATTCTGTTTAAGGCAAGCTGTCTCAAAGTAACTTGCCTTTAAAAAAAAAAAAAAGAATAAATTTAGTGATTCAGTGATTAAGTATTTTTCCCCCTAAAGATTCCATGTCTTAATCCCAGAACATATGGTTTCCTCTAACATTTGTGTATTTATAGGCGAGGGAGACTATATAATGGCTATGCAAAAAGACTTTCATTCCTGAGGTTCTGAGGTCTCAGGTTCAATCCCCAGCACCACCATCAGTCAGAGCTGAGCAGCACTCTAGACAAAAAAATTTTAAAAATGTATTTATTGAGAGAACGAGAGAGGAACTAGAGCACTGCCCCTGCTCATGCATTGCCTGGGGTAAAACCCAGGGCTCTATGCATGCAATTCCTGATATAGATATATAGGTATATTCACACAAAATATGTGTTAGCACATGAAACTTTCTAGTTTTTAAGTATAATTGCTCACCTGCTCATGAATTTCACAAAGTAACTCAGTCATGTCTTCAACCCTTAATGTACTGAAATAAATATCTTATTGACACCTGTAGCAAAATACTTTGTTCTAATTCCCTGGGATCTAACACCTATTATTTGATTATAAGGCAATGGAATTTTACAGATGTGACTAAATGAAGGGGTTTGAGATAGGAAGATTATCCTGGAATATCTGGGTGAGGCAATGTAATAAAATGGTTCCCTATAAAAGGAAAACCAGAGTTTAGAGAGAGAAAAATGAAAATAAAGATCATAGCAGTGACACTTCTAGAAGGAAGTCATGAACCAAAGAATATAATTGTGTTTCAGTAACTAGAAAAGGCAAAGAAGTAGATTCTCTTTTTGAACCTTCTGAAGGAATGCGGCCCCATTGACCAATATTCCTGGCGTCCAGAATTGGAAGCTAGTAAGTCTGTGTCATCTTAAACTGCTAAGATTATTTTACTTTGTTTATGTAAACAATTTAATTTTTAAAAATATTTATTTATTAATTTACTTTTTGTTGCCCTTGTTGTTTTTATTGTTGTTGTAGTCATTGTTGATGCCATCATTGTAGGATAGGACAGAGAGAAATGGAGTGAGGAAGGGAAGACAGAGAGGGGGAGAGAAAGATAGACACCTGCAGACCTGCTTCACTGCCTGTGAAGCGACTACCCTGCAGGTGGAGAGCTGGGGCTCAAACCAGGATCCTTATGCCTGTGCTTGTGCTTTGCACCATGTGTGCTTAACTCATTGCGCTACCGCCTGACGTCCTACAATTTAATTTTTAAGTTAAAAAATTTAACAGTAATTAAAAAACTACTGCTAGTGATGTAAGAGTCTTCCAAATTGGAGCCTTTTTGAATGAGCAAGGTTTTTTTTTTTTAATTTATTGGATAGAGACAGAAATCAAGAGGGAAAGGGGAGATAGAGAGGGAGAGAGACAGAGAGACAGAGACACTTGCAGCACTACCTCACCATTCACAAAGTTTTCCCCCTGTAGGTGGGGACCCGGGTCTCAAACTCAAATCCTTGCGCATTGTGACATACGCGCTTAATCTGATACACCACCACCTGGCCCTGTCTTTTTTTTTTTTTTTAATTTAAGAAAGGATTAATTAACAAAACCATAGGGTAGGAGGGGTACAATTCCACACAATTCCACACAAAAAAAAACCCACCCAATCTTCATTTCCCACCCCCTCCCCTGATAGCTTTCCCATTCTCTATCCCTCTGGGAGCATGAACCCAGGGTCATTGTGGGTTGCAGAAGGTGGAAGGTCTGGCTTCTGTAATTGCTTCCCCGCTGAACATGGGCGTTGACTGGTCGGTCCATACTCCCAGTCTGCCTCTCTCTTTCCCTAGTAGGGTGGGTCTCTGGGGAAGCGGAGTTCCAGGACACATTGGTGGGGTCTTCAGTCCAGGGAAGCCTGGCCAGCATCCTGATGACATCTGGAACCTGGTGACCAAGTAATGAAGCTGAAGGGTTGTCATTCCACACGTGAAGTCTCTGGACACAGTCTGAAGTGAAGCATGTTGAGGTGGCAATCGTTGTGTTGGTTAGGTTGTGATCAGCAGATGCAATATTATTTGATATGGATTGGGAGAGGCATACGGGAAAGTGGGCCCTATCCAAGGGTTCCAGGACTGGGGGAAGTAGAGGCTCTGTAGTGGAGATGTGAGGTTCCTGCTGTCTTAGGGTTCAAAAAGACAATCAATAGTTCATATTATCATCACATTATTTGTTAATTGGGTTAACTATGACAAGTCCTTTTGTTAGGGTTTGCTGTACAGTACCCAGTATCTTGTATATAGCTGTGCTATTGGTTGCTTCTGATCTACTTGGTCTAGGCTTTTGAGAGAGTCCGCATATCAAATACACAGCCTATATATTAAAAAGACTCAGTCTATGTTTTAAAAAACTTCGAGACATACAATTAATTTTCCCCCTCTCATATTAATTAACTAGTGATTTATATGACTACATTTTACTAGGAGTGTACATAAACACCATTCCCACCACCGAAAGACTGTGACCCATCCCTCCCGCCCACTCCTACCCCCCACTGGCCCAGGAAGCTGCATGTCTACCCCTCACCACAGGGCTTTTACTTTGGTGCCCTCCTTACAATTTGGTCAGGTCCTGCTTTTAGTTTCCCTTTCAGATCTTCTTACTCAACTTCTGTTGATGAGTGGGATTATCCCATACTCATCTTTATCTTTCTGACTTAGCTCACTTAACATAATTTCTTCTAGCTCTGTCCAAGATGGGTCAGAGAAGGTGGGTTCATTGTTCTTGATAGCTGCATAGTATTCCATTATGTATATATACCACAGCTTTCTCAGCCACTCATCTGTTGTTGGGCACCTGGGTTGTTTCCAGGTTTTATCTATTATGAATTGTGCTGCTATGAACATAGGAGTACACACCTCTTTTTGGTTGGGTGTTATGGAGTCCTTGGGGTATAATCCCAGGAGAGGAATTACTGGATCATATGGAAGGTCCATGTCTAGCCTCCTTCTTTCATTTAATCCTTTGGGCCCCCTTACCAAAGATTAGATGTCCATAGGTGTGGGGATTTATTTCTGGGCTTTCAATTCTGTTCCACTGGTCTGTGTGCCTATTTTTGTTCCAGTACCATGCTGTTTTGATGATGATGGCTTTATAATATAGTTTAAGGTCTGGGAGTGTGATGCCTCCATTTCTGTTTCTTTTCCTCAAGATGGTTTTGGCAATTCTAAAAAGATTTTATTTATTGGCATAGTGCACCAAAGTAAAAGACTCTGGGATGGGGGAGGGAGCGGGAATACAGGTTCCTGGAAAAGGATGACAGAGGACCTGGGTGGGGGGGGTTGTATTGTTCTGTGGAAAACTGAGAAATGTTATGCATGTACCAACTGTTGTATTTACTGTGGACTGTAAACCATTAATCCCCCAATAAATAAAATTTTAAAAAAGGATTTTATTTATTTGTTAATGAGAAAGATCAGAGGAGAGAGAGAGAAACACCAGACATCACTGGTACATGTGCTGCCAGAGACTGGACTCAGGACCTCGTGCTTGAGAGTACAATGCTTTATCTGCTGTGCCACCTTCTGGACTACATGTTTTACACAACTTTTGTTTCAGGAGTACAAGACTCATACCAGAACTCAGGTCCTTCCACCTGCAGAAAGGCAAAGGAGAAATATTTAAGGGGTACAGTTCCGATGTTATGAAGCACAGGAGCAAAGGGAACTGAGGAAAACTTACCCCTTTGGCTTCTTTCCTTTATTTTTATTTTACATGTTTATTATTTTTTTAAAATTTATTTATAAAATGGAAATATTGACAAGACCATAGGATAAGAGGTGTACAATTCCGCCCAGTTCCCAGAACTCCATATTCCATTCCCTCCTTTGAAAATTTTCCTGTTCTTTATATCTCTTGGAGTATGGACCCAGGATCATTATGGGGTGCAGAAGAGGAAGGTCTGGCTTCTGTAATTGCTTCCCTGCTGAACATGGGCATTGGCAGGTCTACTTATTATTTTTTTATTGCCAATAGGCTTATTGCTGGGGCTTGCTGCCAGCACTATGAATCTACTATTTCTGGTGGTTATTCTTTCATCATCATCATCATTATTATTATTATTTAATAGGACAGAGAAATTTAGAGAGGATGGAGAGCTAGAAAAGGAGAGAGAACGACACCTGTAGGCCTGCTCAGTCACTCATGAATGTCTCCCCTGCAGGTGAGGAGTGGGGTCTGGAACCCAGCTCCTTGCACGTGGTAACGTGTGTGCTTAACTGGGTGTGCCACTGCCCAGTCTTGGCTTCTTTTCTTTTATAGGCAAACATTGTACGATAGAAAAACAAACAAAGAAAGAAAGCACACACACACAAAAGCTTCTTGATTCAGGAAGTAGTAGTTCAAGGGCTAGAGTTGGATTTGCAGGCATGAGATCCTGAGTTCCAGTACCATCATCACACATGCCAAAATGATACTTTGGTCTCCTCTCTCTCATAAATAAGCAAAAATATATAATAATAATAATAACAATAATAAAAACTCTGTTTATACCTAATGAGACAGCTTTCTTTTATATATTTATTTATTTATTTATTCCCTTTTGTTGCCCTTGTTATTTTATTGTTGTAGTTATTATTTTGTTTGCCCTTGTTATTTTATTGTTGTAGTTATTATTGTTGTTGCTATTGATGTCGTCGTTGTTGGATAGGACAGAGAGAAATGGAGAGAGGAGGGGAAGACAGAGAAGGGGAGAGAAAGATAGACACCTGCAGACCTGCTTCACCGCTTGTGAAGAGACTCCCCTGCAGGTGGGGAGCTGGGGGCTCAAACCGGAATCCTTTCAAGGGTCCTTGCACTTTGCGCCACATGCGCTTAACCCACTGTGCTACTGCTGACTCTCTAAACAGCTTTCTTTTGTACTATATGCGCTTAACCTGGTGCACCACTGCCTGACCCCTCGTGCTTTCTTTTGTAAAGATGAGAAAATTTTCACCCTTTCGTCAGAATGAGGGGAGACACAGTCCTAGAAGTGATTCTTTCTATTACTATGTTAATAACTCTGCAGGTGACTCACAGCCCCCAGTGAATAACCCATCATCTGGATTGTAACTAAAATAAAACCACTAAAAATATAAAACAAGTAAAAAGGTATATTATGTTATGGCATCAGAGCCTCACAGATGCCATTTCCATCTTTCCACTGCTCCTAGGTAGGGCTGATTTTTTTTTTTTCCTTTTTTTTTTTTTTTTTAATTAAAGAAAGGATTAATTAACAAAACCATAGGGTAGGAGGGGTACAACTCCACACAATTCCCGCCACCCAATCTCCATAACCCACCCCCTCCCCTGATAGCTTTCCCATTCTCTATCTCTCTGGGAGCATGGACCCAGGGTCATTGAGGGTTGCAGAAGGTAGAAGGTCTGGCTTCTGTAATTGCTTCCTCGCTGAACATGGGCGTTGACTGGTCGGTCCATACTCCCAGGCTGCCTCTCTCTTTCCCTAGTAGGATGGGTCTCTGGGGAAGCTGAGCTCCAGGACACATTGGTGGTGTCTTCAATCCAGGGAAGTCTGGCCGGCATCCTGATGACACCTGGAACCTGGTGACTGAAAAGAGAGTTAACATACAAAGCCAAACAAATTGTTGAGCAATCATGGACCCAAAGCTTGGAAAAGTGGAGAGGAAGTATTAGGGAGGTACTCACTGCAAACTCTAGTATACTTCTGCTTTCTTACTTTGGTGCCATACTCCAAACTCAGTCAATTTCTGCTTTGCGTTTCTACTTCTTCTTTTTTTTTTTTTTTACATGCATAACATTCCCCAGATTCCCATTTAGCAATACAACCCCCACTATTTCATTCATCATTTTTCATGGACCTGTATTCTCCCCACCCACCCACCCACCCCAGAGTCTTTTACTTTGGTGTAATACTCCAATTCCATTTCAGGTTCGACTTGTGTTTTCTTTTCTAATCTTGTTTTTCAACTTCGGCCTGAGAGTGAGATCATCCCATATTCATCCTTCTGTTTCTGACTTATTTCACTCAACATGATTTTTTCAAGGTCCATCCAAGATCGGCTGAAAACGGTGAAGTCACCATTTTTTACAGCTGAGTAGTATTCCATTGTGTATATATACCACAACTTGCTCAGCCACTCATCTGTTGTTGGACACCTGGGTTGTTTCCAGGTTTTGGCTATTACAAATTGTGCTGCCAAGAACATATGTGTACACAGATCTTTTTGGATGGATGTGTTGGATTCCTTAGGATATATCCCCAGGAGGGGAATTGCAGGGTCATAGGGTAGGTCCATTTCTAGCCTTCTGAGAGTTCTCCAGACTGTTCTCCACAGAGGTTGGACCAATTGACATTCCCACCAGCAGTGCAGGAGGGTTCCTTTGACCCCACACCCTCTCCAGCATTTGCTGCTGTTACCTTCTCTGATGTGTGACATTCTCACAGGAGTGAAGTGATATCTCATTGTTGTCTTGATTTGCATTTCTCTGACAATCAGAGACTTGGAGCATTTTTTCATGTGTTTCTCGGCCTTTTGGATCTCTTCTGTGGTGAATATTCTGTCCAATTCCTCCCCCCATTTTTGGATGGGGTTATTTGTTGTCTTGTTGTTGAGTCTGGTAAGCTCTTTATATATGTTGGTTATTAAACTCTTATCTGATGTATGGCATGTAAAGATCTTCTCCCATTCTGTGAGGGGTCTCTTGATTTGGGTAGTGGTTTCTTTTGCTGTGAAGAAGCTTTTTAATTTGATGTAGTCCCATAGGTTTATACTTGCCTTAGTCTTCCTTGTAATTGGATTCGTTTCATTGAAAATGTCTTTAAAATTTATGCGGAAAAAAGTTCTTCCAATATTTTCCTCTAAGTATCTGATAGTTTCTGGTCTAACATCCAAGTCCTTGATCCACTTGGAATTTACTTTTGTATTTGGTGAAATACAGTGATTCAGCTTCATTCTTCTGCATGTTTCAACCCATTGTTTCCAACACCATTTGTTGAAGAGACTCTGCTTTCCCCATTGAATAGTCTGGGCCCCTTTGTCAAAGATTAGATGTCCATAGGTGTGGGGCCTCATTTCTGGGCTCTCAATTCTATTCCACTGGTCAGTGTGTCTGTTCATGTTCCAGTACCAAGCAGTTTTGATGACAATGGCCCTATAATATAGTTTGAGATCTGGCAGTGTGATGCCTCCGGTTCTGTTCTTTTTTCTCAAGATTGTTTTGGCAATTCTAGGTCTTTTCTGGTTCCAGATAAACATTTGTAGCATTTGTTCTATTCTCCTAAAAAATGTGCTTGGGATCTTGATGGGGATAGCATTAAATTTGTAGATGGCTCTGGGTAATATATTCATTTTGATGATGTTAATTCTTCCAACCCATGAGCATGGAATATCTTTCCACTTCTTTGTGTCTTTTTCAATTTCTTTGAGTAGTGACTCATAATTTTCAGTATACAAGTCTTTCACTTCTTTGGTTAGGTTTATTCCTAGATATTTTATTGTTTTTGTTGCTATAGAAAAAGGAACTGATTTCTGGATTTCAATTTCTTCTAACTTAGTGTTTGCATAGAGGAATGCCACTGACTTTTGAATGTTAATTTTATAGCCTGATACATTACTGTATTGCCTGATGATTTCCAAAAGCTTCTTGCTAGATTCCTTAGGTTTTTCCATGTATACTATCATGTCATCTGCAAATAAGGAGAGTTTGACTTCTTCTCTTCCAATCTGTATCCCTTGAATTCCTTGCTCCTGCCTGATTGCTATGGCAAGAACTTCCAACACTATGTTGAATAGTAATGGTGATAGTGGGCAGCCCTGTCTAGTACCTGATCTGAGGGGAAATGCTTCCAGTTTTTCACCATTGAGTATGATGTTGGCTGTAGGTTTGCTATATATAGACTCCACTATCTTCAGGAATTTTCCATCTATTCCTATTTTTTGTAGTGTTTTGATCATAAAGGGATGTTGGATTTTGTCAAAGGCTTTCTCTGCATCTATTGATATGACCATGTGGTTTTTGGTCTTGCTTTTGTTGATGTGGTGGATCACATTGATTGATTTACATATATTAAACCAACCTTGCATGCCTGGGATAAACCCCACTTGGTCATGATGAACAATCTTTTTGATATACTGCTGTATCCGGTTGGCTAGAATTTTGTTCAATATTTTCGCATCTATGTTCATCAGAGATATTGGTCTGTAGTTTTCTTTTTTGGTTGTGTCCCTGTCTGCTTTTGGTATCAGGGTGATGTTGGCTTCATAGAAGCTGGCAGGGAGTATTCCAGTGTCTTCAATCTTCTGGAAGACTTTTAAAAGTAGAGGTATTAGTTCTTCTTTGAAAGTTTTGTAGAATTCATTTGTAAAACCATCTGGTCCAGGACTTTTATTTTTGGGAAGATTTTTGATAACTGTTTCAATTTCATTAGCTGTGATGGGCCTGTTCATGTTATCCACTTCCTCTTTACTTAGTTTTGGAAGTTGGTAGGTATCTAGGAAATCATTCATTTCTTCCAGGTTCTCTAACTTGGTGGCATATAGTTGTTCATAGAAGCCTCGCATGATATGTTGAATTTCTGCAGTGTCTGTTGTGATATCTCCTCTTTCATTTACTATCCGATTTATTTGGGTCTTCTCCCTTTTTTGTTTTGTAAGTCTGGCTAAAGGTTTGTCGATTTTGTTTACTCTTTCGAAGAACCAACATTTACTTTCATTGATCTTTTGTATGGTTTTCCTATTCTCAATGTTATTTATTTCTGCCCTAACTTTAGTAATTTCTGTCCTTCTGGTTGCTTTAGGGTTCCTTTGTTGTTCTTCTTCTAGGTCTTTAAGATGTGCAATCAGGCTGTTTATTTGTGCCTTTTCTTGTTTCCTAATGTGTGCTTGTATAGCTATGAACTTCCCTCTCAGTACTGCCTTAGCTGTGTCCCAAATATTTTGATAGCTTGTGTCTTCATTTTCATTGAACTCTCGAAACATTTTGATTTCTTCCTTGATTTCCTCTTTGACCCAGAAGTTGTTAAGAAGTGTACTGTTGAGCTTCCACATTTTGGTACTGTTACTAATCTTTTGTTGATTGTTAAGTGTTAGTTTAATTCCACTGTGGTCTGAGAAGATGCTTGGGATGATTTCAGTGCTCTTGAATAGGCTGATGCTGTCTTTGTGGCCTAACATATGGTCTATCCTTGAGAATGATCCATGTGGATTTGAGTAAAATGTGTATTCCAGTTTCTTGGGATGAATGACTCTGAAAATGTCCAATAGTTCTAGTTTATCTATCTCTTCATTTAGCTCCCTTATGTCTTTACTGATTTTCTTCCTGGATGATCTGTCAAGTTGAGAGAGTGGGGTGTTGAAGTCCCCTACTATGATTGTGTTACTGTTAATATATTGCTGTAGCTCTTTCAGTAGAAGTTTGATGTATTTAGATGGCTTCTCATTGGGTGCATAGATGTTAATAATTGTTAAGTCCTCTTGATTGACTGATCCTCTGAGCATTAAGTAGTGTCCATTCCTATCTTTTTTAATCTTATCTATTTTAAAGTCTATCATGTCAGATATGAGAATAGCTGTTCCTGCCCTTTTTTGTGGGCCATTGGCTTGAATGATAGTTTTCCATCCTTTCACTTTAAGTCTGTGTTTGTCTTGTTGAGTTAGGTGAGTTTCCTGTAGACAACATATTGTTGGGTTGTGTTTTCTGATCCATCTTCCTACTCTGTGTCTTTTAATAGGTGAATTCAGGCCATTCACATTTATTGATATCAAAGATTGAAGATATTTTAACGCCATTCTTGTAGAGTTTTAGAGTGTTTTGATATATGTTCTATTTGTGGTGGTCTGGTTGTTTATAGGAAACCTTTCAGAACTTCTTTCAAGGCAGGCTTGGTGATGGTTGCTTCCTTTAACTGTTGCTTGTCTGAGAAGGTTTTGATACTTCCATCTAGTCTGAATGACAATCTAGCAGGATATAGTATTCTTGGCTGAAAGCCTTTCTCATTGAGCACTCGATAGATATCTTGCCATTCTCTTCTGGCCTGTAGTGTTTGTATGGAGAAGTCTGCTGCTAATCTTATGGGTTTTCCTTTGTAGGTGACTCTTTGTTTTTCTCTTGCAGCCTTGAGGATCCTTTCTTTATCCTTATTCCTTTCCAATCTAAGTATGACATGTCTTGGTGTCTTTAGGTCTGGGTTAATTCTGTTTGGGACCCTCTGGGCTTCTTGAATCTTTATGTCTTTGGTGTTGTCTAGACTAGAGAAATTTTCAGCTATTATGGCCTGGAGAACGCTTTCTTCCTCCCCTTCTCTTTCTTCCTCTGGTAAGCCAATAATGCGTATATTGTTTCTTTTGAAGTCATCCCATAGGACTCTGTTGTTGTTTTCAGCATCTCTTAATCTCTTTTTGAGATCTCCTACTTCTTTTTTAGTTGTCTCTAATTCATCCTCAATCTTGCTAATTCTGTCTTCAGCCTCATTGATTCTATTCTCTCTGCCCTCTACTGCTTTCTGGAGTTCATCTATTTTGTTGCCCTGCTCTGATACTGTTTTAGCTTGTTCAGCTAGTTGCCTTCTTAGCTCAGCAATTTCAGCTTTCAGCTCTCTAATAACCATAAGATTATTAGAATTTTCTTCCATATTCTCATTTGTTGTTCCTGCAGTTCTGATTACAATTTTTTCAAATTCTTTACTCACTCCTGTTATTATTTCCTTAGCTAATGTTTGGATGTTGAACTCGTTTTGTGCTTCGCCCTCTGGAGGACTTTTAGCTGGACTCTTGTCCTGGTTCGAGTCTCCATTATTTTTTCTTGTTGTTTTAACCATTTTATATAAGTTAACAGTTTTTTCAATCCCTGAGTTGGAGTTCAGTGGTGTAAAAGCCTTTTTTTTTTTTCCCCTGTAGGCTATGGTAGCCTGAGGGCTTTTAAACTATCAATAGGATTCTTGGCTTAATCACTGACTCCTGACCAAGAGATAAAGCAGGGTGTGGCAGAGATAATCCAGTGGTTATGCAAAGAGACTTTCACAGCCCTTCAGCTATGCCACCGAGGTATAGGTCTTCTCCTGAGTTTCCCGGTTAGATCTCTGTGCCCTGGTGTCCCTCCCTGTTGCTGCTCCAGATTCTGAGGGTAGTAGCAATGGAGACTCAGAGTTGTACTTGGTGAGTCTCTGGGGAGTCCTTTCCTCCCTTCAGCTGTCCCCTTGTTGGTGGAGCAGACTGGAGGTGGTGTCTCCACTGACAAACTGTCGAACTGTTAGCAGTCACTTAATCTCTCCTTAGGCCCCTCTCTCCTCTCTGTCACCAGCCACGCGTGTTTGTACTCACGGGTGATTTACTGGGTTTCTGTGGTCATTCTAGTCCTGTCTTGTTTCGGTCCGGGTGTTCTCCTTTGGTATTCCTGGTTGATCCAGGAGAGGAGAGGAGAGGAGAGAAAGCGATCTGCTGCTCATAGCTCCGCCTCCGGAAGTCCGGGCTGATTTTTTTTAATTTATTTTTTTTCAGATATATATATATAGATAGATAGAGAGAGAGAGAGAGGGAGAGAGAGAGAGACAGAGAGAGAGAGAGAGAAATAGAGAAAGGAACAGTCATACAACATACAATACTGCTCCACCGTCTATGAAGCTTTCCCTGCTGCCTTTGTGTTCCCATGTGCTGAAAGTTTAGTTTCTCTAGTGGAAAACTATGGTTTTAGCAAGAGACAGAGTCCAGAACTTCGCTTTCAGTCAGCCTGTTAGTTCAGAAAGACCTGACCAAGAACCACACCTGGGTCTGAACTCCACCATTTACTCCCTCACTGTAAGCCCTTGGGCTATTCACACAAGTGTTCTAATTTCCATTTTCTCAGCTGTAAAACACAGGTAATAATTCCCAACTCCCAGCATTAGAATGAGATTTGAATGAGTTAACAGTCTATGAAAGCACTATGTAAACCAGGAGATTTTTACAAGGGAAGGTATCATTAAGGGCTGTAGAGACTTTCCACTTACTGCTTACCCAATGAGAAATTTGATGAATTCCTTAGCAGTTCATAGTTTATGAAGAATGGCTTCTGTTGCAAGGAGTTGCTGTCACCCAGACAGCAAACAGGGAAATAAATTCTACATCAGCGAGAAACTCCAGGCAAATGAGTATAACCTGGTGTGGAAGATATTGATAGAGTTCTTTTACGGTCGTTTCTGAATTGCAACGATTTTTTTTTTGCCAAATATGTCTTTCAAGTCATTTTGGGAGATGGCTCACTGCCTTTTACTATTTTATTAAATCTAAGAACCTCATTAAGTCAAACTATCGATGATGCTTTGTCAGCAGGCAGAAAATGGGGGGAAATCTGCCTTCAGTGTTTGATCATGAAAAGCTTTCTAACAAACCCAAGACAAACACATTCCCCTCCTACTGCCTATTCACACGAGATTAACTATTATACCATTCACAATGTTCAATCATCATTCCTTACCCATTTAAGAGCTGCTTGCATGAATTAGGAAAGAGACCTGCAAGCTCCAGTGCATCTTTCCACATTCCCAGCAGTAGAAATACGGCTTAATTAAATGCAATTAGAACATTGACACAATTTTTATTAAGAAAAGAAGAAGCTAATGTTCTTGCCCTCCAAAATAAAGAAGAGAGCAGAGGACATTACAATGTATTTTCCATTCTCTGGTACTCAGTCCTGGCTGCTCCCATTTACTCTTTTTCATTCTGCATCGCCTAGATCATGATTCAGAGTGCTGCCTAACCGACACCTATACTTCATTCTTGGCCTTTGCTGGCTCTGTCGGTGGCCCCCACTAATAAGAAACAATTGAACATGAACATGCTGGAAGGGAACAGCACAATTTCAGACGCTGAGTGCAATTTGTGAAAACATTTTTTTAGCACATGATTTTCATCAGTAGAATGGCTCTTCTCTCTTAGTACCTGTCTGAGTGTCTGTCTACCTGTGTGCCTAGTGCAAAGAGACACATAATAAGTATTTGTTGAATGTAGGTTTTGGGATTCGTGTTCTTTACAAATGAAGGAGTCTTATCAGGACTCCTAAGGAGGTCATAAGCTTTTCAAATGGCATTTGAAATTAACATGTTTTTGTGCTACAATGCTAATGCAAGATTTAAAAAAAAGAAAAGAAAAGAAAGTTTGCCCTCACACCCCAGCCCTAGTTATAAAAGTGATGGTTATCATGGAGTATTTTAAAAATAAAGAACAATCTATGTGTAATCACTTCTAAAATTTTTGTGTATTTTCTTTCCAGTTTCTGTATGTTTCTCCCTTCTTTTTTTTTTTTGACACTAAAAAAATAAATTTATTTCAAGTCTGAAAGACTGAGGACCAAGCCATACAGACAACAGTACACACAATACAAAGATCTGAACGTGAAAAACAACTTAGGACAGACAGACAGACGGGTGCTCTGCTGGGGAGTGTACAGGGAGACGGGTACGAAGGCATCTCTCCAGTCTTCACAAAAGCGACACTGGCAGCACGGAGATGCCACAGTAGCTGAAAATATCGTCTTCCTGAAGCCATGTGACGAGATCTGCAGAAGCACGCCTGTCCCTGCACCTCCCGGCAGCTGGACACACGTTACAGCTTCCACTCTTTTGTAAAAAATTTTTTTTTGATATTTACTTTCCTTTTTGTTGCCCTTGTTGTTTTTATTGTTGTTGTAGTTATTATTGATGTCGTCATTGTTGGATAGGACAGAGAGAAATGGAGAGAGGAGGGGAAGACAGAGGGGGAGAAAGACAGACACCTGCAGACCTGCTTCACTGCCTGTGAAGCGACTCCCCTGCAGGTGGGGAGCCGGGGGCTTGAACAGAGATCCTTACGCCGGTCCTTGCACTTCGCGCCATGTGCGCTTAACCCGCTGCGCTACCGCGGGACTCCCTGTGTTTCTCCCTTCTTATCTCCATCATTCTGATAGCATAGTCTTGTGTTCAACTTAAAAAATTTTTTTGTTTTAATTATCTTTATTTATTGGATAGAGACAGCCAGAAATCAAGAGGAAGGGGGAGGTAGGGAGGTAGAGAGACAGAGAGACACCTGCAGCCCTGCTTCAGAAAGCCCCACTCAGAAAGCTTTCCCCTTGCAGGTGGGGACTGGGGACTTGAACCCGAGTCCTTATGCATTGTAACATGTGCATTCAACTAGGTGTGTCACCACCTGGCCCCTCAACCTGTTCACCTATTTTGAAAACTTGTCATTATATAGTCTTCAAAAATAAAGATGTCAATAAATGCATGATGTTCCACAAAGCCTGTGTGTGTATACACAGACACAGAAATGTGTTCACACACGAAGCTGAGCCTTAACTATATTTAAGAATAGAGATGGGGGGGTTGTGATGGCACAACACGAAACACAATTTATCACTCGTCTCTGTAAAGGAGACAGGCTGGCCTGTCACAGCCTCCTAGAGCTTCACAGGCTGTGACTGGCCACCAGGGTTATCACTAAGGTTCGGTGTCTGCATGACAAATCCAGCCCTCCTGGCAACCATTTATTGTCCTTCTCCTTTTTCATTTTGTTTGTTTGTTTTGTTTTGTTTAGTTTATTTCATTCTTTTTTTTTTTTTTTTTTTGGATAGAGACTGAAAGAAATTGAGAGGGGACGGTGAGATAAGAAAAGAGAAAGAGAGATACCTGCAGTACTGCTTCACCACCCATGAGGCTTCCCCCGCTGCCTATCCCCACTCTGCAGGTGAGAATGGGGGCTTGAATGCTGGTCCTTACCCATGGTAATGTGTCCAGCACCTGGCGTGTCACAGCCCGGCCCCAACAGACTATGATCTGATACAGGGTTTTGGAAAGTGTGACATTCTGGAAGTGGCAGATTCTCAGGACTTAATACATTGACATAAGTTCTAGAAATGTGATTGCTCCTACAGAGGTTGCTGTTGGTTGGTATTGAGAAGCATAATTATTGCAATAGCTTCACTCCTGACTGGCTGTCATCAGGATCGTTAAGAGATTGTCACTTATTGGCTGGTTGGCCAAAGTCTGTTCACTGAAGAAATGTATTGATCCATAGAAAAGATTTAAAACTGGTTATAAAAGTACTTGTGGCCATGATTTCAGAACTATCACTATTTTCCTAGGAATATGAGAAATGCTTGTATTGCCAACACCATAATTTATCTAACCTTCCTCTTGGGGTGGTATAATTGAATTGTGTGCTTCCCCCCCCCCCTTTTTATAAATAATGCTGTGTTGGCAATCCTAACTTATCATCTGAGTACACGTCTGGTTATATCCCCAGGAAAGATTACTAGAAAGAGATTGCAGATTTAAAAGACTATTGTTTTAAATTTTTATTAAAGCAATAGTGGTTCATTACATAATATTTACAAATATAATTAATAAAAATAAACCAATTTTAATAAAATTAAAAATAAGACAATTAATAAAGACAATTCAGTAAAACAAATACAAAAGCAAAGACTGTGGTCTTCACCCTGGGAAGCCCTTATAAAGGAACCATGTCCATGTCATCTTTTTTATGTTGCTAGGAAGGTTTTCTTTGATAATCAATAGCAGCAAGTAAACTAAGGGGATAAACAAAGTCCTGAGATACTGTGAGGAAAGCGAATAGTGATTACATCTGAGGCAAGACTGCAGCACAGCTACTTAATTTTACCAAAGCTTTGCTAGCATAAAAAAAGTTGGGGAGTCTTAGAGCTGGCATCCCAACACCAACATCGTTAATTAATATTGACTAAGTGTCCAGTGTCTGCTGGGCACTATAGAGCAAGAACAGTTCCTAGCATTGAGAGGAAAAGAAGAGAGAGAGAGAGAGAGAAAAAAGGTCACTGCCTTTTCATGTTTATTTCCCCCAGGAAGGCTGACAATATGGGAATCCATTGGATTCACTTAAGTATTTTGTTATAAGGAAATGGACAAGATTATGATGATGGCGGCTACCTTTATTCAGCTCTTGCCATCCATCAGGGACTGTTCTAGGGCTTATGCACTTTGGGGTCATTTAATCAGGTGCTCAACCCTCATTTTCCTAATGAATGGAGAGAGGACTGGGGCTAACATTTCATAAGCACTTAGTAAGTCCCTGACACTGTGCTTCATAATACTTTTTTTTTTTTGCCTCCAGGGTTATCACTGGGGTTTGGAAACTGGACAAGGAGTCCACTGCTCCTGGAGGCTATTTTTTCCCTTTTGTTGCCCTTGTTGTTTCTCATTGTTGTTGTTGTTATTGTTGTTGTTATTGCTGCCATTGTTGTTGGATAGGACAAAGAGAAATGGAGAGAAGAGGGGAAGACAGAGAGAGGGGGAGGAAGACAGATACCTGCAGACCTGCTTCACTGCCTGTGAAGTGACCTCCCTGCAGGTGGGGAGTAGGGGGCTCGAACCGTGATTTTTATGCCAGTCCTTGAGCTTAACCTGCCACACTACTGCCTTGCCCCCTGTGCTGCATGATTTTACACACACTCTTTTAAATCTATGTATGGTCATTTTTCCACCAACAGAATGAAAACACATTGAATTAATGACTCTGTTAAACTCAGCCACTGTAGCTGAAAGAGCAGGGGAGGGGGAAGCCCTCCGAAGTGCTTGAACCCAGGGCTACATGCATAGCATGGTGAGTGCTCTGTGAGGTGAATTACCTTCTGGCCCTACATCTATGACATGTTTTATGCTGTAATATCTAAATGATTCTAAACCTGTAACCTCTAAAATATTTGTCCCAATCATGGAACCATGGAGCCATTTTCCGTGTGATAGTCTTCACAGGAAGAAGGGGGAGGAGTTAAACATTTCAAGGATGACTAGACAACATCTCTAAGTTCTCTATATGCCAGCAAGATTCTCTAAATGTTTGTGGCAGGAAGGGCAACATGGGGAGCCTCGGGGCCTAGGGAGCTGGGGTGAAATCGGGCTAAGAAGGGGCTGGGTTCTGCCTTGCTCACTCCCAGACGTCTGCTGCTGCTGCAGACTCTCTTGCTCCAGGAAGTGATGAGCAGTTACTGCCCGCCTGAGGCTGCTCAGAGAAGTCCATGAGCATCTCCTCTGTTCACGGACGAGCAGACACAAGCACCAAGATGTGCATAGTGCTGATTCGGGTCAGGAAGCCCTCGCTGTCTGCTCACTCTCCAGCCAAAGAGGAGGAATTGCAAGCAGTCTCATTAAGCCAAAGACACGCAAACGAATAGGCAAGAAGAGCGCATGTGCCACATCTGAGCTTACAAACGTGATAGAGTGACTGGCCCGTGAATGTCTTGGAACTAAATCAGCCACCAGAGCTTATAAGTAAACCTACAAATAAAGGGGCCAGGTGATGATGCACCTAGTTAAGCGCGCACATTACAGTGTGCAAGGATCTGGATTCAAGCCCCTAGCCCCCACCTGCAGGGGAAAAGCTTCATGAGTGGTGAAGCAGGGCTGCAGGTATCTCTCTGTCTCTCTTCCTCTCTATCTCCACCCCCCTTTTCAATTTCTCTATGTCTCTATCCAGTAATAAATAAATAAATAAATAAATAAAAATTTTAAACCCTACAAATAAAGAGGTGATGCTTGGTTTTACAAAAGAACAGAAAAAGATTCTGTCTGTGTGTATGTTTAGATGCATACAGAGGCATCCCTGTGTGCCTATATGTGTCTATTTGGTTTTTTTCTTTAGATTTATGCATTTATTTCATGTATGTGTGAAAGAGAGAGAGAGACAGACAGACAGACAGACAGAGAAATAGGCTGGACCACCACTCACCTCCAGTATATGAAATGCCAGGGATTGAACCCAGGACCACATGCACACAGGTCCTGTGCTCTATCAATGGACCCACCTCCTCAGAGTACCTATTTATGTGTGCTTGTATGTGTTTCTGTCTGTAATGTCTGAATGTCTAGCAGAGTTTCAAAACACCATAGCGTGGACATCTGGGGAGTGCTACTGGACCAACCATCCTTGAAAAGTATAAATCTTCCTCCTCTTTCCTCCCAATGAGACTATGAAACAGTCACATTGAATTCCAGAGACAACCCGAACTGCCCCTGCGGCTCCAGACAGACTATGACCCACATAGTCAACCACTGCCACCTCTCCAGATTCAAAGGAGGTCTCGAAACTTTACATCAGGCTCAACCTGACACTGTTGACTGGCTACGGAAGAAGGGCAAACGCTAGAAGGAGAAGAAGAAGAAGAAGAAGAAGAAGGAGAAGGAGAAGGAGAAGAAGTAACTGTTAAACTCAGCCGCTGTAGCTGAAAGAGCGGGGGAGGGGGAAGCCCTCTAAAGTGTCTTACATCCTGTCAGACTTGTCTCAAATACTTATGGTAGGAAACAGCCTGGTTAGCCCAGGGGCCTAGAGATCAGGGAGGGGAACTCCCATTGGTCACTGGGGTGATGACGGGCAAGATGCTTTAGTCTCTTTTCTTTATTGGCAAAAGGTAGCTTTTCATTTTTATTGTTTCTTTTTTTATCATCTGAGTTATCATTGGGACTCAGTGCATGAATAATGAATTGACTACTTCTGTGGGACCTTTTTTATTTTATTTTATTTCTTTTTCTTGCTTTGTTTCTTTCTTTCTTTCTCTCTACCTCTCCTTTCTGTAAAGACAAAGAAATGGAGAAGGTGGGGTGGGGAGGGAGGGAAAGAGAGAGGAAACCTCTGTAGCACTGCTCCATCACTCGTGAAACTTGCAGCCTACCCGCTGTAGGTGGGGACCATGGTAATGTGTGCACCCTACCAAGAGTGCCACTTCCTGGCCCCCAAAAGAGAGCTTTGAAACTCCTCTCTCCCTGATCTAGGGATGGTGAGAGGCCAGGATGTAACCAGTATTTCAGTTACATAAAGTCATAAACAAGCAACTGAGATTCAGGAGGGGGGAAGATAGCATAATGACAATGCAAAAAGACTCTCATGCCTGAGGCTCTGAAATCCCAGGTTCAACCCCCTATACCAACATAAGCCAGAGCTGAGCAATGCTCTGGTTATAAATTAATTAATTAATTAATTAATTAAATGTTTTAAAAAATGGGATTATTTCTCAATACTGTTCTAGCCCATCTTCCTTACACTGGAAGGCTTTAGGAAGGTTCTCCAGAGGCTGTGACTTAGCAATCAACTCATTTTTATTTGTTGGGAAGCTTCTGTAAATCAAAGGCATAAAAAGGAACTCAGTTCAGGGAAATATTTCTACTTACAAGGAAAATGACTTTCAGGGCCAGGAAGGGGAACTGAGAAGCTGAGGAGAAGTTTCCGGCATGTTTGCCTTACTAAATCCCTACATTGACTGAGGCACAATGATTGTTTGAAGTCCCCAAGTCATCCTCCAGCAAATCGCTAACATCCAGCAGGTCCGCAGTTTGCAATTGTTTTCTAGGTTCCTGTTCATTTTATACTTGAACGTTTCCTGATGTCAGTTTCCATATAATTATTGAGCTGGCCTTGTGAAGAAGCAGAATCCCTGATGCAGTTTCTTCGAAGAAAGGAAAATGGATTGACAGGGACGTTTATGAGCAAAGGAAGCTTTTGTCTCAAAAATAGAACTTTAACAAAAAAGAAAGAAAGAA
Source organism: Erinaceus europaeus (assembly GCF_950295315.1). NCBI lineage: Eukaryota > Metazoa > Chordata > Mammalia > Eulipotyphla > Erinaceidae > Erinaceus > Erinaceus europaeus. The sequence continues at coordinate 12,819,529 of NC_080175.1, forward strand.
AGAAGAGAAAGAAGAACCTTTTATTAAAGTGATTTTGATGCCTTACATGAAGAATCACTGGCACTTCCTTAAGATACAGATAACTGGACCCCATGCAAAATACATTAGCTTTTCCAAACTATCCCTAAACTGAAAGAAGCGGGTATGCAATTTAATGGAAAAAAACAATGTGATCTGTGACCGAGAAATACAATAAAGATAATATTATGCTGTAGAGTGTATTATATTCTTTTTCTTTTTATTCTTTTTTGCCTCCAGGGTTATCACTGGGGCTCAGTGTCAGTGCTACAAATTCACTGCTCCTGGAGGCCATTTTTTCCCATTTTATTAGATCGGACAGAGAGAAACTGAGAGAGGAGGGGAAGGTAGGGAAGGAAAGAGAGAGGCACCTGCAGACTTGAAGCGACCCCCCTACAGGTGGGGAACCGGGGCTCAAACTGGGATTCTTGCTCAGGTCCTTGTGCTTCATACTATGTGCACTTAGCCTGGTGCACCACCGCCCAGCCCTGAGTATTTTATATTATTGATTTAAAAAAAAATTTTTTTTTAATGTGGGAGTTGGGTAGTAGCACAGCGGGTTAAATGCATGTGGTGGCAAGCATAAGGACCAGCTTAAGGATCCCGGTTTGAGCCCCCATCTCCCCACCTGCAGGGAAGTCGCTTCACAGGAGATGAAGCAGGTCTGCAGGTGTCTTTTTTTTTTATTTTAATTTAATTTTATTTTTATTTATTCCCTTTTGTTGCCCTTGTTGTTTTATTGTTGTAGTTATTATTGTTGTTGTCATTGTTGGATAGGACAGAGAGAAATGGAGAGAGGAGGGGAAGACAGAGAGGAGGAGAGAAAGATAGATACTTGCAGACCTGCTTCACCACCTGTGAAGCGACTCCCCTGCAGGTGGGGAGCTGGGGTTTGAACCGGGATCCTTATGTTGGTCCTTGTGCTTTGCGCCACCTGCTCTTAGCCCGCTGCACTACAGCCCGACTCCCTCTGCAGGTGTCTTTATCTTCCCCTCCTCTCTCCATTTCTCTCTGTTCCATCTAACAATGACATCAGTAACAACAACAATAATAACTACAACAACAATAAAAAACAAGGGCAACAAAAGGGAAAATAAATAAATATTTTAAAAAATTTTAAATGTATTGAATCCTAGGGAAGGGATATAGGAAGCTGTCTTTATAAATAGCCCCGCAACTGGGTCAGTTGCCCATCAAGGTCCTAGGAAGAGTGAAAAGTTTTCCTTGGGATGTTCAGTGTTCAAAGAACCTCTCGTAATTGCTTAGTTTAATGATCCAGTGCTGGGTCTGCTGGGGTCCATAACGATGAATCATTTGGCCTCTTGAAAGCCAATATTCTTCAAGTATGTATTTCAAGAGTATTTAACCCTTATTTAGAAGACAGAAAATTGGTGCTCAGTAGAGAAGGCATTCTTTGCTGCACACAGCAAATCTGTTCTTGCCCCAAACTTACAGTATACGAGATAGAAAATTTAATTAGCGCAATAGATATAGTACCATAAGGGAATGTTTGAAAGATTATTTTAAAGTGAATAAAGTTCACTCTGCAGCCACATATCATACAACACTATTTATATGAAATGTTTAGAACAGGTAAAATCCACAGAGATGGAAAGCAAGTGATTGAATGTCCAAGTCTAGGGTGGGTGTGAGGACACTGGAAGTGATAGAAAAGGAAGAAGCATTTTTTTGTTTTGTTTTGTTTTTGGGGGTTAGTGAAAAGGTTCCAAAACTGATTGTGGAGGTGGGAGCATGACGCTGTAAATATACTAAAAGCCATTTAACATTATATTTGAAATGAGTGAATTGCGTCCTATGTGGATTACGCCTTAAGAGAACTGTTTAAGAGCCAGGAAGACAGCAGTGCTACCCAGGACTTGTGCGTGAGAAATTTTGGGTTTAATCCCCAGAACCACCAATAGTCATAACAGAGTGTGCTCTGGTTAAAAGAAAACTATTCTGGGAGTCGGGCAGTAGCGCAGCGGGTTAAGCGCGGGTGGCGCAATGCGCAAGGACAGGCTAAGCATCCCGGTTCTACAACAATAAAACAACAAGGGCAACAGAAGGGAATAAATAAATATTTTTTTAAAAAAGGAAAAAAGAAAACTATTTTGCACATAGTGCAAAGCACAAGGACCAGTGCGAGGATACAGGTTTGAACCCCTAGCTCCCCACCTGCGGGGGTGGGGGGGTGTCACTTCGTAAATGGTGAAGCAGGTCTGTGGGTATCTTTCTCTCCCCCTCTCTGTCTTACCCTCCTCTCTCAATTTCTTTCTGTCCTATCCAAAAACAACAGCAGTAACAATAACAACAAAATGGGGGGAAAATGGCCTCCAGGAGCAGTAGATTGGTAGTGCAGGCCCAGCAATAGCAAAAAAAAAAAAAAAAAAAAAGAAGAAGAAGAAGAAAGGAAAAGAAAGAAAGAGAGAGGGAGAGAATAAAAGAAGAAAGAAAGAAAATTAATCTAAAAATTAAACCCCAAAGGTCACCATACCCACTAACTCCGAAAAGTAGGTAAGCAAACATTTGCTGATACTGAGGGGCCAGAAGATCACTCTAGCGCTGCTCAGTGCCAGGGTTTGATGTCTGTCACCCAAAAGCCAATATTCGAAAGACAAATCTTGGTGAAAGGAAAGCAGATTTATTTCAAGTGCTAACAACCTGAGATGATGACAGAGTCATCTCCAAACCTTGTCTCTCTCTCAATCTGTTGCTTAAGGGTTATGGAAGTCAGGAAAGGGGGAAGGATCTTGTGAAAATGTACCAATGAAGGCAAAGTGATCTAGTCTCTAGATTGTCTAAGACCAGTCATCAGTGTGTTCAAAATAAATTCAAGATATTATTGTGTTAGTCTTTCATCTGATGGTCTTCATGATGGGAATTCGTTATCAGATACACCTGAACTGTTAATTAAAACATTCTTTCTTGGTAGCTGTAGTCAACTAGAAATAACAGAGGACGTTTAAAGTGAAGACCACTAAGACAGTTGCTATGGCAAAGCAGCGATAATTGGGAAGAGCCAAAGTGAAGCCCATGGAGAGGGGTGTTAAATTAAAAATTAAAATGGAGACTCTCCTGCCCAGTTACAACTAAGTTTCAGGAATCTTATCTGAAACCCAGACAGCTATCTTCTAGGCAAATGCTTCTGGTGATTCTGGTGTACGGAGCATGTGGACCTGTATTTGGAAACAGCTGTAACAGACATTTCAGAATAATTATTTTTCTGTATCATTGTCTTCCGAGAAAAGTATTGCTGTCCGTGTGTGTGTGTGTGTGTGTGTGTGTGTGTGTGCGCGCGCGCACATTTATAGGGATTTATCTAAATGTGTTTTGGTCTGTCTCTTTATGTAATAATGCTGCCATTTATAGATGAGATTAGTTCTTTTCCTCAACTGACTTTGTGACTTACCTAAGCCAAATCACAAGGTAAGGTGGTCATGAAAGGCCTTGCTGGGGTCCTTTAGCACACTTTGAGATGACATTCAATTTTGTGAAGAGTCCAATTCTACATTAAGATCAGCTTATGGCATAATAGTGAACTCCTGAGGTGACCTGATGTTGTGGAAATGAAAGCCTGGCTGTCCAAGTTTGAGTTCTGATCTACCTTTAAATGACTGTTACCTTTTCTCAGTATGTTTTTTGGAGTATTGCCTTATTCATAGATTCAGTCTGTTGGACAGTTGGGGTTTTGCTTTATTGTTGTTGTTGTTTTGTTTTTTGTTTGTTTCCAGAGCACCTGACTTATGGTGATGTGGGGGGATTGACCCTGGGATCTCAGAACCTCAGGCATGAGAGTTTGTTTGCTTAACCATTATGCTATCTCCCCTGCCCTTCATACAATGAGTCTGAAGAGTGAAAGAATAAACACACAGAACCTGGCATAAGAAATCTGCTTAGCCTACCCCACTAGGGAAAGATAGAAACAGGCTGGGGGTCTGGATTGGCTAGGGCTCATGTCCAGCAGAGAAGCAATTACAGAAGCTAGAACCCCTACCTTCTGTGCCCCCCCAAAATTTTGGTACATACTCCCAGAGGGATAAATAATAGGGGGAATAAACCAGAGGGTTCTGAACCCCTGCTCTACCAGGTCCCAAAGCATCTGTCACCAGGAATCTTGTTTTTATCCCATCAATGAAAGGGCGGCAAATCTGGAAAACACCAGAGGAAGCCAGGCACCATTTCTCCTATCTGAGAGAGAAGAGGAAAAAAGGAAAGACACCCAGAAGTAGTAATAAGAAGAAGGGTGACTTAGAAAGAAAATGAAGTGGGTAACAAGGGCAACTAAAAGGAATAAATAAATGAATAAATATTTTTAAAAGGATTAAAAAAAAAAAGAAAATGAAGTGGGGTCTGGTGGTGGTGCATCTGGTTGAGCACACATGTTAGAATGTCCAAGGACCTGGGTTCAAGCCCCTGGGCCCCACCTACAGGGGGAAAGCTTCTTGAGTGGTGACCCAGAGCTGCAGGTACCTTTGTCTCTTTCCCTCTCTGTCTCCCCCTTCCCTCTCAATTTCTGGCTGTCTCTACTCAATAAATAAATAAAGATAAGAAAGGAAATGAAAGCAGGACTATTGAAAAAATGGAGGCAAAATACAGAGACATAGATCTAGATATATAGTTATAGAATTAGCCTCTGTGACTTTGAAAGAACTACTGCAGTTTCCAATGGAGAGAATGGGAATACAGAACCTTGGTAGTGAGAATTGTATGGAAATATATCCCTATTATCTTACAATTTTGTAAATCAATATTAAATCACTAATAAAAATAAAAAATAAATCTGCTCAGTAGAAGCTAACAAATGTAACTGTTATCTAATTTCTCATTTTATGTAGATGGTTTAATCATTTTGATTCTAAACTCCTTGGCTTGCAACCAGGCGATTGCTACATAGTTCTTAAAATAGTGTCTCTTGAGGCAAAGCCAGGAGGGAGTTAAGGAAGAGTTAAAAGTGTGAGCGATTCTCATTGGCCAGCCAACCAGCCAGGAACCCCTTCTAAGAGCTCTCTTGATTGCACCAATCCACAGATTCTATTTCTCTGTAACCCCCTCCCCCAAACCCTTCTTCCCAGTCACAGTTGCTTAGACAAGTGAAGACACTCAGCTCAAGCTTGGCCAACAAGTTCAATTTCTGGGAATTTATAATTAGATCCAAGAGTTTTCTGTCTGTCTCCAGGCCTCTTGGAAAAAGAATATGTAAAACTAACAACGGTCTTCAGCTGTTTTCTTTTCTTTTTTTTTTCTCCCAGTGCCTGAATTATGAATCCACTGCTCCTGGAAGCTATTTTTTTCCCTTTTGTTGCCCTTATTGTTTATCATTGCTGTTGTTATTATTGTTGTTGTTATTGCTGTCATTATTGTTGGATAGAACAGAGAGAAATTGAGAAAGGAGGGGGGGGGAGAAGGAATAGACACCTGCAGACCTGCTTCACCATTTGCCGCGGGCCTCAAACCGGGATTCCTACCACTGGTCCTTGTGCTTTGCGCCATGTGCGCTTAACCCGCTGCGCTACTGCCCCTCTCTTCTTCAGCTGTTTCCTACTAGAAGCGTAAACCAGGGAGAGTACAATGGTTTATGCAGCAGACTTTTATACCAGAGGTGTGAGGTTCAATCCCTAGCACCACCATAAACCAGAACTGAGCAATGCTCTGGTATCTCTCTCATTAAAATAAAAATGTATTTTTAAAAGGCTTACAGTGAAGACAAGCATGAAGTAGAAGCCCTCATGTACCACGTAGTTGTGTGATTTGAAGTGTGTGCCTATGGTGAGATTCTAGATATAGTCTAAGTTTGGTTTTGTTGCTGTTCATGTATTTAAAACTCCCTATATTCCACATATGAGCAAAAACCATTTAGTAGTTGTTCGTTATGTTTCTAAAGAAATTTTTACTGCATGGGAAAGTGTTCATATGGTAAAATTGAAGGGAAAAATATGCAGACTTCATGGGTTTTTAAAAGATACATATGTCATGATAAAAGATAGGAAGTAAACAAAAGTGCCAACAGTTATATAGGAAATCGGACTTTTCAATGAAAAATTCTATAGCTTCCTAACTTTTCAAAAAACTCTATGTTCTGGGGTCGGATGGTGCTGCACCCAGCTGAGCACACTTGGTACAGTGTGCAAGGACCAGGTTCAAGCCCCCACTCTCCACCTGCAGGGGGAAAGCTTTTTAAGTGGTGAAGTAGGGCTGCAGGTGTCTCTCTGCCACTCTCCCTCTCAATCTCCCCCATTTTTCTCTACATACCTCTGTCTCAATCCAATACATAATATATTTTATTTATTTATTTGAAGTCATTTGCACAGGAGTGTTAATAACTCGTTAGCTCTCTTGCTGTCTGCAGACGGACGGGTTTTCCAGAGGCAGGGAAGTTGTCAGCTCTGATCCTTTCCAGAACTAGACTGAGCATCTCCTCTAAAACCAGTATCAATGGTGGCATTTCTAATTTGGGGGGGGGGATGTGACTTCTTTTTCTAAAATTAATATTCTCTCTCGTAAGGTTTTCCTTCATGTGTGTTAGCAATATCATTAAATATTGACAGCTAGGATGAGAATTACTGTGACATCTTTGTTAAGGTGCTAAGGGAAATCCCTTCACTCTTCTGGACTCTTCTTGGGCTGGTCAAGCAAACAAATGGACATCAAACCAGTTCATTGGATGATATTTTATTACCTACCTGTGCAGAATTTACCTGCCTGCAGGTTCTAGAGTAAATGCAGTGAACTGTGGGGTTTATCTTCTGAGTTAAGGAATGGGGAGTCAAGGAGAGAACAAGGGATATCCCATGACTTGATGGGGGCTGATTTTATGTGATAAAACTGTTGCAGGAGGGCTGGCCAAGAGGGGGCCTAAGGGCCAGATCGTCTCCTGAGGGTTGCTAGTTCATGTATAGATCTTGTTTCAAGAGAAACAGTAAAGACTGAGGATTAGGTTTGCAAACATTATTTCCAAGAAGTGAGATAGAAAATGTGCAGAATGGGGTGGGGGTAGGTAGCATAATGGTTATACAAACAGACTCTCATGTCTGAGGCTCTAAAGTCCTAAATTCAATTCCCCTGCACAACCATAAACCAGAGTTCAGCAGTGCTCTGGTTAAAAAAAAAAAAAAAAGGGCGGGGTGTGTGCAGTGGTGCAGTGGGTTGAGCACACATGGCATGAAGCACAAGGACCCGCATAAAGATCCCAGTTTGAGCCCCTGGCTCTCCACCTGCGGGGGGGGGGGGTCTGTTCACAGTGGTAAAGCAGGTCTGCAGGTCTGCAGGTGTCTATCTTCCTCTCCCCCTCTCTGTCTTCCCATCCTCTCTCGATTTCTCTCTGTCCTATCCAACAGTATTAACAATAATAACAATAAGAACAACAAAAATGGGGAAAATGGCCTCCAAGAGCAGTGGATTCATAGTGCAGGCACTGAGCCCCAGAGATAACCCTGGAGGTGAAAAAAAAAAAAAAGCAGTATGGCTTGTGCATAGACCCAGGAGGACCACAGAGAGTGCGGTCTTTCCTTGAGTTCTCTTGCCTAATTTTTTCCCTGCCTTACTCCCAACTGGAGCTAACTTTGTCCAGGTGTGGCTACCTTTCTGGTAAACTCTTAAAACACTCTTCCTACTATTTCCCTGGGGCTCCTTCAAAATGCTTGCTTTCTCCTAGGTAAAACAGGTGAAAAAGAAAACAGAACTAATGAGCATAGTCTCAAGTAGCTCCAGGTAAAACTGGATTTCAGTCCCTCTTTGCCCTGTTCTTCCTCTAACAAAATCTCAACTCTTAACAGGTCCAAAAAGGATGACAGAGGACCTAGTGGGGGGTGTATTGTTACGTGGAAAACTGAGAAATGTTATGCATGTTCAAACTATTGTATTTACTATCGAATGTAAAACATTAATTCCCCCAATAAAGAAATAAAATAAAAAACTCAACTCTGGGAGTCGGGCTGTAGCGCAGCGGGTTAAGCGCAGGTGGCGCAAAGCACAAGGACCGGCATAAAGATCCCGGTTCGAACCCCGGCTCCCCACCTGCAGGGGAGTCGCTTCACAGGCGGTGAAGCAGGTCTGCAGGTGTCTATCTTTCTCTCCCCCTCTGTCTTCCCCTCCTCTCTCCATTTCTCTCTGTCCTATCCAACAACGACGACAACAACAATAATAACTACAACAATAAAACAACAAGGGCAACAAAAGGGAATAAATAAATAAAATATTTTTAAAAAAATTAAAAAAAAACTCAACTCTAGATGTCTGGCCTGCCTTAAGATAGGTTTCCCTGATTAAAAGGATATTTGTGGTGGTAATTCTAAATCAGAGCAGTCTCCGTTCTTGAAGTTTATAGCAAAAGTTTCTCCCAGGTCTGCAGTACCTCTGTTAACCTTTGTTCAACAGGAAAGTGATGCATACTGAAAAAATTTGGGGCCAGGTGGTGGCACACCTGTTAAGCACACATATCATCAAGAGCAAGATACCCTGGTTTGAGGCCCTGCTCCCCACTTGCAGTGGGGTCTGCTTCACAAGTGGTGAAGAATGTCTGCAGGTGTCTGTCTCACTCCCTCTTTATATCCTCATCCTCTTTCACTTTCTCTCTGTCCCTGGAGCAGGATGGTGGTGGCACACCTGACTAAGTACACATGTCACAGTGCACAAGGATCCAGGTTTGAGCCCCCGGTCCCCACCTGTAGGGGGAAAACTTTGCAAGTGGTAATGCAGTGTTGCAGGTGTCTCTCTGTCTCCCTCTCTATAACCCCCTTCCTCTTGATTTCTGGCTCTCTCTATCCAATAAATAAATAAGGATAATAAAAAAATTAAAAGAAAAAATATTATTCTGGACATCTTGGGGGCAAGTCTATCTGGACATTTCTGGAAAGACAGATTATATATAATAAAAAGATGCAAATAACTGTGTGGGTGAGGAGGTTGCTCAGAGATATCACAGATGCATGAACTCCTGGATTCTACCCCCCTCCCCAAACCAGGTAGAAATATATGTGCAAATATCACTGTTTCATCTTCCAGAGACTCTGATTTAATTCACCTTTTGTGGGGATACAAATAGCTATACCCTCTCAGATGATCCAAATATTTCCCCCCAGGATAAAGAACCACTGGCCTGGTATGTCTGATTGAACTCAAAATTCTGTTTGTTTATTATTATTATTTATTATTATTATTATTATTTAACCGAAGCACTCTTCAGCTCTGGTTTATGATGATGTGGGGGATTGAACCTGGATTTTTGGAGCCTCAGATATGAGTATCTCTTTGCATAAACACGATGCTACCTCCTCCTAAACTCAAAATTCATTATTTAGCCTTTTTTTTTTTCTCCATTGTTAGTGCTGGGGCTCGGTGCCTGCACCATGAACCACTGCTCCTGTTCGCCATCCTTTTTCCTTTTGTTGTTGTTGCTGTTGTTTGATAGGACAGAGAGAAATTGAGAGAGGAGGGGAAGACAGAGAGGGGGAAAGAAGACCTCTGCAGACCTGCTTCACCACTAGTGAAGCTACCTCCCTGCAGGTGGGGAGTCAGGAGTTTGAACTGAATACTTCAGCTTCATACTATGTGCGCGTAACCAGCTGTGCTACCACCCAGCTCCCTATATTTAGCAATTTTGTTGTTTACATTTTAACATAGATACAGTTCTCTTTATTCACAAAAGAGTTTCATGGCATCCAAATACTTTACTGCATGAACTGAAAAACTCACTTTCTGAAGTTTCTGGTGAGGAGACAGTTTGGAGGCATTGCCCCCCAATGGCAACACTTGGTAACTTTATCTGACTCTTAGTTTATCCTTGCTTCCCATTGTTTTTCTAGACATAGTCATGGTGGAATCTGTATCCTTTCCAGCCATTAACTGACTGGGCATGGGCCTGCCCTTTGAAGCTCCTCACTTAGTGATATGTTAACTGACTCCTTTCTGACTTGGTAGCCACAGATTAGGAACTGAAAACCTAGGAATAAACGTCCAGAATAGTTCTTTATTGTCAGGAATAACAGTTACAGATAAAAGGGCAGTTACTTATGGACCCTTGGGGAGGCTGCATTGAGCTAGAATTATCCCTGTGAATTTGTAGGTTGTTGTTGTTTTTTTTTTTTTAATGCTGTCAAAAGGCATGGGAAAGAGAGAACATAAATACTTAACAAAACAAAGTCATTAGAACAGTCAGATGAACTGTTTCCTGGTGGGTAAATGCGTACTGCTAGAAGACAGTTGAAAAGTGTCTTCACTCTGTAGGGGACAGGGACACCCAGCCAAACGGCAGGTCTGGGTCCTGGAGTTAGTGTGTGGGGAGACACTGAACTCTGAGAAAATCTGTATTGTACATGGGAAGTTAGAGCAGAACGTATCTGTGAAGTTTCACCCATTCCATCAGTTATGATTCAATTGGTCTAGGAAACTGGGGGGATTTTTGAGAAATAGCAGAGGGCCCAACCATGGGGCCTACTCAGGTCCAGGTGCTGATGTATTCCCTCACCGAGTCCCTCTAACAACCCTCTGAGGTAGATGCTACCATTCCCTTTTCAAAGATGAGGAAACTGAGGCACCAGTTGGTCTCGGGAACAAGTCACAAGAGCAAGTCAAGAGTCCTGCAGACAGTTCACCCAGTACAACATCCACTTTAGGACATGTCAGACCCTGGGTTTGAGCCCTGCACCACATAGGAGCCGCAGGGAACTCTACTGTGCTGAAGGGGTACTGGAGGATCTTTCCTCTCTTCTCTCTCTCTTAATGTAATTTCACATTTTTCCTTTTTTTTTTTTTTTGCTTCCAAGGTTATTGCTGGGGCTTGGTGCCTGCACTATGAATCCACTGCTCTCGGAGACTATTTTTTTTCTCTTTTTGTTGCCCTTGTTGTTTATCGTCATTGTTGTTATTGTTGTCATTATTGCTGTCATTGTTGTTGGATAGGACAGAGAGAAATAGTAGAGGAGGGGAAAACAGAAAAGGGGAGAGAAAGACACCTGCAGACCTGCTTCACCGCTTGTGAAGCGACCCCCTGCAGGTGAGGAGCTAGGGGCTCCAACTGGGATCCTAGACTGGTCATTGTGCTTTGCACCATGTGCGCTTAACCTGCTGAGCCCACCCACCCCTTTTTTCTATTTTTTAAAAATAGTTTGTGGTCCAGGAGGTGGCGCAGTGGCTAAGGCACTAGGCTCTCAAGCATGAGGTCCTGAGTTCAATCCCTGGCAGCACATGTATCAGAGTGATGTCTGGTTCCCTCTCTCTCTCTCTCCCTCTCTCCTATCTTTCTTATTAATAAATAAATAAAACCTTTTTAAAAAATTAAATATTTTTATTTACTATTATTGGATAGAGAGGAATTGAGAGGGGAGAAGGAAATAGAAGGAGAGAGACAGAGAAATGCCTGTAGCATTGCTTCACCACTCATGAAGCTTTCCCCTTGCAGGTGGGGAGCAGGGGCTTGAACCTGGGTCCTTGCTCACTGTGAGTGCTTGACCAGGTGCACCATCGCCTGTCCCCTTCTTTTCTCCTCCTCCATCTCCTCCTTTTCCTTCTCTCTCTCTCTCTCTCTCTCTCTCTCTCTCTCTCTCTCTAATTTACCAGAGCACTGCTCAGCTCAGGTTTATGGAGAGCCAGAGATTGAATATGAGATTTAGGAGCCTCAATCTTGAGAGTTTGTTTGCATAACCATTATGTTACCTCCCTCACCCTCCTTCTATCTCTAAAGTAAAAATGGAACCGTGGGGCCCAGGATTTGACCAATCAGCAGTGGTATCATGAACATGAGAAGCCCTGAGTTCATTCCTCTGTGCCATATTAGAAGAAAAAAAGGAGGAAGGGACAGAGAGATAGGTAGGGAGTGCACCGTACCAAGTACACAGTCCAGATTTGAGCTCCATCAAAACATGGGAATAACAAGCACAGGAGGAATCACCGCTGCTGTGGTCTCTGTCTGTCTGTCTCTCTCTGAATGAAGAAGTCCCGTGTGTGGTGAAATTACACATGAGTTCCACAAATAAGTCAAATAACAGACAAGTCACATTCTAATTACTGGTCTAGCACTTGTATCAGGGCAGAGCGTGAGGTGACATGATCCTGCCAGCTGAGTCCATGTTACTCCCTGGCAACATTTGTTTTCCTCTTGGACAGGTGTGGTCCCAGAGTTGAGATGGTGGCCAGGCTATGCTGATGGGTGAAGAAAAGACCAGGGGGGGTGGGTGAGAGTGTAGGGAGGGAGAAAGCACAATGGGACGTGGAAGCAGTGGAGTCCTGGCTTTTGTCAATTGAAAGAACTGGGCTTGGAGTCGCCTCTGAAGCCTCTTCTGTCCGTTGTCCTTGAGGGGTTTTGCTGTTTGCTTGTTGTTGTTTTTTTAATTTATTCATTGTCACCATGCTTATCACTTGGGATCAGTGTCTACAAGGTGAATCCACTGCCTGGCACCCATATTTCTCCTCTTTATTTTTTGTCTTTGATAGGACAGAGAAATTGAGAGAGGAAGATGAGATAGAAAGGGAGACAGAGGGGGCCAGGTTGTGGCGCACCAGTTTAACTGCAGATAGTGTGAAGCACAAGGACACAATCAAGGATCCCGGTTCGAGCCCTGGCTCCCCACCTGCAGGGGGATCACATCACAAGTGGTGAAGCATATCTGCAGGTGTCTCTTTCTCTCTCCCTCTCTGTCTTCTACTCCACTCTCAATTTCTCTCTGACCTATCCAAAAAATAGAAAAATAAATAAATAACCACAGGAGTGGTGGATTCATAGTGCAGGCACTGACATCGAACCCCTGTGATAACCCTGGAGGGGGAAAAGAAAGAATAAAGACACCTGCAGCACTGCTTCACCACTCATGAAGCTTCCCCTGTACAGGTGGGGACTCAAACCTGGCTCTCTGAGTACAGTAACTTGAACACTTTAAAGGTTGTGCCACCACGCAGATCCTGTCCTTGAGTTCCTTTTTTTAAAATTTCTTTTCCCCTTCTAGACATTTTCACAACCCTCTCTTCCCCTACATCCTTCCTTCCAGTTGCTTCTCTTCCCTTCTCAGGGAGGGGGTTTGCCTTTCCTTGCAGATGCTAGGCCTGCGTTCACATCACAACGCTTATCCGTCACAAAATGTCAAGAACGATGTAGGCAAGGACCAGCATCAAGCTCAGAGTTGAGTGCAGTCCACACACACAGGTCTGGCTCCCCACAGCGCACACAGCCCCCACACAGAGAGCAGGCCCAGAGCTCTTCCCAGCCGTCTTTCTCACAGAGCAGAGATCACGCGGGCCTAAGAGCTCCCTGCTCTCAGCCTCCTGCAACAGCACCTATCAGAGTCTCATGTTTAATGCAGGCGAGCTGCTGAGACAGGAGAGCATTCACCATATAGCTTGAGAAACATAAACGCTGCCCTTTACAGAAAAGAGGCCTAACAGAACCCGGGTGGCTTTTCTAGTTTTACAGTAATTGTGTTCTCATCTGTACAGATTGCAGCAAACCAGTTCTGTCAGAAGCAAAGAAAATCTATCCACTAGGACCCCGGTGGCCTAGGGGAGGTCTGGGCCATCTCACTTTTTGAGTCTCCCAGTTATGTTGGTAACATGTGCAGTTAACCAGGTGTACCACCACTGGGGGGTGTGTGGAAATGCCAACATGAGATGGTTAAAAATTATACTCGAGGGAGTCGGGCGGTAACACGCTGGGTTAACTGCACATAGTGTGAAGCACAAGGACCCTCGGGAGGACCATGTTTGAGCCCCGACCCCCGCTGCCTACCTGCAGGGGGTGGGGGTCAGTTCACAAGCCATGGAGCAGGTGTGCTGGTGTTTATCTTTCTCTCCCCGTCTCTATCTTCCACTCTTCTTTCAAGTTCTCTCTGTCCTATCCAACAACAAATTTAATAACAACAATAGAAAAACAATGGCCATCAGGAGCAGGTACCAAACCCCAGCAAAAACAGCAACAACAAAAACTTGATAATAAAAAATTTATCATGAGCAAGTTCCGATTTTTCCTTCAACAGATGTGATGTCCTGTAGTGGTTCTACGGTTACTCCTGAGCTCATTTCACTATTTGTGAAAAAGTAAGAACTCCTCAAGCATCATAAGGAGACTCAGCAGTAAAGTTGTGCTTTTTGAAAAATATCCTCTTCATCCTGCTAGTCAGTGTAAAGATGATTTGGAAATTATATAAAAAGTGTAAAATTGGGAGTCCAGCGGCAGCGCAGCGGGTTAAGCGCAGGACAGGAGTAATGATCCCGGTTCAAGTCCCCGGCTCCCAACTGCAGAGAAGTCGCTTCACAGGCGGTGAAGCAGGTCTGCAGGTGTCTATCTTTCTCTCTCCTTCTCTGTCTTCCTCTCCTCTCTCTACTTCTCTCTGTCTTATCCAACAACGACGGCATCAATAACGACAACAATAAAAACTACAACAATAAAAAACAACAAAGGCAACAAATACATTTTTTTAAAGTATGAAATTGAAATTGTATATCCGTGTTTGATCAAATAATATTGGTGATGGGGGTAACAGTGGGGGTCTGTTCTGCTGAGGTGGATGTGACTTTGAACAAGTCTTATTGCACTTGCTACTTTGAATCTCATTCTGAAGAGTTTGGTGGTATTTCAATAAGCTCTGGTCTGGCTTTTTTTTTTTTTTTTTTTTCTTTTTCCTACAGAGAGACCATACCACTGAATTTTTCTTTAATACGGTGGGGCTGGACTTGAGCCTGGGTCATGCTCATGGCAAAGCAGCACGCTATTTAAATGAGCTAGTTCTCAGACCTACCCTGACTTGTCTTAAGAATTGAGGTTGAGGATGGGGAGGGTAGTAATGGTTATGCAAAGAAACTCTTATGCTTGAGGCAACCACCACCACCACCACCTATATAAGCCAGAGCTGAGTAGTGCTCTGGAGGGAAAAAAAAAAAGAAGAATGCTTGGGCTAAAGAGACTTTATAAATACCATACATGTAGTCCAACACTTTAAAATGTGTGTGTGTGTGTGTGTGTGTGTGTGTGTGTGTGTAGGGGACCAAGACATAGCTTCCTGTGCGTGAGACCCTGTGTTCAAGTTCCTCTGCCATATGGGAATAACGTGGGCAAAATCAGGGGCAGCACCAAGGATGATGGAATGGTGTTATGGTATCTCTCTTCTCTGTGTGCATCTTTTTCACTCCTCTGTCTAACACACACACACACACACACACACACACACACACACACACACACTGAAAAAATAGATTTGTTTAAGTGGGAGAGACTTGAGTACTGCTCCAACAGCAGTTCTAGGAATTGAACTCAGGACCTCACGCATGCAAAGCATATATTCTACCTGCTGAGCTGAGCCACCTTCCAAGCTGCCCCCTCTCCAACCATTTTTTTTATGAAACATTTTTTTAATTTTTAACATTTTATTTATGTATTCCCTTTTGTTGCCCTTGTTGTTTTATTGTTGTTGTTGTTGTTATTGTTGTTGTTGTTGTTGGATAGGACAGAGAGAAACAGAGAGAGGAGGGGGAAGACAGAGAGGGGGAGAGAAAGATAGACACCTGCCGACCTGCTTCACCGCTTGTGAAGCAACTCCCCTGCAGGTGGGGAGCCAGGGATCGAACCAGGATCCTTAAAACGGTCCTTGCGCTTTGTGCCACCTGCGCTTAACCTGCTGAGCTACAGCACGACTCCCTCCAGCCATTTTTTTTTTCCCCCTCCAGGGTTATCGCTGGGGTCAGTAGTATGAATCTACTGATCCTGGTATCTTTTTTCCCATTATTGTTGCTATTGTTACTGCTGCTGCTATTGCTGTTGTTGAATAGGACAGAGAGAAACTGAAAGAGGAAGGGAAAACAGAGGGAGGGAGAGAAAGGTGAATCCATCCTCCTGCAGGTGGGGAGCGAGGGCTTGAACCTCGATCCTTAGGTCAGTCCTTACACTTCGCATTTTGCGTGCTTAATCCCACCCGGTCCCCTCCACCCATCTTTCTGAGGCTATTTGAAGCTAAGTCACACAGATCTGTGCACTGCAGTCGAAGTCAGTTGTTTGTTTTGTCATCACTGGGACTTCAACACTCAGAACTGACTTTTTTCAGTAGAAAAAGAGACAAGGTGGGGAGAGATAACAAAAATGTTCTGCAAAAGATTTTCATGCCTGAGGTTCTGAGACCCCATGTACAATCACTAGCACTACCATAAGCCAAAGTTGAACAGTGCCCTTATAGCGAGAGAAACCAAGGGAGAGAGAGAAAGACACCATAATACTGAAGCTTCCTCCAGCACAGTGAGGGCACAGTTTGAACCTTAGTCTTGCACATGGCAAAGCAGCTGCACTATCCAGGTGAGTTGTCTTGCTAATTCAACTTTTATTTGCTCTTGGCGCTCCATGAAGAAACTACTGATTCTGAAGCCAGGGCAGAAAATACACATAATGAGTCGAGAATGTTCTGTAGTGCCAAGAAGCCAGGCGGTGCTCCAAACAAACAGAAACACTTATACTGATGTCAGCATATCAGACGGGCAAAAGAACAAATGGAATTGGCTCTCAATGACCAACAGAAAAGGTCATAAACTCAGTAAAACAGTATTGGATTAAATGTATATCCTCAAGAAGGTAGAGTGAAACCCTAGTTCTCAAATATAGGCCACACATTGTGACTTGCTTCTGAAGAGAACAATGTGGAAGAGGTGGGGAGATAATTTTATGAGGAAGCAACTTGACAAAACACTACTTTTGGCCAGAGGGTCAAAGTCAACATCATGTTAACAATATGTCATCTTTATTATTATTATTAGCTAGAGACAGAAAGGAGAGAGAGAGAGAGAGATACCATAGCACCAACACTTCCTTCAGTGCAAAGGGGGCTGGGCTCAAATCTGATCATGTCCATGGCAAAGTTGCATGCTCACCAAGTGAACTATTTTGCTAACTTGCTGTATGTAATCCTGACAAGGCATGATGACATAGAACTCTGGAGATCAAGCGTTAGTTCACCTAGTAGGGTGTGTATGTTACTATGCCCAGGGTCTAGGTTCAAACCCCAGCACCACATAGCAGTGCTACAACACCAGGGGAAGCTCCTGTACTGTGGTATCCCTCTCTTTCTCCTCTGTCTCTATCTCTCTCCGAAGAGAAAAAGAATGAAACAAGCTACCCTCGGAGAGGGAAAAAACCACAAATGTATAAGCCCTGAAAGGGCCAGTCAATCAAGAGAAAGGGCAAGGGCATGTTACCTTTGGCCTTCCTCCTTCAAACTTTAACCCCAATCTAATTATGAAGAAAGCATCAGATAGGGGCTGGGCAGTGGTGCATTTGGCTGAGTGCACATGTCACAAAGTACAAGGACCCAGGTTCAAGCTCACAGTCCCCACCTGCAGGGGAAAATCTTTGCGAGTGGTGAAGCAGGGCTGTGGGTGTCTCTCTGCCTCTCTCCTTCTCTATCCCCCTCCTTCCCTCTCGATTTCTCTCTGTTTTTATCCAATAATAAAGATAATTAAAGAAGTCAAAGATTTAAAAAGGAAGAAAGAAAACATCAGCTAAATCCTAGTGGAGGGACAGCCTATAAAATACTTGACCAGTATGCTTCAAAACAGTCAAGATCATTAAAAATAAGGCTAGTCCAAGAATAGTCAGGAGTAAGACCTGAGAGCAGCCTCTGAGTTCTGAGCTTCAAATCTCTAAGACCTTTTCCTCTGACCTCCTGAGTTCTGAAAATGGAATCTTTTTCCATTTGAACCCTCCTCTTTTTGAAGGGGGATTTCTTCATGCAATTCTTCACCCTTAGTTGTACCAGTGTTCTGATTTTTGCTCATTCAACACTTCAGCACCCAAACCCCTATCTTAAAGACCCACCTGCTGAAATACCTCATGTGGTTTCTATCATCATAACTGAATGCTGGCTGATAGAGTGCTTGGCCATGGGAAACAAACTCTAGAGATCAGTTTAGGGGATGGATTTGATTTTGTCCTTGGCCTGGAAACTATGGTAAGCAATATGCCCTGGGAAAGAATATATTAGTACATCTTGACATGCAGAGGTATAGAGATTAAATTATCACTAGTGATTGAGCAAGATAAAATGTCTATCAAAACAGGTGGCTGTGAGACCATGGGATTTTGAATGAGCACATCTACATAGTAGATACAGATGAAACTGAGACTAGTAAACACAGACTCTTTTCCATGGAAGGTTTTTGCTTCTAGAACTAGAAGTAGAGTCAAATCTCAGTATGTCTCTACAGGGAAAAAAAAAAAAAAAAGAAACTTAAGTCTTACCTAGGAAGAATTGACTGAGTCTACAAAAGGGTGATAACTCCACTTTGCTGACTTAAATAGGCAGAAATCTGAATTTTTGTAGGAATTGGATCTGAGGGAGATAAAGTATAACATTAAATCAGGTCAAATGTATGGAGTTGGGTGGATTTACCCGACTCTTAATAGACTGTTAGCTCAACCCAACTGGAAGCAGCTCAAGCCATTTTCTTGGTTGATTTAATGAAATGACTACACATTGGTGACCTACATTCAGGGAATCCAGACCTCTGGGAAGTCACACCTGGTTTGGGGAGCATTTTAAAGACAGAGAGACTGACATCAGCTGCTGTGGAACCACTGTTGAGCTGATACTGTCAGGAATAGCATACAAGTTTAAAGCTCCTTCTCCCCTCCACTGTTTGCCCTTCTTAGTAGAACCATAAAGGATAAATCCTTTTTTTTTTCTTCTTTTTTTGTGAAATCCTAGCCTAGCATCATAAAGCAGACCATAAAAGTTTGGACTTGGGGACAGGCTGGTGGTGTACCTGGTTAAGTGCACATATTACAGTGCACGAGGACCTGGGTCAAGCCCCCGTCCCCCACCTGCAGAGGCAAGTTTCATGAATGACAAAGCAGTGCTGCAAGTTTGTCTCTCCTTATTTCCCCCTTTCCTCGAGATTTCTCTTTGCCATTATCCAACAAATAAATAAATATTTTTAAAAAAGAAAAAAAAGAATTGATCTTATAAAGAAAAAGGGGGGCAGGCAGTAGCACACCTGCTTAAGTGCACACATTACAGTGCACAAGGACCAGGTTCAAGCCCCTGGTCCCCACTTGTACAAGGAAATCTTCATGAGTGGTAAAGCAGGGCTTACTGGTGTCTCTTTTTTCTTATCTCCCCCTTCACTCTCAACTGTTCTCTCTCTCTAATAAAAATATTAAAAATAAAACATCTTTTTTTTTTTTAAATAAAGGAAGGAGGAAGAGAAGAGTGGACTTGGAGTAAAAGGACAATAGCTTGCCCAGGGCTTTCTTAGAGTCCCCAACCCTTACCCTAGCCAGATGGGGTTTGGAAATGTTGGTTGAGCATCATAGAGATCTCTATATTCCTGCATCAATGAAACCCATTTTGTACCACAGAGCTCAGCATTAATGAACTCTGTTCTCAATTACAGTGTTTTATGTATCTAACTAGAAATTTTTTTTCCACTCCAAGCTAGATAATTTGGGGAAATCCTATCAAGAAAGCATTTTATTTCAGACCTTATGTTTGCTATCTGTGGTTTGCTAAATCAAAATACTGAACTGAAAAATAGCTTTTTTTTTTTTTTTTTTTTTTTTTTTTAGTTTTTGATCATTTGAAGAAGCAGGATTCAAGCTTCTGTGACTGTGTGGGAATTTCTGAAGCATTTGCAGATAAAAAAAAAAAAAGCCCTGTAATACAGGGTTTGAGAAACTTCTAAGGTCTTTCTAAAAACAATATGAAACAAATTTTAAAAAAAAGGAAAAAGACAGTCAACAATATTTATACCCCTTTCCCATATTAGGGAGCTACTCTCTTCCCTGATCCAGCTTTCTGGTCCTTTCTCCAGCCATGACATCATCTCCCCAGACAATAACTTGGATCCACCTGCATATCAGATTTCAGGCTCAGGGGCAAAAAGAAAAAAAAAAAAAAACTAGTATAGCCACAGGCCCTTTGGAATATAACTAAAATATGCCTACTAGCTATCTACAAAATGGAGGACCCCCCCCCCAACTCTTCATCTGCACTATTCCAGCCTTTAGATCCATAATTGTTTAACAATTTACTTGGCTTTGTATGTTAACTCTCTTTTCAACCACCAGGTTCCAGATGCTAGCAGGATGCCAACCAGACTTCCCTGGAGAGACAACCCCACCAATGTGTCCTGGACCTCTGCTTCCCCAGAGCCCTTCCCGATGAGGGAAAGAGAGAGGTAGGCTAGGAGTATGGATTGACCTGTCAACATCCATGTTCAGCAGTGAAGCAATTACAGAAGCCAGACCTTCAACCTTATGTGTACCACAATGACCTTGCGTCCATGCTCCCAGAGTGTTAAAGAATAGGAAAGCTATCAGGGGAGGGGAAAGGATACAGAATTCTGGTGGTGGGAATTGTGTGGAATCGTACCCCTCTTATCCTATGGTTTAGTCAATGTTTCCTTTTTATTAAAAAAAAAAAATTAAAAAAAGAAAAACAATTCAGAACGTACATATATCCAATATCTTTCTAAATAAAACAAAAACAAATATGGCTAACAGAGAGGATTTCTGTTCTAAGGAATTTAATGGTATTAGCTGGGTGATTGATCACACAGCTTCCCAGAACAAGAGCCAAAACACAAAGGTCTTATATCAGAAAGCATAGCAAAGGCAAATCTACATTGAGGACAAAGAACTTTTCATAATGGCCTTAATATGGTGTGGATATTGAAATGCTCAGCCCAGAATTATCTCTGTCAAATTAATTACCCTTCCCTAGTCTTTTTCTTCCTACTGAAATAAAAATGATAACAATTGAGCAACATTATTTGGCAAGATACCTGTCAGTTTTGTCTTTGAAATACTCAGAACTCAATGCACATCAATTATCATATATTCTATGCGTGAAAAGACTACAACTATTGAGAACCATACAAAATTATTTTTATTTCAATGTCAAATTCCAAAGAAAGGCCCCCAAAGTTGCTGCATACTTGCATTTACAACTCATTCTGATTTTTAGGTTGTAGTTTTGTTTGTTTGTTCATTTATTGAGAAAATAGAAAATCAGTGGTGTAAGGGAGAAAGACTCTGCTTTTGTCCCAAATAGCTACTTCCTCCCATATACTTTTGCCTAACAGATAAAGTAAACATTCCTATGAAACCTTTTGCAAGCCGAAATGGCATAATGAGAAGAAATAGTGGTCCAGGAGGTGGCACAGTGATAAAGCTTTGGACTCTCAAGCCTGAGGTCCCGAGTTCAATCCCCAGCAGCAAGTGTCAGAGTGATGTCTGGCTCTCTCTCCTGTCTTTCTCATAAATAAATTTTTAAAAAAATAAAAAAGAGAAGAAATAATTACCATCACTTTACATGGAAAATGTTTGGAGCCTTCCTGGACCCTTCAAAATAATCTAGCAACCCATACAAATGGCATATATGAGCCCAAATTCCAGAGTCCAAAGTGCTCTTGTAGAACAGTATTTTCAGGAATCTGTATCATATTAGATTTTTATGGTAATGAGGTCTTTATAAAATGCAACATCTTCCTCTGTCAAGAACTCCAAGATGCATGAACTAAGGGGGCAATTATTTACATTAGGCAAGTAAGTGTTTTCTTTTTTTTTCTATATTTTTTATTTTCCCTTTTGTTGCCCTTGTTATCTCCTTATTGTTGTAGTTATTGTTGTTGTTATTGATGTCATCTCTGTTGGACAGGATAGGACAGAGAGAAATGGAGAGAGGAGGGGAAGACAGAGGGGGAGAAAAAGATAGACACCTGCAGACTTGCTTCACAACCTGTGAAGGAACTCCCCTGCAGGTGGGGAGCCGGGGGCTCAACCCGGGATCTTACGCCAGTCCTTGTGCTTTGCGCCATGTGTGCTTAACCACCCGACTCCCAGTAGGTGTTTTCTTATCAACATCTGTATCTATTGAAGTGCAACACCAACACAACTTAGCATCTACTTTCTAGCTATTTCTAAAACAATGGCAATAAAGATCACAAGATGCACGGATGACCTAAACAACCACAGAAGACTATAGAATCATAAAATGCTAGGTGGCTCGCTACATTATTGATAAGAGCATCAGGATCAACAGATCTAAGTAAAAATGCATCTTTTAACCATGGAAGAACGATGTTTAAGGAATGGCTAATTTATTTCCCTTCTGCAAATCTTCAAGTACATGTTCTCTGGGGAAGTCTAATCAATTAAAACCCTACATGCTATTTGTGCATAGAATGAAGAATGTATTTCTCAGGCTATTACATAAATGAATCTCATCTTCAGGGCACTGAAATATAACTGTATTCAGACTAGAGTGAATGTGTGTGTCATCTCATTTTTCTGCATTACAGCGGAATTGATTTTATGATTCCTTCCTCATAAATTACAGGCCGGAGGCAGTCACAGACTTGAAGATTTTGTTTTGTTCTGTCTTCTCGGGGCTCACAGGCTAGCAGTGCCACTTGCTTTTATTCGTTTTTATTTTTCTGAACCACATCTAATCTTTCAGAGAAATTTCTGGTTTTAATTTCTAACTTTAAAAGGTGTCATGATGGGGGTCGGATGGTGCGGTGCACTGGGTTAAGCGCACATGATAAAAGGTGTCATGAAAAAGAGAGGTCTATTAGAAACAGGAGGTCGAGTGTGGGGGGCTTCTTTGGTTCCTCTAAACTGCATCTTGTCGCTGAAGACAGAGCACATTAAGCATTTGTTAAGACTTAGTAGAATGAGCACCATGCAAACATGAGCTTCTGCCTTTTCCTTAATTTTAATTAGGGTCTTAAAGCCTTTAATGGCTTTATACCTCAATGCTACCAGGTTTTAAACTTGTATAATCACATTAAAGTAGTATCTGCCACGACCTCACCAATATGTCCCAGAGCATCACCTCTCAAGCCCTATCCCACTAAGGAAAGATAGAAAGGGGCTGGCAGTATGTGTCCAACACCCATATTCAATAGAGAAGCTATTATAGAAGCCAGAATTCCCATCTTCTAATCCCATAAAGAATTTTGGTCCAGGGAGTCAGGTGGTAGCACAGAGGGCTACGTGCAGGCAGCACAAAGTGCAAGGATGGGCATAAGGATCCTGGTTCGAGCCCATGGCTCCCCACCTGCAGGGGAGTCGCTTCACAGGCGGTGAAGCAGGTCTGCAGGTGTCTATCTTTCACTCCCCCTCTGTCTTCCCTTCTCTTCACTTCTCTCTGTCCTATCCAACAATGACAACATCAGTAACAACAATAGTAATAACTACAACAAGGGCAACAAAAGGGAATAAATATTAAAAAAAAAAAAAAGAATTTTGATCCATAGTCTCAGAGGAGTAAATGTTAGAAGATGACCAGAGAGCTCTGACCTCCAATTCCATCAGGATCCAGAGAAAGAAGAGGGAAAAAGTACAATGAGAAGTAGTTATAGGTATAGATGTGACTTACAGACTCAACTTGCCAAGGAACTATTTGTTATTGATAAATCAAGAACTGTACATGTGAATTTTCTGGAGAATAAATGTTTCTCCTCATTTTTTTTCTTCTCAAGCAAGCAAGGTAAAGTTTTTCTGTTTTTTTTTTTTTTCTTTTTTCCCCTGGATTCTACTTTTTTTGGTAGGAGATTTGGACTTAGAAAAAAGGCAGGACCATGGGGGGAGGAAGGGTAAATATAAACAAACATAGATAGTTATAGAAATAATAGTCAACCTATATCTGTGATCTTGGGAGAATTCCTGCAGTTTCCAATGGAAGGAATGGGGGCACAGAACTCTGGTGGTGGGAACTTTGTGGAATTATACCCGTTATCCCATAATTTTATAATTCAATATGAAATCGCTAATAAAATTTTCAAGAAAAAAATTATATGCCAGTTATTAAAAAGAAACAACAAAAAGATACCCATGGAAATGAGTGAACAAACAGAAAAACTTTACCTGGCTCCCCACCTGCAGGGGAGTCGCTTCACAGGCGGTGAAGCAGGTCTGCAGGTGTCTTTTATCTTTCACTCCCCCTCTGTCTTCCCTTCTTCTCCTCACTTCTCTCTGTCCTATCCAACAATGGCGACATCAGTAACAACAACGATAGTAGTAACAGGTGTAGGTGTGACTTAGGATGTGGAATTATACCCGTTATCCCATAATTTTATAAATCAGTATGAAATCACTAATAAAATTTTCAAAAAGAAAAAAAAAGAATTATATGCCAGTTATTAAAAAGAAACAACAAAATATACCCATGGAAATGAGTGAACACTGGGAGTTGGGCTTGTAGCGCAGCGGGTTAAGCGCAGGTGGCGCAAAGTTCAAGGACCGGCATAAGGAAATGAGTGAACACAACATGGGTACCATTAAGAAACTAACCATAACAACAAAAAGGAAACAACTATAAACATTAAAGGCTATCTTGCTTCTCAAGATTCACTTCTATAGCATTGCCTTCACGTCCTTTCCACTTTGCTATTGATAGGACGAAATAACAATGAGACACTTTGATTCCCTGGCAGTCTGAACTAGGTTTGGGAACTGAAGATCTGATTCTAAATCCCTGTTCTAAAGTAGCTGAAGGCTAGAAGGGTAGTTTCAACCCATAGTCCCTAAATCTTACTCCCCCCCCTTTTCAATTTATTATGCTCTTATTTTCTTCTAAATCTCTCTGGTCTAATACTGGCTGAACAGAATCACAATCACGAGCAGACAGGATTAGTAACTAGATTTTCCTCTCTATGGTTGTAAAGATTCATTATGTTTCTTTCAGTTCCTAACTAAGAGACTGACAAGTACTCAAGTGAATGAAATAATCCTAGTGGCGAACTGTTTTAAATGTCAAAGAGAAAAGTTGTTCTTCTTGAAAGTTTTTATAAGTATTTGAAGACATAGTGTTTTGAATTATTTTCCTGAGACTTGCATAAACATTTCGTCCTTAGAGAAGTAATTATCAAGGAGTAGGGTGGTGAATACATAGGAAGGTCATTCACCCAGGAGAGTTCTCGTGGTATACACATCCCCCCACCCACACACCCTCACACACACACACATACACACACCTACACACACACACCCTCACACACACACATCCCCCCACCCACACACCCTCACACACACACACATACACACACACCCTCACACACACACATCCCCCCACCCACACACCCTCACACACACACACATACACACACCTACACACACACACCCTCACACACACACATCCCCCCACCCACACACCCTCACACACACACATCCCCCCATCCACACACCCTCACACACACACACACACATACACACACCCCCACACCCTCACACACACCTACACACACACACCCTCTCACACACACACACATACCTACACACACACACCCTCACACACACACACACATCTACACACACACACACACACACACACACACACACACACACACACACGAATATTATTCCACCTTTTCTCCCCAGAATCAGTGCTATTGAGGTCCACTGATTATTGTGCCTTAACTTTCAGTATGTTTTGAGTTACTGTCCCCTCCCCCCCCTTCCCGGGTTACTGTTTTAGACATCAGTGAGCAAAATGTTTCCAGAAAGAAATCTACAAAAACATAACTTTTTAAAATTACGTTATTTATTTTTAGATGATCCCTCTTATTCCTGCATGCACTGTTAGCACAAAGAATTGAACTTGATCACAACCTCCTTTGAAGAGAGGGTAGGTACACAATGGCCATTTGAAGAGTTTCTCCCAGATGGTTCAAGAATTCCAGGCCTTAATAACACTGTCAGTAACCTACAAAAAGCTCCAATAAAAACTTTACCAAATTTCCTTTGTTTAATGTAAACAAGGCAGGAGGCAAAACAGTATTACAGTAACACTATTTTACAGGGCCCAGAAATATGATTATCTATCATGTTTCAACACATTAAGTGTCACAATGACATGCATATTCTGATTAGCTGTGCAACCCAAAATGCAATTACCATGTGACCTGTGGCTTTGGTGTTTCCCTGTAACTTCTGTCGATATATATGGACTTCATAATTAAATGGCAGATGTGCTTCAATGCAATAACTTATGGAAATGTTACCATGAATTATGAAGTAATTCCGTAATTGGTGCCCTGGAAAATTAGGTGTAACAATCTTTACACTAGCAATAGTGTAAGCAAGCTAAGGATGTTGGTCCTTATATATAGATATCTATATATACATATATACACATGTACATACAAAATAATATACAATTAAACCAAAAAGCTATGAACCCATCCATAGCTCCCATATTGCACAGATACATTATGAGAACATTACATCGCTTCAAATGTGACTATTACAAATAATTGACTAAAGACAAATATGAGATCTATCACGTAAAGAGTGTGTGGCTCATTACTAAAAATAAATTCAAAAACTACCAATATAATGTTAGAGAAAATGTTAAATAAAAAGTATCACCTATTTCTACTAATGTGAAAGCAAGGCTAAAATTCACTTTGGAATTTGCTATGACGACTGATAAGGTGGTACATCCCACCCAACAAACTGAGCATGTTAGCCACTGGCTTTGCAAGTATTGAATAACAGAAATATTCACCTTCCAAAACTCAGCCAGAGACAGACTAGTGACATTGTGTACTATTTCCTTGACAAATGCAACTCACTGTGAGAACTTGTGCTGGTTCTAGGTCTGAACTAAACATGGGGGGTGAGAGGGGAGACTCAGAAGAGAAATTATACCTTAGGCTTTAACTGATTACAAACCAAAGTCCTTACAATAACTTAGGAAAATAATTACAATTATGTATATACACAAAATTAAAGCTTATCTGAGCTTGGCTTCATGGATTAACTAAAAGGTCCCACTGTATATAAATCAAAGATAAAACAGTATTTGGTTTGAGAGGTCACATCATTGCTAGTATATCTACCGAACATCAGGAAAACATCAAAAATATCTCATATCTCTCAATGCTGTTTTAAAAACAGTCATATCATGTCTAAAGATGGAGACTTTGCCATGTTCCTTAAACAAACTGATCAGCATAACGGTCAACTGAATGTTTCCAATCATGAAAAACCATTTAAAGAAAATACATAAAATAACTATTTCCTGTTTTGTTGCTCTTCATTGTTTTATACAATAAAGTTTCTTAGACCGAGCACTGAAAGAATTGCATTAGGTGTTGTTGTTTGATCAGTGGTAAGCATTCTAGAATTACTAATAGTCCTATCCTTTTGATATTTTCTTTTAATAAATAGCAAAAAGTGTATATAAAGTCAATCAGGAAACTGAAATAACAAAATTTGTAGGGGCTAAAAAGCAGCTTCTATGCACGTGCTGCTTTTATGCACGTGCTGCACGGTGTATATATGCAAATGCGCTACATTGAAACACCTTAGAAGGGGCAGCAGCAGCTCCTTTCTGTCTGACTGGAAACTTGTGACAGTCTGCTCCTCCAGGTGTCAATAACTGGAAAGATAAGCAAGAATATGGCATTGCTAATAAGTGAACGGAGGAGGAGGAGGAGAGGGAGGAGGAGGGGAGTGTGGGAAGGGGAAAGAAGAAAGAATAAGAAAGTTGAAAAGCTGTATTTGTGTGACAGACATCACTTAAGGAAAAGGACAGGAAATACAGCTTTGCCAATCAAGCACACAGGCACACATTGTGCACAGCCGTTTTGCTACAGGACTCCCACCCACAGATTGGCTCCTGCATATATACCCGTTCACATGCACATCCAATTCACCCAAAGCATTTCATGTATAAACAGGACAGACTGGCTTGTGTCTTAAATTTCTTTAGAATTATTTCAAAGACTGAATGAAATGAGGGGGAAAAATGTAAACATGAGAGAGGTCACTGGCATTTTGACTGTTCCCTAAGAGTTGTCAGATACTAACACACTCAGTTCAGTAAGAAAAACGGATTATAAAGCAACCTCATAAATCAATTTTCTGAGAGGGAGAGGGGTCTTGTGTGGGGGGGAGTAGGGGAGGTTCTCAACCCAACATATGTTAATTCGTTTAAAAAATATTGTTTAAGTAAACTACCGAGGGTGAGCGCAAATTCAACAACACAGTTTAAATAAACTGGGACCCATACTGTGAAAAATTAATCACTAACATGGCTATATGCACAAAAAAAGTAAAAGAAGAATGTTTGTTTTTTAAAAATATATATATTATATATTAATCAAGAATTTCTTTGTCATATTAAATTGTTATCCTTAGAAAAGCTGAGGAAAATTAATGGTGCCCTACACATTTTTATCTACTATTAATACATTTGATGGTTCCTACATTGTATTTTATATTGGTTTTTTTTTTTTTGCTCATTTACAGTTTTTTTTCCATATTTTGTTTGATAAGAATTCTGACCTTAAAAAGTTATAAAATTAGTTATTTTTTTGCTGTTTCTTAATTCAAAATAATAGAAGCATTTGAGTCCCAAAGAATGTCAAAATGCCTTGCTACCTAAAAGGATATTAAGATAACAGAAATATCATCATCATAATGCCAGAATTTTCCAGCTTTTCAGTTATCAGCACTGCTTATTTCCTGAAGTTCCTTTGATTGTATCCTGGATTCAAGGATGTGCAATCTTACATGTAGAACCATTATAACAAAGTCAACGAGAAGAGCATTTTATATTTTACCAAGTCTCCACTCAATAGATCCTTAATGGTTCTACGTCTGGTTGACAGCGATTCTTCTTTTAAAAAGGCTTTTATCCTCTCTTGGCTGGCTGGCTCTGGACGAAATGTGTACAGTTCTGTTCCCTTCCTTACTTGAAAGGTGCCACTTACGGTGTGGAGGAAGCATGGAATTTCACAAATGCAATTGCAGCCAGCTCCTTACAGAACTCTTCTAAAACGATCACCCCCTCGAGCAGTGTGATGTGGTCAATACTGGGAAGAGAAAGCAGTAGTGCATCAGTTCAAGACACTGGGAGACTGTCAAATTTGGGAGAAGTTTTTGGATTGAGAAAAAAAAAAAAAAAGGTGCAAAAATCTGACTTACAGAGGACCTTCAGGTTCCAAACCAAGTAATCGCTTTCTGACTAGCAGAAGTTTAGGGGTAAAGTCTTGAATGCGCTGGATGCGAACCATGAGGTCTCCAACCACCTGTGTCACAGAGACAAAAGGAATTCAACTCTAAAGTGCGCCACAGACTTTCAGAATACACCAAGTGTGCGTGTGCACACACTCTACGTTCACAGTCCATTTCCTGTTATTCACAAGTGTCAGGCTGGAGTGAGAGCTCAGTACTAGAGGACAGGACCTGTAAGCCTGTGATCACAGAGCCTCAGGTTCAATCCCCAGCTCTGCTATATACCAGAACTGAGCGATGCTCTGGTCTCTCTCATAACAATAAATAAATAAAACTTTGCATAAAAATAAATACTGTATCACCTTTCTCTATTTCTATAGTCATCTTTGATGCAGGACATATATCTAGCTAGTCCTTAAAATTCATATTTAATTTACATATCAAGTTACACATGTCATTTAAAAGAATGCACTTTTCTTGTCCCTTTCACATTCTGTAGTAAAATTACTCTGAAGCAATAGATGTGTAATATTTTTCATTCTGTGGTGCCAATGCTCAGGGTGTGAACTGGACAGGTTAGGTCAGCTCAAGGGAGTAGAGCAAAGCAAACTGAGTAACTCACCCTGACAATTACAGAGAAGAGAGACCGGCAGCCAGAAGCCAGGTTCACATACGGATCCAAAAGGTACTCGTGGATGTGTGGATGAGGGAAGAGAGACAGTCTAGACAACACCGAGGTTACTTGCAAATTTACATCGTATGGCTGTGGGGAGGTGGAAAACAAACATTTTAGTGCGTGTACCTGAGCACTGGATTTATCATTTCAGACCGTCTTCTCAGGTCAAGGAAAACCTGACACCTACTCATTCTTCCACACGATGAAAATAAAACTTAGCTCTTAACTATCTTTCCCAAAATGCACTGACATACATAGTATAGTCCAAAAACTCTAAAAAGTTCATAGAAAGACAGAGGGGATGCATTCAAATCCTTTAAAAATATCAGCTTAACTTTAGAAAGAATATTCTAGGGGGCCAGATGGTAGCGCAGTGGGTTAAGTGCACATGGTGCAAGGCCCAGGTAAGGATCCCAGTTCAAGCCCCTGGCTCCCCATCAGTGGTTGGGGGGGGGGGGGTTGCTTCACAAGCTGTGAAGCAGGTTTGCAGGTGTCTATCTTTCCCCCTCTCTTGATTTCTCTCTGTCCTATCCAATAACAACAACAACAACAACACTAAACAACAAGGTCCGCAAAAGGAAAAAAAAAAGCCTCCAGGAGGGCACCGAGCCCCAGTGATAACCCTGGAAGCAAAAAAAAAAAAAAAAAAGAATAAGAAAGGAAGGAAGAAAGAAACCATATTCTAGATATCTTTGATTTTCATTTATTACTGGAGCACTAGCCCTCACCAAGCAGTAACTGTCTACAGTTCCTCATATCTTTCTTTGGTACTCAGTATAGCATTTTTACTTGAATTCTACGCTTTTATTTTCCATTTGTTTATTCTTTATAGGAGTAACAACTTAAAGAGGCTTTGCAGAGTATGCCAAAATCAAAGCAAAGGGCACATAATAAATAGAAAGTCACTGTGCCTTGAACTTTCAAGAGAAACCTCTCACCCCTTCCAGTTCTCTTCTTCCACACAGCCAAGAGGAAACTCTGTGGCCAAAACAAAGCTGACTTCAGAAGAAGCTGACCAGAAGCTGGGTATGTTGCAACATGGGGAAAGATAGTAAGGTTCAAGGAAATAATCAACTATTAAATGTGGTCTCTGAATGTGCTCTTCTCATTCACTGAGTAGCTTCTAAAACCCTGATCATAATTAATATTAATTAAGGGGTGAATATCTGGTATTCCAAGGACAAGGAATGCTTAAAAACAGATGCAAAAGACATCAAAGATATTGTTACAAAATAAAAGCTCAAGCCCTGTGCTTTTTCTTTCCTTTTTTTTTTTTTTTAGCTTACTAATAAATTCAGGAACACAGATTTTATTTTTGGAAAGAAAAACTATCCTTGAGTCACTCTTATTCAGAAACCTAGTCTTAAACAAGATAAATGAAAGATGTGTTCAGACTATTACAGTCTGAAGAGTGTCTACAACAACTATCCTACATCAAAACACAACTCATAACAATGAATCTTAAATTTTTTAATCTTAAAATTTTAAGAATTCAATTGGCAAAAAAAAAAGTAGATAAAACAATGTAATAATAATAATAATAAACAGAGCACTGCTTAGTTTTTGGCTGATGGTAGTATGGGGGATTGACCCTGGAACTTTGGAGCCTCAGACATGAAAGTTTTTTTTTTTTTTTTTTTGTATAAGCACCATGTTATCTCCTTCACTCTGAGCAAAAATATAAAACATAGCTTAAGTACAGTGTTGCATGTGACTCATTATTTCAGCGAACTCAGGGCTTCAGATATATTGCCACTTAAAACTATACTCCCCTCATAATTGAACAAGAACCTACAGCTGTGCTTGTTTAAGAATTTAAAGTTCAGGGAAATAACACCAGCCCTAGTGCAACAGACAGGCACATCTGAAGCACTAGAGAGAGAATATGAGAATTTAAGGGTGACTCAGATTATTTCCTAATATTATGAAAATGAAAATGAAAGTTAGCTAGGTGGAAACTACCCCATAATACTCTTGAAATGGCCTCTCTCCTTCAGATTGGTAATAACTTTCAAACAAACTGGCTTTTTAAAGGGATGACACTAGTATTTTTTTTAAATCTATTTAAAACTAGGGGCCCAGGAAGTGGTGCAGTGAGAAGAGCATTGAACTTGGCAGCACACAGTCCCTAGTTCAATTCCCAGCGTGCTTTGTGCCAGAGTATGTTCTGGTTCTCCTCTCTCTCTCTCTCTCTCTCTCCCCCTCTCTGTTTTGTGTTAATAAATACAGCTAAACTGATGTCAGTCTTTGACTTCCTCCTTTCTTGCTTTTCTATTTTATACCTTTATCTTTTATTTTTAATTTCCTTATTGGGGGATTAATAGTTTACAGTTTGACAGTATAATCAGTCTTAGCCTTCCTACTAGACCCAATAGGCAAGTAATCAAAATTAAAAGATTCAAGTAAAAATTGTAAAGCTTCAATGAAGGGGAGGGGGAGACAGCATAATGGTTATGCAAAGAGACTCTCCAGCCTAAGGCTCCAAAGTCCCAGGTACAATTCCCCGTACTACCATTAAGCAGAGCTGTGCAGTCCTTTGGTAAAAAATTAGTTAATTAAAAAATAGAATAGAAATGTAAAAAATTTCAATGACTTGATAGTCTCTGAAATATCTACTAGTACTTGCATCTAACAAGACTATATATTTTAATTTTTTTCTCCTTTTGTTGCCCTTGTTTTGTTTTATTGTTGTTATAGTTACTATTGTTGTTATTGATGTCATTGTTGGATAGGACAAAGAAATGGAGAGAGGAGAAGACAGAGAGGGGTAGAGAAAGATAGGCACCTGCAGATCTGCTTCACTGCTTGTGAAATGACTCCCCTGTAGGTGGAGAGCCAGGGGCTCGAACCAGGATCCTTACTCAGGTCCTTGCACTTTGTGCCATGTGCACTTAACCTGCTGCGCTACCACCCAACCCCCAAGACTATATATTTAAAAAAAAAAAACAGCTTTTAAACTGCTTACTTCATTGAACTCTTAAAAGGCAATTTAAGTAGGTGAACACAAATAATACCAACTTCACTTTGACAATAAAAATCTGTGACAAATGCTAAATTAGTTCCTCATCAAAACTTTCACTGTGAGCTCCTGGATAAGACCCTATCTATAGGGAGTCGGGTGGTAGCGCAGTGGGTTAAGTGCACATAGCACAAAGAGCCAAGGACTGGCGTAAGAATCCCGGTTCAAGCCCCTGGCTCCCCACCTGCAAGGAGGTCGCATCACAGGCGGTGAAGTAGGTCTGCAGGTGTCTGTCTTTCTCTCCCCCTCTCTGTCTTCCCCTCCTCTCTCCATTTCTCTCTGTCCTATCTAACAACGACGACATCAATAACAACAACAACTACAACAACAATGAAAAACAACAAGGGTAACAAAAGGGAAAATAAATATATAAAAAATAAATTTAAAAAAAAGACCCTATCTATATTCAAGCCTGCCACCACCACCACCCACTCACATCGGAAGAAGCTTCAGTACTGTGGTTTCTTTCACTTTCTCTCTCTCTCTCTCTCTCTCTCTCTCTGTCTCTATCTTAAAAAAATTAAAAAGCAAAATAAAATAAAAAGCCTGGGTGTCCTCTTTTGGTATTTATATTTGTTATGAACTTCAGCATTTTACTATTATCTTAAATCACTGTAGTTATAAATAATATTAAAGGCCTGCTATAATGTTTTAAAATGAAATTAATGTTGTGACAACATAATCATGCCATGAATATTTTATGGCATTAACTTCTCAATTACACATACAGAAACCGGTCCCTTTAGTAATTATCTGTTTCACAGTTAAGCTACCTAGCCTGGTTATCTTGACTCTATTTGTGGGTATTTCCTAAGAAAATATAAGCAAACATCATCCTCAGCAAAAACAGTGAGAAAAGAAAATGAAACTGAAGCGGGCTTGCTCAGCACACCACGACAGATCTTTAGACCTGACTATATCATGTTCTCACTAAAAAACAAGTGGAAAATTCAGGGCGTTAAAGACAAAGGTTTCAAAGGCTGGGTTTCATAGCTTATCAGCTGTTAAGTCACATTACCTGAAACTAAGGACTTTATTTATAAAGGAGTATGAGAAATATATCTTGCTGTAGTTAAGGGATACAGGAAGAATGAGCTGAGGTGCTACTATCAATCAGCTGTGCATCAAGTGCTACCCAGAGAAACAAAAAGAATTTTTAGGGGTTAAGAGAGAATTCTCTTTCCCAGCAGAGCAAGCTCCTCCCCAAGAGGGAGGTCCAGGGTCTAAGTATCTGCAGTACAATGGGGGCACCAAAGAAGACACACAGGGTGCTTAGGGGTGGCAGAGTTCTCTCTCTCTCTCTCTCTCTCTCCTTCCCCCCCTCAGAAAAATGAAAATGCTGGCCTGGGAAGTCACAGCATTACTGTGCCTGCGCAAGTCACTCCTCATGTTAATAAATAAAGGGGGCCAGGTGGTGGCGCACTTATCATGCTCCCAGTCCCCACTGCAAGGGGAGAGCTCCACAAGCAGCAAAGCAGTGCTACAACTTTCTCTCTCTCCTCTTTATTTCTCTCTCCCTCCCCACCCCCTTTACCTATCAAATTTCTCTCTGTCCTATCAAATTACATAAAGTTAGGGATGCATTGGATCGACCTTCTCGTGGTGCATCCCGTGAGTACCCATTCATTGGGGAAACTGACGATCCTTCTTAGCCGACTGAATCCACATGGATCCCAGTCACTTTCAAAGCCAGCAACAAGCAGCTCCTGACAGTTTTCAACCTGACCTGTTGACTGGCTACAGAAGAAGAGCAAACGCTAGAAGAAGAACATAAAGCTAAAAAAAAAATCTCTAAAAACAAGTGTGTGAAATCCTTAAATATATAAATAGAAGGAAAAGAAGAGAAGTATATTAAAGAAGGAGTTTAAAGTAATTCAGGATATCGTCTTCAATGTATCCAGCCTCCACCAGCTAGAGGGAAAAATGCTTAGGTGTGATAAAAATGCAGAGAATCAGTTCCGTTCAGAAACTTTTCACACTTGATACTTTTTTAGTGTGATTGGTCAAACTTTGCAGAGAACTGACTTGACACTGGTTGTTGATGCTGCATATTAACCTAACTAGGTGGTCCAGGCGGTGGCACAGTGGATTGGGCTCTCAAGCAAGAGGTCCCCAGTTCAATCCCTGGCAGCACATATGCCAGAGTGATATCTGGTTCTTTCTCTCTCTCCTCCTATCTTTCTAGTTAATATATAAAATCTTAAAAAAAAAAAAACTTAGGCTCAAAATAACCTCAATAACACACAGACACACAAAAGACCACAGACTGACAAATCCTACCACCCTGAGGGCTACACAATCATCCATTACAACTATCTAAGTACTTTGGTTGTTAAGTTTTAAAACAAACCAACATACAAAGCAATAAATGGATAAGCAACTGAATTGTAGGAATATAGCACAGAACTATTAAGGAGTTAAAAGAAGAAAAGAGGCCTAGCGAGACAGCATGTGGTTATGAAAAACGCCTTTCATGCTTAAGACACCAAGGGCCCTAGATTCAATCTCCAGCACCACCATAAGCCAAAATCAAACAGTTCTCTGCTGGAAAAGGGGGGAGGACTGGGGGAGGCAATCATGTGATGGCACAACCAGTAAAGCACATCACCATGTGCAAGGACCTGGGTTCAAGTCCCCAGCCACTACCTGTAGTAGTGGGGAGGGAGCTTCACAGGCAAAAAAGGAGTGAAGCAGAACTAAAGGCATCTCCCTTTTCCTTTCCCTCACACTCTCTCACCCTTTTTCTCTCTGTCTCTATCACAAAAATAAAGTTATTAGTAAGGAAAAAAATGATTTGACTACTATTAGAAACAATACTAATGGAAGTCCTATCTACTGCATGGTGTATTGCACCAAAGTAAAAAGATTCTGGGGTGGGGGGAGGGTCCAGGTCCTGGATCATAATGGCAGAGGAGGACCTAGTGGCAGTTGAATTGTTATGTGGAAAACTGGGAAATGTTGTGCATGTACAAACTATTCTGTTTTACTGTCAACTGTAAACCATTACTCCCCCAATAAAGCCATTAAAAGAAGAAAAAACACTACTGCAACATTTCTTAAATTAAAATGTATTTACTTGGCTTTTTGGCTAGTGAATACAGCCTACTTAAAAAGTAAATTTCTTTCCTGATTCCCTGTGCTCACATAAATATTTAATTAAAACGTTTTATTTATTTATTTATTTAAAAGGCCACATACTCTAATATATCACATTGTCAAGTAAGTCATGACATATAAAAACGCAGTTATGACTCTTTGGACAACCCAATACAACTTAAAATGAATTTCAGGTTGGTTAACTCAATTTCTAAGAGGCAAATACTATGCCCAGCTGCTTTACCTCAGGTGGATGTCCCTATGTGGAAAGTGCCTTAGTGTTCTACGCTTTACCTCAGGTGGATGTCCATATGTGCAAAGTGCCTTAGTGTTCTACGCTTTACCTCAGGTGGATGTCCGTATGTGGAAAGAGCCTTAGTGTTCTACGCTTTACCTCAGGTGGATGTCCGTATGTGGAAAGAGCCTTAGTGTTCTACGCTTTACCTCAGGTGGATGTCCGTATGTGCAAAGTGCCTTAGTGTTCTATCGCCTCTTTGTCTATGAGCACGTCTATAATCCCAAATTCATTTTTGACATTCAGTGAGCACATACAGAAATATATCAGATAAAGGTAACTTTCCTTACCTTGTAATAGAAGTAACCATTTTAATGGCATCTTCCCCTTATGAAAATAGTTATCAATTATTAAGTTCTTGGCAGAAGCAGGTTCATCTATTATTCTAAAATTTATAATTACTGTGCAACTTTAGTGAGACCAAAGTATAAGGAATTCTGAGTTGGAAGTGCCTGGCAGTGGTATACCCAGTTGAGCACATACATTACCATGTGCAAGGGCCTGGGTTCGAGACCTTTCTTCCCACCTGCAGCGGGGACACTTTATGAGTGGTGAAGCAGGTCTGCAGGTGTCTCTTTCTCTCCTATCTTCCCCTCCCCTCTCACTAATAAAAAATTAAAATAGAGAAGAAGAGGAAGGAGGAGGAGGAGGAGGAGGAGAAGGAGAGGAGAAGAGGAGGAGGAGAAGAGCAGGAGGAGGAGGGGGGGAGGAGGAGGGGGAGAAGGAGAGAAGGAGAGAAGGAGAGGAGGAGAGGAGAGGAGGAGGAGGAGGGGGGGGGAGGAAGGGGGGAGGAGGAGGAGGAGGAGGAGGAGGAAAGGCCACTGTGGTTATGCTGGCCCAGAGCCCCAGCTACAACTCTGGTGTGGGGGGGGGAGAATTATGAATTGAACTCGGAAGTTTTACTCATCAGTATTTGCTACTAATTGTACCAACAAAAAAGGTTTTCTGAGTTCCAACATAAAAGGAAACCATCACCTCCACACCTCCACCCCATGTTCAGGACCTTAAGGCAGTGGTTGGTGATAGGAACAACACATACGATTCTGACAAGACAAAGCCAACAGGTCACAGAAATGCTTTCAACACAATGAATGTGTCAGAAACCTATCAGTTGTTAGCAATCACATCTAGGAGAAGGTCACTGAGTAGCAGAACTGAGCAAACAATAAAGCCAGCTTCTTAAAGACATAAACTAAGACTTGTGCTGAACCAAAGGTTCACAAAGGACTAGGAAAATGTATTACCTGATCCAGAATTCTTCCCATTCTGTCAAATAAAACCTTCAAAAAATGACCTTCAAAGAAAGCTGCTTCTAGATTGCACTTTTCCAATGCTTTTGGCGACCCAGGCCACTCCCATCTTAAGCAGATAGCGCAGTAATCCCGGAACTGGAGGAAAAAAAAAAAACAAACATTTGGAGCATTAAACAGGGGGAACATCAGGATGAAACAGGAATGATTTCTTCAAATAGGCATATCAAAGTCCATTTTCTGTGAAATGTCAGAGAAGGAAGAAAGAGATGACTCAAGATAACACCCTAACCAGCACCATAGTAGAAGATTATACTTCCAGTGACCTACGTATGTTGAAGAAAATAGACATCCTTTAACTTAACCAGCAACCCCTTTAATTGCTATGTGTAGGTTCTTCCCTTTCAAGGAGTTTAACTCTTATTTTTATCATAGATTCAGAGTATTCAAAAAGCACAGGGTGGGACAGATAGCAGTGGTTCTGCAAAGAGACTCTCATTCCAGAGGCTCCAATGTCACAGGTTCAATCCTCCACAACACAAGCCAGAGCTGAAGAGTGCTCTGGTATAAAATAAAAATAAAAAAAAAAAAAAGGAAGAAAATATCTAAACTTAAAGAGCAATGTAAGTCTTAGACATGCCTTTTTGTTTGTTTTCCTTCTCTTCTTTTTGAGGGATTGGGCCAGGGGGCAAACCAAACCTAGAGTCTCATACATGTGAACCGAGCCATGTGCTCAAATGCCTTCTGAAATGTCACATTTACCAGACAGGAAGATGCACATTATTAAGAAAGGAAGCTGGATCTTCCTGCAATGTATTTACACTAGTGTGTTGTTAGGACATGGTGCTGCTGTTCAAAGTGTGGCCCATGGACCAGGTTCGGTCCCCCAATTATTTGCTGCCACTGACATAGATGAGGACAAACAGATGAGTGAAAACAGACAGAAACTTGAGGGAGTTGGGTGGTAGCGCAGCAGGTTAAGCGCAGGTGGCACAAAGCGCAAGGACCGGCTTAAGGATCCCGGTTCAAGCCCCTGGCTCCCCACCTGCAGGGGAGTCACTTCACAGGCGGTGAAGCAGGTCTGCAGGTGTCTGTCTTTCTCTACCCCTCTCTGTCTTCCCCCCTCTCTCCATTTCTCTCTGTCCTATCTAACAATGACAACATCAATAACTACAACAACAATAATAAAACAAACGGCAACAAATGGGAAAATAAATTTTAAAAAAAACCCAGGAACTTTTAACAGTAAATTTTATGAACATTAAATCTAATCAAAGGCTTTTTATCTTACTTCTCACTTTACTGATAACTCAAAAGCTTCTTCAATATGCAGTTTACCTGAATTTAAACAAAAGTGTTAAGCAATTTTCTTCCACATCCTTTCCCTTCCCCTACTCTCCTCCTGTGTATTCAGCAAAGCAATGTTACTGATCTCTTTGGTTAGGAAACTATCCGGAATTAAAACAGAAGCATTCATTTCAATCTTTAGGTGAACAATGTATTCAAAACAAATGGGAAGGTAACTTCTTCAATGTGAATTTAATTTTATTTCCTTTTTTTCTTTATTGGGGAATTAATGTTTGCCATTCGACAGTAAATACAATTGTTTGTACGTGCATAACGTTTCCCAGTTTTCCATATAATAATACAACCCCCACTAGACCCTCTGTCATCCTTTTTGGACCTGTATTCTCCCCACCCACCCACCCCAGATTCTTTTACTTTGGTGCAACATGCTTAATATGAATTTTAAATTATTTGGCTTTCAATTTTCTTTATAAAGCCACATCCTAGTTATTTTACATTAGTACTTCTGAAATTCTGAACCAGAAAGTCTTACTAGGGGCTGGGTGGTGGCGCACCTGGTTGAGCGCACACGTTCCAATGCGCAGAGACCGAGGTTCCAGCCCCCAGTCCCCACCTGCAGGGGGAAAGCTTCACAAGTGGTGAAGCAGTGTTGCAGGTGTCTCTCTCTCTCCCTCTCTCTATCACTCCCTTTCCTCTCAATTTCTGGCTGTCTCTATCCAATAAATAAATGGAAGATAATAAAAAATAAAATCACATATTTCTCTTCTATGCTTTTTGTCTGTTTTCTAGTATTTCTGAAACAATCACGGAGAAAGCAGTTTCACTGAGGGAGAAATCAGTCCCAGTATAAAGGAGGGCAGCAGAATGTGAGCAAAGAGAGGGCTCTTGTAACCTCATGTCTGTGGAAAAACGGTGAGAAAAAAAGGGTTAACAGCCTGGGGGCTGAGTGGCGGTGCACCTGGCGGAGCACACCTGTCAACCTAAACTGAGTCCCAGGGCCCCACCTGCAGGGAGGAAGCTTCACAAGCAGGGGTGCAGTGCCACAAGTGTCTCTCTCTCTAAACCCCCCTTGCTTCTAATTTTGCTGTATCTATTGAATAGATAGTTATTTTTTAAATCATGCTTTGGATGGACATGGGAAAAGATCCAGGGAAGCTATACTTTCAAAGAAAGGAGAGAAAATGGCAAGAGGGAGAGGAGAGAGAGAGAGAGAGAGAGAGAGAGAGCAAGCAAAGGTGGGGTGGGTGGTGGCACACCGGGTTAAGCGCACACAGTATGAAGCGCAAGGACCCGCACAAGAATCCCGGTCCGAGCCCCTAGCTCCATACCTGCAGGGGGGGGTTGCTTCACAAGCTGTGAAGACAGGGGACAGGGGAGAAACAGAGCAGTGAGAGTGGAATTTCATGTCGGGCAGAGAAAAAGAAATCTTTGGGGAAATGGCTGTGTGCGAAGTGACAAGATAGGTGTTTACATTAACAGACTTCGTCTCGTGACACTTCACTGACCTGCCTGTGAGCATCTCGGAGGTAGGTGTCGTATCCAGTGCCCTCCACATGGTAGGATGACTTTGCTTCATCAGGTACCAGACAGAGAAAACTTGAACAGAAAAGTCAGGATCAGTAACATAAATGTTCTATTTGGCTTCTTTACTTGTATGAAAATATCTGGCAGTGTGTTCAATTCAGTCAAGTATTATTCCAAAGAGAAACTCAAAAAACAGAATGTTATATGAAGTCTTATGATTAGCTTATCTTCAGTCAGAACATTTACTGATTAGTCCATTATTTTAAAGGTTTTATTTTAAAAAATAACTATTCCCTATAGAGGGCACACATTACCGAGCACAAAGGCCTGGGTTCAAATCACTGGGCCCCACCCGCAAGGGGGAAACTTTAAGAGAGGTGAAACAGTGCTGCAGGTGTCTGTCTCTCTCCCTCTCTATATCCTCTTTCCCTCTCAATTTCTCCTTTTCTCCATCAAAAACAAACAAGAAAAAAGACATCATTCCGGTACCGAGCCCCACTGATAACCTGGTGACAATTAAAAAACAACAACAACAAAAAAAAAACGAAAGCAAACAAACAAAACCCCCTAGTCATTCCACTTAAAGTAGAAACCGCAGACAAGAGACACTGTTTCCCTTTTTACATTATAGTACACCCATAGATTATCGCGGTATTCGACAGCCTCAGGAAATCAGCTCTCCAATGCTTGTACTTGAAGATTTATATATCCTAGTTTTACATTCTGAGCCACAAGCAACTTTCTCTAAAGCCACCTGACAGAACCAGGTATATCAATGAATGACAGACAACACAGCAAAGGGTGGGCAGGGAGGTAACTCATGGCAGGGCACAAGAGAGCAACTAAAATAAAACTACTAGGAACTCCATGGGCGGGAGAGCAATGCTTTGCATGCTCTTTCTTTCATTAAAAAATTAATAGGGGGGATCGGGCGGTAGTGCAGTGAGTTAAGCGCACGTGGCACGAAGCACAAGGACGAGCTTAAGGATCCCGGTTCTAGCTCTGGCTCCCCACCTGCAGGGGAGTAGCTTCACAAGCAGTGAAGCAGGTCTGCAGGTGTCTATCTTTCTCTCCCCTTCTCCATTTCTCTCTGTCCTATCCAACAACGACACCACCTACAACAACAATAAAACAAGGGCAACAAAAAGGGTAAATAATAAAAAAAAAAAAAATTAAAAAAAAGAAAGCTGTAACTATTTAAAGCATATAGTTGGACACTAAATGTATGGCATGAATACCACTATTGTCTGTATTATAAACATATCCATCACTTCAAAAAAACAATAATAATAGGGTAGGGCTGGCATAATGGTTATGCAGAGACTCTCATGCCTAAGGCTCCAAAGTTCCCAGGTTCAATCCCCCACACCACAAGCTAGAGCTGAGCAGTGTTCTGGAAAAATAAATAAATAAAATTTTAAAAAGGGGGGGGCAAGACATGGTTCACTGGGCAGGGCACCTGCGGTGTAATCATCATGGACCAGGCTCAGGCCCTAACACCACAGGGGAAGTCCCTTAGTACTGAAGGGAGCTGGGCTCTGGTGCACTTCCCTTTCTCTCTCTCCCTAGATCTGAATTTTAAAAAAAGAAGCCCAGGCAAAACAAAGAAGTAAGTAAGTAAATCGACCAACCAATCAATCAATCAATCAATCAATCAATCAATCAGGGTTGGGGGGTTAGCACAGCGGTTGTGCAGAGGACTTGCATGCAAGAGGTCCCAAGTTCAGTCCCCAACACCACCAGAGTCAAGGCAGTGAGCTGCTAAACAAATAAGCAAACATTAGGCTGGGGCAGTGGCACAGCAGTCGAGCACAAGCATGAAACTCTGTTGATCTCCAACGCCACACACATTAGTAAGTAAGATTAGAACTATAAAAACATCAGCTAACGAGAGAGTCCCGATGTTCAACACGCATGAGTAGAGTGAGTCTAATGACTACAATTTGTCAAACTGGGAATCTGCAATGTTGCTCTGATTGTGAATCAATTATTTACTAAAAAGTAGGGTGCTCTGGAGTTTCACTTAACAACTATTACTCATTTTGTTTCTATACTGAGTAGTGTTTCCCTTTTGGTACTGATTAATTCCCAAGCTTGTCACTTGTTATATAAATATGCCACAAAGCTGACATGATCTTCAAAGAAAGGAAAAGTGAGTTTGTAATTTATCTTTGCCACAAAGAGCAGAGCTAGTCTATGTTATGAAAACACGGTGAAGAGACGCAAGTCAAACCTGTGTAGCAACTCACCTATTTACGATTTTGTGGACTTCGGTTTTTCCATCACTTTTGGGGTGCTCTGGCGTAGTGGGAGGTGAAGAACTCAGCCATTCTTGGTTGGGTAAAGTGTTATCTGGTGAGATGTCAGTAAACAGTGGATCTTCTTCCAGATCTCTAAGTTTAATTTAATGATACATGGAAAAATATTTTTGTTATATTTTCTTTAAAAAAATTTTGTTAGTATTATTTTATTTATTGGATAGGCAGGAGAGAAATCCAGAGGGAAAGGGAGACAGAAA
Source organism: Erinaceus europaeus (assembly GCF_950295315.1). Lineage (NCBI taxonomy): Eukaryota > Metazoa > Chordata > Mammalia > Eulipotyphla > Erinaceidae > Erinaceus > Erinaceus europaeus. The sequence continues at coordinate 12,862,160 of NC_080175.1, forward strand.
GACACCTGCAGCCCTGCTTCACCACTCACGAAGCTTTCCCCCTACAGTGGGGGCCAGGGGGTTGAATCTGAACCCTTGCACATTGTAACATGTGCCCTCAGCTATGTGCACACGGCCCCTTTTTTCTAAACCAAAGGATTCTTTGTTCTTAGAAAATATTGACTAATTCTCCTTATCTGTGGGTAAAGAAATAGTCTTATTTATATTTTAGAGAGAAATTAAGATTTTAAACTATCATCAAACTCAAGAATAAATGGGGGGGGGGGGTACATGGGTGGTGGAGCACCGGGTCGAGCACTCAAACTGCCATGTGCCAGAACCCAGGTTCAAGTCCTTGGTCACCAATCTGCAGGGCGAAAGCCTCAAAAGCAGTGAAGTAATGCTGCAGGTGTCTATCTCTTCCACTCGTTGTTCTCCCCCACCCCTTCTCAATTTCTCTCTGTCCTACTAAGTAAAAGAAAAAAGAAGAAAGGAAAAAAGGGGGGGAGGGGATCACCCACCACCAGCACTAGATTTGTCATGCAGGCACTGAGCCCCAGCAAAAACCCTGGTGGCAATATTAATAATATAAAAAAATTGATGGAATCTGTTAAGTTTTTGTTTGTTTGTTTGCTTTGCCTGAGCTGGACAGCTAACAGTCCACCTTCTGCAACCCATGATGATCCTGGGTCTATACACCAAGAGGGATAGAGAATAGGAAAGCTTTCAATGGAGGGGGTGGGATGTGGAACTCTGGTGATGGGAATTATATGGAATTGTATCCCTCTTATCCTATGGTCTTGCAGATTTTTTTTTTTTTTACCCCTCACCTGGGTATTTTTTTATTTCTTTTTTTTTTTTTTTCCCCATTTCTTAATTGGGGAACTAATGGTTTACAGTGAACAATAAAATACAATAGTTTGTACATGCATAACATTTCCACATAACGATGTAACCCCCACTGCCATCATGTTCCAGGACCTGAACCCTGAATTTGTTAACTTTAATGAACAGACAGTACCACTTGCAATTTAAAGGGACAATAACATTGGGGCATCCGAATCTTATTTATTTTTTTAAAAGCTTATAAACTGGTATAGGGTTTTTGTTTGTTTATTGTCTTGTTCTGTTTTTTTAATATTTACTTATTTCCTTTTTGTTGCCCTTGTTTCATTGTTGTTGTAGTTATTGTTGTTACTGATGTCATCGTTGTTGGATAGGACAGAGAGAAATGGGGAGAGGGGGGGAAAACAGAGAGGGGAGAGAGACAGACACCTGCAGACCGGCTCCACCGCCTGTGAAGCGACTCCCCTGAAGGTGGGGAGCCTGGGGCTCAAACCAGGATCCTTATGCCAGTCCTTGCGCTTTGTGCCACATGCGCTTAACCCACTGCACTACCGCCCGACTCCCCTTGTTCTGTTTTTTATGAGTAAGGGGGAAAAAACTAAGAGAGAGAAAATGACCATTCTAGCTAAAATCAGTAAGCTCATGGGATGGGGCAGAAACTTACACTGCTCCTGCTATCAATCCGTTCTCCACCACATCTTTATCTTCTGGGCACACGGGTTTATATTCTGTATAGTTTCTTTCGCCAAGGTTTCTTAGGACCAAGTTGTAAAGGATGTGCTCGTTGGGTTTTTGTAAAAGATGTTCAAACATCCTTAATGTCATTATGCTGATCTAAAACCGCAGAATAATAAATGCTAAGTGAAAAGTGCCTTTAAATGAACCCTTCCCGCCTCCTGCCATCTGTTTCCAGTTTTTATAGTCACATTAAACGAAGACTGTTGAACACACTGTGAGCACATTAAAAACCAGTATTTCTGAGATGCTGAGTCTAAGTCTAAGTCACTATATAGCTTACCTCATCAGATATGTGGTCACAATGCTCGATTAACCTCTGCCTTAAAGGATGTCTGCCTGCTTCGGCCAAAGTTTCTGGCTCCCTCTGCTCTCCAAGGATAAAATACACCATTTCTTGCAGCAAGACGCCAGAGGTCACTTGCCGAACGATGCGATGCAGCAGCGCTGTCGCTGTCAGGATACCTATCTCGGAACTGGGCACGACAAATGGGTAGTGAGTGAGTGGGCGAGGAGAACGAGAACACTGTGACCTTTTCTGCTGTTCTGAAAGGATAGCGGCCACTCACGTTTGCATTAACTGGGGCTCCATGACGCCAATAAAAAATCTTTCATGAACCGCTTTGGCAAGAGCAACAGCAGTGGTCTACAAGACAGGAAGAGCATCATTACTTTTTTCTTAATGGGAAAGAGATAGCTCAGTTTGCACTCAATCAAAATTCATGTCGGGGGATAGACTTGCCTGTTCGCCATCTCGTTTATGTTAGAAAACCTAGATCACATATTGGGCTCTTTAATAAAACTGGCGTAATGCACCAAAGTAAAAGACTCCGGGGTTGGCTGGTTGGGGGGTGGGGAGAATACAGGTCCAAGAAGGATGACAGAGGACCTAGTGGGGGTTGTATTGTTATACGGGAAACTGAGAAATGTTATGCATGTACAAACTATTGTATTTACTGTTGAATGTAAAACATTAACTTCCCAATAAAGAAATTAAAAATAAAATAAAATTTCCACAAATAAGAGAAGCTGGGTAAAAATACTATTCTTACAGTACTAGTATTTCCCCCAAAGAGACTGTTACCTTATAAAGTGGTGTAAGTGATACTTAAAAGAAATGTATGGGGGTGGGGCAAAGGCTGGGCAGTAGTAACATGGTTAAACGCATATAGTATGAAGTGCAAAGTCCAGCACAAGGATCCCAGTTCGAGCCCCTGGCTCCCCACCTACAGGGGAGTCACTTCACAGCGGTGGAGCAGGTCTGCAGGAGTCTATCCTTCTCTCCCTCCCCTCAATTTCTCTCTGTTCTATCCTATAAAAAATGGCCTCCAGGAACAGTGGATTTGCAGTGCTGACACTGAGCCCCAGTGATAACCCTGGAGGCAAACAAAAAAAAAAGAGAGAGAAGAAAAGGAAAGAAAAGAAATGTATGGGGGGTCTGGGAAGACGGCATATTGGTTATGCAAAAACGACTCTCATGTCTGAGGCTCTGAGGTCCCAGACTCACTCCCCAGCAGTGGTCTGGTCTTTCTGTGTCTTTTTCTCTGTATCTCTCTCATTAAAATATTTTTAAAATAATCATTGTGCTATCTATTCCTGCCCCTACAACTGTGGTATATTCTAGAGTTGTAACACAAACTTATAAAAAAAAAAAAAAAAAGGTTTTATTCTACTACGTGTGACATTCTAAGACAAGCTATATCTGGGACTATAAACTGGCCACTCAAATTTTTATTTAATAGCCATTTAAAAACTATCAATAGACAAAAAAGATATATGCAAACCTTTTGTGCTTCCTTGATGAGTTGATCACAGTAATCAAACCAGGAGAGAAATGAAATTAAGGCTCGTTTTCCTGGAAACGCAGAAGCATCTTCCTTATGACTATATGAGTCCAGACTGCAGGATACAGAAGAAATGCTAAATTCTAAAGTCACGCAAAGCATCAACCCTAATTCAGCACACGTGGGAAAGGGAAGGCTCACAAATGAACTCAAACAGAACAATGTATTTTCATACGTAAGCACAAAACACTTGGACAGCTCTTCTTGATTTTGCCTTAAATCTGAACAAGTAAAAGGAACGAGAAGTCGGACATTCTCAGTTGCTGGGATGGGAGACCAGGCAGGTGACAGAGTTGTCTGCAAACTGAAGTGATCATTTGCTTCTCCTCCTGCCTTAAACTACAACTGTGATTTTAAAAAAGTATATTTGATCTATTGTTGGGTAGAGACAAATAGAGAAGGAATGAGGAGGCAGAGAGGAAGAGAGAGAGAGACCTGCAGCACTGCTTGTGAATCTTACAGCCTCAGCAGGGGGACCCTGGGCGTTTGAGCACTGTAGCATGAGCACTGTACTGGGTGCACTGCCACCCAGCCCCTTTCATCTATAATGTCAACAAGTGGGTCTGCCCTGCAGATGCTGACAGAACCCAGGGTGAAATATATAAAGTAAAAACCAACAATCACTACAGGTTATTATGTCAAAGTATTGGACAGTTTATAGGCAGTGGGATTTTGAGCAATCCTACTGATGTTGTATTTTACTGATTAGTAACTAATGTTGTATTTTACTGATTAGTAACTAATAAGTTCTGCAATAATTAATTTCCTAAAAGAGTACTGGGACAACCCCCTAAAGATAGGTAGAGGAGTAAAAGTGTCAGGAGAAACAAAGATTCTTTACAAGCAGGTCATAAAACACAAGAATGCCCTAGGGGCTTCTTCTTTAAGCACTTTGCTTTTGAAAAAAAAATTGTCATATAAAATAATTGGTCTTAATCTAAGTCCTTAAAAATTAATCACTGTATTATAAAGGAAAAATAGACTAACTATGCAACAGTTGTATTTTTCCCTCACCAGTTCATATCCATTGATTGCTAACAAATTTAAAATAAGCCTTGAAAAAAATTCCATTTAATGATCACTGATAATGTTACTTTTTAAAAATATTTATTCCCTTTTGTTGCCCTTGTTGTTTTATTATTGTTGTTATTATTGATGTCGTTGTTGTTGGTTAGGACAGAGAGAAATGGAGAGGAGGGGAAGACAGGGGGAGAGAAAGATAGACACCTGCAGACTTGCTTCACAACCTGTGAAGCAATTCTCCTGCAGGGGGGGAGCTGGGGGCTCGAACCAGGATCCTTACATTGGTCCTTGCACTTTGCACCACGTGTACTTAACCTGCTGCGCTACAGCCAGACTACCATGTTACTCCCCCCCCCCACCCCCATTAAAGGTTTCTTTCTTTTTTAAACCAGAGTATTGCTCATCTCTGGTTTAAAGTGGTGGCAGTGGTAGATTGAACCTGGGACTTTGGAGTCTCGGGCATGAAAGTCTTGCTTAACTATTATGCTATCTCCAATTTACAAGTGGGCTACACCTTATGTTCATAGCTACACTGCATTACTCATTATAGTCAAAAAGTAGTAGCAGCCTAAATGTCCACTGACAAATGGCTACAGAAGTTATGGGATATACACTCCATGGAATACTATTCTGCAATCAAAAAGATGACATTATATCATTTGGGACAAAATACATGGATGGAATTGGAGATGATTATGCTTACTGATATAAGTCAAGAGATGAAAGAGGGTGGGGGGGTAGATAGCATCATGGTTATGCAGAGACTCTCGCGCCTGAGACTCCAAAGTCCCAGGTTCAACTTCCTGCATAAACCAGAGCTGAGCAGTGCTCTGGTAAAAAGAAAGAAAGAAAGAAAGAAAGAAAGAAAGAAAGAAAGAAAGAAAGAAAGGAAGGAAGGAAGGAAGGAAGGAAGGAAGGAAGGAAGGAAGGAAGGAAGGAAGGAAGGAAGGAAGGAAGGAAGGAAGGAAGGAAGGAAGGAGGGTTTCACTATTATGTGGAATCTAGAAATAGAAGTGATATACATGAACAAAAACAAACAAACAAAAACACAAGCAAACAAACAATTCCTAAGACTTTGTTAGAAATATAGTGATTGTCTTTGGGAGGTGTAACCCACTGTTAATCACAAATAAGGAAGGGAAAAAAAGAGTGAGGTGCATGAGAACTTATGAGAAAGAATACACAAATAATGGGCCTTACCCCCAGTTAATGGCTTCCACTGTTTCAATGTCTAAGGGGTCCACTGACGGAGGCAGGGCCCTGTACAGAGAGGCAAGTCTGTCTGTCAATAGTTGGCACAGACAAGTGCTCTGTGTGAGGCACCTGGCAGCCGCGGGCTCCGGCAAACTTGCCAACAGCATCAGGCCCTCGCAGGCTTTCACTGCTATCCGGCCATCCTGGGGGAAAGAATACACATTCCTTCGAGTCTTAAAACAGATACCCTTCATGATGTTTGGGAAGATTCAACACAAAGAACTCATGTTTTACACTGAAACAAGAATAGCTTTCTTCTTCCCATTTTAAATGCATGCAGCTATGATCAAATTGAGGGGATGGGGCGGGGAGGAAGGAGGGGAGGAGAACAAATAAAAGACTCACAGGACTCCGAGTGAGATTTAGCAAAGAATTCACTAAATTGTAATCCTGGTTTGGACGGACGACTGAGGCCTCTGGCAGTGGAGTGATACTGAGATTATCCAAGCTAGTGGACACATCATCCGTGTGGTGAAGAGGTTCATTTTCTGAAACTGTTTGCTCTGTTCCAGTAGCATCAGACAGCTCCTCCAGCTGACAGGACTGCCCTGTCTCTGTTGACAAGGAATCTTGACCTTTTAATATGTCTTCTGGAATTACACTTGGTGTGCCTTTGGAAGCCAAGGATTTCAACTTATTCTGAAAAGGAATGTGGATTGTGTTTGGAGTCACATCAAAAGTCTTATAAAAGAAATTTGAAAAAAATGCTTCTAGGATGAAGATTCCAGTGTCTAGCTAAATGAAGCAACAGATAAAAAAAAGTTCTAACAAGTGGAAAGAAAGCATGCAAACTTGCAAGCATTTCAGATCTTTCAAAATCTTTTAAAATGGGGAGTCAGTCACACTCTTCACACCATCTATAAAATATTTCACACTGACTGTAGCAAGTGAACAGTTCGAGGGATAGCTATTTGTTTACCACTGAAAACAACAGATATTAATAGATTAAGGAAAGACTCAGGAGGGCTAGATGATAGCTCACACAGAAGAGTTCACACCACCATAAGCAAAGACCTAGCATCAAGGCCCTAGCACATTAGAGCTCATGAACAGCCAAGCTTCGTAAGGATGGACCAGAGCTGTGGTATCTCTCCATCTCTCTTTTTCTATGATATTGAAGGAAAAACAAAATTTAAAAAAGGGAGGGGAGGCTCCACTGGGAGCAGTGGAATTGTGCAGATATAAAAAGTCCTGGCAGCAAAAAGTGACGGTTGGAGAAGATTTGACAATTTCAATAAACAGTTGTTTTCTTACCACTTGACTACTGAAAGCAGAATCTCAATGTTGCTTCTTTTTAAGATGAGTTTTCTAAGATGATTTTTTTTCCCCCTAAAGATTTTCCCTTATGTGGTCCAAGAGGTGGCACAGTGGATAAAGCATTGGACTCTCAAGCATGAGGTTTTGAGTTCGATCCCCAGCAGCACAGGTACCAGAGTGATGTCTGGTTCTCTCTCTCTTCCTTTCTCATTAATAAATAAAATAAAATAAAAAGATTTTTCCCTTATAACACTTGTGCTCTATAGATGTAACACTTTGAGGGATAAGTTAGTCTTTTGTCTGAAATATTGACCGCTTCTTCCTAATACCTATACCCTAACACAGATAGAGTCCTAGTTGAAGCAAATTGTTAGTTTCAAGGCAAAAAATATCTTGATAGGGACAAAGCAAGGTAATGGTAACTGCTATATATCTTGACTCTGGTGGTGAATACCCAACTAAATGCATCTGCCAAACTCAAAGAATTGCAGACCAAGATACATATTTTGCACTGTATCAAACTCACACCTTCCAGAAGAAAAAAAAAGGGGGGGGTACATAAGGGGTCCGGTGAGCCAGGAGACAGCTCACCAAGTACGGCTTATCATGCTCACGAAACAGGTTCAAGCCCTGGCACCACAAGATAATATCACAGAAATGAGGGAAGTTCTATCATTTTGGTCTTTCTTCCCCTCTGTCCAAAATAAAAGAGAATGAAACAGTTGGCCTCAAAGTGGTAATATCATGCACGTACAAGTCTCTAGCACAGAAGAAGAAGAAGAAGAAGAAGAAGAAGAAGAAGAAGAAGAAGAAGAAGAAGAGGAAAAGGAAATAAAATAACTTTAGTCAAGACACTGAAAAAGCAAAATTGCTTTTTCTAAAGAAAAAAAAAAAACCTCAACCCCACCAGTGTCCTGGAGCCCTGATTCCCCAGAGCCCCGCCCCACTAGGGAAAGAGAGAGACAGGCTGGGAGTATGGCTCGACCTGTCAATGCCCATGTTCAGCAGGGAAGCAATTACAGAACCCAGACCTCCCACCTTCTGCATCCCATAATGACCCTTGGTCCATACTCCCAGAGGGATAAAGAATAGGAAAGCTGTCAGGGGAGGAGATGGGATACGGAGTTCCGGTGATGAGAACTGTGTGGAGTTGTACCCCTCTTATCCTATGGTTTTTGTCAGTGTTTCCTTTTTATAAATAAAAATTAAAAACAAAGCAAACAAAAAAACCCAAATGACTTCACCGCTAGGATAAAAAGAGGAAGAGGAGGAAATGAAAACAGGAAGTGTATACAAGTTATTTTCTAAATTCAACTGGAAATAAAATCCAAAATACCAACTGATTTAGTTCAAGTATGAGCTGGTTAAGTATAGCTAAGAAGAGCCAGGAGGAAACAGAGCAGTCTCAAACTAGTAGACCAGCTTGCTCTCATCTTAGACAAATCTTTATACTCCATCCGCACCGAGGTCAGAACAGAGCAGACGTGGCTGAGAATACCATAGTTCAGAAAGGCTGTGGCTTCTCTCCCCCCACTTTACCCTTCAAGTTGCCCTGTTTCTAAACTTTAGCTTTGTGTTTGTCCAGTCCCCCTACTGCTTCCTGTACACCTGCCTCATCTACATACTTGCAAAATCATTTTCCTTGGGATATTTCAAGTTAAAATAAAAGTGATCTTAAAAAAAACTGGGGGTAGGGAGTCAGGTGGTAGCGCAGCGGGTTAAGCGCAAGTGGCACAAAGCACAAGGACCGGCCTAAGGATCCCGGTTCGAGCCCCCGGCTCCCCACCTGCAGGAGAGTCGCTTCACAGGCGGTGAAGCAGGTCTGCAGGTATCTATCTTTCTCTCTCCCTCTCTGTCTTCCCATCCTCTCTCCATTTCTCTCTGTCCTGTCTAACAATGACAATATCGATATCAACAATAATTACAACAACAATAAAAAAACAAGGGCAACAAAAGGGAAAAGGAGTAAATATTAAAAAAAATTTTTTTTAATTAGGGGAAAGCAAAATAAATCCTGATACCCATATACACAATGTAATTCCCCCTAATTTAAATTTTAAAAGAATTTATTTATTTATTCATAAGAAAGATAGGCAGACTGTGTCCCATCCCATCCTCCCCCTGGGACATAGTCTTTTAGTGGTGGGAATGGTGTTTATGTACACACCTATTAATTTGTAGTTATGTAAATCACTATTTAATTAATATGAGAGGGGAAAACTGATTGAATGCCTCAAACTTTTTAATGCACAGACCACAGGCTGAGTCTTTGATATACTGACTCTCTTAAAAGCTAAGACCAGGGAGAACAAAAGCAACCGGTGGCACAGCTGTATACAAATACTGTCAGAGGACATAAATTATGGTGATGTTGTGTATGATACAGCAAATCCTAACAGAGGGATTTTTCACAGTTAACCCAACTGCCAAATAATGTGATTATAGCAATAACTACCTATTGCCTTCTTAAACAAATTAAGAAAGGAAAGAAAGGAAGAAGGAAGGAAGGAAGGAAGGAAGGAAGGAAGGAAGGGAGAGAGAGAGAGAGAGAAAGAAAGAAAGGAAAAAGAAAGAAAGAAAGAAAGGAAGGAAGGAAAGGAGAGAGAGAGAAAGAAAGGAAGGAAAAAAGAAAGAAAGAAAGAAAGAAAGAAAGAAAGGAAAAAAGAAAGAAAGAAAGGAAAAAAAAGAAAGAAAGAAAGAAAGAAAGAAAGAAAGAAAGAAAGAAAGAAAGAAAGAAAGAAAGAAAGAAAGAAAGGAAGGCAGGCAGGCAGGCAGCAGGGGGTGGGGGGAGAACCAGAAATCACTCTGGTACATATACTGCCGGGGATTGAATCCAGGACCTCATAGTTGAGAATCCGATGCTTTTATCTACTGCACCACTTCTCAGACCACCTAATTCAATTTTTATAACAGTTTAAACATCAGTATATTTTGAAGGTTAACAGTTACTCTACTATACCTCTAGAAAAAAATTAACCAGGTAGGGATCCTGTTTCAGCTTTGCACACACAATACAGAGAAACTGAATTTCTTCATTTTCCGTTGGCGTTGCAAGGACTTCACCACAAAGCCGAATTAATTTCTGTTGAAAGAATTTTAACAAAGGTTACCTTAGATGAATGGCAATAGCCATTCATCTAGCTTACAGATATTCAAATTTCAAATAATGTGATACATCTGAGATTAATAAAAAAAAAATTGACACAATTTACAATCGAAACAAACTGACTAGTAGTAACTTCTTTCAGATTTATCATTTCAAATATTTAATGAGATGTACAATAAATTATATTTGGCATGTCACATGATAAAGGTGAAATTACTGTATGCAAACTCAAGAGAAACAGAAAGACACAAGATGCATTTAACACAATATGCATAAAGGAAGCTCAAAGTACTTGATAATTTGCATGCTACTTTTAAAATAGTTTTCTTTACTGTTTTAAATCTTTTTTTTTTTTTGCCTCCAGGGTTATTACTGGGGCTCACTGCCAAGAGGGAAAGATAGAAGGGAGAGATAAAGACAGATATCTGCACACCTGCTTCACTGCTTATGAAGCAACCCCCTTGCAGGTGGGGAGCCAGGGGCTCGAACTGGGATCCTTGTGCTTCGTATTATGTTTGCTTTACCAGGTGTGCTACCGCCCCCCCCCGCCCCCCTTGTTTTCACTCTTCAGAAAGCATATGAAATTATTTCTACACAAAAAGAAATCAACCTAAGTAATTTATATGTGAGGAAAACAAAATACCTGCACTGGCCTGTGAACGTTAATGTGTGGAAGTAGGGGCTGCCGGATTCTTCCCAGAAGCTTAGTATAGAACGCCAAGACCTGTTGTTTCATTCCTGGAGGGCACTGAGTACAGGGAGAAAGGAAAAGCACAGAAAAGAGAATATACTTCAATGCTTTTTTTTTTAAAAAAAGGAGAGAGACAAGATATCGAAATGCATTCCACCCTCATAAATCAATGTAGTCAGCCAGTTAATGACTAAGTCAGAATAAAGTTCTTATTCAAACACTAATGACAGGTATTACAGAAATGCAATTACAGCTGGGACTATAGAATGTAGTGCATGGGACCAAGACTGATGTAATTACAAGCAGCATTGTGACCATTTGATGTTAAGATTAAGAGTTTGGCTTAGGTAACATCAACCTGCTTATATTCTAAATGCTAGGGTAACATGAAATGATTATAATTGACTCCCTGACCAAAGCAAAAGCAGAGTCTCACTATTCAAGGACATATAATCAATAACTTTCAGTTATGTATATGTAAGAGTAAATGAAATCTTCTTTCACATAGATTCAAAAAGGACTCTTATGGTATAAACTATTATGACTTATTCTAACAATGTTATCTTTTAACTATTTGCAGTTATTATGACTGTAAGCAATGAATACTTGATAAAGAAATTTTTATGACATTGCACTTATTTTAAGTATTTGTTGAGAACTAGATAAAACTGGTGATCATTGACACAGTGAATTCAGATTCAGAGAGTATCAACTCACAATGTACTATGTTCTATGTTTAAACTGCTATACTGCCTTACATTTAAAATACAGGCACAAATTGAGTAATTGCAAAGTATCATCATGGACACACTATGTAGTGATAATATAAGCTACGATTTTTAAATGCAGTGATGTGTTTTAAGGTAGAAAAGACCTTACACGTGGTCCAGGAGATGGCGCAGTGATAAAGCTTTGGACTCTCAAGCATGAGGTCCCCAGTTCGATCCCTGGCAGCACATCTGCCAGAGTGATGTCTGGTTTTTCTCTCTCCTCCTATCTTTCTCATAAATAAATAAAATCTTTAAAAAATAAAATAAAAAATAAAAGACCTTGCACTATTCACATAAAGCACTAATATAAAAAATAAAGCACTAATATTTGCAATCAACCATAACATGATAAACTTACTAGTGCAATTAATAAATATATATTCAACTTAAGTGTTGTACAAGCCCTCTCTCCAAACAACAGGAAAGAGGAGAAGAATAAACTGCTGGGTATTGTGGATGTGTTGGCTAGAAAAAAAAATGGATTAAATTTAAAAATAAAGTGAGTGTTATAGATTTAGTATAAGCAAACTCTTTAAGATAACGCTACTTGGTGGTTAAACATGTCTCTGGTGGAGATGTTAGACTTTCACATGAATTACATAAATTTATAGAATAGAAACACAGATTTCTAGAGTTTGGGGAAGCCTGTTGAAGACCAAGACCTTGTTTTTAAATAGAAGAAAGATTAGCCAAAGAGACACATCAGTGACAAAGTCAGGGCTTATAACCTGAAACAAAGTCCTTCCTCTTCCCTCACACCACTCAGGTGGTGCTTAATACTTGCCTTTACAAGTAATTTGTAATTTGGAAGTTTTGAGGTACAAATTTATATACATATATATAACTTTTATTTTATTTTTTATTTATAAAAAGGAAACACTAACAAAACTACAGTGTAAGAGGGGTACAACTCCACACAATTCCCACCACCAGAACTCCGTATCCCATCCCCTCCCCTGATAGCTTTCCTATTCTTTATTCCTCTGGGAGTATGGGCCCAAGGTCATTATGGGGTACAGAAGGTGGAAGGCCTGGCTTCTGTAATTGCTTCCCTGCTGAACATGGGCATTGACAGGTCAATCCATACTCCCAGCCTCTCTCTTTCCCTAGTGGGGTGGGGCTCTGGGGGAATCCGGGCTCCAGGACACAGTGGTGAGGTTGTTAAAACACCTCAAGATTCTGTAGGCTTAAAGACTTGAATTGGCTCCATTCACCAATGGAGTTAATGTTGAAAAACAATTAACATTCTCTTTCAAGATTATGAAAAACAATTCCTAGTTTTGTATCTGAAATTTCATTGAGTTCCTTCTCATTTCCTTAGATTCTGAGCACAAGTACTTGAGTTTGTTTTCACAAATATTTACATAGTAACTTGAGTCAGCATAAATACCAACTGTTGTCTAGAGCTTTGGGAGTTAGGCTTCCTTATGGAGGAAGCATTCATATATGTTACCCAACCTCCCCCCACCCTTTTTTTCTTCTTCTCCTGACAAAACTGATTTGACTGCTGCTATGTATAATATTTACTCCCCAAAATAAATTTCGTACTTGGCAACTTCTTTATCTCTAAGACTTCAAAGGATGTTATGACATGACAAAGAACGTAATGTGGACTAGGAACTTACATCAGCTTTCCCCAAGGTATATAATGTTTCCAAGATCTTGTGATGAAGCAAATACTCCATACACGGTCCCGTCTCTCCAGATTCCCGTTCATTTTCTTCTTGTACCAATATATCTAACATCTGTTCCAGATGAGATGGAATATTTGTGTCTGTCACTGGGGCTTTATCATCTGAACAATAAAAAAACATTCATCAAGCATTTTTAAACTACATATTTGTACCTGAAATACTCTTTCTTCCCCTATTCCTCTTCAAACTGAAAAAAAGAAAAAAAAAACTGAATGAAAGTTATTTACACTCATGGCCCAATTATTTTTTCTCGAATTTAGATGGTTCTTTTAGCTATATTCTTATCCAAAAACTTGAACCAATATTCCAAAATACATACCACAAGCTAAACTCTGTACAATGATTCAGAAATAAAGACCATTTATTCGGGGAATGGGTACACAATCAGGAAAAAAACACATGGAAAGTCAAAATTTTATATAAATTAAAATTTTTTTTCAGTTAATGCAGGAAGATCTGAATTTTAAGTCTCTTTATAGGGAAACAGTCTTGACAATTAAGCTGTATAATGTCCTAGAATATGTGACAAAAACAAGTTCTGTTTGGTTAAAAAATACTGGAAAGCCAGGCACATAGTTTCTGAAGCTCAACTCTACCTGTCAAAGGATTAGGAGTCCCAGAAACTCAGTTAAAATTGTCTAGGCTGAGGAGATAGCATAATGCTTATGTAAACAATTTTCATGCTGGAGATTCTGAGCTGCCACTGGTTCAATCCTCAGCACAACCTATAAACCAGAGCTGCATATATATTCATACTCATATTTTTAATATGCTTTATTGACAGTTTTTCCCAAAACTGCTTCTCAAAAGAAATTTAACAAAATGTTAGTGAAGAGAGAAATTGAGAAAAGAGGGAAGGTAGAAAGAGAGAAGAGATACCTGCAATTATGCTTCACCATTGGTGAAGCTTCCCCCTGTAAGTAAGGACAGGGGTTCTGAGCCCAGGTCCTTGTGCGCTGTAATGTACACTCAACCAGGTGTGCCCACTTCCCAGCCCTGGCCATTTTTTAAAAAATAATTAATTCCTTGATAAATTTTTTTGTATCACAGTACATTCAATAATCATGGCCATACCAACTTATCCTTATTATAGCCAGGCTCAATTATTATTTTTTTAAATGATGTATACACTTATTAAAATGAGGAGAATCATAATGTCACACTGGCACATGTGATGCTAGGGCTTGAACTCTGAACCCTGCGTTTTCAATTCCCATCCTCTAGCCACTACACCACCTCCTCAGCTTTGGGTTAGATCATTCTTAGTATGATGTGAGATTTCCTGAGACATTTAAGTACAAGACGTTTAAACACATCCTGAAATGCTAAGTTCCCACTTATATCTATCTCTGATGGCATTTAATACGACTACTAGTCTGCACAAACCAGTACACGAGGCAACCGTGCACGCGAAGTGCTGCCTGGGCTGTATACATGTGCATGGAAGACTGTGCACAGAGCAACCGTATGCTAAGCCTTGTGAAGAAAACAAGGACAAAGTTATAGGTCAGTCTTATTCGGAGGAAGACATATATATCATTTAACATAAGACACATCAAAGTGTTAAAAGCATGGGACCTGGAAAAAGAAAACTTGGGGGCTGGGCAGTGGCACACCCAGCTAAGCGTACATAGTACTAAGCTCAAGGACCCACACAAGGATCTGGGTTCGAACCCCCTACTCCCCACCTGCAGAAAGGATGCTTCACAAGCGGTGAAGCAGGTCTGCAGGTGTCTTTCTCTCTCCTCGCCACCCCCCAACACCCCCACTTCTCTCTGTCCTAATAAAAAAAAAGGAGGGAGGTTGGCTGTTAGGAGCAGCGGATTCATCATGCCCTAGGCACAAAGCTCCAGCAATAACCCTGGTGGAAATAAAAAACAAATAAATAAAATAATAATAATAAAAAAGAAAATATGGATTCCAATCCTGGCTTGATCCCTTTTAGCTGGTCAACCTGAAAACTCTGTAAGCCTTGGTCAGCAAGGCCTGTAATATGTAGTTAATCAATAGCAGGAAGTATTACATGGTTTCAGGGAAATAGTGTATACCAATCCCATTGCCTTGGTACATAATAAGAATTCAAGAATGTTAACCTACGGTACCTTGTTTCATGTGCTTCTAAATACTTTTTTTATTTATTAATGAGAGGGGTAGGAGGAGAGAGAGAGAGAGAGAAAGGGAACCAGACATCACTCTGGTACATGTGCTGCTGCAGGGTCCTCGTGGACCTCAGGACCTCATGCTTGAGGGTCCAACCACATGCTTCTAGAATGAGTGGCCTAGTGCTAATAAAAGATAATTTACATTCATCTGAAACTTACTATTTTTTTTTATTGAACAGAATATTTCATTGGGGAAAATGATGATTTACAAGACTGCTGTTGTCACAGACAACTTCGTATCTCCCCATGTTTTCCCCAACTACAGATTTTATATAAACGTTCCAGGAAAGAATCAGTGTTCAGTGGTCTGGGACGTGGTGCACTAGATATGGCACTGGACTCTCAAACATGAGGTCCCGCATTCAGTCCTCGGCAGCACATGTACCAGAGTGACGTCTAGTTCTTTCTCATTAATAAATAAAATATTTTTTTAAAAAATCAGTGTTCAAGCATGTTTTGGTAACAGTAGGAAATAGGGGAAAATGACTAGAAAGGAGTTTTTAAATTGAGAAATAAGTGAACTATAAATCTACTTTGATGTGATTAAAATCATAGCTCACTAGAAGATAAGATCTAGTTTCCACCATCTACCTTCAGGGTTCCTAAGTTATATTTAGGTTTCCGTGGCTTCACCCATGTGACTCTCTACCTAATATCTTTGCCCTTTAATCTACTTCAGATCTCTGACTCATGCTTTAAAGCCCATGTCATACTAACCCTCTTATGTGCCCCTTCTTTATTCCCTCTGTCTCTGACAAACTTACTTGTCTCATACTGAGCCATAACAGGCACACTAGCTCCTGCTATAGTGCAAAAGTTCTTTAGAGAAAAGTCTTCTTTAATTATTTTTTTTACTTACATTTTATTTGATAGAACAGAAATTGTGAAGGGAGGGCAGGGGTAGATAGCATAATGGTTATGCAAACAGACTGTCATTCCTGAGGCATTGAAGTCCCAGGTTCTATCCCCTGCACCACCATAAACCAGAGCTGATCAGTGTTCTGGTAAAATAAATAAATAAATAAATAAATAAATAAATAAATAAATAAAAATAAGACAAAATTTTTAAAAAAAGAAAGAAAGAAAAAAGAAATAGTGAGGGAGTTGGGCTGTAGCGCAGCAGGTTAAGCGCAGGTGGCGCAAAGCACAAGGACCGGCATAAGGATCCCGGTTCGAACCCCGGCTCCCCACCTGCACGGGAGTCGCTTCACAGGCGGTGAAGCAGGTCTGCAGGTGTCTATCTTTCTCTCCCCCTCTCTGTCTTCCCCTCCTCTCTCCATTTCTCTCTGTCCTATCCAACAATGACGACAACAACAATAATAATAACTACAACAATAAAACAACAAGGGCAACAAAAGGGAATAAATAAAAAAAATAAATATTAAAAAAAAAAGAAAAAGAAATAGTGAAGGGTCTTTTAAGAGAGAAAGTGAAAAACTTGTCCCTTACAGGTGGGGACTGGAAGCCTGAACCCAGGTCCTTCCTCAGGGTAATGAGTAAACTCAATCAAGTGGCAACCAACCAAGTGGTAACCCAACAAAGAAAAATATTAACATCTTCATCTTAAAACATTTTATCTTCCTTCCTTCCTCTCATTTAAAAAAAAAAGAATTTTATTACCACCAGGGTTAACACTGGGGCTCGGTGCTGGCACTATGAATTCACTGCTCCTGGGGGCCATTCCCCTCCCTCTTTTTTTTTTTTAATTGGATAGGACAGAAAGATTGAGAGGAGAGGGAACAATAGAGGAGAGAGATAGACATCGAAGACCTACATCACTGCTTGTGAAACTCTCCCCTACAGGTGGGGAGTGAGGCCTTGAACCCAGGTCCACGTGCACTTCAATTCATGCGCACTTAACCAGATGTGCCACCACCCAGTAGCTACTGTTATGAAAATATGCATTTTCTTAAAGATATGGAGAAGCAAAAGACTCACAAGAGCTAAGAATACTCATTTGAAAAAGGCAGCTCCTCTCAAAATATGTCATTCTAGAGCTTTTGTTTAAGCATCCAGATGAAGTGAGAAATGCTATTTTATGAAGGCATCTGTTATACATCTACGTCTACAGCAGTGTCTATGGACCAGTAGGCATGTACAGAAATATATCAGTGTTTGCATAGTCTGACTTTTACTTATTGCACCAATACAATTTTTTTCTAGTAAAAGAACTTCCAAATCAACTATTTTCACATTTCCTGTCAATTAAATGGCAGGTGTTCAATCTGCACATCCCGAGGTGTTTGTCTTTCCAGAGGGGAACCCGAGGGGGCTCTGGAGCAGTGCTACTGTATTTCCTTAACTCAGAGGTTGCAAAACTTCAGTCAGTGAGATAAATTCAGTCAGCTCATCTGTTTGTTTTGTTTTTAAGTTGTGTTAAAGAGGGAGGGGGAAATCTTCCATCATTTCCTTCCTTCCTTTCTCCCTTTATCTTTCTCTCATTAAAATAAAATAAAGTATTTTTTTAAAAAGGGAGGGGGGAGAGAGAGAGGAAGGAAAAGAGAGAATTCTCATTCTTCATCATACTGGTGATGACTTTTTGTGTTACAACAGTGGAACAGAGTAGCTGCAACAGAAAACTAAGGAGCCCACAAAGCCTAGAATATTTACCACTGGGCCCATTACAGAAAAAGTTTGGGCTGGCCAGTCGGTAGAGCAGTAGGTTAAGTGCACATGGCTCGAAGCACAAGGACTGATGCAAGGATCCCAGTTAAAGCCCCTGGCCCCCCACCTTCAGGGAGGTTGCTTCACAAGCAATGAAACAGGTCTGCAGGTGTCTTATCTTTCTCTCCCCGTTTTCCCCTCCTCTCAGTTTCTGTCTTATTCAACAACAGCAGCAATAACAATAACAAGGGCAACAAAAATGGGAAAAATGGCCTCTAGGAGCAGTGGATTCGTAGTGCAGGCTCACGAATACCCTGGAAGCAAAAAAAAAGTATGCTAATCACTAGCCTAATTTATTCATAATTCTCTGCATTCATGGGCTAGTCTTCCTGTTCACTGAGAAACAAACAAACAAACATATTTCTTTCTTCTCTTACAAACATATGTTCTGTTTTCTACCTAAATCATTTGTTTATGGCACCAGCACCAAGGCTTTGCACTTTCATGATTCCAATGTCTAGGTGGACTCTCCCCCGACCCCTTTTAATTTCAGACAGCGACAAACAGGGAGAGAGAGAAGAGAGTATTACAGCACCAGCCCACCAGTCCTGAGGCTCCCATGCATGGTTCTCCCATGTGGTGCTGGGAGCTCAAGCCCAGATCCTCAAACAAGGTAAACTGAGCTATCTCTGAGTCACTCACCTAATTCCTATGGATGAATGGTCCATGAGTCTTTTAAAGCTAAGTCTCCTCTTGGACATTCGACCCTATACTGTCCACCTTTTCCTATTACTACATTCACATCTAGCTGTACATGACTCTATCCAACTAGCAGTGAGTGAGACTTGCGTGGCTGGAGCTAATAGTTTGATGCCTAGCATAGCACAGAATAGTGAGGTGTTCTGGCTTCTTTTGTTTCTCAGAGGAAAATGTCTCAAATTAGATACAATAAACCTTTAAAAATACAAAAACTGCACTATTTTCAAAAATGTAAGACCCTTCATGACATCCTCTCTTCCTCTGGCAATAGCTCCACTTCCAGTTCCCTTTGTACTGACAGTCTTCAAGGGCAGTCAATATACATAGTCTGTTCAAGTTCTCCACCTGCTCTCTCTTAAATGTATTCCAATTAGGTCTTCTCTTACTATCTTGCCATTAAAATCGTCTTATCAAGAGCACTAATGAGCTCCCCATGGCCAACTCCAAAGATCCACACTTAACCTTCATTAATTTGACACCAGCAGCATTCGACACAATTAATCTCCCTCTTGTCCAGCTTCTAAGACCTGGCTACCTTCTATCTCACCAGTGAGAGCGAGCTTTCCTTTCCCAACATTTTTATCTCCCTGACCTCTCTACACACAGAGCACACAGGTCCAGCTCCTGAACGCACACCTTCTAATGATCCTCTCTCTGGAGATGATCTCATCCACTCTCGAGGATTTAAATCCTGCTATTATGCAATTCCACATTGACATTTCTATTTTCAGATTGCTGGTTCCAATAATATAGATCCACGTGGATATATGTAATGAGCGTTTTCAACTCAGCCCATTCAGAGTACTCCTGAAGGTCTGTTCCTCTCGCCGTCTCCCTATTCTCAGTCAGTAGCTCCTCCTATTTTTCCAACCACTTGAGCCCAAAATTTTAAACACATTCACACTTTTATTCTCTCATCCTCAGTACCCGACTCATTAGTAAAGCATCCTTCAGAGCAAGCCCAGAATAAAATCTCTTACTACACCCTCCCTGCCTGAGTCGCCATCACATCTTGGACCCTCACGCTTCTACCAGCTTTGCCTCCACATCCCTTCAAACAAAATTGTTTTCACCGGTGGTCTGGGAGGTGGCACAGTGGATAGTGTTGGACTCTCGAGCATGAGGTCCTGAGTTCAATCCCTGGCAGCACATGTACCAGAGTGATGTTTGGTTCTTTCTCTCTCTACTCCTATCCCACTCATTAATAAAAAAAAATAAATAAAATATTTTTAAAAAATGTTTTCACCGAAGCCAGAGTGGGCCCTTGTAAAACAGATTCTGTGATACTTCTGCTTAAGACCCTTTAGCAGTTTTTCCACCTTGGAGTAAAAGGCAGACAGTGCTTTACAAGGTCCTAGGTAAGTCTGCACCCCACCTGCCAGATGCCACACACTCCCCCCACCCCTTTTTTTTTCTCCTTATTCCTTCTGCCAGAGCCATACTTCCTAGATGTTCCTGGACCATGGCAAGCACACTGTGTGGCTGTGTGCCCAGCCCCGGGGTTTATGCACTGAGTCCTCTTCCAAAGGAACCCCAAGTTCGCTTCCTCTGTGCTTGAGATTTGCGTTCAGAAGTCACTGTGGACAGTAAGGATTTTTCTGTCCTTAACTAGTCAAGAACCTACCCTACTCCTCAAAGTCACTCTTTTCTCCACCCCTAAGTCTGCTTCACTTTCTTCTCAGCGTGCAGCACCTGACACACTGCATATCTGTCTAGTCTTTGCTTCCTTGTTCAGCTGCTTTACCCACCAGTACCTAGAATAAGAGGCCTCTCATACATAGACACACCTCCTCATCCTTATTTATTTACTTATCTTTATGGCCATCAGGATTATCCTTGGGACTTTTTGAGAGACAGAGGAGAAAAAAAAGGTAGAGACACAGAGATGGAAAGACACCGCAGTACTGCTTCACCACTCATAAAGCTTCTTCCAACAGGAGGGGCTCTGGGCCTTGGCACACGGTAATGTGTGTTCTCTCTCATCAGCTGCACTACTATCAGATGTCTCTGATATCTGATTACTGTAAAAAATGGCGACTAATCCCTAGCACTGCAAAAACGGTATCATCTGTTTTCCATCTACACCATGCCTCGGCCTCACGTGAGCTGAATGTGCAGCTTGAAGATACGAGAATCCGGCATGAAGCCCAGCCAGTCTATCTTGGCGTTACTCTCGATCGCACTCTGTCATTTCACGAACATCTCATAAAAACTGCAGCAAAGGTGGGCGCGAGGAATCACATCATTGCAAGACTGGCCAGCTCCTCATGGGGTGCAAGCACTTCCACACTACGATCATCATCTCTGGCATTATGCTATTCCACTGCAGAATACTGTGCCCCAGGATGGTTCCGTAGCCCCCATGTCCACTTGGTCGATTCCAAATTATATTCCTCCATGAGGATCATTTCTGGAACCATCCGTTCCACCCCGGTTCCATGGCTGCCAGTTCTTAGCAACATCGCCCCGCCAGATATTCGTCGGGATGCGGCATCATCTAAGTTCATTTCCCACGTCTACGCTCGACCGGACCTGCCAATATACGCGGATATCTTCGCCCACCCTGTCCAACGCTTGACGTCTCGTCACCCAATCTGGTCCCCTACGCCTACACTGAACTTCTTTGTTCCAGTCTCTTGGAAACAGAGTTGGCAGTCAGCTGAGGTAAAGAACAAACACCTCATCACAGACCCCTGTAAGCGTCAACCCGGCTCTGACCTAGCACGTTATGATTGGGCCCTCCTCAATCGCTATCGAACAGGCCATGGCCGGTGCGCCGCTATGTTCCATCGCTGGGGAGCCAGAGACGACCCGAACTGCCCCTGCGGCTACAGACAGACTATGACCCACATAGTCAACGACTGCCACCTCTCCAGATTCAAAGGAGGTCTCGAAACTTTACATCAGGCTCAACCTGACGCTGTTGACTGGCTACAGAAGAAGGGCAAACACTAGAAGAAGAAGAAGCTGTACTACCACCAGAGACTTACTTGCACACATTTCTTTGGGAAGTGGGGAAGAACCACTGACTTGCCCTTGTGCCACTTAATCACTTCTAGGCCAAGTTTCTCATTCAGATAGACAGACAGAATGAGGAGGAATACTATAGCCTGGGACTTTCCCTGGAGCCATGGCACTTCCCATGGAGCTGGAGGAGTGTGTGAGTGAGTGAGTGAGTGAGTGTGTGTGTGTGTGTGTGTGTGTGGTGCCTGAATCGAAAAGGATGAAAAATAAATTGTTCACAGATTTAAAATAAAAATAACTCTGCAAACTACTTGAACTATATACATTTTTAGCTTTGCACAAATTCCCCTGCATCGTTACCGCTGGCACTATTTCTCACCTGAAGTCTCTATGTAGTAGTGAGTGATTGCTTTCCAGTGGTAAACAAAATCTTCTTGTAGAGGAAGAGAAGGTGCAAGCTGTACAAAGACAAAAAGACCACAACAATTAAAGAATCTGGCAATAAAAGTTATCCACAGAGTATAACAACTTACTCACCTATGATACAAAAGCAGAATAAAAAAGGAAAGGTTGAACTTTTATTAGATTTTTATTCGCCAGACATTAAATGAGTGAGATCTATGGAGATGAAAATGACTCCAGGGAGTCGGGTGGTAGTGCAGCGGGTTAAGTGCACGTGGCGCAAAGCACAAGGACCAGCTTAAGGATCCTCGTTCGAGCCCCGGCCCCCCACCTGCAGGGGAGTCACTTCACAGGTGGTGGTGAAGCAGGTCTGCAGGTGTCTATCTTTCTCTCCCCCTCTCTGTCTTCCCTCCTCTTTCCATTTCCTATCCAACAACAACTCTCTCTGTCCTATCCAACAACAACTACAACAATAAAACAAGGGCAACAAAAGGGAATAAATAAATAAATATTTTTTTAAAAGAATCTTATAAAAAAAAGAAAATGACTCCAGTGGCCTGGGAGATGGCGCAGTGGATAAAGCACTGTATTTCTCAAGCTGAGATGATGTCCTGAGTTCAATCTCAATATAGCACGTGTATCAGAGTGACGCTCTGGTTCTCTCTCCTATCTTTCTCATAAATAAATAAAATCATTTTTAAAAGCATATTTCTCAACACTGTTATTAAGCTATAGCCCTGGTTGCTTTCCCCTTCTCTTAAACTAGTAACTAATGTGAGAGCATTACATGAAAACACCATATTCTGTTGCTGAAGTGTCAGTGACATGAAATGATCAATAACCAGGGATCTTTGTACCTAGGACTTTGAAATGCAAAAGAGTAAAAAGTTTCTATGTAACGAGTTACACATCATCACTATGGAAACAGGTACCAAAGTCAACTTCACAATCCGATTAAAAACGTCCTTTCATTAAGTGACATATAGTTGTAAAACTTTAAAAAGTCTGGACTAGGTAGTGCGTACTTTCAGCTAAGTAACTATGTGAACAAGAGACCACCAGTCCAAGTCCCACAAAGTCAAAACTGCTTTACATTTTGGCTTTGAAATTTACTTCATAAGTTTGACAACCAAAATTATACACCTTCTGGCATCTCATAACAAGCCTGTGAGTATTTCAGATGTGTGTTAAATGGACAGAAAAAAAAAAAAAGTCCTGGATGCTTTATGTCTCTAAAAAGAGTCAGAGCACTCCCCCTGTCCTACTAACATCAATAAATGTTGGTCAGAAAGCAGTGTTGACCCAGCTAACTGAAAGACCACAGGTTTCTAATCTGGGATCTTCAACAAAGGCGGCGGAGTGATCGCCCACTTTTATATACTTCATCTAAACAGATGATCTAAAAGGTCTGGTTACTCCCATGCTGCTTTTCCATTCTGATTTCTTGGTGTCCCTTAGCAGAGACCTCAAAGTTCAAAACCCCATCAAAGCAGTTCCCAAACTACTGGGTCTAACCTGAACACCGGTCTCTGTACTTAGGAAAAAATGAACTTGAAAAATTATCAGCAATCATCAACACCCAGTGCCAGTTCTTTTATGCCAATTCATGCCACTCTGAAGAGTACTGGGGTAAGAGAATGTAAGTATTCATCTTATTTTCAGAAAAATATATAATGAAAGCTGGGGAAATAGTATAGTGGTTGTGCAAAAGATTTTCATGCCAGAGGCTCTGAAGTCCCAGGTTCAGTTCTCAGC
This sequence comes from Erinaceus europaeus, assembly GCF_950295315.1. NCBI lineage: Eukaryota > Metazoa > Chordata > Mammalia > Eulipotyphla > Erinaceidae > Erinaceus > Erinaceus europaeus. The sequence goes on from NC_080175.1 coordinate 12,886,005, forward strand.
ACCACTATAAGCCAGAGCTGAACAATGCTCTGGTGTCTGTCTCTGTCTCTCTCTCTTTAAAATAAAAAATTTAAAAATACAATGAAAAAGTCAGACCTGTCTTCAAAAGTCCTTCCTTCCCCCCCCCTTTTTTTAATTTTAAATATAGACAGAGGGGCAGAAACCACAGTGCCAAAGCTTCCTTCAATGTGGGGGATACCCAGCTCAAACATGGAACACACACATAACAAACCAGCACACTACCCAAGTGAGCGGATCTGCCACTGAGAAGCCTTTCCATTACAGACACAATTTCTTTTCTTTGGCTGGGGAGATAACATGATGTTTATGCACAACAGTTTCCATGCTTCAGCCTCTAAGGTTCCAGGTTCCATCTTTGGCACCACTAAGCCATAACTGAGCAGTGCTCTGGTAAAAATAGATAGATAGATAGATAGATAGATAGATAGATAGATAGATAGATAGATAGATAGATAGATAAACAGGGCTGAGAAGCTAGCATGATGATTATGCAAACAGACTTTCCGGCCTGAACTAGCAAACATCCCAGGTTCAATCCCCAGCACCACTATAGAAGTCAAAGCTCAGCACTACTGCGGTAAATAATAATAGTAATTAATTAATCATTTAGGACTGGGAAGATAGCATAATGGTTATGCAAAAAGTTTTTTTTTTCTCCCAGGGCTATCGCTGGGGCTCAAAGTCAGCACTATGAAGTCACAGCTCCTGATGGCCATTTTTCTTTTTTTTCCATTATATTCAATAGGACAGAAAGAAATTGAGAGGGGAGAGGGAGAGAGAAAGACTGACACCTGAAGACCTGCTTCACCTCTACAGGTGGGGAGTGGAGGCTCAAACCTGGTTCCTTGCACTTGGTAAAAAGCACACTTAACCAAGTGCACCATTGTCCAGCCTCCCAAAAGATCTTCATGTCTGAGCTACCATTCAGTCCCCAGCACTAGCATAAGCCAGAAGTGAACAGTGCTGACTAAATAAAATCAATACTATTACAAATTAAATATATAAATTATTTTTGGGTTTTGACAGAACAACATTACATAGTTAAATGTTAGTTGACTAACCTAAGCTTAAATGATATTTGCTATTTCAAGAAATGAACCCAGCTTCTTAAGTGTAAATACTGTAGTTTGTCAAAATTCTCCAAGGAAATTTAAAAAAAAAAAAAAGAACAAAAAAAAAGAACTACAACTTTTGTGGCCCTGGAGTTGGAAAAATAGATATGGCCTTGGACTCTCAAATATGAAGTCCTGAGTTGGATTCCCAGCATCGCAGGTGCCAGCGTGATGGCTTACCTAGAAGGGAGTATGCCTTGCCGTACGTGAGCCCCAAGTCTGAGCCCCTGCACCACATGAGAGAACAATGGTGCAACGGTGCTGGAAGAAAAGCCAATGCTATGATGTGTCTCCATCTGTCTGTCTGACTGTGTCTGTCTGTCTGTCTGTCTGACTCTGTCTCTCTTTCTCCAAGTGGAAAAGTGGCCTTGAGTGGCAAAATTGCACATGCATAAAGGCTTCGTTGAAAATAAATTAATTAGGTTTTGAAAACGCAGGCAATCGCTATCTCAAACCAAAATTGCCATGTATGCCTAACTTGGGTATTGCTTGCTGAGGCAGACTTCCTGCCCACGGTCCTTTCCACACAAACTCACTTCCTTCGGAGCTCCTTCCAACTGGTTCCTGACTCTTTCCAAGCTTGTAATTGTTGAAGTATCCACCTCTTCCACTTTACAATAGATTTGCAAGGGCTGAGCTTGTGCTCTCTTTTCATCACCAAATTCTTGGTTTTCAACTCAGTGATGACAGTTAGTATTCCATAATATTTACAAAGTGAATAAATGGACAACACAGCAGTTGCTACCAAGTTGCCAATTATGTGTAGTCTTCAAGTCCCACTCTTTAACCAGTGAATTCTGTAGTAGTTAGAACTGAGATAGCTGGAGGAGGCTATTCCACAACAAATTCCTACAAGCACCTAAAGTCAGCTAATTTCTTTTCCTAAAGAAACAATGCTTGTATCTAAAAACCTAGACTATCTTCGCTTATGTACCAGAGTGATGTCTAGTTCTTCCTCCCTCTTCTCCTAACTTTCTCATTAACAAATAAAATCTTTAAAAAAAAAAGGGGGGGGGGGAGTCGGATGGTAAGGCAGCAGGTTAAGCGCACGTGGTGCAAAGCGCAAGGACCAGCTTAAGGATCCCGGGTTCCAGGCTCCCCACCTGCAGGGGAGTCACTTCACAGACAGGTGTGAAGTGTCTGTCTTTCTCTCCTCCTTCTGTCTTCCCCTCTTCTCTCCATTTCTCTCTGTCCTATCTAAGAACAACAACATCAATAACAACAACAACAATAACTACAACAACAATAAAAAGCAATAAGGGCAACAAAAGGGAAAATAAGAAATTAAAAAAAAAACTTTAAAAAAAAAAGGTAGGACTCTTTTCTTTGACACTGCCCTTTAACCTTTAGAAGCAACTCTGTCCTCAAAGGGTGGAACTATCTGGAACAGCTTCTGGCACCTTAACCTAGCACAGACCAGGCTCTCAACAAATACTGAACTAACTAACTAGAAGGTGTTTTATTTGGAGAATATCCCAAGTATCCTTTGGAGAAGCTGTGTTAAAAGGGCTCAGTCCAACTTTAGAACTAACTGTAAGGCCTGACTTCAGATGTGTAACATGTGGCAGCTAGCTAACAGAACAGATTCAGCTCCCAAGATTGGCTAATCATTTCTACACTGCAGATAACAAGTACTTCTGAAAGAGGGAGGCAGAAATTACATTTACAATTTTTCTTTCTGTTCAAGGTGTGGATTTCTCTTCTCTGCCAAATGAATCAGCTTAATAACACACTTGCAAAAATAGTTATGCTTCCTTTTTCCTTTTTTTTTTTTACTTTAAGGAATTAACAGAAAGTTAGGAGAAACCACGAGTTAAACAGTAAGGAAAACTATCTTTAAACCTTGTTTAAACAAGATGAATAAACAGCTGGCCAACCCTTAAAAAAATTAATTGAAGGCTGAAGCAATTGAGTAAAAAAAAAAACCCTAGGAAGTTACTATACTAAAATAGTCGGAAAAAAAAATCACAGACCTGAATACAAATGAAGAAGATGAAGATGTCAGCATCTATATATAATTCATTCCCCTGCATAATTCTGCATGTTATGACAATAAATCTAAAAAAATGCTACATGGGGCTGGGTGGTGGCGCACCTGGTTGAGCGCATATTACAGTGTTAAGGACCCAGGTTTGAGCACTCAGTCCCTCAGCAGAGGGGAAGCTTTGCAAGTGGAAAAGCAGGGCTGCAGGTGTCTCTCTGTCTCTCTCTCCCTATCACCTTCTTCCCTCTTGATTTCTGGCTGTCTTATTTATCACTAAGTAAGAGTTTACTGTCAAAAGAGAAGGATCAAAGTTAGTGGGAAAGTTAGTACACTTTCATGAGACTTAACCTCATGGTAGTGTGGGAAGTACCACAGCTGAAAACATTAACTTAAAGCAAATAAAAGCACTGCTTTTGAAAGCGCAAGGCAGTAGTTAGGACCAGGTAAATAAAATCTGCCAGTTTTTTTTTTTCTTACTAACCTCAGCAGAGAACCTGAGTATCAGAGTCAGAGTCATTTTATGTGGTTAATTTGGTAGATGCTAACAAGTACAATTATAAAAAAGATAATGAAGACTGGAAACACAGGCCTTAGGACAAACACAAAAATGACTCTCTACTGGAACAGTAACAAGAACCATGTGTTTGGGGCAGGGTGGTGGTGCACCTGGTTGAGCACACGTTACAATGTGCAATGACCCAGGTTTAAGCCCCAGGTCCCCACCCACAAGGGGGAAAGCTGTGAGTGGTGAAGCAGTGTTGCAGGTGTCTCTCAGTTTCGCTCCCTATCACCCTTCTTCCCTCTTGATTTCTAGCTGTCTATATCCGATAAATAAAAAAAAATAAATAGAAATTTAAATTAAAAAGAACCATCTGTCTTTTTCTAAATACTTGCTTCTGTAAACAACAGTCTGGTAATGCTTATAAAAAATGGAACCCATCTTTTATTTCTAATTATGTCAATATTAGACTATATTCAAGATTAAAATTAGGATATTCTTGGTATTTTAAGTAGACAAATCATGTAAACGTCATTGCTTTTTATACATTCGAATTATTTAAACATATGCTGTAGATTGCGTATTAACAAGAAAGCTGTTAGGTTTAAAAATCGTCCTCTCCATACATACGACTGCTCCTCATTCATGAAAATTCTGGTCTTTCTGGACTGGATACACCAGTCTCCCCAAGAATTTGTAGTAGAGCTCAAATTAGCATTGCACATTCCCATGCTATCACTTAAAACGATAATTGTACTCGAGTTTTATTTCCACGGTTACATTTCTAAACCCACTTTATTTCTACTGGCCGGGGTGGGGTGAGGTTGGGGGGGTTAAGTGTTCAACTGTAACTTGATTTTAATAAATACCTAACGTGGATTTAAGTATCCTATCCGGGGAGTCAGGCTGTAGCGCAGCAGGTTAAGCGCAGGTGGCACTAAGCACAAGGACCCGCATAAGGATCCTGGTTCAAGCCCCGGCTCCCCACTTGCAGGGGAATCGCTTCACAAGCGGTGAAACAGGTCTGCAGGTGTCTATCTTTCTCTCCCTCTCTCTGTCTTCCCCCTCCCCTCTCCATTTCTCTCTGTCCTATCCAACAACAACGACAACAATAATAACTACAACAATAAGACAACAAGGGCAACAAAAGGGAATAAATAAATAAAAATAAATATTAAAAAAATAAATAAAAGTGTCCTATCCATAGATAGACCTAGATAGATGACATTAAGAAAAAAAAAAGTAGCCGAGTAATAATCATGCTTTTAAAGCACGCACCTATAAATGAAAGCAATTCAGCCAGAAGAAAGTAAAAGGTCTAGATCCCTTCCTATGAACTCTGCAAGACCCCCTCCACCCCGATTTTCTCTTATAGGATGATACTGTTGGGATATTTGAATATTTCTAGGCTGGTGTCTAAAGGAAAAAGTACAACTGCAGGACAAACGAGGTCGGTGCAGGAAAAGACAAAAAAAGAAAAGAAAAGAAAAGAAAAGAAAAGAAAAGAAAAGAAAAGAAAAGAGAGAGGGGGAGGGGAGGGGAGGGGAGGGGAGGGGAGGGGAGGGGAGGGGAGGGGAGGGGAGGGGAGGGGAGAGGAGAGGAGAGGAGAGGAGAGGAGAGGAGAGGAGAGGAGAGGAGAGGAGAGGAGAGGAGAGGAGAGGAGAGGAGAGGAGAGGAGAGGAGAGGAGAGGAGAGGAGAGAAAAAAGGAAGCAGATGGTCTGGGGCAGAAATGGGTGAGGAGCTGGTGGCGGGTGGTCTAGACCGGGAGACCCCGCAAACTGCAGGTCCACACCAGCCACCCGGGTGCGGCGGTGCTCGCCGCTGGGCCCGCACAAGCCAGAGCCGGCGAGCAGAGGAAGCGGGGTGCGGGGTGCGGGGGGCACCCCGAGGCGGGGACGAGCGCACCTTCCTGCCCACCCGCCCTCCCAGAGCCAAGCAAAACAGAACCAGCCCTGGGGGGAGGGGGGCCGGCGGGGCCGGCCGCTTCTTTTGTCCGGCCTGGGCCCGGGCCCTGCTCCCCGAGCCACCGAGTCTGGGGGCGCCCTCCTGGGACCCCGCCGGGTGCACCCCGACACCCCGGCCCCCATCGGAGGGAGCCCGCAGACGCCGGCCGGGCGGCACCTCCCGCCCACCCCGCGGCTGGAGGGAGAGGGTCCACGCCGGCCCCCGCAGGCCCCGGAGGCAGGGAGGGCTCGGACCCGGGTCAGGGCGCCCCCCACCCCCGGCGTCCGCCCCTCCGGCTCCCAGGCCGCCGGCTGCCCCGCGCCGGCGGGGAGCGTAGGCCGCCGCCATCCCCGGCCTGTCGTGCGCCCGCAGCCCGCGGCCTCACCGCCTCCACGGCGTGCTGCAGGATGGAGGTGAACTTGGAGAACATCCTGTCCCGGGACTGCAGCAGCCGCTCCCGGGACGACCTGGAGAGCTCCTCGATCCGCCGCCGCCGCCCCTGCTGCGGCTGCCGGGGCCGCTCCAGAGTGAAGGCCGGTGCGGGGCGGGGAGGACGAGCAGAGGCCGAGGCGGGCCCCGCCCGGTGGCTTCGGGGCGGCGCGGGCGGCGCAGCGGCTCCGGCGAGCGAGGGGACCCGGCGGGCGGCGACGAGGGCGGCGGGCGCGCTGTCGGGGTCCCGCGACGTTCTGCCCGCGGCGGCGGCTCAGCTCGGAGACACCGTGGCAGCCGGCTGCGGGGTCCTTCCGCCCGCTCTGCCCGCTGCGGCCTGCAGGGGGCGCCGCCCCGGCCCGGGAGGCCCAGCCAGGCTGCCCTGCGGCGGGGCGGCCTGACGCCGAGGGGGCGGGAGGCTCCGGGAGGCCGCAGGTCGCCTGGGGCGCAGCCACCGCCCTCTCCTGGCCTGTGGCCGCCGAGGGCAAAGCCCTGCTTACAGGTCTTTTAAAAAATTGTCCTTGCATTTAAAAAGAACCCAGCCGTTCTCGCCCGATTTTGTGTCTCCAGCGGAAGCAAGAGGCCGATTTTGCTGGCATGTCTGTAATCACTCAGAAGGCCTAAGGAAAAAAAAAAAAAAAAAGTATTCCAAAAACAAATTGGATCGTGCGGTTAGATGGATGCTAAGGTTGCAAGTCACTTATGACCATTAATGATTATAATGATTCAACATGAAAACAAGAAGCGCCCCAATGAATTAATGGTGGGATGGTTTATGTGTTGCATGCTGGGTAGGTAAGAGCAGTGCATTCAGTGTAACATTAAAAAAAAAATGTTTATGAGCGGGAACTGGGGGAATTACACAGTGGTTATGCAACAGAATTTCATGCCTGAGGCTCTGAGGTCCCAGGTTCCTGACACCATCATAATCCAGAGCTAAACAGTAGAGAGAGAGGGAGCACTTTTTTGGATTATTTTTCCTTTTATTTTTAAAGATTGATTGATGAGAAAATGAACCAGAACATCATTAGGAATTTCATGTCTACCTGTCCCAACACTTTATCCACCGCGCAATCTCTGGGACCACCATTTATTCAATTTTTTTAAAAGATTTTACTTATTGGGCAGGGGTAGATAGTATAATGGTTATGCAAAGAGACTCTCATGCCTAAGGCTCCAAAGTCTCAGGTTCAATCCCCTGAACCACCATAAGCCAGAGCTGAACAGTGCTCTGGTAAAATAAATAAATATATACATATATTTATTTCTCATATATATATATATATATATATATATATATATATATGAAAGATAAGAGGAGAGAGAGAAAGAACTAGATATCACTCTGGTACATGTGCTGCCAAGGACTGAACTCAGAACCTCATGCTGGAGAGGCCAATGCTTTAGCCACTGCCACCTGCCAGACCACACTCATTTATTTAATTTTTTAAATTTTTAAAAAATATTTATTTATTCCCTTTTGTTGCCCTTGTTGTTTTATTGTTGTAGTTATTGTTGTTGTTGTTATTGATGTTGTTGTTGTTGGATAGGACAGAGAGAAATGGAGAGAGGCAGGGAAGACAGAGAGGGCGAGAGAAAGACACCCACAGACCTGCTTTACCACCTGTGAAGCGACTCCCCTGCAGGTGGGGAGGTGGGGGCCATTTATTCAATTTTTTATGAGACCAGAATTCCATTCATTTCTGGCATGTGACTGACCTGGGGGCTCTGGGACCTCAGGCATGCTAGCCCTGAGCTCTGGTTGAATTATCTCCCCACTCCCAACATAGTATATTCTTTTCTGTTTATGAAGTGATACTGGAAACATTACAGAGAAGAAATCCAGAGATTCTCCTGAGTGTAGGATAGAAAAGAGGACCTTACAGTTAATCACATGGGTGGAACCTTCTTAAAATATTATGCAACGGTATATTAGCCAAGCCTTGAATAAGCATGATTCAGGCCTCTAAGCTGTAGTTTGCTAGGGCTGATACGAATTATGAAGATATTCATATCCTGGAGAACTTTGTGTCTTTGCTTCTAGTGGTAGTTTATCAAAAAGACCATTAACTTCTTGATAAGATGAGGGTGGAGTCAGTTTTGCACAACCAGTGATGTAATTATACATTGGTAATTGTTTGCCTTGACCAGAGAAAAGGCAGCAGCAGTAAACAGTTGTGTGCTGAAGGTGGGTAGCCTAAATTCAAATTCCCCCTCAGACTAGGCTGTAGCTTGCACATATTATCTTATGTGAGCATCCAGGTTCAAGCCCCCATCCCATCCCCATCTGCAGGGGGAAGCTTCACAATAAGAGCAATATCACAGGTGTTTCTACTCTCCCTTTCTTCCCTTCTCTTCTCCTCTCTATTTCCCTGTGTCTCTATCAAAAAAAAAAAAAAAAAAGAAAAGAAAAAAAAAGGGAAGAATAAATGTTTCCCAGGAACAGCGGAGTCATGTCACAGGCATCCATTCGGCCCCAGTGATAGGCCTGATGGCAAAAATGAAATCTGATTAAAAATAAGGGGGTGGGTATTGGAGACAGGCAATGTCACACTCTCTAGAGCACACATGTGACCTTGGTTCAAATCCCCAGTCCCTACCTGCAGGGGGAAGCTTCACCAACAGGAAGCAATATTGTAGATGTCTCTCTTACTCTCTCCCTCTCTACCACCCCTCCCTCTCAATTCTTTTCTCTCTATATAAAAAATAAACTATGGAGGTTCCCCAAAGATGGCAGACTGAGAAGCTGCTAGTGGCTTGAGCTCTGACCACATTTTCTGGAAACAGTAGGATTTTTTGCCTTTAGTAGGCCAGTCAATAAGCGGTCCTAGCGGTAACACCAAGGAGGTGACTATAACTTAATTTGGGTTAAGAAATAGAGTAGAAAAAAAGGGGGAATTTTTTTTTCCGTTTAATTATAAAGCATACCTTCTCCCCCTCCCTGCCCCCCCATAACCAGTCCCTGGGGACCAGCTCCTAGCAGGCTCCCCTGCTGAGCTTCTATCTTTACCAAATTTCTGTCCCACCAGGGGGTATCATTCATTCTAAGTCTATACCCTTCTGAAACCTCTGGCCTTTTTTTTCTTTCTAAGTAGCCAACCCCCCCCCCACCTCACCCCACATAGCTAATTAAATAATTAAAAATAAATAAGTAAATAAAATCTTTCCTTTCACCGCTCTTTTATGACTGTTCTTTTTCTTATCTTTTTCTTTTTCTCTCTCTCTCTTTTTTCCCTTCTTTTTCTCATTCTTGTCATCCTTTCTTCCTTAATCCTACAGCTTCCAAAGCCACAGGCCCCAGCCCCCACACCACCAAACAGTGTGCTTCTTTGAATTCACTGATACACATTTGGGAATTATTTTGGGGAAGAATTCTGACTCAGTGTGGACTCTCACTGCCAGTGTGTATGCTCAACTTCCCTTCCTCCTTTAGCCACCCCTAGAATGTACACTGGACAGTAGATTTGCATAACTGTCTATTTCAGCCATCCTTGTCTAGTCCTGAGGGTTTTTTTTTCTTTTCACTGCTCTTTAATTACATCTCTTTTTCTTCTCTTTTCCCTTTTCTCTCACTTGTCTCTTTTTTCTTTTTTTTTTTTTTTTTTATCTTGTCATACACTTCTTCCTTCTTCTTTGCCTTTCTGAATTTGTGAATTATTTTGGGGAAGAAATCTGACTCAGAGTGGACTCTTTATGTGTGTATCTCTGCTCTACTTCCCTTTCCCCTCTTGTTACCCCTAGAATATACAGTGGATAGTAGATTTGCATAACTATCTATTCCTGCTATCCCTTCTTTCTTTTCTCTTTCTTCTTCACTGGGATTTGGTTACTATTTTTTCACGGACTAGAGAAATTGTTTGGCTAACTGGTAGTGATTAAACTGCTTCAATACTTGCTTCAGTTGCTACTGTAATTCCTGAGGTTGGTGAGTACAATTGTCATAAAGGTATTTAGTACAGTGTTGCTTGTACTCAAGACACAACAACTGAGGAACAGAGCATAAAAAAAAAAAACCACATAAATTAAAAAAAATGGGTAGATCAAAAACAAATAAAACTGCTACTCTAATGAATGAAGACAATAGCCCAGAAGAAACTACAAATCAGCCAGAAGTAACCATAGATAAGAAAAGTATGCAAGCAATAATAAACTTATTAATCACAGAAATGAAAACAACATTGGAGGAAAGGAATGGCAGTATTAGGGAAACAACAGTTGAGACCCCCAAGGAAAATACTGATTATCTTGAGGCAATTAGAGAACTGAAAGCTGAAATAGCTGTAATGAAGAAAGAAGCTGAGGCAAGGGAAAGCAGACTAACAGAAGCAGAAAACAGAATTAGACAGAGGATGAGTTAGAGAAAATGAAGAAAGAGGTGAAAGAGCTTAAAAAGAGATTGAGAGACACTGAAAACAACAACAGAGACATATGGGATGATCTCAAAAGAAGTAACATTTGCATAATTGGCCTGCCAGAGGAAGAAAGAGAGGAAGGGGAAGCAAACATTCTAGAGGAAATAATAGAAGAAAACCTCCTAGACCTGAATAACAGAAAGGACATCAAGATTAGAGAGGCCCAGAAAGTACCAAACAGAATCAACCCATACCTGAAGACACCAAGACACATCATAGTCACAGTGAGAAGAAGTCAGGATAAAGAAAGGATCCTAAAGGCTGCAAGAGAGAAACAAAAAGTCACATACAGGGGAAAACCCATAAGATCATCTGCAGACTTCTCCACTCAAACTCTAAAAGCCAAAAGAGAATGGAAAGATATCTATTGAGCCCTGAATGAAAAAGGGTTTCAAAAAAGGATAATATATCCTGCTAGACTTTCATTCAAGCTAGATGGAGGGATCAAAACCTTCTTAGACAAACAACAGTTAAAGGAGGCAACCATCACCAAACCGGCCCTGAAAGAGGTTCTAAAAGACCTCTTACAAACAAGAACATCACTAAAATACTGGCAATATATCAGAGCAAACAAAAAAAAAATTTTTTTTGAACAATGGCACTACAATAAATTAAATCCATAATATCAATAAAGGTCAATGGCTTAAACTCACCCATCAAAAGGCACAGAGTTGGGGGATGAATCAGAAAACATAATCCAACCATATGCTGCTTGCAAGAATTCCATCTGTCACAACAAGATAAACACAGACTTAAAGTGAAAGGATGGAAAACTATCATACAGGCTAACGGATCACAAAAAAGGGCAGGAACAGCCATTCTCATCTCAGACACAATAGATTGTAAATTAAATAAAGTAATAAAAGATAGGCAAGGACACTACATAATGATTAGAGGATCAATCAGCCAAGAAGACTTAACAATCATTAACATCTATGCACCCAATGAGGGACCATCTAAATACGTCAAGCACTTACTGAAAGAATTTCAAAAATACATCAATAGTAATACAATAATAGTGAGAGACTTCAATACCCCACTCTCACACTTAGCCAGATCAACAAAGCAGAGAACCAACAAAGATACAAGAGAATTGAATGAAGAGATTGACAGACTAGACCTCTTGGACATTTTCAGAGTCCTTCACCCCAAAAAAATGGAATACACCTTCTTTTCAAATCCACACAACACATACTCAAGGATAGACCACATGTTAGGCCACAAAGACAACACCAATAAATTCAAGAACACTGAAATCATCCCAAGTATCTTCTCAGACCACAGTGGAGTAAAACTAACATTTAACAACAGACAGACAATAATTAAAAGTCACAGAATTTGGAAACTAAACAACATACTCCTTAAGAACCACTGGGTCAGAGATTCACTCAAGCAGGAAATTCAAATGTTCCTGGAAACAATTGAAAATGAAGACACAACCTATCAAAATATTTGGGACACAGCTAAAGCAGTACTGAGAGGGAAACTTATAGCCATACAATCACATATTAAACACCAAGAAGAAGTTCAAATGAACTACCTTACTGCACACCTCAAGGACTTAGAGGAAGAGGAACAAAGGAACCCTAAAGCATCCAGAAAAACAGAAATCACTAAAGTTAGAGCAGAAATCAACAACATCAAAAATAAAAGAACCATACAAAAGATCAATGAAGCCAAATGTTGGTTCTTTGAAAGATTAAACAAAATTGACAAACCCCTAGCCAGACTCACCAAACAAAAAACAGAGAAGACTCAAATTAATAGAATTGTAAACGATGGAGGAGATATCACAACTGACACCACAGAAATCCAGAGAATCCTGCGAAACTTCTATAAAGAACTATATGCCACCAAGCTAGAGAATCTTGAAGAAATGGAACAATTCCTAGAAGCATATGACCTTCCAAAACTGAACCAAGAAGAACTACAAAATCTAAATGCACCAATCACAGACAAAGAAATTGAAACCGTTATTAAGAACCTCCCCAACAACAAAAGTCCTGGACCAGATGGCTTCACAAACGAATTCTACAAAACTTTCAGGAAACAGTTAGTACTCATACTTCTTAAGCTTTTCCATAAGATTGAAGAAACAGGAATACTCCCTTCCACCTTCTATGAAGCCAACATCACCCTGATACCAAAAGCTGATAGGGACAGAACAAAAAAGGAAAACTACAGACCAATATCTCTGATGAACATAGATGCCAAAATATTAAACAAGATCTTGGCCAACTGGATACAGCAACATATCAAAAAGATTGTTCATCACGACCAAGTGGGATTCATCCCAGGAATGCAAGGCTGATTCAACATCCATAAGTCAATCAATGTCATTCACCACATCAATAAAAGCAAAGCCAAAAACCACATGATTATCTCAATAGATGCAGAGAAAGCCTTTGACAAAATCCAACACCCATTCATGCTCAAAACTCTACAAAAAATGGGAATAGATAGGAAATTCCTCAAGATAGTGGAGTCTATATATAGCAAACCTACAGCCAACATCATACTCAATGGACAGAAGCTGAAAGCATTCCCCCTCAGATCAGGGACTAGACAGGGCTGTCCACTGTCACCGTTACTCTTCAACATAGTATTGGAAGTTCTTGCCATAGCAATCAGGCAAGAGAAAGAAATCAAAAGAATACAGATTGAAAGGGAAGAAGTCAAGCTCTCACTATTTGCAAATGAAGAATCCAGCAGAAAATTACTGGAAGTTATTAAGCAATATAGCAAGGAATCAGGCTACAAAATCAATGTACAAAAATCAGTGGCATTTCTTTATGCAATCACTAAATCTGAAGAAGACATCCAGAAAACACTCCCATTTACTGTTTCAGCAAAATCAATCAAATACCTAGGAATAAAGTTGACCAAAGAAGTGAAAGACTTGTATGCTGAAAACTATGAGTCGCTACTCAAGGAAATAGAAACTGATACCAAGAAATGGAAAGATATCCCATGCTCATGGATTGGAAGAATATCATCAAAATGAATATTCTCCCCAGAGCCATATACAAATTTAATGCAATACCTATCAAAGTTGCACCAAGCTTCTTTAAGAGAATAGAACAAACACTACAGTCATTTATCTGGAACCTGAAAACACCTAGAATTGCCAAAACCATCTTGAGGAAAAGAAACAGAAATGGAGGCATCACACTCCCAGACCTTAAACTATATTATAAAGCCATCATCATCAAAACAGCATGGTACTGGAACAAAAATAGGCACACAGACCAGTGGAACAGAATTGAAAGCCCAGAAATAAATCCCCACATCTATGGACATCTAATCTTTGATAAGGGTGCCCAAAGGATTAAATGGAAGAAGGAGGCTCTCTTCAATAAATGGTGCTGGGAAAACTGGGTTGTAACATGCAGAGGAATGAAATTGAACCACTTTATCTCACCAGAAACAAAAATCAACTCCTAATGGATCAAAGACCTAGATGTCAGACCAGAAACAATCAAATACTTAGAGGAAAACATTGGTAAAACACTTTCCCACCTACACCTCAAGGACATCTTTGATGAATCAAACCCAATTGCAAGGAAGACTAAAGCAGAAACAAACCAATGGGACTACATCAAATTGAAACGCTTCTGCACATCCAAAGAAACTATTAAACAAACAAAGAGACCCCTCACAGGATGGGAGAAGATCTTCACGTGCCATACACCAGACAAGAAACTAATCACCAAAATATATAAAGAGCTCAGCAAACTTAGCACCAAAAAAGCAAATGACCCCATCCAAAAATGGGCAGAGGATATGAACAAAACATTCACCTCAGAGGAGATCCAAAAGGCTAACAAACATATGAAAAACTGCTCTAGGTCACTGATTGTCAGAGAAATGCAAATTAAGACAACACTAAGATACCACCTCACTCCTGTAAGAATGGCATACATCAAAAAGGACAGCAGCAACAAGTGCTGGAGAGGTTGTGGGGACAAAGGAACCCTTTTACATTGCTAGTGGGAATGTAAATTGGTACAGCCTCTGTGGAGAGCAGTCTGGAAACCTCTCAGAAGGCTAGACATGGACCTTCCATATGATCCAGTAATTCCTCTCCTGGGGTTATAACCCAAGGACTCCATAACACCCAACCAAAAAGAGGTGTGTACTCCTATGTTTATAGCAGCACAATTCATAATAGCTAAAAAACCTGGAGGCAACCCAGGTGCCCAACAACAGATGAGTGGCTGAGAAAGCTGTGGTATATATCCATAATGGAATACTATGCAGCTATCAAAAACAATGAACCCACCTTCGCTGACCCATCTTGGACAGAGCTAGAAGGAATTATGTTAAGTGAGCTAAGTCAGAAAGATAAAGATGAGTATGGGATGATCCCACTCATCAACAGAAGATCTGAAAGGGAAACTAAAAGCAGGACCTGACCAAATTGTAAGTAGGGCACCAAAGTAAAAACCCTGTGGTGAGGAGTAGACATGCAGCTTCTTGGGACAGTGGGGGGTGTTTGTGGGTGGGAGGGATGGGTCACAGTCCTTTGGTGGTGGGAATGGTTTTTATGTACACTCCTAGTAAAATGTAGTCATATAAATCACTAGTCAATTAATATGAGAGGGGGAAAATTAATTGTATGTCTCGAAGTTTTTCAAAACACAAACTGAATCTTTTCAATATATGGGATGTGTAATTGATATGCAGACTCTCTCAAAAGCCTAGACCAAGTAGATCAGAAGCAACCAATAGCACAGCTATATACAAGATACTGGGTACTGTACAGCAAACCCTAACAAAAGGACTTGTCAAAGTTAACCCAATTACCAAATAATGTGATGATAACATTAACTATTGATTGTCTTTTTGAACCCTAAGACAGCAGGAACCTCACATCTCCACTATAGAGCCTCTACTTCCCCCAGTCCTGGAACCCTTGGATAGGGCCCACTTTCCCGTATGCCTCTCCCAATCCATATCAAATAATATTGCATCTGCCGATCACAACCTAACCAACACAACGATTGCCACCTCAACATGCTTCACTTCAGACTGTGTCCAGAGACTTCACGTGTGGAATGACAACCCTTCAACTTCATTACTTGGGTGAGACCTTTCCTTTCATAGTATACTCTAATTCCATCTCAGGTGGTTCACTTTCTAACAAAGTTCCAAAACCTAGATATACACCAGTTTCGGTGAGAGAGAGCATATATATGTTCACACGTATCCGTAAACTACTGCAAAATATATACCTGAAAGCAGAAGTGCACTAGAGTTTGCAGTGAGTAGCCCCCTAACATTTCCCCTCCACTATTCCAAGCTTTGGGTCCATGATTGCTCAACAATTTGTTTGGCTTTGTATGTTAACTCTCTTTTCAGTCACCAGGTTCCAGATGTCATCAGGATGCCGGCCAGGCTTCCCTAGACTGAAGACCCCACCAAGGTGTCCTGGAGCTCCGCTTCCCCAGATACTCACCCTGCTAGGGAAAGAGAGAGGCAGAATGGGAGTATAGACCAACCAGTCAACACCCATGTTCAGCGGGGAAGCAATTACAGAAGCCAGACCTTCCACCTTCTGCAACCCACAATGACCCTGGGTCCATGCTCCCAGAGGGATAGAGAGTGGGAAAGCTATCAGGGGAGGGTGTGGGAAACGGAGATTGGGTGGTGAGAATTGTGTGGAATTGTACTCCTCCTACCCTATGGTTTTGTTAATTAATCCTTTCTTAAATAAAAAATAAAATAAAATAAAATAATAAAAAAATAATAAACTATGTTTAAAAGATTACATTAAAAATAAATAAACCTTACCTCTGCTGTTCACCCTGGCAAGTGGAATTTCTGATCTCTTTGTGCTTTCGTTTCCTTATCTGTGAAAATAGGGGGAGCAGAGGAGTGTTGGGGTGGGGAGCAGCATCTACCTTATTTGTTATTAACTTTATCTTTGCTTGTATTAGTAGCTGTAGTACACAAATACTAGGGGCCAAGGAGAGAAGCATGCATTTAACCTGCCACCCATCCCCCCAATATATGCCTCTGGCAAAAGATTAATTCTCTAGGAAGGGCCTTGGAGACAGAATGAAGATCATCTTTGACATAAAGTCTTCTAAGGAGGATCCCATCTATGGAGAGGGCAGAGCTTGGGTCAGTAAATCTTGAGTTAGTGCGCCTTTTTTGGTAGCCTACCTAACTGACACTCCCTTTCCTCTTTGCAAAGAGCTCTGGGTGAGCCAGACTATTAACAATCCTGTGTAGGGCCAGTAGTTGGTGAGTCAGGATTGCTGAGTCTCTCAGATGTACTGGAGGGATACATGTCCATGCCAAATATTTCCTTACTTTCTCCCTTATCAGTCTGCCTCATGCTTGTCTGATTATTCATTCAAACTCTGAAGAACAGAATGGCGCAGGATAATTTCTTTCCATCCTCACAGCCAGAAGGTAAGACTTTAGGAGGAGGCTTTAATTTATCTTGTCTTCTTTTCTCTCCTGTTTTTGCTGTCCATGTCCCCGCATGGTAGTTAATTTTGACTATAATTTTCTGTGTACTAGTTCGCAGAATATTGGGGGCTTCCTCTGTTATTTGCAAAAAAGTCAGAGTATGCTCCCCACCAAATTCTAGTTAATTGTGTCTGCTTCAACTAGGAGCTTGCAATGTTTATTACGATTACTCACAGTATAAGAAGGTTACTTATAATGTTAACCATAATTATTTTCCTAACCTAATTGTTACATATTTACATGGCATTTTGCATTTTTATAATGCTGATAACCACTAATTGTATGAGGAGGTTGTTTTAAAATTTATAGTTGTTTGCATATGATGATGTCTGTCTTTGTGTACTTATTATAAACAATAAAATAATATGCTTAGCTCTAGATTTATATCAGTATTCAGGGTGCTGATTCATCTACCTGATAATCTAAGTTCTAAAACATGTAAGACTAGAATTATAATTAAGCAGATGCTCTTAGTACCTATTCTCATTCAATAATTCTTACAGCGACACTAACTTAATCACCAGTCTTATGAATGAACAGAGTTATACCTGCTTTAACAAAGTGTGATTTAAGATAGAGAATAGAATAGAATAGAATAGAATAGAATAGAATAGAATAGAATAGAATACTCAATTAGAACATTATTTCTCTGGCTTATGCCAAATCCCCACTAAAATTAAACCATTTGGGGGAGAAATAACACATTAAATTCTTATCATTCATTACATGTCAATGCACTTTTTTTTTACTGTGATAGGGCATTCATTTACACTATTTTTAAAAATTTCTTTATTGGGGGATTAATGTTTTACATTCAACAGTAAATACAATAGTTTGTACATGCATAACATTTCTCAGTTTTCCATCCATCCATACATACATATATACATACATGCATAACATTTCTCAGTTTTCCATCCATCCATCCATACATATATACATACATGCATAACATTTCTCAGTTTTCCATCCATCCATACATACATATATACATACATGCATAACATTTCTCAGTTTTCCATCCATCCATACATATATACATGCATGCATAACATTTCTCAGTTTTCCATCCATCCATCCATCCATATATACATACATGCATACCATTTCTCAGTTTTCCATCCATCCATCCATACATATATACATACATGCATACCATTTCTCAGTTTTCCATCCATCCATCCATACATATATACATACATGCATAACATTTCTCAGTTTTCCATCCATCCATCCATCCATATATACATACATGCATACCATTTCTCAGTTTTCCATCCATCCATCCATCCATCCATCCATATATACATACATGCATAACATTTCTCAGTTTTCCATCCATACATATATACATACATGCATACCATTTCTCAGTTTTCCATCCATCCATCCATCCATCCATATATACATACATGCATACCATTTCTCAGTTTTCCATCCATCCATCCATACATATATACATACATGCATACCATTTCTCAGTTTTCCATCCATCCATCCATACATATATACATACATGCATACCATTTCTCAGTTTTCCATCCATCCATCCATACATATATACATACATGCATACCATTTCTCAGTTTTCCATCCATCCATCCATACATATATATATACATGCATACCATTTCTCTGTTTTCCATCCATCCATCCATCCATCCATATATACATACATGCATACCATTTCTCAGTTTTCCATCCATCCATCCATCCATATATACATACATGCACACCATTTCTCAGTTTTCCATCCATCCATCCATCCATATATACATACATGCATACCATTTCTCAGTTTTCCATCCATCCATCCATACATATATACATACATGCATACCATTTCTCAGTTTTCCATCCATCCATCCATCCATCCATCCATCCATCCATCCATCCATCCATATATACATACATGCATACCATTTCTCAGTTTTCCATCCATCCATCCATCCATATATACATACATGCATACCATTTCTCAGTTTTCCATCCATCCATCCATCCATCCATCCATCCATCCATATATACATACATGCATACCATTTCTCGGTTTTCCATCCATCCATCCATCCATATATACATATATGCATACCATTTCTCAGTTTTCCATCCATCCATCCATCCATATATACATACATGCATACCATTTCTCAGTTTTCCATCCATCCATCCATCCATCCATATATACATACATGCATACCATTTCTCAGTTTTCCATCCATCCATCCATCCATCCATATATATATACATGCATACCATTTCTCAGTTTTCCATCCATCCATATATACATACATGCATACCATTTCTCAGTTTTCCATCCATCCATCTATCCATATATACATACATGCATACCATTTCTCAGTTTTCCATCCATCCATCCATATATACATACATGCATACCATTTCTCAGTTTTCCATCCATCCATCCATCCATCCATCCATCCATCCATCCATCCATCCATCCATATATACATACATGCATACCATTTCTCAGTTTTCCATCCATCCATCCATCCATATATACATACATGCATACCATTTCTCAGTTTTCCATCCATCCATCCATCCATATATACATACATGCATACCATTTCTCAGTTTTCCATCCATCCATCCATCCATATATGCATACATGCATACCATTTCTCAGTTTTCCATCCATCCATCCATCCATATATACATACATGCATAACATTTCTCAGTTTTCCATCCATCCATCCATACATATATACATACATGCATAACATTTCTCAGTTTTCCATCCATCCATCCATACATATATACATACATGCATAACATTTCTCAGTTTTCCATCCATCCATCCATACATATATACATACATGCATAACATTTCTCAGTTTTCCATCCATCCATCCATACATATATACATACATGCATACCATTTCTCAGTTTTCCATCCATCCATCCATACATATATACATACATGCATAACATTTCTCAGTTTTCCATCCATCCATCCATCCATATATACATACATGCATACCATTTCTCAGTTTTCCATCCATCCATCCATCCATCCATCCATATATACATACATGCATAACATTTCTCAGTTTTCCATCCATACATATATACATACATGCATACCATTTCTCAGTTTTCCATCCATCCATCCATCCATCCATATATACATACATGCATACCATTTCTCAGTTTTCCATCCATCCATCCATACATATATACATACATGCATAACATTTCTCAGTTTTCCATCCATCCATCCATACATATATACATACATGCATAACATTTCTCAGTTTTCCATCCATCCATCCATCCATATATACATACATGCATACCATTTCTCAGTTTTCCATCCATCCATCCATACATATATACATACATGCATAACATTTCTCAGTTTTCCATCCATCCATCCATACATATATACATACATGCATAACATTTCTCAGTTTTCCATCCATGCATCCATACATATATACATACATACATAACATTTCTCAGTTTTCCATACAGCCCCTACTAGGTCCTTTATCATCCTTTTTGGACCTGTACTCATTTACACTATTTAACTGTTTTAAGGAAGAGATTCTCAGACTGATTTTTTTTTCCCATTCAGTTTCACATAAAGAGACAGAAAGAGCAGGAGGAGGAATACTTCTGCACTGTTCCACTATCTTTGGAGCTTCCCCTAGTGCTGAGGTGTTCCCAAGTGGTGCTGGGGCTCAAACCCAAAATTTCAGACATAATATGATGTGTCCCGTTTGGTGAACTATCTCCCAGTCCCCAAATTAATGTATTAAATTATTTTCTTTTTAAAGATATTTACATATTCCCTTTTGTTGCCCTAGTTGTTTTATTGTTGTAATTATTATTATCATTCTTGGATAGGACAGAGAAATGGAGAGAGGCGAGGAAAACAGAGAGGGGGAGAGAAAGACACCTGCAGACCTGCTTCACTGCTTGTGAAGCAAATCCCGCCCCCTCCCCAGCACCACCCCCACCAGTAGGTGGGGAGCACTGGGCTCAAACCCGGATCCTTATGCTGGTCCTTGCGCTTTCCCCCACGTGCTCTTAAACCGCTGCTCTACTGCCTGACTCCCTGAAATTATTTTCTAAGTTCATTTTAGCCAGTGAGCAGGCCAGAAGGTGGCACAGTGGATAAGGAATTGAACTCTCAGCAATGAGGTCCTGAGTTCAATTCCTGGCTTACCATATTCCAAATGATCCTTTGGTCCCCCCCCCCCCCCCAGTATTAAATAAACCTTAAAATTTTTGTTTTAGTCAGTGAAAACATGGGAAAATACATAAACCTGAAATTCAGTTTTACTGGAGTTGCAAAAAAGAAGAAAGGAAATGGACTAGGCAGACTTCTGGTTACACATAAGGATCAAATTTAGCACAATTCTCTTCTCACCTGGAATTTTTCAAAGTCCAAACCTAAAATGACTGCAAAATTAAGAGAGATAAAGAGAAGCACAACTTTGAGAACTGCAAAATTGTCACCAAAAAAAGTAACTGCTGAGTTTGACCTAAGAAAGACTCAATTGGGAGTCAGGCGGTAGCGCAGCGGGTTAAGCGCACGTGGCGGTAGAGTTCAAGGATAAGTGTAAGGCTGTAAGGCTTCCGGTTCGAGCCCCGGCTCCCCACCTGCAGGGTAGTCGCCTCATAAGCGGTGAAGCAGGTCTGTAGGTGTCTATCTTTCTCTCGCCCTCTCTGTCTTCCCCTCCTCTTTCCATTTTTCTCTGTCCAACAATCACGACAATAATAAAACTGTGACAAGGGCAAAAAAGGGAATAAATAAATATTTTTTTTAATATTAAAAAAAAAAAGACTAAATTGTACAGGTGATGAAAGTTCATCAGGGCCCTGCCTGCTGCCTGAAGGCCACAGAATGGCACCAGTGTGTGGGGGGGGCGCCCCCCCCAGCATAATGCTTATGCAAACTGATTCTCATGCCTGAGGCTACAGGTCCCAGATCTCCCTCTCCCCCACCTTAAGCCAGAACTGAGCAGTACTCTGGTAATAAATAAATAAATAAAGTAAATTTAAAATCTATTAAAAAAATATATATATAATGTCACACCAACCTTTACAAAAAAGGCAAAAAAACCCCACCTTTATTGGTGTTTGAATGGGCAATAGAGATCAGAGTGATGCTTAAACTAACCTCTGCATTTCCTATGTGCCTTTTTCTCTATCTTACAAAAAAAATCAAGAGTAAGATTACAGAAAGTGGTTTAAAAATAAACTCCTCAAAGATTATAGATTTAGAGATTATACAAGTAGAATAAAGGGCTAGAAATTCTGTTTTTGGACTGGGGTAGGTAGCAAAATGATTATGCAAAGAGATTCTCATGCTGCCTGAGTCTCCAAAGTCCCATATTCAATCCTCTGCACCACCATAAACCGGAGTTGATCTGGTTTAAAAAAAATTTTAAAAATCTGTTTTGTCTATTTCTAAACAAACAAACAAAAAGCGGCAGCGTAGGAGGTGACACAGATGATAAAGTGTCAGTTCTGGGTCTGAACCTCAGTATCATGTGTTCCAGACTTTTTTTTCTTTTCTTCTTTCTCTTTCATTAATACATAATAAAATTAGTCCTTTTTAAAAGGAGATATTTTTATCACTTAAATTTACTGTATTTTATTATGTTGGATAGAAATTGAGAGAGAAGGGGCGATAGAGAACGAGAGAGAGAGAGAGAGAGAGAGAGACATCTGCAGCTCTGCTCTACCACTCATGAACCTCCCCCCACACACAGGGGCGTACTGGGGACTTGAACTGTGTGGTCCCTGCACATAGAAATTCATGCTCTACCAGATGTGCCACCACTTGCCTCCTTAAAAGGAGATCTTAAATTCTATTGTTTGCCTCTAAGGCAAAAGACAAGCAGGAACAAGAGTGAGTCTTTAGGGCCATTTAGTCTTTTGGCCCTCTTGGTCATGAGGGTTTTCTTTAAATGCTGCAACAGTTTTTCTAGACAGAATGTAAATGTGCTATTGTCATCTAGTTAACCCAATTTATCAGTATCAGGTCACTATGTTAGATAAATAACCCTGTCCCTTCGAGGCCATGGTTTCAGTCACAACTAAAGTCAAGAACCAGAGACCTATTAATACATGCACAGAACTTCTCAGATGACTCACAAATTGGTAGCATCTGAAAGCAGAGTTAGGACTGAAAATAGCGGAAAGGAGAAAAAGTGTGGTTAGCCTTGGAGAGAGCCCTGGCTGATCTGGTTTCAAATTAGAGCCTTCGTCCCAGAAAGAAGAAGAATTTCATAGTAGGAAGAAAAAAAAAAGAAGTAGTGATGATAAAGTGGAAGTAAGCCTTATGAATGTTGATTCATGTGTTCCCAAAGTTCACCATCCATTTGGCTCCAAAATAGAGGCATCAGGCTGACACTCCCAGGTGGAATAGGGGAAGGGTTTTCTCTGAGCAAAGACTTAAAGATCCTACAGAAAGAATCTAGATAATTCCTCAATGTTGCTCTCAATTGACAAGCTCTGTGCACTTACAGCTTCAAATTAGTGTTGTTTTTTTTTCTCTATGTTTCTTTGTGATAGAGGATAAGAGAAGAGACACCTACTGTCGTATGCTTTACATTGGTTTGTTCTAGCCCTCCCCCGCCAAGAGAATTAGATCAGTCCAGTTAATTTCGCGGGCCCGCTTGGCCCCGCCCCTAGGGACCCCGCCAGAGTTCGAGAGTGACAGAGTTACAGAGTAAGAGAGAGTTCCACAGTTGAAGAGTTTCAGAGTTCGAGAGTTCCAGAGTTGGAGGGTTCCTGAGTTCCAGAGTAAAAGAAAGAGTGCTTGCGCCGCCGCAAAGAGACAGCAGAGTTCTGTTTGGTGATTAGTTTGTCTTAGTTTATGAATCGTTGTTCCTGAATAAAGAAATACAGCTTCCCTGCCCAGCCGTTGTCTCCGCGTCTCTGTTACCCGCCGTGAAGCTAGACCCGCCCGGCAAGAGCCTCCGAATTTTAACAACAACCTACAGCATTATTTTACCACTTGTGAAGTTCCATCCTGATCAGGGAGCAGGGGCTTGAACCTGGAACCTTACACATGGTAATGTGTGTGTTCTACTGATGTACCACCATCTAGTCCCCAAAGTTAATGCTTTCGTGCACCCCTCTTCTTTAGGGTTAAACAGCCTGGAGTTATCAACAATGTGAGGGAAACTTGGAACAGTAAAGATCAGGCCCAAGAGGTAAGGCTGCCTGTCTTCTGTCTTCTCTTCTCTTCCCTCCCCTTCTCCTTTTCCTTTCTCTCTCTCTCTCTCTCCCTCTTTTTCTTTCTTTCTTTCTTCATTTTCAGACAACAGAGGGTGAGAGACAGAGAGGGAGAATGAAACTGAGAGGAGGGACACCTGCAACACTGTTCCACCACTCATGAAGCCCGGATCCTGCATTCGGTAATGTACTCACTCTCCCAGGTGAATTGAACCACCACCTGGCCCTGAAATAGAGTTGCTTTCATTGGCCAGATAGAAATGAGAAGTCTTTACAAATATATCACCACCACTGTCACTTTTATTTTCAGAGAGAGAGAGAGAGAGAGAGAGGGGATGTTGAATCTGTAAAACAAGAATTTTGTTGTTGTTGTTTGCTTGTTTGTTTCACCAGAGTCCTGCTCAGCTCTGGTTTATGGTGTTGCTGGGAATTAAACCTGGAACCTGGGGGCCTCTGGTATAAAAGTTATTTGCATACCATGTATGCTATCCTCCTAGCCCTTGTCTGCTATGTCTTAAAAGTAGCCCTTAGTGGTCGGGGAGGTGACGCGATGATGACTTTGGACTCTCAAGCATGAAGTCCTGAGTTCGATCCCTGGCAGCACATGTGCCAGAGTGATGTCTGTTTCTTTCTCTCTCCTCCTGTCTTTCTATTAATAAATAAATAAAATCTTTTTTTTAAAGTAGCCCTTAAAGAACAAAAATAAAGAAATCAAGAATATAGACAATAATAAGGTATATCAATATTTTCACAATAAAGTGAAAATTTATTTTACTTTAATTTTTTTTTGCTTGATAGAGAAAGGGAGAAATGTAGAGGAAAGTGGAGACAGAGAGACACTTATAGCACTACTTCACCATTCATGAAGCTTCCTCCTTGTAGGTGGGGATCAGGGACTTGAACCCCTATAAAGTGATAATGGAAAGGTCAGGACTAAGGGACAGCTGGTGAGAGATTCAAGTTTGAGTCTGGTCCCCACCACATTGAAAGAAGCATCAATAACATGTTCTCTGTCTAGCTCTATGTGCCCTTTTCTCTATCTTAAAAAAAAAAAATTGAGAATAAGATTACAGAAATTGGTTGAAAAACAAACTTCTCAAAGATTAGAGATGATACAGATTAAATGGAATGAAAATAGTTTAAAAATTAGAGAAACAGACAGTGTGAAGTTGATACAGACAGTCTCTCCTACATGAGGCTCTGAGGTCCCAAATTCATTCCCCCACACCACTATCCAAAGCTGAGCAGGGCTGCGGACAAAACAAACAATGCACATACACACACACACACACACACACACACACAACCAACTCAGCATATGAATTGAGAGACTGAGGAGAAGACATTAAATCTAAAAATTAGTTGAATTTTATGGGTTGATAAATGTGAGTTTTCAGCTTGAGAAAATCTGTTACATATCAGAACAATGAGTGAAAATTGACTAATTCTAATGGACATTGCTATGAGAGTTCGGAACACTGGATTCAAGGACAGATCTCACTGAAGTTCCCATGAGAGAAATTCATAGCAAGAAGCAAGGTTATTTATTTATTTATTTATTTATTTATTTATCTATTTATTTATTTTTGTCTCCAGGACTTGAACCTGGGTCCTCACTTATTGTAACCTGTGCACTCAACTCGCTTATCGTAACCTGTCCAACTCAACCTGTGCCACCACACAGCCCCAGAATTACTCTTTTTTTAAAAATTTATTTCTTTATTGGGGAATTAATGTTTTACATTCAACAGTAAATACAATAGTTTGTACATACAGAACATTCCCCAGTTTCCCATTTAATAATACAACCCCCACTATGTCATTTATCATCCTTCATGGACCTGTATTCTCCCCACCCACCCACCCCAGAGTCTTTTACTTTGGTGCAATATGCCAATTCCATTTCAGGTTCTACTTGTGTTTTCTTTTCTGGTCTTGTTTTTCAACTTCTGCCTGAGAGTGAGATCATCCCATATTCATCCTTCTGTTTCTGACTTATTTCACTCAACATGATTTTTTCAAGGTCCATCCAAGATCGGCTGAAAACGGTGAAGTCACCATTTTGTACAGCTGAGTACTATTCCATTGTGTATATATATACCACAACTTGTTCAGCCACTCATCTGTTATTGGACACCTGGGTTGCTTCCAGGTTTTGGCTATTACAAATTGTGCTGCCAAGAACATATGTGTACACAGATCTTTTTGGATGGATGTGTTGGGTTCCTTAGGACATATCCCCAGGAGAGGAATTGCAGGGTCATAGGGTAGGTCCATTTCTAGCCTTCTGAGAGTTCTCCAGACTGTTCTCCACAGAGGTTGGACCAATTGACATTCCCACCAGCAGTGCAGGAGGGTTCCTTTGATCCCACACCCTCTCCAACATTTGCTACTATTACCTTTTCTGATGTATGACATTCTCACAGGAGTGAAGTGATATCTCATTGTTGTCTTGATTTGCATTTCTCTGACAATCAAAGACTTGGAGCAATTTTTCATGTGTTTCTCGGCCTTTTGGATCTCTTCTGTGGTGAATATTCTGTCCAAGTCCTCCCCCCCATTTTTGGATGGGGTTATTTGTTGTCTTGTTGTTGAGTCTGGCAAGCTCTTTATATATGTTGGTTATTAAACTCTTATCTGATGTATGGCATGTAAAGATCGTCTCCCATTCTGTGAGGGGTCTCTTGGTTTGGGTAGTGGTTTCTTTTGCTGTGAAGAAGCTTTTTAATTTGATGTAGTCCCATAGGTTTATACTTGCCTTAGTCTTCCTTGTAATCGGATTCGTTTCATTGAAACTGTCTTTAAAATTTATGCAGAAAAGAGTTCTGCCAATATTTTCCTCTAAGTATTTTATAGTTTGTGGTCTAACATCCAAGTCCTTGATCCACTTGGAATTTACTTTTTTATTTGGTGAGATACAGTGATTCAGTTTCATTCTTCTGCATATTTCAACCCATTGTTTCCAACACCATTTGTTGAAGAGACTCTGATTTTTCCATTTAATGGTCTGGGCACCTTTGTCAAAGATTAGATGTCCATAGGTGTGGGGCCTCACTTCTGGGCTCTCAATTCTATTCCACTGGTCAGTGTGTCTATTAATGTTCCAGTACCAAGCAGTTTTGATGAAAATGGCCCTATAATACAGTTTGAGATCTGGGAGTGTGATGCCTCCAGTTCTGTTCTTTTTTCTCAAGATTGTTTTGGCAATTCTAGGTCTTTTCTGGTTCCAGATAAACATTTATAGCATTTGTTCTATTCTCCTAAAAAATGTGCTTGGGATCCTGATGGGGATAGCATTAAGTTT
The DNA here is from genome assembly GCF_950295315.1 of Erinaceus europaeus. NCBI lineage: Eukaryota > Metazoa > Chordata > Mammalia > Eulipotyphla > Erinaceidae > Erinaceus > Erinaceus europaeus. The sequence continues at coordinate 12,913,409 of NC_080175.1, forward strand.
GTAGATGGCTCTGGGCAGTATATTCATTTTGATGATGTTAATTCTTCCAACCCATGAACATGGAATATCTTTCCACTTCTTTGTGTCTTTTTTAATTTCTTTGAGTAGTGACTCATAATTTTCAGTATACAAGTCTTTCACTTCTTTGGTTAGGTTTACTCCTAGATACTTTATTGTTTTTGTTGCTATAGTAAAAGGAATTGATTTCTGGATTTCAATTTCTTCTAACTTAGTGTTTGCATAGAGGAATGTCACTGACTTTTGAATGTTAATTTTATAGCCTGACACCTTACTGTATTGCCTGATGATTTCCAAAAGCTTCTTGCTGGATTCCTTAGGTTTTTCCATGTATACTATCGTGTCATCTGCAAATAAGGAGAGTTTGACTTCTTCTCTTCCAATCTGTATGCCTTTAATTCCTTGCTCCTGCCTGATTGCTATGGCAAGAACTTCCAACACTATGTTGAATAGTAATGGTGATAGTGGGCAGCCCTGTCTCGTACCTGATCTGAGTGGAAATGCTTCTAGTTTTTCACCATTGAGTATGATGTTGGCTGTAGGTTTGCTATATATAGACTCCACTATCTTCAGGAATTTTCCATCTATTCCCACTTTTGTAGTGTTTTGATCATAAAGGGATGTTGTATTTTGTCAAAGGCTTTCTCTGCATCTATTGATATGACCATGTGGTTTTTGGTCTTGCTTTTGTTGATGTGGTGGATCACATTGATTGATTTACATATATTAAACCAACCTTGCCTGCCTGGGATAAACCCCACTTGGTCATGATGAACAATCTTTTTGATATACTGCTGTATCCGGCTGGCTAGAATTTTGTTCAGTATTTTAGCATCTATGTTCATCAGAGATATTGGTCTGTAGTTTTCTTTTTTGGTTGTGTCCCTGTCTGCTTTTGGTATCAGGGTGATGTTGGCTTCATAGAAGCTGGCAGGGAATGTTCCAGTGTCTTCAATTTTCTGGAAGCCTTTTAAAAGTAGAGGTATTAGTTCTTCTTTGAAGGTTTTGAAGAATTCATTTGTAAAACCATCTGGTCCAGGACTTTTATTTTTGGGGAGATTTTTGATGACTGTTTCAATTTCATTAGCTGTGATGGGCCTGTTCATGTTATCCACTTCCTCTTTACTTAGTTTTGGAAGTTGGTAGGTATCTAGGAAATTGTCCATTTCTTCCAGGTTCTCTAGCTTGGTGGAATATAGTTGTTCATAGAAGCCTCACATGATATGTTGAATTTCTGCAGTGTCTGTTGTGATTTCTCCTCTTTCATTTACTATCCGATTTATTTGGGTCTTCTCCCTTTTTTGTTTTGTGAGTCTGGCTAAAGGTTTGTCGATTTTGTTTACTCTTTTGAAGAACCAACATTTACTTTCGTTGATCTTTTGTATGGTTTTCTTATTCTCAATGTTATTTATTTCTGCCCTAACTTTAGTGATTTCTGTCCTTCTGGTTGCTTTAGGGTTCCTTTGTTGTTCTTCTTCTAGGTCTTTAAGATGTGCAATCAGGCTGTTTATTTGTGCCTTTTCTTGTTTCCTAATGTGTGCTTGTATAGCTATGAACTTCCCTCTTAGGACTGCTTTAGCTGTGTCCCAAATATTTTGATAGCTTGTGTCTTCATTTTCATTGAACTCTCGAAACATTTTGATTTCTTCCTTGATTTCCTCTTTGACCCAGAAGTTGTTAAGAAGTGTACTGTTGAGCTTCCACATTTTGGGACTGTTATTAATCTTTTGTTGATTGTTAAGTGTTAGTTTAATTCCACTGTGGTCTGAGAAGATGCTTGGGATGATTTGAATGCTCTTGAATTGGCTGATGCTGTCTTTGTGGCCTAATATATGGTCTATCCTTGAGAATGACCCATGTGGATTTGAGTAAAATGTGTGTTCCAGTTTCTTGGGATGAATGACTCTGAAAATGTCCAATAGTTCTAGTTTATCTATCTCTTCATTTAGCTCTCTTATGTCTTTATTGATTTTCTGCCTGGATGATCTGTCAAGTTGAGAGAGTGGGGTGTTGAAGTCCCCTACTATGATTGTGTTGCTTTTAATATATTGCTGTAGCTCTTTCAGTAGAAGTTTGATGTATTTAGATGGCTTCTTATTGGGTGCATAGATGTTAATAATTGTTAAGTCCTCTTGATTGACTGATCCTCTGAGCATTAAGTAGTATCCATTCCTATCTTTTTTAATCTTACCTATTTTAAAGTCTATTGTGTCAGATATGAGAATAGCTGTTCCTGCCCTTTTTTATGGGCCATTGGCTTGTATGATAGTTTTCCATCCTTTCACTTTAAGTCTTTGTCTTGTTGAGTTAGATGGGTTTCCTGTAGACAGCATATTGTTGGGTTGTGTTTTCTGATCCATCTTCCTACTCTGTGTCTTTTAATAGGTTAATTCAGGCCACTGACATTTATTGATATCAAAGATTGAAGATATTTTAACGCCATTCTTGTAGAGTTTTAGAATGTTCTGATATATGTCCTATTTATGATGGTCTGACTGTTTAGAGAAGACCTTTCAGAACTTCTTTCAGGGCAGGCTTGGTGATGGTTGATTCCTTCAGCTGTTGCTTGTCTGAAAAGGTTTTGATGCCTCCATCTAGTCTGAATGACAGTCTAGCAGGATATAGTATTCTTGGCTGAAAGCCTTTCTTATTGAGCACTCAATAGATATCTTGCCATTCTCTTCTGGCCTGCAGTGTTTGTATGGAGAAGTCTGCTGCTAATCTTATAGGTTTTCCTTTTTAGGCGACTCTTTGTTTTTCTCTTGCAGCCTTCAGGATCCTTTCTTTATTCTTATTCCTTTCCATTCTAAGTATGATGTGTCTTGGTGTCTTTAGGTCTGGGTTAATTCTGTTTGGGACCCTCTGGGCTTCTTGAATCTTTATGTCTTTGATGTTGTCTAGACTAGAGAAGTTTTCAGCTATTATGGCCTGGAAAATGCTTTCTTCCTCTCCTTCTCTTTCTTCCTCTGGTATGCCAATAATGCGTATATTGTTTCTTTTGAAGTCATCCCATAGGACTCTGTTATTGTTTTCAGCATCTCTTAATCTCTTTTTGAGATCTCTTACTTCTTTTTTACTTGTCTCTAATTCTTCCTCAATCTTGCTAATTCTGTTTTCAGCCTCATAGATTCTATTCTCTCTGCCCTCTACTGTTTTCTGGAGTTCATGTATTTTGTTGCCCTGCTCTGCTACTGTTTTAGCTTGTTCAGCTAGTTGCATTCTTAGCTCAGCGATTTCAGCTTTCAGCTCTCTAATAACCATGAGATAATTAGTATTTTCTTTCATATTCTCATCTGTTGTTCCTGCATTTCTGATTATAATTTTTTCAAATTCTTTACTCACTCCTGTTATTATTTCCTTAGCTAATGTTTGGATGTTGAACTCGTTATTTTGTGCTTCACCCGCTGGAGGACTTTTAGCTGGACTCTTGTACAATTCTCCAATATTTTTTCTTATTGTTTTAACCATTTTATATATTATGAGTTCCCTTTATCAGTACTTTTCAAATTATTGATCACTATTGCCTGGATTGACTTGTGACTAAGTAAATTAATTAAAGGGTTCACTGAGTTGGAGCTCAGTGGTTTAAAAGCCTCTTTTTTTTTTCTTCCCTGTAGGCTATGGGAGCCTGAGGGCTTTTAAACTATCAATAGGCTTCTTAGCTTAATCACTGACTCCTGACCAAGAGATAAAGCAGGGTGTGGCAGAGATAATCCAGTGGTTATGCAAAGAGACTTTCACAGCCCCTCAGCTATGCCACTGAGGTCTTCTGAGTTTCCTGGTTAGATCTCTGTCCCCTGGTGTCCCTTTCCTGTCGCTGCTCCAGATTCTGAGGGTAGTAGCAATGGAGACTCAGAGTTGCACTTGGTGAGTTTCTGGGGAGTCCTCTCCTCCCTTAAGCTGTCCCCTTGTTGGTGGAGCAGACTGGAGGTGGTGTCTCAACTGACAAACTGCTAAACTGTTACCAGCCACTTAATCTCTCCTTAGGCCCCTCTCTCCTCTCTGTCACCAGCCACGCGCATTTGTACTCACTGGTGATTTACTGGGTTCCTGTGGTCATTCTAGTCCTGTCTTGTTTCAGTCCCGGGTGGTTTCCTTTGGTATTCCTAGTTGATTCGGGAGAGGAGAGAATTACTCTTTTTAGTGGCAACTTGGGCAGTAAGAAGGCATGGGGCAATACCTTCAAAATTCTGAAGCCAAATACCGTCAACCCAGAATTTGATACTAAGAAGCCGTCAGTCAGGTATGACTGTAAAATAAGTTATTTCAGATGGACAAGGTGTGGAAAATGTTTCTTGGCACTTTTTCTTAGGAAACTCTCAGGAAATGGTTTTCTATCAGCACCTGGGGTGGGGGTGGGGTGCTGATAATGTAAAGGACAGTCAATAGTGAAACTGTATCCCTCTCCCGCAATGGACAGCTCTGTGAAGGCACTAATGGGAGGAAAGATGGCTTGAAATTGAGAAACTGGGTTGACTCTCGGGTGGTGGTTCTTCTGAATTTGGAAATCAAAATGACAACTATCTGAGACTGTAACACCCCCATCCCAGGCTCACCTTACCTTCTCAAAATAACAAAGAATAGTTAAAAGGGATCCTAGGCTTTGTTCTAGGAGGAAGTTTGAGGAGCCCAAGTTATGGAGGTGGAAAGATCTGAAGGCCTCCAGCCCCTTCCTGCTTGCCCCCAAGTACAGCTCCAAGCTTTTTATACCTCTGCCTATTCTTTCTATATAAATACTTGCTCTCTCTAGAGGTGAAGAAGTTGTTTGAATTAATAACTTTAGCCTCCAGTGTCTTTTCCTTTCTCCTAAGAGCTGATGTAGCAGTGTCTGACTTCCTTTGGCACCCTGTAGTGGCAAGGGGGCTATTTCAATACCACCAGATGAAAAAGGTAAAGAAAAGATCTAGAATGATGTTAAATCAGAATCCTGGGTACTGTGTCTGCATCATGTTGAGATAGCAACCAACTAGTCCAAATCAGAGACATCATAAGACATTTTCACTAGAAGATTAAATTGCTGGACACACTCCCTTTAAAAATTTAATTAATTATTATTTTTTTAATCGGAATACTACTTAGCTCTGAGTTGTGGTTCAGGTGATTGAACCTGGGAAATAGCATAACCATTATGCTATTTCCCCTGCCCCAGAATATGAAATTGATAGAGGAAATATTTATGTTTCAAACAGATTTAGAAAATAGTCAGCTTCTTTGATGCTGAATTTGTGACAAATACGAAGAAAACTACCAAAAAAAAAAGCTAGATTATAATTAACATTAAGAAAAAAACAAAACTATGCAAGAACAAATAATCATAGCATAAATAATGTTTACAGAACCACTATGAAATAAACAGTGATCTGATTTTTAAAAATCACAGTGAAAGAGTGAAGATTGTGTGTGTGTGTGTGTGTGTGTATGTGTGTAGGGGGATGAGGTGTTTATCTGTTTGTGGAGAAGTTAAATCCTTACTTGTGGTGAGGAAGCATCAAATGTCACTTAAAACAAGTATCAAGACGTCACAGTACATGCATATTACTTAATGAAAGGAAGTAAATAATACAATTTTGAGTCCACTCCAAGTATTGAAAAAGGTTGCATCTGTGAAGCAGGAAGTTGGGAGTTTTGGAGGAAGGATATGAGCTTTCACAAGGCACCTTGTAGAAACCTCGTCACAAAATAGCATATTGGCATAACTGGTAAGACCAAAGTGTATTTGGCACGGGGAGAAGCTAGAGGCAAGAAACTAATTTCAGGGCTTTTTCAAGACAAAAACTGTAGGAGTTATTACAATGCTGTGGAAACAGGAAGGGTATAGTAGACATGAAAGATGACGTGAGATCAACCAAAATTTGCAAGTATCTTGATATAAGGATTGAAGAAGAAGAGTTGGAGGTTGAAAAGTTGAAGTTACAGTTTAGGAAAAGCAGTAACCTGGCAGGAAGCCAGGAAAAGGGGCCAGAGGCAGGGCCCAGAAGATCTGTGTGTCTGCATATCCTGCCCCTGCTCCAGCTCCCTCCCTACCTGAAGGCAAAGGCCACAGAGTGCAGATGGAGGCAGATAGGAACACTTGAAGAACAAGGACTGCAGCCCATCCCCTAAGGGTCCCTGCACTTTTCTCTGAAGGGATTATAAAGCTTGGTAGACCAGGATGCTGGGGGCCTTCTCTCTCTATCTTCAGGGGTCTACATGCCTACATGACTTGTACTTTCTCCTTTTCTGTCCTTACATTCTCCCAATACATGCTCATCTTCTCCCTGAAACATGACTGGCTCTCTTTGTGATTCTTTCATTAGAAGTCAGCCTAGAAGCCCACAGGAAGGAGCTGGGGAGTGGTCCCAGTTAGCTGCTCTCTCTCCCTCAACATTTATGTCAACCACAAAGGGAAGATGCTGGAGTTTCTAGCTAGGATGAGGTTAGGTGAAGATACCAGATAAGGAATTTGGAAATACTGGAAGATGATGAGATGATTATTTTTATGATGGCAGGTTTAATTACTTGTGTGATGACAACTTTGTGAAGATTTCTATGAATGGGCAACAAATTTGGAGGAGGAAGTCTGGAGAGAGAAGTGGGCTGGGAATAAAGATTTGAGAATCATCTCAAAGATGGCTACAGGGGTAAGTGAGATAGTTCAGTGAGATGGAATGGTGAAAGAGAAAAGACAGAAAGAATGGATACAAGTCTGAGGGCCCTCTGCGTTTAAGAATTGGGAGAGGAATCTATGAAAAGTAGTAGGAGGCAGAAAAATGAAATCACATTCAAAACAAGTGCAACAAAAAATTCCAGTGAGAATATATTTTTAAAATTTTTAAAAAATATTTATTTTCCCTTTTGTTGCCCTTGTTATTTTATTGTTGTTGTTGTAGTTATTATTGTTGTTGTTGATGATGTCGTTGTTGGATAGGACAGAGAAAAATGGAGAGAGGAGGGGGAGACAGAGAGGGAGAGAGAAAGACAGACACCTGCAGACCTGCTTCACCGCCTGTGAAGTGACTCCCCTGCAGGTAGGGAGCCGGGGGCTCAAACTGGGATCCTTATGCGGGTCCTTGCGCTTGGCGCCACGTGCGCTTAACCCGCTGCGCTAGCGCCAGACTCCCAAAGAGAATATTTTAATTTATTTTTTTTATCATTTATTGGATAAAGACAGAGAAACTGAGAGGGAGAGGGAGAGAGAAAGAGGAGAGAGAGAGAGAGAGAGAGAGAGAGAAAGAGCAGGAGACCTGCAGTACTGCTTCACCACTCACAAAACTTATCCTTTCTGGGTGGGGACCAGGGGCTGGAATCTGGGTCCCTGCGCATGGTAACACCACTAAAAGAGAAGTATAATACATAGTAGGTAACTTTGGAATTTAGAGATAGTAAATATGTACTTCATTGTTGCATGCTGTTCTTATCCGATACATTTACCAAGTGACCCAAAAAGCTGCCAAGGTTTAAGCAGAGTTCCCAAAAGGAAAGCAGATTTGGTAGCTAGTATGAGCTACTCTTCCACTTGGGCCATGTGACCCTGCAGACACTTAGGATTTGAGAGCAATGCCAAGTCAAACTCTCGATATAATGATGAATAAGATAAAATCCATTTCATGATCCAGGAGATGGCATGGTAGATGAAGCCTCAAGCATGAGGACTAGAGTTCAATCTCTGGCTTCACATGTGCTGGAGTGATGATTTGGTCCTCTCTCTAAGAAATAAATATTATGGGAGTCAGTGCAGCGGGTTAAGTGCACGTGGTGCAAAGTGCAAGGACCAGTGTAATAATCCCCCTGGCTCCCCACCTGCAGGGGAGTCGCTTCACAGGCGGTGAAGCAGGTCTGCAGGTGTTTATCTTTCTCTCCCCCTCTCTGTCTTCCCCTCCTCTCTCCACTTCTCTCTGGCCTATCCAACAATGACGACATCAATAATAACTACAACAATAAAACAAGGGCAACAAAAGGGAATAAATAAATAAAAGAAATTATATATATATATAAATATATTTTTAAAGAAATTTCTGGGAATGGGTGTTGATGCACCTGGTTGAGCACATGCTAAAATGCACAAAAATCTGGGTTCAAGGCTCCAGTCCCCACCTGCAGGGGGAAAGCTTTGCAAGCAGTGAAGCAGTGCTGCAGGTGTCTCTCTCTCTCTATCTTATTTATTAATTTTTTGCCTCCAGGGTTATTGCTGGGGGTTGTGCCTATGTTACAAATCCACTGCTCCTGGAGGCCATTTTTTTTTCCATTTTTGTTGCCCTCGTTGTTGCCATTGATGTGGTTTTTGGATAGGACAGAGAGAAATTGAGAGAGGAGGGGAGACAGAAAGGAGAGAGAAATAGACACCTGCAGACCTGCTTCATCGCTTGTGAATGGACCCCCCTCAGGTGGGGAGCCGGGGGCTCAAACCTGGATCCTTACTCAGGTCCTTGTGCTTCATGCCATGTGTACTTAACCCGCTGAGCTACCCCCCCAACCCCTATCTCTCTCCCTTTCTATCTCCCCTTTCCTTCTTGATTTCTGTCTATCTCTATCTAATAAATAAACTGATGATGATAATAATAGAAATTTCTTATTTGCTAGTGCTGTCCATGGTGCTCTTGTGAGGTGCTGGAGCTCAGAAATTAGAGGCTCCACTTTCCTGCATGCTTCTCTCAAGTCATACCAAATGATACTGCATCCACCGATCCCAACCTAAACAATGCAATGAGTGCCTCCTCAGCATGCTTCACTTCAGACTGTGTCCAGAGATGTCAGGCATGGCATGCCATACGGCGGTGGCATACCTGGTTAAGCACACACATTACAGTATACTAGGATCCAGGTTCAAACCCCTCATCCCCACCTGCAGGGGGAAAGCGTCACAAGTGATAAAGCAGGGCTGCGGGTGTCTCTCTGTCTCCTTCCCTTTCTCTCCCCTTACCCTTTCAATTTCTCTGTCTCCATCCAATAGTAAATAAACAAACACACACTTATTAATTGTGCCACCAATGAGAAAAGAGACATTGCAACACTTCCTTGCCAGTACTGAAGCTTCCTCTTTCCAGAGTGCACCTATGTGGTTTCTGGGAACTGGAGCCCAGTCTCGTGATGTAGTGGACTCTTTACTGGGTACAGTATCTCTCAGTCCCAAGAAAACTCTTTTAAAAAGTATGATCTTAAGTGCATGTATTTCAGTTCTCTAGATTCTGCACATGAGGGAAACTGTCTGGTAGTTGTCTTTCACTTTTTGAAATTGTTTTATTAGTGATTTAATAATTATTACAAAATTGTGGGATAAGAGGGGTACAATTACCACCACTAGAGTTTCATGTCCCCTCCCCTCCATTGGAAATTTCCCTATTTTTATCCCTCTGGGAGCATGGACCCAGGATCATTAAGAGGTGCAGGAGGTAGGAGGCTTCTGTAATTGCTTCTCTGCTGGACATTGGCAGGTCGATCTATACTCCCAGCCTGTCTCTCTCTTTCCCTAGTGGGGCAGGGCTCTGGAAAGGTGGGGCTCCAGGACACATTGGTGAAGTCGTCTGCCCAGGGAAGAGACAATTTCTTCACATTCTGTGCTCAGAAGCCCAGCCTTTGACCTCTCTCCAAATTACCTTGTCACCAAGATTGTAATCATGCTTCCTATATAATACTGGACTCACTTCCAAATTTGTGTATTGAAACCTGCTCCCTGTTATGATAGTACTAGCCTTTAACAAAAGAACATCAAGGTTAGCAGGCAAGCTGAAGTGTATTTGTTTGGAAATAGTAGAATCTTGCAACTTAAGGGACATAGATTTAGGCAGAAACCTAAAAGATGTCCCAAAGGAAGACCCAGGTTGAGGGGGTTCTTGAAGAGAGAGAAGGATGAAATTAATGGTCAGAGACTGGGGATGGTGTATTGCACCAAAGCAAAGGACTCGGGACAGAATGAAATAAGGGATCTGAAGGGAGAGTTTAGAGTCCTCTGCTGGGGGAGGGGGGCAGTCAGAATATGTAACAGATACCTGCTACACAAAGCTGAGAAACCATACACACCTACAAACAAATGTGCCGTAATTCATTATGCCCCCAATTAAAAAAGAAAGAAAGAAATTAATGGTCAGGTGATCACACAGTAAAGGTTAGGTAAAGTTCACATTTATCAGCTATCTCAAACAGGATTTTCTTGTTTTTGTTGGCTTCTGAAATGTGGTAGTGTTGGCCCAGTACAGACGTTTGATTCAGTTTAAAGAGGACAGAAGTAGTTTTTCTGCAATGATTGATTCCGCTCTATTTTTATTGACTTAACATAGGTTTACAATATTATTCAATTCTGAGAGTATAGACTCAACACATCCGTCACCAGAGTTCCAGTGCCATTAAACAAAAGACACCCCTATGTTGTTTTCTCCGGGGTAGGTTGTTTTCGCTGGGCTGGCTTCACGGGCGGGTAACAGATGACCAGAGACTCATGGTTGAGCTGTAGGCAGTATCTCTTTATTCATGCAGGACGCAGCACAATCTAAGACGAGCTAAGCTAAACTCAAGGTACAGTACCGTAAAACTCACAATGCTGTCTTTATATATACTTGCCAAGTAGGGTGGAAACAGGATGTGACATAGAGAGAGTGGAGAGAAAAGTGACTGGTGAAAATCAGAGTGTGACAAGGAGGGGGCAGATTAGGCGAGAATCCTATCACTGAACCACAAATGCCCTGGAGGGAGGGTGGAACTTGTTAACAGTGGTTATGTAAATAGAATAGTGTTAAGCAGGGGGGATTTAAACCAAATGAAACAGAAGGGGTCTCATGCATACCGACACCCCTATAAGTGGTCCTCACACCCTCTCCTCAGTCTCTCTGATAATGACTCAAGTATTTACAGAGTCCAAGATTAAGTTTTCTCTTTAAACTCTCTTTTTAAAATTTTTTAAATATTATTCCTTTTTGTTGCCCTTGTTCTTTTATTGTTGTAGTTATTGTTGTTATTGATGTCGTGGTTGTTGGATAGGACAGAGAGAAATGGAGAGGAGACAGAGAAGGGGAGAGAAAGACAGACACCTGCAGACCTGCTTCCCCACTTGTGAAGTGACGCCCCTGCAGGTAGGGAGCTAGGGGCTTGACAGAGACAGAGAAATCAAGAAGGAAGGGGTTGAGAGAGAGGGGAGAGAGTAAGAGAGAGAGAGAGAGAGAGAGAGAGAGAGACTGAGACTTACAGCATTGGTTCACCATTTGTGAAGCTTCAGGTGGGACTGTGGTCTTGAACTTGGGTCTTTGTGCAATGTAACATGTGCACTCAACCAAGTGCAACATGGTCTGGCCTCACCTCATTAGGCCATTCTAACCAGAATAAGGTGGTATCTTACTGTGGTTTTAATTTACATTTGATTAGTAATAAATGATGCTATTTTTTATATGTGTCTGTGGACCATCTGGATATACAGTATAGACATATACACTTTAGAAAAGTGTCTATTCAGACCTTCTGTCTATTTTTTCCTTTTGTCTATTTTGAAAGATTTTAAAATATTTATTTATTTATTTTCCCTTTTGTTGCCCTTGTTTTTATTGTTGTTGTAGTTATTATTGTTGTTGTTATTGATGTCATCGTTGTTGGATTAGGACAGAGAGAAATGGAGAGAGGAGGGGAAGACAGAGAGGGGGAGAGAAAGATAGACACCTGCAGACCTGCTTCACTGCCTGTGATGCGACTCCCCTGCAGGTGGGGAGCTGGGGGCCCAAACAGGGATTCTCACGCTGGTCCTTGCACTTCCCGCCACATGCACTTAACCGGCTGTGCTACCGCCCGACTCCTTTTTAAGATTTTTAAAATTATCTTTATTTATTGGATAGACACAGCCGGAAATCAAGAGGGGAGCGGGGAGACAGAGAGCCACCTGCAGCACTACTTGACCACTTGAAAAGCTTTCCCCTCCAGGTGGGGGCCAGGGGGCTTGAAGCCGGGTCCTTAAGCACTGTAACCTGTGTACTCAACCAGGTGCCCCACCACCTGGCTCCTTGTCTATTTTTCTTCTGGGTTGGTTGTTTTTGTTCTTGACTTGAATGCTTTCTTTATATATTTTGTATATCATGCTCTTGTCAGGTGTATGATGTACACCTCTTTATTTTTGTGGTGATTACTTTTGTAATATAGATAAATATAATTTGATTTGTGAGAGACAGAGAAAAGTTGATAGGAGACTGCTTACCTAGTGTCACAGCTCTGCACAAAGGTCTTCATGCCCGAGGCGGCAGAGCTTCAGGTTCAAACCCTTGTCTCAGCAGAGAAAGGGAAAAAAACAAAAACAAAAAACGTTGGGTGCCAGACAGTAGCTCACTGGGTTAAGTGCACCTAGCACCAAGTGCAAGGACCCGCACAAGATTTGAACCCTCAGCTCCCCACCTGCAGGGGGCAGGGAGGTGGTGGCTTCATAAGTGGTGAAGGAGGTCTGCAGTTGTCTTTCTCCCCCCCCCACCCCCGTCCTGTGGGGAAAATGGCCAGGAGCAGTGGATTTGTAATGCCAGTATCGAGCCCCAGCAATAACCTTGGAGGCAAAAAAAAATTTTTTTAAAAAAAGAAAGAAAAATTAATAGAGAGGGGGTAGCTAGAGAAGGAGAGAGAAAAAGAGACACCTGCAGACTGCTTCCCTGCTTGTGAAGGTTTCCCACTGCAGATGGGGCCTGGGGGTTTGAACCTGGGTCCCTCTGCATGGTATTATGTGTGCTCAACCAGCTGTGCCAACCCCTGGCTTGTGGCAATTCTTTTGATATGTAAAAGCCTTTAAATTTGATATAATTCCATTTATTTACTATTGCTTTAATTTACCTTATTATTTATTGAAGTGGTATCAGGGCCTCATGTATTGCAATATCACTGTTTCTGGGGAAAAGTCATTATTATTTTTAATTAGTTAGCTAATAAGAGGGAGAGAGAGAAAGAGAGAGGAAGGGAGAGAGAACATCATTTTGGTGCATGTGATACCAGCGATATTATTTGGGACCTCATTCTTTAAAGTCCAATGCTTTATCCACTGATGATGATGATGATTATTGACAGAGTTAAAGAGTGAGAGAAGGGAGAGAGACACCATAGCACTATCTATCACCTATAGAGTTCCCCTGGTGCCATGTGGTATCAGAGCTGGATCCCAAAGCCTTGTGAAGGATGAGGCAAGCACTGCTGGGTATAATGTATCTCCTGGCCCCTCTTCAGACCTTTGGGAAGTGACTGGGTCATCAAGGCAAAGGAAGCTCTCTTGAATGGAATTTCTGATGCTATGAAAGAGACTGGAGAGCTGCCTATGAACCAGGAAGTAGGCGCTCACACTAAATCAACAGGTGCCTTGATCTTGGACTTCTCATTATATGGAACCTTGTACAATATGTTTCTGTTGCTTATGGGTCTGCCTACGGTCTTCTATCATAGTGGCCAGAACTGACTGCCCTTTTCAAGGTCCTATTCCTTCAGGGAGAGAGCATTAGCCATTTCTCATGAATCAGTATAGACACTCTCTCAGCTGAGAAAGAAGTGAATAAGCTAATATACCATTTGACTTCTTACCTACTGAAGATTTCAGATCACCACTCTTTTTCTGGGGCTCTCCTTGCTGGACTTATAATACTCAGCATATCATTAAGCAATTTCTGTAAGCCCAACCTGAGCTTTTTTTTTTCCCTTTGTCAGCTGGTGAGAGAGTATCCCCCATGAGACATAGGTATAAATTAAAGACATGACAACAAGCCATCATAGTAATTGTAAGACACTGAGCTAATGCAACTTGAATATTTTGAACATATGTTAGCCCCCCTCTCATCCTCTCTTTCTGTTTAAAAATATTATTTATTTATTTGATAGAGACAGGGAGAACATGAGAGGTGAGAAAGAGAGAGAGAGTGAGTCCTGCATTCCTGCTTCACCACTCAAGAAAGTTTCCTCCTGCAAGTGGGGACCAGGGGTTTGAACCTGGGTTCTTTCTTTATCACTGTAATATGTGCTCAACCAATGGAGCCACCACTCCACTTCTCTTTTTCTCCCTTCTTTCCTTCCTTCCTTCCTTCCTTCCTTCCTTCCTTCCTTCCTTCCTTCTTTCCTTCCTTCCTTCCTTCCTATCTTTCTTTTTCACCAGAGTAATCTCTGGAGCTTAGTGCCTGCACAATGACTCCACTGTTCCTTTTTTTTTTTTCTTTCTTTCTTTCTTTCTTCTTTTCCTTTCTGATAGAGATAGGAACAGAGAAAGATAGACACCTGCAACATTGCTCCACTGCTCCTGAAGCTTTCCCTCCCTGTGGGTGGGGATAAGGGGCTTGTACATGGGTCCTTGCACATGGTAATGTATGTATATTCTCTACCAAGTACATTACCTCTAGACCCCAAATCAATTTTCTTTATTATGTAGCTCCAGGTTCTTGTGTAAGTGCAATAGGCCCTCCCTGGTCAAATTGTTCATCCCTCATTTTAGAAAGGGAGAGGTAGAGGCAGAGAATGAGAGAATAAGAGGAGAGACAGCACAATAGCACTCTACCATCTGTGGAGCGCTGCTGTTGAGTTTTTGGATATACATGCTTGTTGATGGCCTGTTAAGTTCCATAAGTATTTTTTTAAATTTCTTTATTGGGGAATTAATGTTTTACATTCAACAGTAAATACAGTAGTTTGTACATGCATAACATTTCCCAGTTTTCCATATAACAATATAAACCCCCCACCCCCAGGTCCTCTTGTCATCCTTTTTGGACCTGTATTCTCCTCCCAGCCACCCCCAGAATCTTTTATTTTGGTGCAATACGCCAATTCCAGTTCAGGTTCTGTTTGTGTCTTCTCTTCTGATAGTGTTTTTCAACTTTTGCCTGAGAGTGAGATCATCTCATATCCATCCTTCTGTTTCTGACTTATTTCACTTAACATGAATTTTTCAAGGTCCATAAGTGTTCTTAAAATGAACACATGGATTTGAGCCTTGTGATTCGCATTGTTTTGTAGAATTTTTTTTTTTTTTGGAGGGGGAGGGAGGGACTAAGTGAATATCAAACCATTTCCAGAGATCACTTAAGGTCACTTACAGGAAAAACAGTGAAATAAGTATTGTTAAGACAAAAAACAGTTGTAAGGTCAAGACAATGAAACATAATGTAAGAAGCAACTAACAAACCAGTCGGAAATGCAGACTGCTATTGCAAGAATATATATAGCTATATGGAAAAAAATTTGAGATGGGGGGGTCGAGCAGTAGCGCAGTGGGTTAAGTGCTCATGGCACAAAGCGCAAGGACCGGCACAAGGATCCCAGTTCGAGCCCCTGGCTCTCCACCTACAGGGGAGTCGCTTCACAAACGGTGAAGCAGGTCTGCAGGTATCTATCCTTCTTTCCTCCTCTCTGCCTCCCCTCCTCTCTCCATTTCTCTCTGTCCTATCGAACAGTAACATCAATGGCAACAATAACAATAATGACAAGGGCAACAAAATGGAAACAAAGGGCTTCCACTGGTGGATTCCTAGTGCAGGCATCGAGCCCCACAATAACACTGGAGGCAAAAAAAAGTTAAGCTAGTTCTTACCATCACAACATACAAAAAGCAAACACCAAATGGCTAAAGTGATCAAAGTGATATTTCTAGTCTTTTTTTTTTTTAAATCAAAAACATCCAAGTCTTTGAAACCTACTGAGAATTTCTCATTCAGATCCAGTTTTATTTCAAATGTTCGTTAGCCCCATGTAGTTACTAGCTATCATATCTGACAATGTAGTTTTAGACAGAGGAGGAAGTTGACAGAATAAGATCTACTGCAGGAAAGACAGAAATGTGGAAGTGAAACTGCACTAGGTTAAAATAAAACATCAGAGGATGCTGGGAGGTCGTGCATCGAGTTAAACACACACAGTATGAAACACAAGGACCCACTCAAGGATCCAGGTTCGAGCCCCCAGTCCCTACCCGCAGTCACTTCACAAGCAGTGGAGCAATGCAGGTGTCTTTCTCTCCCCCTCTAGCTTCCATGCCTTCTCTCAGTTTCTCTCTGTCCTATCCAATAAAATGGAAAAATATGGCCACCAGGAGTAGTGGATTTGTAGTGCTGGCACCAAGCCCCAGTGATAAACCTGGAGGCAAAAAATAAATAAAATAAAATAAGTCAGAGTCTCTGAGAAGGGGAGAAGAAATGAAACTTTATGGAGGAACACGCTTGAGTGGAGGTAAAATTTCTATTTCTTTGTAACAAAGAATTGACCTGGATACAGAGCCCCTATCTAATAGATTCTGTAGTCTTTGGGAAGTAGAAGAACAAAAAGGGATGAGAGGAGAAGGTAGATGGTGGGGAGGGACTGGAACCAGGATCCTTATGCCAGTCCTTGTGCTTTACACCACCTGCGCTTAACCTACTGCACTACTGCCTGACACCCTAAGGTGTCTTTTTAGGTCTTTCTTCTTGCTTGCTTTGTTTATTGGAGAGTCCAGTGCTTTATCCCCTGAGCCACCTTCTGGACCACATGAAGTGAAGAATATTTGAGATGGCCTTTCTGTTTTATTTTGTTTATTAATTTTTATTAGTGATTTAATATTGACTTACAAAATTAGAAGATAACAGGGGTACAATTCCACATTGTTCCCACCACCAGAGTTCTGTGTCCCCATTCCCTCCATTGGAAACTGCAGTACTTCTCCCAAGGTCACAAATATGGGTTGACTATTATTTCTATAACTATTTATCTATACTTGCCCTTAAAAAAAAAAAAAGACTGACTTCTTTTTCTTTTCTTTTTAAAAAGAATTTATTTATTTATTTATGAGAAAGATAGGAGGAGAGAAAGAACCAGACATCACTCTGATACATGTGCTGCTGGGGATCGAACTCAGGATTTCATGGTTGAGAATCCAATGCTTTATCCACTGCACCACTTCCCGGACCATGATACTTGCTCATTTTTTCTATGGTCTTGCCTTCTATTCCTTTCTAAGTCATACCTGCTACTTCTGAGTGTCCACCCCCCCAACCTCACCCCCCCTTCTCTCTCCAGGTCTGATGCAATTATCTCCCCCTAACATTTACCCCTCTGCGAGTATGGACTTTTCTTCTCTTCTTTTCTTTTCTTTTCTTTCCTTTTCTTTTCTTTCTTTCTTTCTTTTTTAGCAGAGCACTGCTCAACTCTGGCTTATTGTGGTATGGGGGATTGAACCTGGGACTTTGGAGCCTCAGGCATGAGAGTCTCTTTGTATAACCATTATGCTATCTATCCCCACCCTGGACTAAAAGAATTTTAATCTTTATGGGACTTTCTTTTCCTTTCTCTCTCTCTTTCTCTAGTGAGTAGGAAGACAGAGAAAGAAAGAGACCAAAGTAGCGTTCTGCCATCCCTGGTGTTCCCCCCAGTGCCATCCATAATGCTTCCATGTGGTGCTGGGAGTAGAAACCAGGGTTTCAAGCATAAGAAACATCTCTAACGATTGAATTATTTTCTGTCCAATGCTATATTTTAATGTGAAATATGAAGAAGCGTTTTATATTAAGCAAGCTCAAGCCACAGTTAATTAACTTAATTATAACCATGAAAATGCTAAAATATCAAAGGAGTAAAAATTGTCTTTCTATAACTCTCAAAAGTAGGGACCAGGTAGTGGCACATTCAGTTAATCACATACTTCAGCATGCAGAAGGAAGCAGGTTCAAGCCTCAGGTCCCCACCTGGGGGTCAGGGGGAATGAAGCTTCAGGAGTGGTGAAGCAGGGGTGCAGATATCACCTTCTCTCCCTTTCTTTTTCTCCCTTTCCTCTTAATTTGTCTCTGTCCTAAAAAGTAAATATAATAGGGAATAGCTGACAAATTTATTTTGTTTCAAGCATAGTGAGAAAAAGGTATAAAAAATTTTTGAAAATCCCACTAATGCTGGGAATATATGCTGGTGATTTCACTTAGTAACTTCAAAGAGGAGTAATGGGAAGTATGTCTGATATTTTTAATAAGATTTAATGAAACTGGAATCTTGCATATACTTGAGGTTAGTCTTTTAAATCTATGTTTTGGTGAAACCCAAGTCTGATTTTCTAATTACTCCATTCCCTACATTTCTAGTAAGAGTCTTAAGAAAGGAAAAAAAATTACTAGAAGTAACATATTGCATAATCACATAAAAAAAAAAAAACACACCAAACTGAAACCCAAAGTATAGGACAAAAGATCACACACAGTTTTGACATAATAGCCAGCGTGTACAAATGGCAGGCTCAATGGCATGAAAATGGAAGCCACAAAGTGCCTTTCTGGCAATGTGCCCTGCTCTGAATATAACATTTAGAGGCAGCAGACAGAAATGCAGATAGCAGATCCATATGCATTGATACACCGCACAGGAAGGCTCAGAATTACTGAAGTATTAAAATGACACAGTGGCTACTGGGTAGGCTATGTCATTCTTGTCAAGTGGAAATTACATTTCTTGATTGTCTCACTAAGCCATTACATGAACCTGAATTAGTCTCATCATCCTTCCAGAAACTGTGGCAAAAGAATGTCAGCATGTCTTAGAAAGGCTCATGAATTATAGGGTGGTGAGGACAAAGAAAATACTTAAGCTACACTAAATTTCATTCTGCAACCATGAGGGAGGTTGGCCCAGGTTTTATTTTATTTTGCCTATGAAAAAAAAAGGAGATGAGATCCACTAGATGTTTTCAGATAGTTATTAACACCTCTTGAATGCACATAAGTAAGTAGATAGATACAAATTAAAGAGAAAAAGAAGAGGAAGAGAAAAGAAAAGAATAGAAAAGGAAAGAAAAGAAAAAAGAAAAAATAGCTTGAGGCTGGACAGGAAAAAGAGACTCTCACAAAAAAGACTGAAGCAGGAGCAGTTGGGAGGAGGAATGAGGGACACACAAAGGAATTGGTATCACTGAAGTCACACTGTGACCCAGCAGAAGAGACTCCATTTTAATGTTTACTTTAATCACTAGTCATGCCCTTCACTTCCAGCCTTCCCAACTCTCTTTACCATAGCAACCCTCTCTCTCTCCATGGCCTTCACTTAGGGCTTTCCCATGGTATTTAACCAAGCCTCAGCTACTAGGAAAGAAATGTGACACTAACTGCTTACATGTGTGAGCTGAAGAGAGACAGCAGACAAGAAATGTCCTTGACAGAGGTGGGGGGGGCGGTGAGGGGAATAGGTGTAGTCTCTGATGGCTAACACAAAGGCCTTTAGAAGCAAACCTTAAACAATAATATCACCTTCTATCTGTTTTTTTTTTCTTTTTTTGGTTTTTTGTTTGTTTTTGTTGTTCCCACCAGGGTTATCACCATGGTTCAGTCCTCGAGCCAACAATTTCACTGCTCCCAGGGGCCATTTTTTCTCCCCTCTCCTCCCCTTCTTCCTCTCCCTTTTCTTCTTTCTTCTCTTCCCCCTCTCCAACCCCTCCCATTTCCCTCCTACCTCTGTTTCTTTTTGATAGAAACAGAGAGATTTTTATTTATTTATCACATATGAGAGGGAGAGGGGCCAGAGCTGCACTCTGGTACTTACAGTGTAGAGGACTGAATTGGGAACTTCAGGCATGCAAGTTGAATGCTCTGCCAGTTGAACACATGATGGATGTTTAATAATGTTACATGTAATCACTCAAATACTTCAGGTAAGAATAAATTTTATTACTCCTCCAATCTTCTACTTGTAGCAACTAGAATGTAAAGATTCAGTCTTGAGCTTTTTAGATTTCATTTCTCCAGCTAGGATCCTAATATGATAGTTTATCCATTACACTTCTTTTTCCATATCCATTTTATATATCTTGAAATGAAAGTTTTTAAAAATTGGCACAAGTTCATACTTTTAAAGTTTTTAGGGGGCCAGCCAGCCAGTCAGTGACACAACCTGTTTAAGCACACATAGTACTAAGCATAAGGATTGTGTTCGAGCCCCTGCTCCCCACCTGCGGGGGGTGGGGGGAATGCTTTACAAGTAGCAATGCAGGTCTGCAGGTATCCCTTTCACTATCTCCCCCTCCCTTCTCAATTTCTCTCTGTTCTATCCAATAAAATGGAAAAATGACCGCCAGGCACAGTGGATTTGCAGTGCCAGCACCAAGCCTCATCGATAACTTTGGAGGGGGAAAAAATAACAACAAAACATCTTTTTACTCTTAAAAATAGGTTTTTAAACCAGTTACCAGCAGAGGCTTTTAAAGCTGAGCATGGACAGAGAAATAAAGTCAAAATAAAGAGAAGTAATTCATAGAATATTTAACTTAATTAATTTATTGGAGACAGAAGTTGATCGAGAAGAGGGAAATAGAGAGGGGGAGAGAGGGAAAGAGAAATTAATGTGTGCAGCACATCATTAACGCTCATGAAGTTTTTCCCGTGCAGCTGGGGGGTCAGGGACTTGAACCAGAGTCCTTGCACATCATAACTCTACCAGGTACAGCACCACCTGGTACCTTAAGTAGTTTTTTAAAATTGATTTTTGATTGCCACCAGAGTTATTAGTGGAGCTCAATGCCTGCATGATGAATCCACTTCTCTGTCTGGGTGGCCAATTCCCCCCCCACACACCCCCCCACACCCTTGCTTTTATTTGATAGGAAAGCAGGAAATTGAGAGGAGAGGGGAGACAGAGGAAGAAAGAGAAATACCTGCTGCATTGTTTCTCCACTCATGAGGCTTCTTCTACTGGAGCTGGCTGGGGAGCTGGGGCTTGAGCTCCAGGCCTTATATTGTTAGACGTGCTTAACTCTGTCCACCACTGCCCAGCCCCAAAACAGCAGTTCTCAAGCTTTCTGGGGTTATCAATCCATTTGAAAGTAATATTGAGACAGGAGGAAAACAGGGCTTGAACTCTTGCGTTCTGCACTCCTATTGCCTGCAAGTCAAGATAAAGAAGGTTTTAAGCAACTATTATTCCCCTTTAGGCTAAATTCCAGGTTTCCCTGTGGGAGTCAGAGGATAAGCACTGCTGACTCCTAGGCTATCCTCCTGGGTGGTGACAATGGATCACATTCCCTCTGTGCTGCCCTGGGAAAAATACCTCCAGAGCATCTGCATAGCCTGGAAAGCTTCTGTCCACTTGGGGGAGGTGTGACTGACCATTCCTAGCTGGAAGGTCCTGATGGTGACATGCACTGGAACTCACTGTTGTGAGCTGTGGGTATGTTTTCTGAAGGGTCGTATCTGATTACACATAGTGCCTGTGTACTAAGGGAAGTCCCTCTCTGTTCACATACTGGCTACACATTTTGGTCCTAACTTAACTCCTTACTCTGAGGTTCCTCTGGGGCAAGGCTTCATTCTTGATGCTGGAGTGGGTTCTCCTGTGTCTGAATGGAGACCCCAGTAAAAACCCTGTCTGGGCACTTTCTTTTTTTCTTTTCTTTTCTTTTTTTTTTTTCCCTTCTCTTTCTCTTCTTTTCTTATTTCTTTTTTTTAAACTAAAAACTTTTCTTAAATTTTTTTATTATCTTTATTTTATTTGATAGATACAGCCAGAAATCAAGCGGGAAGGGGGGGATAGAGAGGGAGAGGGACAGAGAGACACCTGCAGCCCTGCTTCACCACTTGCAAAGCTTTCCTCCTGCAGGTGGGGACCAGGGGCTCAAACCTGGGTCCTTGCGCACTGTAATGTGTGCCCTCAACCAGGTGTGCCACCACCCGGCCTCTTCTCTCCTCTTCCCATTTTTTGTGGTTTGTAATTAATAGTGGTCTACATGATTGTAAGGTTATAGTGTATAATTAGCTCTATACCACACCCACCAAATTCTCCCACCTCCTAAAGATAGCCATCTTAATTCTCATTAAGTCTTAGAAATAGTTTGCTTACTTGTTTTTTTTTTTTAATTATTAATTGAGGGTCGGGTGGTGGCACACCTGGTTGTGTGCACACATTACAGTGCAGGAAGATCTGAGTTAGAGTCCCTGGTCCCCAGCTGCAGGAGGAAAGCTTTGCGAGTGATGAAGCAGTGCTGCAGGTGTCTCTCTGTCTCTCTCCCTCTCTATCTCCACCTTCCCTTTTGGTTTCTGGCTGTCTCTATCCAATAAGTAAAAAAAAAATAAAGATAATAACAAAAAAATTTAAAAATTATTAATTGATTAATTAATACAAAATATTAATACTCAAGACCTCATGTTTCCAAGGTTTGCGCCTGACTCGCCTTACCACCTTCCCGACTCCTCTTCCTCTAGTCATTTTCTTTCTTCTTTTTTTTGCTTCCATGGTTATCGCTGAGGCTCGGTACCTGCACTACAAATCCATTGCTCCTACAGGCATTTCCCCCCATTTTTGTTGCCATTGTTGTTATTATTGTCATTGCTGTTGTTGTTGGATAGAGCAAAGAGAAATCGTGAGACGAGGGGAAGAAGGGGGGGGATGGGGAAGGTAGACACCTGCTTCACCACTTGTGAAGCAACCCCCTGCCCGTGGGGAGCTGGGAGGCTTGAACTGAGATCCTTCCGCCGGTTGTCCTTGTGCTTCGCGCCTGTGGCTTGACTTCGCTACTGCCTGGGCCCCTCTAGTCACTTTCTATTGCACGAGAGTCCAAGAACCTGAGGCTGGCAACAATATGACATCTCTCTCTCTCTCTCTCTCTCCATATCCCTAAGGCCACCCTCAGAGTCCTCCAGACATTGCTTGAGAACACACACACACACACACACACACACACACACACACACACACACACTACAGATCCCTAAGGCCACCATCTGAGTCCTCCAGGCAGTTATGAAGCCAGACCTTAAATTGGTTGCAACGGTGACATCCTTACGAACTTAATTTTCTTCTTGATTGTTTAATAGGTTCACTTAATGATGTCTCAAAGCATCATGAACTTTAAGTCACTCATATACTTCTAATTTAAACAAAATGGGACTTTCCCCAGAGAAATACCAATTCTAAATTAACTGAGTTGAGGGCGGGTGTGGACACAAGGCAGGTCATCTGTGTAGTCAGGGCCTTGCTCGGAGAAGGCCTGCAGGCCAGGTTAATGCACTGCTGTTTCTGTCTTGAACTTAAGAATTTTTGTATTCGGTGAAATACAGTGATTCAGTTTCATTCTTCTGCATGTTTCAACCCACTGTTTCCAACACCATTTGTTGAAGAGACTCTGCTTCCCCCATGTAATAGTCGGGGCCCCTTTGTCAAAGATTAGATGTCCATAGCTGTGGGGCCTCATTTCTGGGCTCTCAATTCTATTCCACTGGTCAGTGTGTCTGTTCATGTTCCAGTACCAAGCAGTTTTGATGACAATGGCCCTATAATACAGTTTGAGATCTGCGAGTGTGATGCCTACCAGTTCTGTTCTTTTTTCTCAAGATTGTTTTGGCACCCCAGAGTCTTTTACTTTGGTGCAATACACAGTGATCAGTGTTATTATCTCCATTCTGATAAATGCCAGACTCAGCACACAGAACCACAGGATTCCTAGTCACAATGAAGACCTTTTTATTTTTATTTATTTATTTTTTGTTGTTATCAGGGATTTACCTCTTCAAGTCAACTTTTTTTTTTCTGATAGAGAAAGAGAGAATGAAAGATACCACAACATTAATGCTACTGGCATGGTTTAGGGCCAGGCTTGGAACTAGGTCATCCACAGGACAAAGCAGGTGCACTGTCCTTGAGTATTTTAAAATTATAAATAATTTCAGTATGTTATATAGGTAACATGCGGTATTTGGGACATAGTTGTACTATAAGAATATTGGTTGTTGAATGGAATAAAAATTGCTTCACTTCTTAAAATGTTTTTTATTAAAAAACATATTAATGGTTTACAGTATGTCCATGTGTAAAATTTCTTGATTTTCTGCAAAGCACTCTCACCCCAGCCTAAGTCCTCCACCACCATCATACAACCAGGACCTGAAAACCCCCACCTACCCTTCCTGGGAGAACTCTTAGAAGGCTAGAAATGGACCTACCCTATGACCCTGCAGTTCCTCTCCTGGGGATTCTAGGGAATCAAACCACTCATCCAAAAGGATCAGTGTACACCTATGTTCATAGCAGCACAATTTGTAATAGCCAAAACCTGGAAGCAACCCAGGTGTCCAATTACAGATGAGTGGCTGAGTAAGTTGTGGTCTATATACACAATGGAATCTTACTCAGCTATTAAAAATGGTGAATTTACCTTCTTTACCTCATCTTGGGATCGAGCTTGAAGGAATTATGTTAAGTGAGATAAGCCAGAAAGAGAAGGATGAATATTGGATGACCCCAATCATCGGCAGAAGTCGAGAAATAGAAACAGAAAGAGAAATGCTTAACTTAAAAAAAAGTACATATATATGTATATTATAGACTAGAGCACAGTACTTCAGACAAATGAGATCCTGACACCAACCCAGGCCCTCAGACTTACAAAGTATGCACTCTACCTGCTGAGTGACCACCCCAGTCACATGAAATCCAGTCAGACTAAGGATTTTATATTTTATCTGGGAACACAGTCATTCTCCCTTCTTTGTTGCCCTGGCTGTTTTATCGTTGTTATGGTTATTATTGCTGTTGTTACTGATGTTGTTGTTGTTGGATAGGACAGAGAGAAATCGAGAGAGGAGGGGAAGACAGAGGGGAGAGAAAGACACCTGCAGACCTGCTTCACCACTAGTGAAGTGACCCCCACCCCCACCCTACCACCCCCACCCCCCCCCCCCCCCCCCCGTAGGTGGGGAGCCGGGGGCTCGAACTTGGATCTTTACTCCTTGCACTTTTCGCCATGTGTGTTTAACCCTCTGGGCTATCTATCACCCCACCTCCTACAACCATTTTTCTTAATCCAATCCCTGAGGCTAGAGAGGTAGAAATAGATTTTCTTTCCACCTGTAGGTGGCAGTCTGACCAAATGTTTTCATGTGAATTGCTTTGCAAATCCAAGTTTACTATTTACACATCAATTAATACTACTATATTTCAAAATGATGTAAATGAAAATTTCACAAAAGAAGCATGTTGAAGGTGTGTGAACTATACATAATTCAGCCCTCATGTCTGCTGACCACTATCAAACTGTGTGTCTCAAGTGTTTATGAACTCCAGTGCTTTTGTGACTCTAAAGATATTTTAAGAATTTTGTGGTTTTCACATACTTTTCAGGGGAAAAGAAAGGAACCTTCTTCTTTACATTTTGTCTGAGACTATTGTTGATATATAAAGTAAGCACTGAGGGCAGAGATAGATAGCATAATGGTTATGCAAAGAGATTCTCATGCCTGAGGCCCTGTACCACCATAAGCCAGAGCTGAGCAGTATTCTGGTAAAACAAAACAAAACAGAGAACACAATAAATAAATAAGCAAATAAATAAATAATAGATAGCCTAATAATCAAATATCAATTAAAAAAGAAAAATAAGCACTGATTTTGTATTTCTATTTTTGCTTTAGACTACTCTGCAGTTCAGTCAGGATAGTATTGCTATAAATATGCACACATATTCAGACAGACAATTCGATTTTATGCAACTAATGCACTTTTATCTCATTTTCAAAACTAGCAATGGTCGGCTGGGTGGTGATGTGGTGGAAAAAGCATAAAAAAAAAAAGAAGCATGTGGTCTTAAGTTTCATCTTCAGTATTATAAGAGCCAGAGTGATGCTTTGGCTTTCTCTTTCTATTGTTCCTTGTTAATAAATAAATATATATTCTAAAATAGTACTAAATGTTATTTTTCTGTTAAAAAACTAAATATAATCCTATTAAATGTAGTCATTAAGAAGAAAAGTAGAAAATTATATATAATTATATAATTATATGTATGCTTCTACAAATCTATTTCCAGAAGATTCTGCAGCCACTCAAAACTATTATCATTTTGGTAATTTAGTTCTTCAGTCCAAACTGCATCCATGATCATTTAATTATATTCATACATGAGCGCCAATGTAGTATAAAAGTAGAACCTCAGTTGTCTTCTGTGTTATACCCATAGCCTCGACTCACCACCATCACTACCCACCATTCTGCTGAGAATACTTGTTCTTATTAGAGAGTTGTCTCCTCACAAAGTCACAGGAAAAACATGTCTATGAAATCCAGTAAGTAACTTATTTCATTCTTTTCAAAAAATATATTTATTTCCTTTTGTTGCCTTTGTTTTATTGTTGTAGTTATTATTGACGTTGTCGTTGTTGGATAGGACAGAGAAATGGAGAGAGAAGGGGAAGACAAAGAGGGGGAGAGAAAGACATCTGCAGACCTGCTTCACCACTTGTGAAGCGACTCCCCTGCAGGTGGGAAGCCGGGGCCTCCAACCCGGATGCTTACGCTGGTCTTTGCGCCACCTGCGCTTAACCCACTGTGCTACTGCCCGACTCCCAACTTATTTCATTCTTATTTTTACTGCTGAGTAAATTGTCATATCTTAAAAACAATTCAATGTAAAAATCAATTTCTCGTTCTCTCCTTCTTTCTCTTCCCTTCTTCCTTTATTTTTGGAAAATGGCTTCACTTTCTAGATTGTACCATTATCTTCTGAGTTGTGATAGTGTACTTAAGCTACAAAAACCCATAAGATAAGGTTTCTATACATCTAGTATTGTGAGGTCACCTACAAATTAGAATCGATGAAATCATGAGTTTTGAAGATAGCACCTTTAGGCATTTTAGTTCACAGATATGTTAATGGGTCTTGATTTGTAAGCTGTAAAATGAAAGTTTAAATATTTATCTGTGAAGTAGATTTCACAGTAGGTGGCGCTGTTTGGTACTGTGCTATTTATTTGCTTTCCATATGCTGTACTGGATGCCAGGAGTAACTCAGCAAATAGAAAATTTAGCAAGGATCTGGAGACACAACTCAACTTGCATAACATGGACTTGCATGCTTGAGGCTCCCAGTTTGATCCCTGGCACCATCACATAGGCTGGAGTGACACTTTGGCTTCAGTTGCTCAGTGACTTCCTGTGAAATTTTACCTCAAATACAATAAATAAAATAAAACCTTAAAAAAATTAAAGTAGGGGACCCGGGAAGTAGCGTAGCGGGTTAAGCATACATGGCACAAAGTGCAAGGGACATTGTAAAGATCCCAGTTCAAGCCCTGGGTTCGCCACCTGCAGGGGGGTTGCTTCACAAGCGGTGAAGCAGATCTGTAGTTGTCTGTCTTACTGTCTCCCCCCTTTTTTTAAAAAAATTATTTATTTATTCCCTTTTGTTGCCCTTGTTGTTTTATTGTTGTAGTTATTGTTGTTATTGATATCGTCGTTGTTAGATAGACCTGCTTTACCACCTGTGAAGCGACTCCCTGCAGGTGGGGAGCCACAGGCTCCAGCGGGGATCCTTATGCTGGTCCTTGCGCTTTGTGCCACATGGCTTAACCCACTGTGCTACCGCCTGACTCCCTCTCTGCCCCTTTCTGTCTTCCTGTCCTCTCTTGATTTCTCTCTGTCCTATCCAACAGCAACGGCAGCAATAAAAGCAACAATAATAACAGAAACAACAAACAACAAGGGCAACAAAAGAGAAAAAATAGCCTCCCGGAGCAGTGGATTCGTAGTGCAGGCACCGAGCCCCAGCAATAACTCTGGAGGCAAAATAATAATAATAAAACAACAACAACAAAGTATCTGTTGCATAGTTTTTATGATAAAAGAAACATTTCTTTTAGGTAGAGGGAGGAACAGAGAGAGGAAGGAGGGAGAGACTAAGAGAAAAGGAGAGACACTACAACACTACTCTGGTGCCAAGAACCTTTTCCCTTGCAGATGCTCCCACGAGACAGCCTGGGTTTCAAACTCAGTTTCTCTTGCATGGGTGAGCTATTTCCCAGGCCCCTAAAAGTACTTTTTTTAATGAAAAAACTCGAAGTACAGAAAATCATATAAAGAAAAATCACCTTCACATAAACATCACAAAAATATTGATGTTTAGAAATATTACAAAATTATTATCAGAAAACTTTGAAAAGGCATAATAATCACTGGGGTCAAACAAGTCTGTCACTTGATTCATCTCCAGACAAAAATCAATCTCCTTGAACTGCAATTATTTATTTCATCTTGACTCCTCTTCCCCCTCCAGTTGTCACTCATTTTGTTAGGAAAGTTGTACTTTGGCTTTTCTTGTTCACTTACAGGACACTCCTCTGCTTTTTTTTTTTTTTTTTTCCAGTCAGGCTTCTTCAGGTGACACTATTAACATCATGAAAACCCAGACAGATTACCAATCAACTCCTCCTAACATAACATGTTTATCCCCACAATCTCCATCTACTTTATTACTTTAACATCTTCCATATGTCTTTCCTGTTCTTCTTTCTTATGTTTAATCCAGTGGCAAATTTTGTCAACCCTACCACAGAAATGTCTTTTGGAGGAGCAGGTGGGAGCTCTCCTGGTAGAGCACATGCCTTTCCATGTGTGAGGCCTGAACTTCAGCCCTCTGGACCAGGTGGGAGATCCATGGCAAGATGGGAAACTCCATGAATGGTGGAGCAGTGCTAGGATATCTCTCATCTCTTTCTGACTGTCCCTTTCTATATAAATAAATTGAATAAAAATGTTGACCTTGGAGCAATGACATCACACATATTCAATGCACTGCCACCAAAAAACAAATAAATAAGTAATCGGACCAAGGGATAATTTCTCTCTGTCCTATTTAACAACAACGACATCAATAACAACAATAATAACTACAACAATAAAATAACAAGGGCAACAAAAAGGAAATAAATAAATATTAAAAAATAGATAATTTACTTGATAGAGTGCACACTTTATTATACTCCAGGACCAGATTCAAATCTCCTGTCACCATACTGAAGTGTCTATACGTAGGCAGCTTAATGAGTGCTGGAATAATGGTGTGGTATCTCCCCTCTTTTTATGTCTTCCTTTGTCAGCCTTTTACCTATCCAGAAAGAAGAGAGAAACGAGGAGGAGGAGGAGGAAGAAGAGGACAAGAGTCTTGCAGGAGTGGTTAAATGTCACAGTTGCTAGTGATTAGTGGTTTAGAAGGCAAACGCTAGAAGAAGAAGTGGTTTAGAACCAAGTCTCATGAAACACAGCTGATAAATATCTGGATAAATCTCTTTCCTAATATGGTTTTAAAATTTAAACAAGTACCAGTGTTACTTTCTATAGATTAATAGTGTGATTTTCTGTACCATATTCACAGTGTTATTTATAATGTCAGTTGAAATATTATGTTACTTGTATATTGCTGTCTGAAAACCATTCCTGAAATGGTGACCCCCAAAGGGATATGTCAGGATAGGTCATCATGACCTTGGGGAAAGAAATGACCTGAAATTGTTGGACTGGGTTATACTTAGGGGTACTTAACATGCGAAAACAAAATTTGGAAAGCAAAGGGACAGCTTCAGAGACCCAAATAGCCTACCCCACTGTGCTATGCCCAACTCCCTGAAAGTATATTCAATAGAGAATCTAAATAGTGATGTCAGAAATGAATGGGGATGAATGGGGAGTTGGGCGGTAGCAGTGGGTTAAGCGCACGTGGCGCAAAGTGCAAGGATGGGTGTGAGGATCCCGGTTCGAGCCCTGGCTTCCCACCTGCAGGGGAGTAGCTTTGCAAGTGGTGAAGCAGGTCTGCAGGTGTCTGTCTTTCTCTCCGCCTCTCTGTCTTCCCCTCCTCTCTCCATTTCTGTCTGTCCTATCTAACAATGATGACATCAATAACAACAATAATAACTATAATTATAAAACAACAAGGGCAACAAAAGGGAATAAATAAATAAATAAATATAAAAAAAAATTAAAAAGATAAATGATATGAATGATGGACAAAAAGGAAAACGGTGAACTACAACGCATCCAACCTCTGGAATATATTCATAACATGCAGAATTCAAAGGTAGATCTACATCTACTGGTAGAGAAAGATCTTTAAGACAAATTGTTAAATGAAAACAGCAATCAGTAGGGACAGAGTTTTTTTGGTCTATCTACACGTAGCACACATATGTATATACGTACAGATAAAAGTCTACAAGGATGCACATCAAATTGTTGGGGTAAAGTTGGACTTGGGTAAAAGTTGGATTCAGGTGGTTTATTGCTTTGCATTTGATTTTTTTTTACAATGTGAATATATTGATTATTTAGATAATTAAAAATTTTGTAAAATGAGGCCAGAAGGCATACACTATAGCATACCGATCAATTTCATGGTGATAACGACAAGCTAGGCCAGGTAGAAAGAGTCCATGCTCCCTTTAGGTATGGAAGAAGCTACTTTTTGCCTTTCTTATAGCCCCACGTTCCTTCCCCTTAACCAGCTGTTCCCTTCGAAAGGCATTATCAAAGCTGCTAAACTTCACTTCTCAAATCACTGTCATCCCCCTAGTCTAAAAGTAGTGATTGTTTTACCCCAACCCCCTTCCTGATGCCATTCACTAAGTCCCTTCCCTTCTCTTTAGCTTCCTGTAGGTCCAAAGTGCTAGAGAACTCTCTCTCTCTCTCAGGGTCCTCCAAACAGATTTCATTAGACTTCTTTTAAGATTTTGCAATAGGATATGACTTAAGCTAAAATCAAGAAATCTGACTCTTCATTAAGGAGCAAATGGATCTATTCTCACACTGTCCATTGGAAGCTATACCCTTCTTACAGTTAGGTCGGACTAGTGAACACCTTAAGAGGTCAAAGAGAGGGGGCCAGGCAGTAGCACAGTGGGTTAAGTGCACATGGCATAAAACGCAAGGATCTGGGTTCTAGCCCCCCAGCTCTCCACCTGCAAGGGGGTCGCCTTGTAAGCCATGAAGCAGCTCTGCAGGTGTTTTTCTCTCCCCCTATCTATCCTCCCTTCTTCTGTCAAATTCTCTCTGTCCTATCCAACAACAACAGTAATGGCAACAAAATGGGGGAAAATGGCCACTAGGAGCAGTGGATTCATAGCATAGGCACTGAGCTTCAGCGATAACTCTGGAAGAAAAAAAAAAAATCCTACTCATAAATTAACCTGTTCACAGTTTCCTTTTTCCTCTTTAAAACTCCCTTCCCAAGGACGGGGCAGTAGCTACCCCATTGAGTACACCCTGGTACCATTGACCCAAGCTCAAGCCCCAGGTCCCCGCCTGTAGGAGCAAAGTGTTACAAGAGGTGAAGCAGTGCTGCAGGTGTCTCTCTGTCTCCCCCTCTCTCTATCTTCTCCTTCCCTCTCTATTTCTCTCAACCCTATCAAATAAACAGAAAAAAAAAAACAGAGGGAAAAATGGCTACAGGAGTGGTGAATTTGTTATGCAGGCACTGAGCCCAGTGATAACCTTGGTGACAACAAAACAAAGAAATTTAGGCTGTTAAAGATTACACTGCTATGAACATAGGTGTTGCCCAACAACAGATGAGTGACTTAGAAAGATGTAATATATATGTTACCCATATATATATAGAGGGGGGGGGAGTATTACACAGCTATTAAAATGATGAATTCATCTCCTTTTCTGCATCTTGAATGGAGCTTGAAGGAATCATGTTAAGTAAAATAATCCAAAAAAAAAAAAAAAAGAAGGATGAATACTGGATGATATCACTCATAGGTGGAACTTAAGAAACAAAGAGATAAAGGGAAAACACGAAGTAAACCTTGGACTGAATGTGATGTATTGCACTGAAGTAAAGGACTTTGGAAGGAGGGGAGCAGGAGTGGAAGGGTTCTAGGGGGATCCTGGTGCATGATGGTAGAAAAAGATCTAAGTTGGGAGGGACAGTTTTTTTTTTTTTCCTCCAGAGTTATCGCTGGGGCTCAGTGCCTGCACTATGAACCCACTGCTTCTGGAGGCCATTTTCCCCATTTTGTTACCCTTGCTGTTGTTATTGTTGTCATTGCTGCTATTGTAGTTAGATAGGACAGAGAGACATCGAGGGAGGAGGGGGAGACAGTGAGAGAGAAAGACACCTGCAGACCTGCATCACCGCTTGTGAAGCAACCCCCATGCAGGTGGGGAGCCGGGGCCTTGAACTGGGATCCTTACACTGGTATCTTGGCTTTGCTGCCATGTGCGCTTAACTCGCTGTGCTAGTGCCTGACTCCTCATGGGGAGCTGGGGGTGCGGGTTGGGGATGACAGCGTTTTGCAGATGCCTATCACAGGGAGATGAGAAATTGTGGCCATGTGTCAACAATTGTACTGTAAGCTATTATCCCTGCCCAATAAAGTGATCAATAAACAAGTAAATAAATAAATAAGTAAATCTCCCTCCCCACCTTGCTTTTAGTGGGAATGGCAGTTCCAGCATTTGTCACAGGGCTGTTCTCCCAGAGGTACCCCCAACCCCCCAGTAGTTTCCTTTGCAAGTAGATCCGGCTCTCTGTTTAGCTTTCTGTGAGAAGAGCAATAGGTCCAGCCCGTCCATAACAATTACCTGGACCCAGACAGCCTACATCCAGCTGCAGCCTGCTATTTATTTCACCTGTCTGTGCTTGTGCAGGAAAATGGGGGGCACCCCATAGTTGCCTACCTCAGAAGGTGGGTACGGAGGTGTGTTAAAAAGGACAAGAGAAAGAAGCAACAGGTCCCTTAGTGGAGTCTTTCATGAGGGGTGAGAGAGAGCAAAACTAAATACCTAACCTAATTCCTCTTTTAGCCTCTCCCCAATGTGGAATTCTTGGCCAATTAATCTGGAACTAGGAGGTTCACTTTAGTGAGGTAGTTAATCGACATGCTTGGACACACCCTCATTTCCCTTTCCCCTAGGGGAAGTTGGCTTTGTCTGTAAGGTGGTTTTGTTCATTCTGTATTTTTGCTAATCACCAGCCTCATCCTGACAATAAAAACCCTTCAATTTGTCCAACTCTTGGCAAAGCCTTTCTCCTTGTTAGGGGATACTGCTCTATTCATGAATCTTTTAATAAATCTAATTACATTACTTAATTTATTCAGATGAATTTTGTTTATGAACAGATGAACTATATGTAAAGTGCTTGGCACCTTATATGAATCATGTAAGTACTAACTAGTATTATCGATTATGGAAAGGATCAATCAGTAGTGAGTCCACTTTAGTATAGGAAGAATTACTATTTTCTGCTCATTTTGGCACTAGGGAGGCCTCAGGAAATGTAGTTAAAACAAATCAATATCAAACATCCCTAGAGATGGGATTTCTAATGGCTTTGCAATTATCTAGTCATCCTGGCACAACATGCAGCAGGGGACAGAGGAAAGAAAACAGTGAAACCATCGGCAACAGCAAACACTCTACCAGGTGTTAGAGGCAAAGACCAGATGAGGTCACATAGCTGCTCCTGAGAAACCCATTTTGTGTGTTGGGGGTGGGGAAGTGTGGCACAGGGACAGATCAAATACACCAGCGAACACATGATTTCAATATAGTGGGGGCATTCTGATAGCTTTGCAGAACAATGATTGATGCTAGAGAAAAGTGGGGAGAACAAGGAAAGCTTCCAGTAGGAGGGGAGGACTCCAGAAAGATGAAGAAGAAATAGCTGTAAGAAGGCCAGGTACTAGTGTACCCAGCTTAGTACACATATTATAATGTGCAAAGAACCTGGGTTCAAGCCCCAGTCCCGACCTGTAGAGTGGAAGCTTCACAAGCAGTAAAACAGTGCTACAGGTGTCTTTCTGTCCCTCTTTATCTCTCCCTTCCCTCTGAATTTATCTCTGTCACTCACTCTCTCTCTCTCTCTCACACACACACAGAGTTATTTAGTTAGTTAGTTATGACAATAAGGAAAGGGGCCCAAGAGATAGAATAATGATTATGCAAAAGACTTTCATGCCTGAGGTTCCACTGTTCTAAAGTTCAATTCTTAGTAGCACTAAGTCAGGGATCAATGCTCTGGTGAAATAATAATAACAATAACATAAATTTCCAAAAAAATTTTTTCTTTGATAATTTTGTTGCCACCAGGGTTATTGTTGAGGCTTGGTGTCTGTATGGAAAATTCAATACACCCAGCTGCCATCTTTTTCCTTCTTAAATTTTTTTTCCTTTTTCTTTTCTTTGTGGGACAAAGAGAAATTGAGAGGGGAGGATGAAATAGAGAGGGAGAGAGAGAAAAAGGCACTTGCAGCACTCATGAAGCTTCCCCCACTGTGGGTGGGGACTGGGAGCTTAAATCTGAGTCCTTGCTTATGGTAATGTGTGAGTTCCACTGGGTGCACCACCAAGCGGGCCTCCCGACAACAACAACAAAAACAACAACAACAATTTTTTAAAAATAAAATAAGGAAGGAAAGAGTATTCTAAGCAGAGAATCCATTAGGATTTATTGAGAGAAAGTATAAGTAGCATGGTTGAATTGTAGTTATGTCTGTGTTTTGGAGGGAGTGTATGAGTTTCTGTGGTGAGGGGGAAGGAGAAGGATGATTGGAGGAATAAAGAGTAATACGTTTGGAAAGGTAGCACCCAACATAACCTTAATTATGTAATTAATATCAGCATTGCAGCAAGAGCAGAACAACTGTAGTAGAAAGATCACAGAAGACAGTCTATTGCTTTGGGGGAGATCCAGGGATTCTATGGAAACTGTCTCAACTTTGATTAATTCTCCTTTTATTAATACTACAAACTAACTTCTAACTTCTGCTCCTAAGTAGAAGAAAGTAGATCACGACAGGCCACTGCTCTTGCGGCAGTATCTGGAGAATAAGTTACAACATTCGTAATTCAAAAGATATTAGAGATCTTTGGAAATAGTGAGACTATACAAACTACAGTTCCAGAGAGGGAAGACCCTTGCTGAGGTGAGTTGACAGTCTCTGGTCTTTTCCTTCCCTAGGAATACCTGCCAGTTTTGGGTGAAGACTAAGGGGCCTGAACTTAGCTCACCTGGAAAGCCTGGATCTGAGCCCCACATGGAAAGTCAGCACAGGGAACTCCACTTCCCTGTCTCCGTATTTTTTTTTTCTTTTTCTTTTTCTTTTCTTTTCCTTTCCTTTTCTCTTCTCTTTTCTTTTTTTCCCTTTTCTTTCCCCTTTCCTTTCCTTTCCTTTCCTTTCCTTTCATTTCCTCTCCTCTCCTCTCCTCTCCTCTCCTCTCCTTTCCTCTCCCCTCCCCTCCCCTCCCCTCCCCTCCAGTCTTCTCTCCTCTCCTCTCCTCTCCTCTCCTCTCCTCTCCTCTCCTCTCCTCTCCTCTCCTCTCCTCTCCTCTCCTCTCCCCTTCCCTCCCCTCCAGTCTCCTCTCCTCTCCTCTCCTCTCCTCTCCTCTCTTCTCCTCTCCTCTCCTTTCTTTTCTTTTCTTTCTGCCTCTAGGGTATCTCTGGGGCTAGTGCCTGCACTATGAATCCACTACTCCTGGCAGCCATCTACCCCCACCCCCATTTTTGTTGTTGTTGCATAGGACAGAGAGAAATTGAGGGGGGGAGACAGAGAGGGGGACAGAAAGATGAATACTTGAAGCCTGGTTTCACTGCTTGTGAGGTGACCCCCTGCATGTGGGGAACAGGGGACTTGAACAGAGATCCTTGTGCTGGTCCCTGTACATAGGCACTATGCGTATTGTAACCAGCTGTGTGACTGCCCGGCCCCCTGTCTGTATTTATTTCTATCTCTGAAGTAAGACAGAGTTGGCCTAGAAATGGTGAAATTGTGCATTCATGAGACCTCAGCACTACCAAGTGAACAAATAAGAAAACAAAATAAGAAAAAAACAAAAACAAAGAAAAAAACCCTCCAAGAATCAGATTTAGCATAGGCGAAGGCACCCACACCTCAAGGGAAAGGAGAAGTGGAATATTTGGTGGTTGTGTAGGACTGGCTTGACAGACTTAAAACTAGTTTTGATTAGAAATTTTTAGGGGGCTGGGCAGTGGTGCAGCGGGTTAAGTGTACATGGTGCGAAGTGCAAGGACCCAGCATAAGGATCCGGGTTTGAGCTCCCAGCTCCCCATGTGCAGGGGGGTCGCTTCACAGGCAGTGAAGCAGGTCTGCATGTGTCTATCTTTCCTTCTCTCTGTCTTCTCCTCCTCTCTTGATTTCTCTCTGTCCTATCCAGCAACAACAATAAGAAGAAGAACAACGATAAACAATAAGGGCAACAAAAGAAATACAATTTTTAAAAGACAGAGTGAAATAATACAAGGCAATTCTGGTACACATCACTTGAACAGTGTGTTGTTCTGCCATGTGTACAACCCTGGCTCAAGGCTGGTCCCCATAGTGTTGAAGGAAGCTTCCTCTCTGCCTCTCTGTCCCTGAAAAATAATTACACAGATGAGGCAGGGATAGGAGGCTAGAAGCTCTATTTGGGGGGGGGGGTCAACAGGAAGAGATTTAAGTCCTTTGCATTATCCCATCTCTAGGACCACAAACCATTCAATATCTCCTCCTAGAACAAAGCCTATAGTCAGTTTTAACTTGTCTTTATTATTTCAAAAGAGCAGGGTCAAGCAGGAACAGGGTTATGAGTCCCTGAAGCTGTCCTTTTATTTCTCAATTTTATTTTTCATTGGTTGTTGGCTGGCTGTTGAGAGCTGATGTATCAATCTCAAGTCATCCACCCTTCAGCTGGGCCACATCAGGCAGCCCAGTATGTTTGGAGTTACAGTAAAAAAATCAAGAATACTTTGGATGAGTTAAAAAGAAGAAGAAGAAGAAGAAAAAAAAGAAGGAGAAGGAGAAGGAGAAGGAGAAGGAGAAGAAGAAGAAGACACAGCAAGGACAGCAGAGTTGAGGACAGGTCAATAGAAATTATCAAACAGAAATGTATACAGAAAAATCGTGGAAAAGAACAGACTGTGGGGCCAGGTGGTGGTACACCTGGTTGAGCATACGCGTTATAGTGTTCAAGGATTTGGATTTGAGCCCCCATTCCCCATGTCAGAGGGAAAGCTTCACAAGTGGTGAAGCAGGGCTGCAGGTGTCTCTCTGTCTGTCTCCCTCTGTATCTTCCCCTTCCTCTCAATTTCCCTCAGTTAAAAATAAAGATAATAGGAAGTCGGGTGGTAGAGCAGTGGGTTAAGTGCATGTGGCGCAAAGCACAAGGACCCGAGTAAGGATCCCGCTTCGAGCCCTGGGCTCCCTGCCTACAGAGGAGTCGCTTCACAGGTGGCGAAGCAGGTCTGCAGGTGTCTATCTCTCTCTCCCCCTCCTCTCTCCATTTCTCTGTCCTATCTAACAACGACAACATCAATTTCAACAACAACTAGGGCAAAAAAAAAGGGAATAAATAAATGAAATATAAAAAAATAAAGATAATAATTTAAAAAAAAAACCAACAGGAAGAGACATAAGTGGCACAAATGATTTAAGAGCATTTTAACATCTTTATAATTTGAGAGAGAAAGAGATGAGGAGAGACAGTGAGAGAAAAGAAAGGAGGGGAGGAGAGAAGATAAATGGGGCAGGGGCAGAAGAAATATATAAAGACATTAATCCAATTATTTTATTTTATCAGCTGCCTGGAGTTGAACTCTGAGCTTTGAACTTAGTGTTTCATGCATGGGAAGCATAAATGCTACCACTGAGTTACATCGTTGACCTGATTCCAACTTTTTTTTTGCCTCCAGGGTAATTGCTGGGGTTCAGTGTCTGCACCACAAATCCACTGCCCCTGGAGGATATTTTTTCCCTTTTGTTGCCCTTGTTTTATCGTTATTGTGGTTATTATTATTGCTGTTATTGTTATTGTCACTGTTGTTGGATAGGACAGAGAGAAATCAAGAGAGGAGGGGAGACAGAGAGGGGGAGAGAAAGATAAGACACCTGCAGACCTGCTTCACCATTTGTGAAGTGAACCCCCTGCAGGTGGGGAGCCTTGGGCTCAAACCGGAATCCTTACACCTGTCATTGCGTTTTGTGCCATGTGTGCTTCTTCCTCCTCTTCCTTATTTTGCAAGTTCTCTAGATTCCACACTTGAGTGAAACAAGTTGGTATTTTGTCTTTTATCTCTTTGCTTACTTTGCTAAACACAATCCAGTTCCATCCATTTTGAACCAGAAATATTTTTTTCATGGCCATTATAAGCACTGGGTTTGGAACTGAGTCACAAACTATAATAAATTTCAGGTAATTTTGCTCCCTGTCACAGAAGAATTTCCTACTCTTGCAGCAAGGAGACAGATGGAAGTGCTGAAAAAAGTAAACAGAGGTTTGGTTTTGATTCAACATATCTATACAATAACCATTAAGGTATGTAAAACTTGTGTCCTCAATATTCCCACAGACTCATCAAAAGTGAGCAAAAAGCTTCTAACCCTCTGCCTCAAACTGATGGTTGTGAAGGCTCTCATGTCATAATAAGTAAAGCTTTTGCTATTTACTAAGGCTAGAATAGAAGCCACCCAGAACATAATTCCCAGGAAACTGATTGATTTCAAGCACAGTAGTATCCTTCACCTCCAGAAAGCCATTTAAGGCATGATAGCATTTAAATTCTTGAGCTATTGACACAGTTAAGAGTCTTAGGTGGACTGAAGTCAGGTTCGTGATGGGAGTGACAGACAATTAGGTTGGTGTCTTCATGTATATCCTTAGAGAAAGAGCAAAAGGAAAATCCATAAAATAGACCTATTAGTAACCAAGTAGTTACTCTGTGTTCACTACTAATTACTATTTCTTTCAAATCATTTTTTATTTGTAAGTAATAATGGTTTACAAGATTGTAAGATTACAGGTTATAGTTTCACACCATACCCACCAGCAAAGTTCTGTGTACCTACCCTCCAGATGATAACCACCATAGTGTTCACAAAGTCTAAGATACAGTTTGATCACTTCTGGTTTTTTTCCCCTTTCTTTTACAAGTTCATACATCTAGACTCCACATATGAGTGAAACCATCTGGTAGTTTTCTTTCAGCTCTACTTACTTTGCTACCCACAATCACTTCAAGTCCCACCCACGTTTTCCCAAAGGACACAATATTATCTTTTTTGATTGTAGAGTAGTAGTTCATGGCATGTATGTTCCATAATTTCTTTACCCAGTTCATTGACCCAGGTTTACATGTCCTTTCATGTATATTACTGCCCTTGGCTGTCCACAACAGGCTTGTAAGGTGGATAATATTCTCATTACATGCATTTTGAGCCCAGAAAATAAGTTAACATTACTGAGTAGTTACCATGTGCCAGATTATTGTGACATGCTTAGCATTGGTTATCTCATTTAATTCATAGAAGATGCCAAAGGCAATGCAACTCTTTTATTTTATTTATTTATTTTGGATAGTAAGAGAAGTAGAGAGGGAAGGGGGAGAGAGGGAGAGAGAGACATCCACAACACTGTTTTACCACTTACAAAACTTCTTCCTTGCAGGTGGGGCCCAGAGGCTTGAACCTGGGTCCCTGAGCAGTATGTGCACACTCAGCTAGGTGTGTCACCACCTAAAATGAGGATTCTTGAGTCTGATAGAGGCTGTGCATACAGATTCAGGACCAGCTAATGAAAGAAACGGGATGTAAAAATCCTTGGAGTTTTTT
This sequence comes from Erinaceus europaeus, assembly GCF_950295315.1. Taxonomy (NCBI): domain Eukaryota; kingdom Metazoa; phylum Chordata; class Mammalia; order Eulipotyphla; family Erinaceidae; genus Erinaceus; species Erinaceus europaeus. The sequence goes on from NC_080175.1 coordinate 12,952,693, forward strand.
TTTATAGTTTTATTTTTTTTAGTTATTTTTTCTTATGCAGCACGAGGGAATGGACCCAAGGTATCCAACATGTGGGATACTGCTGAGTTATCTGCCTGCCCCAGTTTTATTCTGTTTTTTTTTTTTAGAGAGAGAGAGAAGGGCTAAACCATTACACCATCATCTATGGACTGCTCATCTTTTTATCCTTGGTGCTGTTCATGATGCTCCCATGTGGTGCTGGGGTGAGAGTCCAGGGCAGGGCCTCATACACAGAAGGCCTGTGCTCTACTTTTGAACCACATCCTAGATCCAAAGTTCTAAAATCTTTATCATGGAGTTTCGAAGTGAAATTATTTACCTAAGGTTTCTTAGCCAGGAAGTTTGGGATTGGGGATGGAGTTCAGGGTTTATGATGACTAGTTATTATTCACTTAGAAAAGAAATATCTGTTTGAATTTCTCTTCTCTCCACATATAGCCTGTGAATCTTCTCTAGTGAGAAACTAGAGTGGGCTGAGGAGACAACATAATGGTATGTAAAGAGATTTCCATACTTGAGGCTATGAGGCCCCAGGTTTAGTCCCAGCACTACCATATGCCAGAGTTGAGCCGTGATCTGGAAAAGAGGCTGAGGGTTGGGTAGGGTATTTCACCTGACTTACTTTTTCTTGTTTTTGCCATCAGAGTTAGCCCTGGGCCTTGGTGCCTGCATGACAAATCCATGTCTTCCAGTGGCCATTTAGTCATTTCTCCTTTCCCTTCCCTTCCCTTCCCTTCCCTTCCCTTCCCTTCCCTTCCCTTCCCTTCCCTTCCCTTCCCTTCCCTTCCCTTCCCTTCCCTCCCCTCCTCTCCCCTCCTCTCCCCTTTCCTCTCCTCCCTTTCCTTTCCTTTTCTTTTTCCCTTCCCTCCTTTTTCCTCTCCCCTTCCTTCCTTCCTTCCTTCCTTCCTTCCTTCCTTCCTTCCTTCCTTCCTTCTCCCTCCCTCCCTCCCTCCTTTCCTTCTTTCCTTTCTCTTTCTTTTTCTTTCTTCCTTTGTTATGACAGATAGAAATTGAGAAAGGAGGGAGAGAGAGAGAGAGGGAGAGAGACACCTGGAGCACTTACTTTGCCACACATGTAGCTTCCTTTCTGCAGGTGGGGACCAGGGGCTTGAACCCAGATCCTTGCACATGGTAATGTGTGCCACAGCCCAGCCCTTTTAGTAGCTTTCTTTTTAAAAGAATCATTGTCCTGAGCTGCCTGTTGACCAAATTGTAAAAATAATTGTTTCAGGTTTCAGGTTTTCTTAGTTGTTAGAAGTGGGAAGGAAAGTTTCATTTTTGCTATTTTATCATGGTGAGAATTCCTGTCCACAGACTCCTTTAAGCATCTGCTTGATCTGTAACTAAAGCCTCTCTATTTCTAATATTGTTCATTGCTGTTTTTTTTTTTTTCTGTTTCCCTTAGTTAATTTTATTAAAGCATATCCAGTTTAGGAACCTTGGCAAAGACAAAATTTCATCCTATTTTGCCACTGCAATTCTATCGATATGTGGTAGATTTGTCCACATGTGAACATTTTTCTCCTCATTCTTTCTTTGATCTCAATACCTTTTAGTAGGAATAGTTTTTCCATACATAATGTAGAAGTATTTCATAGTGGCAATTTCAATTCTTAAAATACATTTTGTCCTAATTTTTAAAGATATTTTTGCCATCAGCATAATTTTAAATGGTTAGTTATAGGTGAATGAGAGTTCTTTTATCTCTGACTTTCATTACTTCCTTTAAGAAGTATGTTCTAAAAAAAAAGTATGTTCTCATACTGTTATTTATTATAGGCTGTGTATTTTTTTCTGAATACTTTTTAGAGCTTTTTTTTTTTTTTTTTTGCATTCAGCGCAACACAATGTGTCTCCTTGTGGATTTCTTTTGTATTCATCCTTCTAGACAGATATTACATTTCCTATTTCATTTACTTATGGGTTCAAGTTTTCAGTCTCCACCTGCAGAGTGGAAGCTTCATGAGTGCTACAGCTGCGTTGCATCTGCCACCCCACACTCTATTTTTCTGTTTCTAGAAAAAAATAAAGGGCTGAGAATAGCTTCTGGGAGCACTGAAATTGTCCTGCTGGCACTGAGCCCCATCGATAACCCTGGTGGCAAGTGTTTCCCCTCTTCCCTTCCCCCCTTCCCTTCTCCATTATTCTCTTCTTACTTTCTAGTCTCTTCTCTTCTCTTCTCTTCTCTTCTCTTCTCTTCTCTTCTCTTCTCTTCTCTCTTTTCCTCTCCTCTCCCCTTCCTCCGCTCCTTCTCTATTTTCTGTACTGACTTTCTTACCAGAATGGCAATGTCATGAAAATAGCAACCTTATTTGCATACTTTCCCTTTTGCCTATATTGCATATGGTTGTTATAAAGTTATTTTCTGAAGAATTGAGTAGTTCAGTCTGCTTTATTATTATTTTCTTAATTTGAAGTTATGATAGAAAACAGAATATTTTTGTGTGCTACTTAGGGGAAATCTAGGTTCAGAACAAAAATTTACAGTGAGTCAGCCATTGAAAAGTTGTAGGAGTAAGAACTCATACTGAGTCATTAAGAAGAAATCAACAAAGAGTAGAAAATAACTGCTATATATACTAATTTTCTTTCCATTAGGAGTTGAAAGGTTGTTTTTGGCAAGAAATAAATAGTGACATCTTTTTTTCAGAGACTGGAATTTGTTTCTTTCCTTTATTATATAAACTCCTCTTTATAAGATCAACCAAAGGTCCTATTTTCTTTCTTCCTTTAAGAGGTAGCATTTAACATTTGTCTTAAAACTCCTTGCACCTGACAGTTTGTCTTTAGAATTATTTCTGAAGTATTTTCAGTTACTGTAGAGGAAAATTTGTCATAATGTTCAAGTTAACAGGAACTTGGTTTCTACATGATTAGAAGAACTAGATTCAGATTTCTAAAATTAAAGGAGAGATTCTGGAATGATGTGATTGATTCTAAAAAGCATTTCAATGTATCAACATTCTAAAATATAAGTAACATATGCTTAAAAATTCCAAACTTATATACAACCTGAAGAAAATGAAAGTTACATTCAGAGGAAACCTTTTTTTTTACTAAAGATAATAAATTCACCATTTCCAAAGTGTAAGTCAACTGGTTACTGAGTACTAACTGTGTGTCTCAAACATTATTCTGTAATGTGTCTTATTCCAGACTTACAATTATATATCAGAGAATTTTTTATAAATATTAGTGTAATTCATTTAAACATCTTAAGGACTAAATTAAGATCTGTTAATTGTGAAGATTTTGCACTTTATTTTTATAAGGGTGGAATTTTATCACAGTTAGAGAAAGGGACTGACTAGTCCATTAGGGAAAGATAGAAACAGGCTGGGGGTTGAACTGCCAATGTCCACATCCAGTGGAGAAACAATTATAGAAGCCAGGACCTTTACCTTCTGCATCTCAAAAAGAATTTTAGTCTATACTCCCAGAGGGGGTACAGAGCCCCCTGATAGGCCCTATTCCACCAGGACCTGCAGCATCTGTCACCAGGAATCTCATTTTTATCCCATCAAAGAAAGGGAGACAAAACTGGAAAAGACCAGAGGAAGACAGGCACTATTTCTCTTATCTGAGAGAGAAGAGGAAAAAAGGAAAGTCCTGGAAGTAGTAACAGGTATAGAGGTGACTTGGAAATGAAGGCAGGACCACTGAAAAAAAAAGTAGGATATATATCTATTTATGTATACAATCAGCCCATATCTGTGACCTTGGGAGAACGACTGCAGTTTCCAATGGAGGGGACGGGGACACAGAACTCTGGTGGTGGGGACAGTGTGGAATTAAACCCCTATTATCTTATAATTTTATAGATCACTAATATTAATATTACTAGTAAAAATAAAAAAGGGAAAGAGGCTGAATAATAATTACCAGGATAAAGATAGAAACGCACATAGTTCTAGGACCTCCTTAATTTACGAGTATGGTGTCTGGCATAACATATACTACATCCTTCCAGAGCAGTTTAACAAGACTACCCAAGTCTCTGCTTTCTAGGAACTTACAATCAGTTCCCTAGATTGAAAATTTAAACAAGCATTAAATAGTGACTCAAAGATTATGTTTAGTTAAAAAAAAAAAAAAAAGAAATCGGAGCAGCTTGGAACATTCCTACTCATGACCACAGAATGTGAGCTCAGAGCTACAGGGATGCAGAGGTTACATAGGCTCCTAAGCTGAATATGGGCCCCAGATGAAATCGATGGGGTTTACAGTCAACAATATTTACACAACTTTCCCATATTTGGGAGCTACTCTCTTCCCTAATGCAGCTTCCTGGTCCTTTTTCCAGCCATGACATCATCTCCCCAGACAATAACTTGGATCCACCTGCATATCAGATGTCAGGCTCAGAAAAAACAAAAAACAACTAATATAGTCATGGGCCCTTTGGAATATAACTAAAATGGGCCTACTACCTATCTACAAAACAGAGGACCCCCCCCCCCCCAACTCATCATCTGAACTATTCCAGCCTTTAGTTTCATGATGAGTCAACAATTTGTTTGTCTTTATTTGTTAACTCTCTTTTCAGCCACCAGGTCCCAGATGCTAAGATGATGCCAACCAGACTTCCCTGGGCAGACAACCCCACCAATATGTCCTGGAGCCTTACTTCCCCAGAACCCTACCCGACTATGGAAAGAGAGAGACAGGCTGGGAGTGTGGGTAAACCTGTTAATGCCAATGTTCAGCGGGGAAGCAATTACAGACCTTCCACCTTCTGCAACCCACAATGACCCTGGGTCCATACTCCCAGAAGGATAAAGAATAGGAAAGCTATCAGGGAAGGGGATGGGATACGGAGTTCTGGTAGTAGGAATTGTGTGGATGGGGTTGTACCCCTCTTATCCTGTGTTTTTTTGTCGGTGTTTCCTTTTTATAAATAAACAAATAAATAAAACAACCATGAAAACAAAAAAACAAAGAAAGAAAAAAAGAAAGAAAGAAAAAGAAGTGGGTAGTTCTGAATCTACAGCCTACAGAATGGAGAGAACAGTAAGATCCATGGTTTAGCTAGCTGGGAAGTACTTCTTGAAGAGCTGGCATATAAGTTCTTTGGTGTGGGAAGAATAGCATTTAAGAATGAGCTGTGAGGAGATCAATGAAAATGAGGGAAACTGGATATTATGCTCCCAAGAAACCTAGGGGGCAATCTGACTCACACCGAGTGTTTACTTGGAGCAGTAGCTAGAGTCAGTCGATGCTGGAAAGATAGGAATCATGAGGTATGGAAAACTTTAACATGTACACACACACAGTGCTCATATTACTCACTTTTTTTTTTTTTTTAAACCAGAGCACTGCTTAGCTCTGGCTTATGGTGGTGCTGGGGATTGAACCTGGGACTTTGGAACTTCAGACACGAGGGTCTCTTTGCATAACCATTATGCTATCTACCCCACCCTTACTCACCATTTTAACTTTTTTCTAAGATTTTATTTATTTATTTATTCATGAAGAATGATAGGAGGAGAGAAAGAAAAAGAACCAGACATCATTCTGGTGCATGTGCTGCCAGGGATTGAATTTAGGACCTCTTGCTTGAGAGTCCAATGCCTTATCCACTGCACCACCTCCCAGACCACCCATTTTTAACACTAGAACCTACTGTAGAGATTGAGCCATAAAATAAATTAAATAAAATTCTATTGAATTCACTCACTGTGTGGAGAAAGACACTGGAATAATGATATTTTATTAATGATATTAAACTAGTAGGATTTCACTGTAGGCTTTACTGTATGAAGGTATGGTATAAACAGTGCTTTAGGACTTTTTAAAAATTTTTCTGTAGGCAAGAGGCAGAATAAACTAGAAGGGATAGAGGCTGGATGGAAGGAGAGCAGCTAGACTAGTCATGTGATTATCTTTCATGTTTATATACTTTATATTATTTATGTTCATCTGTTTTTTATTTCTGAGTTGTCCAGTTTATTATACAATTCCCATCATACCAGGAGAGATCTGGAAAGTGCCTAGATAGAAAATAACTCGAACATCTATTGTGAGAATGTACACAGACTACAGAGAAAAGCGTGCCTGCTAATTCCTGAAATTTAGAATTCTTCCACCGGTCTTAGAGGTTTAATAAGACATTGCACTTGTTTTCTGCGAAGTTCCCAATCATGCCTTTTCCACCGAGAACTTCTGCAGCTGGTGGCCTTTGCTATGCTGATGATTAGGACACAGAACCCCCAGGGCGGTGGGGGATTTCTCTTAGGGTCTCTCATTTTCACTCTGACGTAGAGGAAAAGTGAATTTGTCTAGCGTTCTCCCTCCTCGGTAGCAGGCGCACACCTCACAGTTGAAGCAATGTATCTGCAGACAGACATTCATGAGTCTGCATGAACAGACATTGCTCAAAGGAAGCTGCTGGAGCTGTGGTCCTTGCTCTCCAGAAGTACAAGGTTCCTTCCCACCCCCTCTCAACAGGCTCTGAGGGTGCAGACTTCCCTAGGCCTTTTATCCACAGAGGACTAAGCACCTGCCCTCAACAGTACTCTTTCAAATGCAGCAGCAGGGCTCATTCTGGATTGCTTTCTCCGGCATCAAAGCAGGTGGCTGCAAAGCCACTCTCAGCCGGACTCCTGAATATCAATCATTATTTTGAATTAAGGGAGAGGGGGCCACGGCCCACCCGGCTGCCTCCCTCCAGGCGCGGTGGCCGAGCTGGCAGCGAGTCCCCAGGGCTGCGGAGCTGGTGGGCCCGCGGGGGCGGGGCGGGGCGGCGGGCGGCGGGCGGCGGGCCCCGCCCAGCTCGGGCCACTGGCTGTCAGCGTAGCGCCGGGCGGCCGGTCCCCGCGGCCCAGCGACCCCGAGCGGGCGGCCAGGTGTCCCGCGGGCGGGCCCGCCTCGCCTCGCCTCGCCTCGCCGCGGCGGCGGGCGGCGGGCGCGTGTGTGCGGGGCTGCGCTCGGGTGCTCGTCCTCCCCGCGTCCTGCCGGCCGGCTCGCCCCGCCGCCTCGCGCCTCCCCGCCGCGGCTCCGGCTGCCTGAACCATGTCGGCCAGGGGTGAGTGCGGACCCGGCGGGCTCGGGGCTGCGGGAGCCGCGCGGGGTCTCCACTCGGCCTGAAACTTTGATTGCGGGTCCCGGGGCTCTGGGGGCTCAGGGGGCTGGTGGTGGTCCTGAGGGCGCTGGAGGGAACCCCTCGCCCTTGACCTTGAGCTCCGGATGTGGGCAAAGCCCGAAGGGCCGAGCAAGGTGCCCCGCTCACCTGTGCTGGCTGCACCTCTGGGCCGAGAGGGCGCGGGGGATGGGCTGGCCGCGGTCTGTCCTGTCAGGGAGCCGCCTTAAGGGTCGGTTAGGATGAAGATATATATGTATATGTTTTTTCTTTTTCCTTTTTTTCTCCTCCTTTCTTGTTACCATTTTGCAGCTCAGTTATGGAAGGAATCCAGAGCTCGATGCAGTAAGATTTAAAGCTGCAGTGTTTCCACCCATGAGGAAAAAAAAAAAGTCAGTTCCCTACCTGTCCTCCTCTTAGCAATGGCCCGCTCTCCCCACCTGCTGGTGCGCTTTCTGGAGCGAAACCATTACTGCAGGTGAACCGTGGAACCAGGTGCAGAAGACAATCACAACTGTTTTTAGCAGCCAGCAGGGAAGGGAAGGCATGTCTTGCCATCTGGAGCCAGTGGTGAAACTGGGGAGAGTTGGTTGGTCATACCTCGGTGGCTGATACTATGAGTGAAATATTCAAGAGATCAAGTCCTTGTGTCGCTTGCCAACAATGAGAATCAAATGACTTTTGGTGCCTTTGCCCCTAAGACTTGAGGAAAATATCGATTGTTTTTTGAAAAATGTGTTGGCAACACAATAAATAAGTGCCACCTCTTTTTGATGTCTTGAAATTTCCAAGAGGAGTGACAATTATTTTTGTTTAAACTCTAAAGAGTTAACTCTACTTGGGGATGGAGAGCATAGTTTGGGGATTTAATAGCATGTATTGGATAAGTAAAATGTTGCTTTTACAGGGTTCACCCCAGGGTATGTAATGAATAATTTCTACTCAGAATATTTGAATTCCCCTCCCCTCTTTTTAAAGTTTAATTTGGTCATTGTTGGTCACGTGATAGGATTAATTTGTCAGGTGGAATGACAGAATTTGCATTTGTAGTTACAGGGCTACAGAGGTGATGTGGAAAGTAGTGGTGCTACCTGCCTATTAGTTTCTGATAATTTGTGCATCTAAGAGAATGAAAAAAAATCGGGTGAGGCAGATCTGATTACAGGGAGGTGGGGTATTTACAGGGGACTTTTTGAGTTACACCGACTATACAATCTTTGAACTGTTTTCTAAACAGTCAGACTTTTGCTTCTGACCTCTGTTCTAACTACCAGATATGTGTCTCATAGGTTGTCAAACTCTCTGTGGCCAGAGTTCATTTCTGATCAGTACATTACTCAAAGTCCTCAGTGCAGAACCTTGAACATTGTAGGACCCGAGTAACTAACTATTGGGGACTCTGCAATGTTCTAGGAAGCCTCAAGTTCATTAGGTAATCTACCAGTCATAGTGTCTTTGGCCTCTCCTATTACAAGGTCTCTGTGGTGTATGTGAGATACGAAACAAAGATGGCTCAGACATCTGGAGGATGATAGCCCCAACTTGGAGCTGAGTTCTCAAATATCTCTTCCTGAACCTGGTTTCATGCAGGAGATCCAGTCACTTCTGAGACTCAGCACCAGACACAGATATTTCTCTCAGCTGTCTTGCTTTTCATTTCAAACACCTTATTGATACCCTTAATTTAACTGTTTAAAGCCTGGCTAATCTTGCAGAAGAAAAAAGAATGTGAAAATAAATATTAATTATCAAATATATTCTTAATTTTTATTTTTTAACCATTGTTAAAGCTTTGGTGTATAATTGTGCTGGGGATAGAACCCATGACCTCAGAACTTTAGTTGTGAAAGTCTCTTTTCATCACCATTATACTACTTTCCCAGCTCAGTTATTGGATATTTATTTTTAAATAATTTATTTATTTATTCATGAGAAAGATAGGCAGAAAGAGAAAGAACCAGACATCACTCTAGTACATGTGCTGTGGGGGATTGAACTCGGGACCTCATGGTTGAGAATCTAGTGCTTTATCCACTGCGCTACCTCCCGGCCCACGTAATTGGATATTTATATGCATGATATCATTTTGACCTCACAGTAGCTGAGTCAAATAGATACTGTGATTACCTTCCTATTTTGCAGATGACCTAAGGCTTTGAGTTGTATAATTAGTCTAACCACTTGCTAAATGATAGACCCTGATTTCCACCCAGCTCTATGACTTCTGTTCATATCCATTTCGTTTTACTGCCTCTTTTTTAAATCTCTTTCTTCCTTCATTTCTTTATTATACTTTTAATTTTTTTAAATTTGTTTATTCCCTTTTGTTGCCCTTGTTGTTTATTGTTTTAGTTGTTATTGATGTCGTTGTTGAATAGGACAGAGAGAAATGGAGAGAGGAGGGGAAGACAGAGGGGAGAGAGAAAGACAGACACCTGCAGACCTGCTTCACTGCTTGTGAAGTGACTCCCCTGCAGGTGGGGAGCCAGGGCTCAAACTGAGATCCTTCCTCCTGTCCCTGTGCTTTGTGCCACATGCGCTTAACCCGCTGCGCTACTACCCGGCTCCCATATTTTTAATTTTATTGACTTAATATTGATTTACAAAATTGTAAATAATCCAATACTGTATATACTGTACAGTATAATCCAATACTGTTCCCACCACCAGAATTCTGTATCCCCATTCCCTCCACTGGAAGCTACACTAGTTCTTCCAAGGTTGCAGATATGGGTTGACTATTGCCTGTATTTACATATATTTGACCTTTTTTTTTTCTTTTCTTATGACCCTGCCTTCTCTTCCTTTCATACCTACACCTGTTACTACTTCCGAATACCATTCCTTTTTGCCTCTTTTCTCTCCTGATGGAATTTTAGTTCAGAACCCACAGGTCATTTTCCCCTAACATTTCTCCTCCTTTGGGAGTATGGAGCAAAATTCCTGATGGGGAGCAGAAGGTAGGAGTTCTGGCTTCTGTAATTGCTTCTCTGCTAGATATGGGCATTTGGCAGGTCAATCCATACACCCAGCCTGTTTCTATCTTTCTCTAGTGCAGTAAGGCTCTGGAGAGGTGAGGTTCCAGGACACTGTTGTGAGGTTGTCTGCCTAAGGAAGTCAGGATGGAATCTTGATAGCATTTGCAACTTGGTGGCTGAAAGGCAGTAAGATATAAAGCATGACAAAATGATTAATCAGGAAGTCGGGCGGTAGTGCAGTGGGTTAAGTGCAGGTAGAGCAAAGCGGAAGGACCAGTGTAAGGATCCTAATTCGAGCCCTAACTCCCCACCTGCAGGGGAGTCACTTCACAGGCGGTGAAGCAGGTCTGCAGGTGTCTGTCTTTCTCTCCCCCTCTCTGTCTTTCACTCCTCTCTCCATTTCTCTCTGTCCTATCCAACAACGATGACATCAATAACAACAATAACTCAACAATAAAAAAAACAAGGACAACAAAAGGGAGTAAATAAATATTTTTTTAAATGATTAATCAACAGGAACCAAAAAGCAGGAATAGAGCAGATGACAATAGGGATCTTAGGGAGGAAAGAATCAAGGAAGTGCGTTTTAGGTATGTTCCGAGGGGCTCATGACTTCCATAGTCTTTGCTTGAGAGACCAGTGGTTTAGCTACTGCACCACTTCCTGGACAGACTTTCATAGTTTTTGCTTGAGTTTGATAGCTAACATACAGGTGGACAAAAATATTGTCTAGGAAGCTGGTGTCAGATTAGAGAAAAGGGCTAAAAGTTGGATTGGAGGTAAAAAAATGGCATAAATTTGTGGTTTAAGTTAGAAACAAAGTGCTACCTTCTCAATTTACTGCCCAAACTAACAAACAAAGCATGTTATTTAATTTTAGGACAGCACCTGCTACACATTCCCATCTTGTGATCTTTTAGAAGTGTCTCATTAAAAAAAATTTAATATGGTGTTTTCTTTTTGTAGCTAGTAACCAAAATGGATTGTCATATTGTGATATTTAATTGACAAGGCTGGGTAAAACCTTCTTGGTAGACTTTAAAAAATGTACACTTGTAGACATCAGTCAAAATCGAATGACTCATATCCCAGGGGTGTTCCATTTATTTATTTATTTATTTATTTGCCACAAGGTTATCATGGGGGCTCGGTGTCATCACTATGAACCCACTGCTCCTTGTGGCCATTTTTTCTATTTAATTGGATAAGACCGAGAGAAATTGAGAGAGGAAGGGGAGATAGGTGGAGAGAAAGAAAGACACCTGCAGACCTGCTTCACCTCTCTTGAAGGGTCCCCCTTGCAGGTCCCTACCAGGGGCTCAAACTCAGATCCTTGTATGGGTCCTTGTGCTTTGTTCTATGTGCGCTTACCTGGTGTGCCAGCCACCTGCCCCTTATTTATACCGGTGAAACCATCCAGTTTGTTCTAAAGACTGTTAGGTTAGAACAAAATCCTAAAACTACAGGATCCTAAGAATCAGCTGGAGTATTTCTTCCACGTCCTGACGTTAGAACTGACTTAGAATATTCAGAGATGGTGATGCCTGGAGTTCTGTTTGTTCAATAGGCACATGTCAGCTCATTTGTGCAGGCAGATTTGGGAACCACTGAATTAGAATGATTTATTTTTCTAATTCAGGGTTTTATAATTTGCCAGGTTTTGAAAAAAAAGTTGCCTTTGAGTGATAAGGTAATATATTAAAAAATTCACATCAGTATATTAATGTAATCAAAATATATTTACATATTAATGGATATCATGTTTAGATTGCAGTGATATATTACACATTCAAACAGAAATTATATGAAGTTAAAATTGAAAATGCTTTGTTCTTCCTTCCTTCCAAATGCTCAGAATTAAGCATGTCAGACACCTCATTTTGTGTCCCATCTGCTCAGATTTTGATTTATTGATAATCCAATAAAGAGTATTGAAAAATATCTGTTATATACAAGACACAGGGCAGATAACAGACATGAGAGATCACTCATTAACCTAGTAGCTTTTTAGAAGTTTGAGTCTTGGAGGCCAGACTGCAGCGCACTGGGTTAAGTGCACATAGTGAGAAACACAGGGACAGGCTCAACCATCCCGTTTTGAGCCCCCGGCTCCCCACCTGCAGGGGGCGTTGCTTAGAAAGCAGGTCTACAGTTGTCTATCTTTCTCCCCCCCACCCCCATCTGTCTTCTCCTGCTCTCTCAATTTCTCTCTGTCCTATTCCTATCCCGCAACAACAATGGAAAAAAAATGGCCTCCAGGAGCAGTGGATTTGTAGTGCAGGTACCCAGCAATATCCCTGGAGGCAAAAAAAAAAAAAAAGAGAGAAGGGAGTCGGGCGGTAGCACAGCGGTTTAAATGCGCGTGGCGCAAAGCGCAAGGATCAGTATCCAGGTTCGAGCCCCATGGCTCCCCACCTGTAGGGGAGTCGCTCCACAGGCGGTGAAGCAGGTCTGCGGTGTCTGTCTTTCTCTCCCCCTCTCTGTCTTCCCCTCCTCTCTGCATTTCTCTCTGTCCTATCCAACATCGACATCAATAACAACAACAATAATATCTACAACAAGGGCAACAAAAGGGGATAAAGAAATAAATATTAAAAAAAGAAGAAGTTTGAGTCTTCAGAAAAAAGGTCCAGGTATATGTGGATAGAGTCCATTACAGTGGCATCTCTACTATGAACGGTTTATCATTCAATTATTAGCACGAATGAACATACCATTCTCTGTATGTCTGGAGGTCTGGAGGAGTGACCATGTATATCATTAAGTACAAAGAGTGTGTTTTTGAGTTAAGTGTATGTTAAGAAAGATCTTAGTTTTGTAAACTGAGTTAATCCTTGTGGTAGATGTGCTTGTATGGTGTAAGCATAGAGAAAAACACACAGCAACCATTTATCACTGGCTACTTCAAAGGCAATGGTGGGGAGAGGCATAGTTGGCTTTTTTCTTTGAATACATCATTGTGTGGCTTGCTAGCAAGCAGATGTGGCTTGCATGCGCTGAGAGGAGATCCCAGTGATGGGGGAAAAAGGCTTTCTTAATCTTCCATTCACTTAGTTTATTCAGTCAGGGGTATAAATTCTCATCCATTTTTTTCTTTTTAAAAAATTATTATTATTATATTTACCAGAGCACTGCTCAGCTCTAGTTTATGCTGGTATGGGGACTGAACCTGGGACTTTGGAGCCTCAGGCATGAGAATCATTTTACATTACCATTATGCTGTCTACCTCTCACCCCAAATTCTTGTTCATTTAGCAAACATTTATTGAATACCTGCTTATGTGCCAGTGAATGGTGACTAGGACCCCACATATCCCATACAGTCTTGTGGCAGACAAATATATACATATTTTAAAAAGCACATGCTGGAAACAGAGAGAAAGAGCAATAATACATGATAAAGACTATTATGGGGATATAAGTATGAACAGCATTAAGTGCAAGAGTGAAGGGTGAGGACCATACATCAGGTTAAGCTGCTTGAAGAAAGCAGGGATGCTTTCTTAGAAAATGAATTGGGCTTCCAGCCAGGCAGTGACGTACCTGGTCGAGTGCACATAGCGCACATATTCCAATGTGCAAGGACCTGGTTCAGGCCCCCATTGCCCTCTTTCGCCGGGGGGCGGGGGGGGGGGCTTCATGAGTAGTGAAGCAATGCTACAGGTCTCTCTCTCTCTCCCCATCTGTCTCCCCTTTCAGTTACTCTCTGTCCTATCAAGTAGATAAATTAAAAAAAAATGGCTTAGGTATATGGAAAAGAGGATGGAGAGAAGGACTTTCCAGTAGGAAGGGCATCACATGGAAACAGCTTGATGTATTTCAGGCCTGGGCAACATCATGGTGTAAGCAGACATATTTGCCTGGAAGAAGAGGCCTATTTCAGTTCAGTCAGAATTGGGGGGAGAGGGGCCCATTAAAAAAAGAAAAGAAAAAACAAAAAGCAACAACAAATTATAGTTCCCGGGATTCCTTTTATTATTATTATTATTATTTTTACTTTTTGCATTTAAAGTAAATAGATTTCAACTGAACAATAGAGGTTTTTTTTTTGTTTGTTTTTTGTTTTTGCCTCCAGGGTTACTTCTGAGGCTTGGTGCCTACACCACAAATCCACTGCTCCTGGAGGCCACCTTTTCCCTTTTGTTGCCCTGGCTGTTCCATCTTTTGTTGTAGTCATTATTATCGCTGTTGTTGATGTCATTGTTGTTGGATAGGATAGAGAGAAATGGAGAGAGGATGTGAAGACAGAGAGGAGGAGAGAAAGACAGACACCTGCAGACCCTCTTAATCACCTGTGAAGTGACTCCCCTACAGGTAGGGAGTCGGGGGCTTGAACCGGGATCATTCCGTGGGTCCTGGCGCTTTGCCAGGACCCGCCGAGTTTTTTTTTTTTTTTTAATGTGTATATGTGTGTGTGTGTGAGAGAGAGAGAGAGAGAGACAGAGAGACAGAGAAAGACAGAGAGAATTAGATTTTGACATCCATATCTCATGTGGGAGAATCATGTTTCTGAAAAGATTTTTGTAAGATTAATTAATTTCACAATGTGTCTCTGAACGGCATTTGATTTTAATTTTTTTGAAAACTCATGTAGAGGAGATTGACTGTACTTTTGCTTCTTAGATTATGGGCTCTGTAATAATGGCTAGACATCTTTAGATGTCTCTCTGGTTTGCTTTTTTTTTTTTTTTTTTTTTGCCTCCAGGGTTATTGCCAGGGCTTGGTGCCTGCACCACGACTCCACTGCTCCTGGAGGCCATTTTTTGCCCTTTTGTTGCCCTTGTTGTTTTATCGTTGTTGTGGTTATTAATGTGGTTGTTGTTACTGTCGTTGGATAGGACAGAGAGAAATGGAGAGAGGAGGAGAAGACGGAGAGAAAGACAGACACCTGCAGACCTGCTTCACCGCTTGTGAAGCGACCCCCCTGCTGGTGGGGACCCCGGGGGCTCAAACCGGGATCCTTATGCCAGTCCTTGCGCTTTGCACCACGCGCACTTAATCCGCTGCGCCACCTCCCGACCCCCGTTTACTTTTTTTCCTTTATTGGCTTTGCGCCACGTGTGCTTAACCCACTGCGCTACCGCCAAACTCCCGGGAGGTGGAATTCTGAATGTCGTGGCTTCCTCTCAGAAAGAACAACGTGGGTCAAAACATGGGCGTGAATGATCCTGAAGCTTGAGGAGGGTACAGAATATGTGAAAGGGAGTTTAAAAAAATCAGGGAAGGTGAGGGGGTGATGTATCAAATCAATTTGCCTTTACAACAAAGGTGTTTCCTAGGTAGGGAAATACAGGTGTAAAGAAAAGCTGTGAGAGGTCTGGCCGAGGTGCAGGAGACATTGCTCGGCCGCTCAACACCAGCTCATGGAATTCTATTGCCAGTGCGGCGGCTGCTGAGTTACATGTTATCCTGACCTCAATCTTCCCTTGGGTAGAAATCTTGCTGGAACTGCTCTGTTGTGTTCTTTCATATAGCACTGGATTGATTCCCACTTCACTCCTGAACTGATGAGACTAATTTGTCCCTTGACAAGTATTTATTGAACACTTACATTGTGGATTGTGGTGATTTGGGTGGTGTGTGTGTGTGTGAAGAAATGTCAAATCGTATGAGAATGTGACTAGTGAGCCTGAGACAATTGGGGCTGATCAACATTTATACTCAGACTTAACTGTATAGTAAGGAGCTAGGAGATCGCTCATCTAGTGCAGTGTGCCTTACAGTGTGCAAGGCCCAGGCGTCAAGCCCTGGTACCACATGGGAGCACCATAAATGGCACCAGAGGAAACTTCATAGATGGCGGAGCAGTACTGTGGTGGGTCATCTCTCTCTCTGTGCGTGTTTCACCCTCTCTTTTCTCTCTGATGTTGTTAAGGAGAAAAGTTAACCTGGAGGGGTTGATCAGTGGTGATATTGTACATGTTCAAGGATCTGGAGATACACACACACACACACACACACACACACACAATTTTTTATGGGTACTATATCCAAGTGGGATACTCCTGTCTAGTGCAGATGGTAGGCCTGCTGGTATACTGGCACTTCAGGTGTCTGTAGTTAACTGTGCTATCCCGGGCAACACCTGCAGTGCTTGCTCACCACTTCTGAAGCTTCCCCCTCGCAGGTGGGGAATGGAGCTCGAACCTGGGTCTTTGTGCCATGACCATGACCTTCCTAACTAGTAGAGTTTCTGGTCAGCATGTGTTTTATTGTTCTAGCTCCAAAGATAGAATTCTGGTCAATACCTGAATATCTGCCTGTCCTATTAACTACATTGTATACTGTCTACATCAGAATTGAACTACAGTCCTGGGCTGACTATTCTTCCCCTTTATTCAGACACATTGTCAAACTACTTCCTCTCATTAGTGTTATAGAATAACAATAACATTGAGTACAAAGTCCAGCTCAAGTGAATTATTTTTATTTATTTTTTAATGAATCGTTTTACATTTTTAAAACTTTATCTTTTTTTAAAACTGGTAAGACAGAAATTAAGAGGGAAAGGGAAGGGGGGAGAGAAAGCCAGACACCTGCAGTACTGCTTCACCACTTATGAAGCTCCCCATCTGCAGATGGGGACCAGGGTCTTGAACCTAGGTCCTTGTGCATTATAATGTGTATTCTTTTTTTTAAAAATATTTATTTATTTATTCTCTTGTTGTTTTATTGTCGTAGTTATTATTGTTGTCATCACTGTTGGATAAGACAGAGAGAAATGGAGAGAGGAGGGGAAGACAGAGAGGGGGAGGAAAAGATAGACACCTGCAAACCTGCTTCACTGCCTTTGAAGCATCTCCCCTGCAGGTGCGGAGCCAGGGGGCTCGAACTGTGATCCTTAAGCTGGTCCTTGCGCTTTGTGCCACCTGCGCTTAACCCGCTGCGCTACTGCCCGACTCCCCGATAATGTGTATTCTTAACTGCCCAGCCCACTCACTGCCCAGCCCACTCAAGTGAGTTTTTGGAGTATTTGTTTTTATGTTTAATATTCTCTGTTGATATTTCACAGATTAGTTTCCTCTGATTAATATAAATTATCTGGAGTAGAATGACTGTGAGCTCCCATAGTCATTTTAAGTAACCATGTGCATTTCTTTGGTTTCATACAGTTTCAAAGCAGCTTTAAAATGTGCAGTTCAATTTACTTATGGTTATTCTTGGACTCACTGTCTGCTTGATGACTTCCTGGCAATGTATTGGAGGTTTCTTTCCTGGTACATCATGTTATTTTACTGAGGAAATTACTGAATATGCATTTACCATTGTAAGGAAATTGTAGTTTGTTTTCTAATCACTGAGTGAACAGGTCCTTCTCTTTTATTTTTCATTTTAAAGTTTATTTTTATTTATTTTAATTATCTTTTTATTATTGAGAGGGAAGGGTGAGATAGAGAGGGAGAGAGACAGAGAAACACCGGCATCCCTGCCTCCCTACTTGCAAAGCTTTCCCCTGCAGGTGGAGACTGGGGCTTGAACCTGGGTCCTTGCACGCTGTAGCATGTACACTCGACCAGATGTGCTACCACCTAGCCCCTATTTATTTTATTTTTATATTTATTTATTTATTTATTGCAGAGAGATAGCCAGAAATTGAGAGGGAAGGAGAAGATAGAGGAGAGAGAGAGAGAGCTACAGCACTGCTTCAACACTCACAAAGCTTTCCCCCTGCAGGTGGGGACTGGGGACTTGAACCTGGGTCCTTGTGCATTGTAAGATGTGTACTTAACCAGGTGTGCCAACACCTGGCCCCAACAACAACAACAACAAAAAAAGTAAAGAGAGAGAGAGACACCTGCAGCGCTGCTTCACCACTTGCGACGATTCCCCCCTGCAGGTGGGAACCAGGGCTTTGAGCCCTGGGTCCTTGTGCATGGTAACGTGTGCACTCTACCCAGTGCGGCACCTCTCAGCCCTGAGCAAGTCCTTCTGTGGTAGATGAACCTACGGAATTCCTTTTATTTTTCGATTTATTTATTTATTTTTGCCTCCAGGGTTATCGCTGGGACTTGGTGCCTGCCCTACAAATCCACTGCTCCTGGAGGCCATTTTTTTTCTATTTTGTTGCCATCGTTGTTCTTGTTATTGTTGTTGGATCAGAGAGAGAGAAATCTAGAGAGGAGAGGAAGACAGAGAGGGGGAGAGAAAGATAGACATCCGTAGACCTGTTTCACTGCCTGTGAAGCGACTCCCCTGTAGGTGGGGGGCCGGGGCCTGGAACCGAGATCCTTCTGCCTGTCCTTGCACTTAGCGCCATGTGCGCTTAGCCCACCAAGCTACTGCCCGCTCCCCCCCCAAATTCCTTTTATTACTGAACATGACATTAGAATAAAAAGCAAAAGTCGTAGTGAGGGTCAACCTTTCAACAATTATTCGCAAAATAATTAGAAGTCATACGATTGTGGTCCTTTGTTTTGCAATTGTTTTAGGCTCATCCGAGGGAGAGCTCTCCGTGCACAATTACTGTTATTCACAACTTACTAAATCAAGCTAATTTTGTTCTGTACAGAACACGATTTTTCTAGCTCTTCAACATTATTACATTTGACGGTAATATATGATAGTATAAACTCCAGAGTCTGTTTATAAAATCCTGTCTAAAAGAAATACTCTGTAAACTGCTTTGCCCGAGACTATGCTCAAGGTCTTTGCTGGGGCTTTTCTTGCCCAACTTACTGCAATTTCATTTGGGAAAAACACATCCATAACAGGGAAGCCACCAGAGAACGGAATGGTAACAATGAAGGGAAACGAGAACTATGAAGTAAACAGCTATTTCTGGCTTTCAGCTCCAAATAGGAATGAACAGAAGGAGAGGAGTCCCAGAGTCTGGGGAGAGGAAAGGAGGGAAGAAAGCCGTCATTTTTTTTCCTCTGATATTTTCACTTTTCCTTTCTTTTTTATTTTTTTAAAGATTTATTTATAAAATGGAAGTATTGATAAGACCATAGGGTAAGAAGGGTACAATTCCATATAATTTCCACCACCAGAACTCCATATCCAATCCTTTTTTTTTTAAATTTCTTTATTGAGGGATCAATGTTTTACATTCAACAGTAAATACAATAGTTTGTACATAACATTTCTCAGTTTTCCACATAATAATGCACCCCCCACTAGGTCCTCTGTCATCCTTTTTGTACCTGTACTCCCCCACCCCCCCACCCCAGAGTCTTTTACTTTGGTGCAATACACCAACTTCAGTTCAAGTTCTACTTGTGTTTTCTCTTCTGATCTTGTTTTTCAACATTAAAAAACAATCTTTTCATCTTTAAATTTTAGGGGTTCTGATCTACTATCCAGATAGTTAATGCATTTTGATTCAACTTTGGTGTATGGTATTAGATGGTGGTCTAACTTCACTTTCCTACATGTAGCTACCCAATTTTGCCAGCACCAAGGACCCCAAGTGTTTGTCACTAGGACTCTTGTTTTGAAAGGGAGGCAATGGGGGACAGACAGTGGCACAGCTGGTTAAGCGCACATATAAGTGCATATGGCCCCAGACCACTCAATGGGAGTAAAGAAGATCTCTTCAACAAATCCAATTCCTTTCTTCTTTGAAAACTTCCGATTCTTTGTCCCTCTTGGAGTATGGACCCAGGATCATTATGGTGATCCAGAAAGTGGGAGGTCTGGCTTCTGTAATTGCTTCCCCGCTGAACGTGGGGGCTGAACATGGGCATTGACAGGTTGATCCACACTCCCAGCCTGTCTCTCTCTTTCTCCAGTGGGGACCTGGGGAGGCGGGGCTCCAGGACACATT
The DNA here is from genome assembly GCF_950295315.1 of Erinaceus europaeus. Taxonomy (NCBI): domain Eukaryota; kingdom Metazoa; phylum Chordata; class Mammalia; order Eulipotyphla; family Erinaceidae; genus Erinaceus; species Erinaceus europaeus. Next base: position 12,972,536 of record NC_080175.1, read on the forward strand.
GGTGGGGTCGTCTCCTCAGAGAAGTCAGGTTGGCATAATGATAGTATCTGGAACTTGGTGGCTGAAAAAGAGTTAAGATATAAAGCAGAACAAACTGTTAAGTAATCAAGAACCTAAAGACAAGAATATTGCAGATGAAGATTTGGGGTCTCCGTTTTTGAAAAAGCTAGTAGGTTTGTTTTAGGTTTATTCTAAAGGGCCCATGACCTTACTAATTCTTGTCTGAGCTTGACATGTAAAAATGCAGGTGACTTAACTTATTGTCTGCGGAGATGTGTCAGAGTTGGGGAAAAAAGGACTAGAAAGCCATTATTTTTAAATGTTTAAAAAAACATAGAAAAAAGAGTTTCAGGTTGGCAATCTCAATGGATCCTGGGGAGATTTTTAAAATTTTTATTGATGTTGTTCTGTGTAAAACAGGGAATCTTTATTTTGGTTCAGTTAAGTGAGGGAGTAAGGAGACTGAGGCTCAGTGTTAGTGTGGTCTTTCTCCCCTTGGACTTAGTTATTGTGTATTTCAGAAGATTATAATCTGGGGTTAGATATTTATAATAAATCGCAGAATTGTAGCTTTAACTGATATGCTTACATCTCTGGTGATTTAATAAATATTAGTTGAGTACCTACTCAGTACCCAGGTGTCAGTGCTAGGTGCTGGGTGAGATGGTCACTTACTGAATCACTGCACATTGTATGTTTCCTCAACTTCAATTTCTGGAACTAGCATGGAGCTGGAAATATAATATTCCAGACCTGATTTATTTATTTAATTAGTTAATTAATTTTTTTTTGCCAAAGTACTGCTCAGCTCTGGCTTATGGTGGTGAGGGATTGAGCCTGGGACTTTGGAGCCTTGAGTTATGAGAGTCTCTTTGTATAACAATATGCTATCTCCTCCACCTCAAGCCTGACTTTTCAAAACTCACAGCCTAGAAGAACTACCTAGACAATTCTATATACAGTTTAGGATCAGTGTAGGAGACTGTGGAAGAAAAAAAGGGATGTGTGTGTGTGTGTGTGTGTGTGTGGGTGTGTGGTGGGATTGAGGTGGGTGGAAGGGGGTAGCTGTCAGAGAAAGACTAGAGTTAGTAGTTATATGATCAAGTTCAAAATGCATTGATTCACAGAGAAGTTGGGTAAAGGCTATTTCCCCTCTAAAGTAAGGCCCTATTTATTTATTTCTTTACTGCAAGTTCATGGGTATCAGTTCTCTAGATGCCACATGAGTGAAACCATCCACTAGTTGTTGTCTTTCATTCCTTATTCTGCTAAGCAGAACCAGTCTGTATAGCCTCTTCCCTCCTTTTCTAAGTCTCTGGCTCAGATATTACATTATCAAAGAGACCTTCTGTTATCATTCCATATAAAATGGCACCTCCTCACCCTCTCATCTCCCCACCATCCTCTCTTCTACTTGCTTGTTTTTATTTTTCTTCAGAGCAATGTGTCATCACATTTATTCACAATCACTTGTTACTCCTAGTGAAAAAGCAAAACATGGAAATTAATTCTTTTGAAAAGATTGATCTGCAAGTGAGAGAGAAGGAGCAAGGGAGAGAGGGAGGGAGAGAGTGAGTGAGAGTGAGAGAGGTAGTGATAGAGATAGAGAGAGACCAAATGAGTCCAAATATCCTCACTTAAAAATGAAGGATCCTACCGGGTGTAATGATATGCACTTGTAGTTCAGTTATTAGGGAGGCTGAGACTGGAACATAGCACAAGCCTGGCAGTGGGTTGTAGTGTGCTCTGCCAATCACTTGTCTGCACTAAGTCTGGCATCAATATGGTGACCTCCAAGGGGGAGCAGGGAACAGCTGGGTTGAACAGAGAGGGGTGAACTGACCCAAGGCAGAGAAGTAGTAGGGCTTCCATGGGAGGCAGTGCATTCTAGTGGGAAGAGTCAGACGAGGAATTGGGAGAATTGAGCTTTGCCTGGAGTTCTGGTATGCCAGGGCTGCAATCATGGGAACACGTCAGACAACAGACTCTCCATTCAAAGCCCCATTTCCCATCCACATTTATTCTCCATGTCCCGAAAGCTAAAAATGAATTTCCAGGTCAGATGACTCAGTTTTACTTTAACTAGATTCCTGCAATGCTTAACTCTTGGCTGGAGTTTCAGCAGACAAGAGCAGAGACTGTTGACAGCTTATGTAATGCTACTGGAGCAGAGGGTTTGGGAAGGACTGGCTCCCACCCTGAGTCATGGTGCTACAATTTTAGACTGTTCTAGCACTCCTGCTTTTGCAAGCTGTGACTCTTGGTCTACCAGGGAAGCTGATACAATTTCCAAGCAGCCCAGAATGGGACTCAAGCCAACAGAGGCAAAACATTTAGTATTAAAACGAGAACACTTGGGGGGGGGGGGGCGCGGGTGGTGGCATACCCAGTGGAGCACACACTTTTTAAAAAAAAAAAAAAACCAATGTGCAAGGACTCAGGTTCAAGCTCCAGGTTCCCACTTGCAGGAGAGAAGTTTCACAAACAGTGGGTGAAGCAGTGCTGCAGATGACTCCCCCCTTCTCTATGTACCCCTCCTCTCAGTTTCTCTCTGTCCTATCAAATAAAAGAGGGGGGAAATGAAATGGCCACCAAAATGATTTGTCTTGGAGGCATCAAGCCCCAAAGATAATTCAGGTGGCAAAAACCAAACCAAACAAAACGAAGCCAACAACCAGAGCAACTTACTTTATAACACCATCCTTTCATTTACCCCTGCCTTTGAGTTGGCTTGCTGTTTGTCATTTATTTAAAAAAATTTTGTTAGTGATTTGATATTGATTTATAAAGTATGTCATTTCTAATAATGTTCATCATATATATATATTTATTCAGGTCAAGAAGCCCAAGCATAAACTTGTTAGAGGGCCTCCTTTACTCTTAGAAAGGGCCAAATGATGTACATTAGGCTTGTAGGGTGAATTTATTTGTAAGCACTGACTGATAAGACATAATTTAAGAATATCACATCTGGGGACCATGATTAAGGACCTGGGTTCAAACCCTTACTTCCATACCTGCACGGGGGATTCTTTATAGTGGTGAAGCAGGTTTGCAGGTATCTACCTTTCTCTCTCCATCTCTACTCCACCCCCTACTCTCAAATTCTCTCTGTCCTACCAAATAAAATAGAAAGAAATGAAAAGGGAAAAATTGCCTCTGAGAGTGGTGGATTTGTCTTGTCTTGCAGGCACTGAGCCCCAGTGATAACACTGGTATCAATAAATAAATAAAAATAAAATAACATTACGTTTAACAAAAGTTAAAGGGAAATTTTGGTCTGGATGAGAAAAGACTAGAAAAATGTCAGTATTTTCTTTTTCTTTTTGTTCCCCCCTCCCCCCCATGACTCCTTCTGTTCTTTATGGTTCAAAACAAGCAAACAAAAACACTGAGCATTATTTGGCAAAGAGGAAATGCAGATTTGGGAAATGAGAATCACCACATGAGTGTTCAGATCAGCATTTACTTAGAGAGTTCTGTGACTTTTGCAGGAAGGCATCAATGGTTGACTGCTTTTCTTTTTCTACCTTCTGATGGATTTGGTAGTTGACTATGACAGGTTCTCTGTCAGGCACTTCAGTCACAATTCTACATGACATCTTTTCAGTTGTAAAACAAATTCCTCAATTAAAATAAGGAAGTATTAGTGGAGAAGTCAGGAGAAAGAGCTTTTACACACTTATTGGCTATTTTATGATATGCAGCAACAGGGAATAAACAAGGGCCTCAGGTATATGAAATTCACTCAAATGACCTCCCAGCCCAATTTTTAAGTTCTGTATGCTAACACACACACACACACACACACACACACACACACACACACACACACACACACACGAGACTGAGAGAGAGAGAAAACCATTCTATCATGTATGATACACCCTTGGTGCTGTTCTTGGTCTTCTCATCCAAGTATGGGATTGAACCTAGGACCTCATGCATGGTAAGGCTTGTGCTCTGTCCATGAAGCTATCTCCTTTTTATCCATCATATCTATTTATTTATTTATTGCCTACAGGGTTGTCACTGGGGCTTGGTGCCTGCACTATGAATCCACTGCTCCTGGAGGCCATTTTTCCCATTTTGTTGCTGTGTTTGTTGTAGTTCTTATTGTTATTGTTGTCATAGCTGTGATTGTTGGATAGGAAAGAGAGAAATCGAGAGAGGAGGGGAAGATAGAGAGGAGGAGAGAGAGACACCTGCAGACCTGCTTCACCGCTTGTGAAGCAACCCCCTGCAAGTGGGGAGCTGGGGGCTCAAACCGGGATCCTCACGCCTGTACTTTTCCTTTGCACCATGTGTGCTTAACCCACTGCGCTACCGCTCATCTCCCTCATTTTATTTATTTATTTATTTTATCACCACAGAGTTATCAGGGGGCAGGTATCTACACAATGAATCCACCTCTCCCTGTGGAAATTTTTTTCCTTCCTTTCTTCACTTTTTTCCTCCTTTCTGTCTTTCTTTCTTTCTTTCTTTCTTTCTTTCTTTCTTCCTTCCTCTCTTTCTTTCCTTCTTTCTCCCCTCTTTCTTTTCTTCTTTATTAGATAGGAAAGAAATTGAGAGGAAAGGGGAAATAGAAAGAGAGAAACCTACAGTAATTGCTTGACCACTTGAGAAGCTTCCCCCTTCAAGTGGGGATCAGGGGGCTTGAACCCAGGTCCTTACTCATGGCAATGCATGCGCTTAACAAGGTGCTCCACCACTCAGCACCCCCCCTCAAGCTATCTCCCAAACTCAGTGATTTCTGCTTTTGTGTTATTCACTACAGGAGAAAATATTTCTCTCAAAATTAATAGTGGAGTGCTATATAGTTCATAAAATATAACTTTAATGCCTACAGGGCAATTTAAAAATATTTCTGCTGTAGAACCTGAGCTGGAATTGGCATATTGCACCAAAGTAAAAGACTCTGAGGTGGGTGGGTGGGAAGAATACAGATTCAAGAAGGATGACAGAGGACCTAGTGGGGGTTGTATTGTTATATGGAAAACTGGGAAATGTTATGCATGTACAAACTATTGTATTTACTGTCAAATGTAAAATATTAATTCTCCAATAAAGAAATTAAAAAAATATTTCTACTGTATTCTTGTTTTTGACTAGGTCATAAAAAGGATGGTAGTGGAAATGTATTCCATTAATAGAAGCTGAAAAAAGGTTGCTTTATAGGAAATTGTTGTCACATGCAATGTGCTTTTAAAATTCAGTAGAATGCTTCTGGAGGTTATAAATATTGATGACTTAGAGCAACAACAGAAGGGATACTCTCTGCTCCACTTTCAGCTTTAGTGATAATACCTTCAGATACATTTTTACTTCCCCAAGATATCTCGTTCTTGTTTATTTCCAAATCTCTTCTTCCTCTGGGTTTTGTATTCTGCATAGACTTAATTCACATTATGTATGTGTACTGTTTCTTTCTTTCTTTTTCTTTTTTTTTTACCAGAACACTGATTAACTCTGACTTATGGTGGTGCGGGGGAATCGAACCTGGGACCTCGGAGCCTCAGGCATGCGAGTCTTTTCACATAACCTTTATGCTATCTCTCCCCACTCCTATGTGTACTAATTAGAGAGGGGGTTTAAATTTGCTTCTCTAAAGAGGTTTTGATAATCATTTAATAAACTTAACATCTCCAGATGGCTGAAGACCTTAGTGGAGAGAATTTTATTGCCTTGGGTTTTTTTTGGGGGGGTGGGGTGGGGTTGGGGAGCAATATACTTTATTATTGTTATTCCCTAAGTAGTAGGAGTGATATTGCAGATAAATCTGTCTGCCTAACACCTTATGCACACACTCGACAAGTATTTATTAAACACCTGCTATCTTAGGAACAGTAGAACACTGACATATAAAAACTTCCTTACCAAAAGGAGCTTATATTTTAAGTCATATTATTGTATCTATGTTATACTTATGAGTTGTAAGTAAAATTGCTTGTGAGGTGGTGATAAAACTCTGAAGAAAAGTGGGGCCACAATGGGGGGGTGGAGTGGGATGGGGGAGGACCAGGGAAGGCTTCACTGAGAGCTGGTTTGGAGGATCTAACGGGGAGCCCAGCTACTTGAATACCCCCTTCCACCAAGCATGAAGCTTTGGAGGGATGCATGTGGAGTGGTGAGGGAAGAAGGGGACACTCACCTAGCCAGCCAGAGCCGCTGAATCAACCCTGGCGATCAATGAGGTGACAGATGTTGCAGCCAGATTGCCCTCACGTCCAGGAGGCTTCACTGAGAAGATGACATTTAAACAGAGAGAGGGGGGAGAACTAGTTAGCTAGCTAGCCAGCTACTTATGTGGGGGCCTGGAGTATGAAAATTCTAGGGCAAGGGTACAGAGATTGCAGCCCAAAACCTGCAATGTGCTTGGAATGTGTATGTCAATGGTGAAGTTAGGAGGTGCGAGTGGTAGCAGAGATGGTGGGGTCTTGGGGCACTGATCATATGCTGTCTTCTGAACCACCATGAAGATTTTGACCCTGGGTGAGAAGGCACCATTGGCAGGTGGTGAACAAACAAACATACTCAGTTAAATGTTGACTTGAGCTGAATATGCCTTTGAGAAAACAAGAGAAACCTTGGTTTTAGAGTATTGATCTTGGGGCCAGGTGTTGGTGTAGTTGGCTGAGCACACACATTACATACAGTGCGTAAGGACCCAGGTTCAAGCCCCTGGTCACCACTTGCAGGGGGGAAGCTTCATTGGTAGTGAAGCAGTGTTATAGGTATCTCTCTCTCTCTCTCTCTCTCAGCCCCTCTTTCCCTCTCAACTTCTTTCTGTATCTATCCAAAATAAAGAAAATATATTTAGGTGGTCCGGGAGGTGGCACAGTGGCTAAGGCACTAGACTCTCAAGCATGAGGTCCTTGAGTTCAATCCCCAGCAGTATATGTACCAGAGTGATGTCTGGTTCTCTCTCTCTCTCATCTTTCTCATTAATAAATATATAAAATATTTTTTTAAAAAAGAAAATATATTTAGGTAGAGTATTGATCACTGGCTTTTGGGGTTGGGGTGGTGTTTGTATACACACAAGCAGGACCAGAATTAACAGAGGAAATTAAGATAGAACCTTGATGATGCCTTCTCAATTTTCACACCGAAGGCAGCTCACTCCCCTCACCAGTCTGTGCCAGTGTGCGTCATTTTCATTTGTGAATAACCACTTGAAAAAACTGAGCTCTGGCAACTTACTGTTCCAATTTGGAGCAAGCAAGCTAACAAAGTGGCTAGCCTGTACTTCAGATCACTTAGGCTGTGGGCACAAAAAAAGAAGCAAAGTAGCTAATGGATAATGGGCAGCCCATGCCTGACATTTGGCTTCCAACACCTACTGTGGTCCAGAAGGTAAGTAAGTACAAGAGGAAGGGAAGCCCTTTCCTTCTGTGGTTTCAGAGAGGAAAAGCTGTGTAACTCGATAACCACCCTCTGAAGGGTATGACTGACCTTAGAAAGCTAGATGTCTGGTGATAAGTCATTACATTTCCAGTATACTCATGCTTTTGGAAACAGTATGTGAAATAAATTACTAGCCATGATTCTAGCATGTTGGTTGAACTGCAGACAGATCCCCTGGGACAGACTGTGTATAAATATGGCTGCTGTCAAAAGTCTCAGCTGCTCAGGGACTCTCAGAGAAATGGAGAGTTTGAGGACCCTGTGCTCTAAGGTGGAGGAGGGCGACAATTTGGTGGAGGGCGAGGTGTGCAAACTCCTGTCTTGGGGAGGTGTGGAACTGTACTCCTGTGACAATAAAAATCCTGTACATCAACACTTCCTCAATTAACTGATTTAAAAAAATTCCACACCAGCATCTTTTCATTTTACTTTAATTGATTAATAGAGAGAGGCAGAGAGTCAGAAAGGTAGAAAGTAAATGAAACCACAGCACTGACGCTTCCTTCAGCATAGTGGAGGCTGGTCTCTAGCCTGGGTCACACCCATGGCCAAACAGCGCACGATCGATCGAAGCAAACTGTTTCATCGACCTGCTTTTATTTTAGCTTAAAGGAGACACAATGGGGGAAAGAGATGAATTTATTGTGTTACACTCTGAAACACAAGACTTCACATGTTTGGGAATTCCCTCTCCCACTGTTTTGGCGGTTCAGCAGTTCAAGTCTGGTTGTGCCATTGTGTCTCATAGGCCTTTTCCATAATTACTTATGATAATGCCTTGCTTAATTTAGATAATTCATAAGCAAAGCCCCTAGAATTGTAAAGCAGGTCATTTGTACATCTGGAGAGTGTACATATCAATAACATTCGTCTCTCCTTCCTGTCATTTTGCACATCACTACTGAATTGATTTCTATAGTTTGACCTTCATTGCATGATGACTCGTTAAAAAGGTCTCCATGTTGCAGCTGGGGAAATTGCTTGGCTGGTAGAACAAGACACTTACATGCCTGAAGCTTGCAGCTGGATCCCTAATACCACATGTGCTCTGGCCTCTCTTTCTTGTTCTCTCTCTCTCTCAACACTTAAATAATAAAAATAAGCATTTTTATTGATTGTTGAATTTTCCTTTATGCTCTTCTACCAGTACATTCAAGACTCCTGGGTGACAAGTATTAGAATGCTAAAGTACTTTTAGAGGGGAGCCCTGAATTGCCACTGGATGTGTATCCACATTGGGCAGGATGGAGAAATAGGGACAGAGAGCAGAGATGACTTCTGAGCTAGCCCATTTGCTTACAGCCTGACTGCATGGCTTCCCATGATGCAACATGCTTTCATGATCTCTTCCCTGTCACTGCTTCAACTGCCTCCAACTTCCTGTCAGCACTGAAAGCTACTCTTTAAAAATATTTTTTTATTCGTGATTTAATAATGATTAATGAGATTATAAGTAATAAGGGGTACAATTCCACACAGTTCTCACCACCAGAGTTCCAAGTCCCACCCCCTCCACTGGAAACGTCCCTATTCTTTTTCTCTCAAGGAGTATGGACCAAAATTCTTTATGGAGTGCAGAAGGTGGAAGGTCTGACTTCTGTAATTGCTTCTCCACTGGACATGGGCATTGACAGGTCAATCCATACCCTCAGCCTGTTTCTCTCTTTCTCTAGTGAGGTAGGTTTCTGGAGAGACAAGGTTCCAGGACACATTGGTGAGGTTGAATGCCCAGGGACATCAGGATGCCATCATAGTTGCATCTGCAACTTGGTGGCTGGAAGGTGGTAAGATCTAAACAAGGACAAGTTGTTGAGTAAACAGAATCCAAAGGTAGGAATAGAGCCAATTAAACTAGGGGTCTTCGTGTGGGAAGAAGCTAGGAAGTCTATTTTAGATATATCCCAAGGACTAGTAATTTTCTTCTTGAGCCTGATAACTAACATGCAGGTAGACTGAAAATATTGTCTGGGAAGATACTGTCAGAGTTGAGGATAGGGCTAGAAATCTGGATTAGGGTAGAGGTCATACAGGTTCCTGTGCTAAATAGGAATATATATGGGCCCTGGGTCAGATTGATGGGGTTAACAGTTAGTAGTATTTATATACTTTCCTCAATTTTGGGAGCTACTGATAGCTATTCATGACCTGGACATTCAACTTCACTTTCTACCTTTGAACCTTTGTTTATGTCAAGCTATATTTATCAACACAATTATGTTTTGTTTATTTTATTTTTCTTCCCCACAATGATCCTTTTAATTCTGCTTCTATTTGGAATGTCCTGCTCTTCGTCCATTTCTGAGAAAGTATTATCTAAAGGAGCTGTGTGGTGGCCCACCTTGTAGAGTACACACATTTTCACGTGCAAGGACTCAGGGTCAAGTCCGTGGTCCCCACCTGCAAGAGTAAACTACTTTAGTGGTAGTGCTGTCTCTCTCTCAACCGCTGCTAAAATGCTATTTTTAAAGTTGATAAAATTTTTTAAGAAAGAGAGAAGAGGAAAACTTTTGGAGTTTTTATATCAACAGGGTGGATTCTATAATTTTCTATCTCTATCTTTTTTTTTTAAAAGAATTTATTTATTTATGAGAAAGATAGGAAGAGAGAGAGAAAGAACCAGACATCACTCTGGTACATGTGCTGCCGGGGATTGAACTCAGGACCTCATGCTTGAGAGTCTGATGCTTTATCCACTGCACCACCTCCTGGACCACTCTGTCTATCTTTTTAAAAATTTATCTTTATTTATTATTATTTTATTTATTGGATAGGAACAGCCAGAAATCAAGAGGGAAGGGGGAGATAGGAAGAAAGACAGAGTGATACCTGCAGTACTGCTTCACTGCCTGTGAAGCTTTCCACCTGCAGGGAGAGATAGGAAGAAAGACAGAGTGATACCTGCAGTACTGTTTCACTACCTGTGAAGCTTTCCCCCTGCAGGTGGGGACTAGAGACTCAAACCTGGGTCTTCACTTACTGTAACATGTGCACTCAACCCAGTGCACCACTACCCAGCCCCATCTCTTATCTTTATAACTATATCTATAACCATATATATTTTTTCCTCATTTTTCAATGGTTTTGCCTTCACTTTTTTTCTGGTTCACCCCTACACCTATTACTACTTTCAGGTGTCTTTCCTTTTATCCTCTTCTTTCTCAGATAAGCAAAAGCCTGCCTGGCTTCCTGTGGTGTTTTCCAGATTCACTTTCCTTTCATTGACAGTATAAAAACAAGACTCCTGGTGACCAGTGCTTTAGGTCCCGGTAGAATGGGGGTACAAAGCCCTCTGGTTTACTTGCCCTATCATCTACCCCTCTAGAACTGTGGACCAAAACTCTTTTTGGTGTACAGAAGATGGAAGTTATACGTCTTCTTTACATCATGCCAAATATATATGTTATCACTTAGCATGTGCAGGGCACTGAGAGGCAATATAGCATTACAGTTAAGATGAGTCTAGAACCAGACCAGATAGGCTCCAGTCCCTGCATAGCCTCTCAGAGTTGACTAACCATGGAGAAGCATCTTCACCTCTCTGTGATTATTTCTTCACAAGTAGCAAATGTCTGATAGGATTGTTGAGAACTATGTGAGTTCATATGGAAAAAAATATGTTGAACATCATAATATTTCACTTTTCCAAATCTCTCTTAGGCAGATGTATGGTCTCCATTTTAAAATCAAGAAGAGTGGGATTTAGGGAAGTTAAGCTCCTTGGTCCCAATCATACAACTAGCATGGTGGGACCAAGATTTGGAAATTGGTCTGCTTCACTGTGTGTTGTGTCTTGCTCATTAAAAAGAAATTTAGCATGGCGTCCAGTAACCTAATGCTTAATGAATATATCTTGAGTTGAAATTGAATCAAGAGTATATACAAATAGGACGTGGGTTTTGAGTTCAGATTTCCCCCCCTGCTTTTTACTGGGTATGTAAATTCCAAGATATACTTAAGTCTTCCAGCCCTAGTCTCTCTCTCTCTCTGTCTCTGTCTCTGTCTCTGTCTCTGTCTCTCTCTCTCTCTCTCTCTCTCTCTCTCCCTCTCTACCACAATACTGCTCAGCTCAGGCTTATAGTGGTGTGTGGGGTCGAACCCAGGACTTCAGAGTCTCAGGTCTGAGTGTCTCTTTGCCTAACCATTATGCTATCTACCCTCACTTCTCTTCTTTTGTGAAACGCTCATCATAATAATTATTCCATAGTTAGGGGAGTGAATGTGCAGGTTACATGATATAATCATTGCCAAGTGCCTATTGTATGGGAAATGTTTGATTAGTATGAATTCTCTTACTTGCTTATTACTGTTTTTTTTAATTATCAGTATTTATTAGTCAAGTTAAAATATCAGGAGAGACATCAACCTTTTAAAGAAAGTGCTTGTCCTTGTTATTCGACTAATAACTATAAAATATGGAACACAGGGAATCAGGATGTAGCACAGCAGGTTAAGCGCAGGTGGTGCAAAGTGCAAGGACCAGCGTAAGGATCCTGGTTCGAGCCCCCGGCTCCCCACCTGCAGGGGAGTTGCTTCACAAGTGGTGAAGCAGGTCTGCAGGTATCTATCTTTCTCCCTGCCCCTGTCTCCCCTCCTCTCTCCATTTCTCTCTGTCCTATCCAACAATGACAACAACAATAATAACTACAACAATAAAAAAAGGCAACAAAAGGGAATACATAAATATTTTTAAAAAATTAAAAATATGAAGCACAACAGTCTTAGGTTAGCTGGGCACATTTTTGAAGTTTGAACATATCCCTTCTTCATCTCCTGTTGCTATATAGCCTGAAGTTATACTGGCCAGAGAGGGATGTGTTATTTACTTATTCTCTTTGAAGATGCAGTTTCATGGGAAGTTCTTATAAATGAGTTAGTTTAATCTAGTTGTTTTTCTTATAACTTAGTTTATGTCAGTAAACATTAAGGTAAAAAGAGATTTAGTCTGGAGGAGGAAGTATGAGGAGAAATTGTTTTAAGCTTTAGACATAACCCAGAACTAAGTAGCATAATATAGGGACATAGGTAATTGGGAATCTTTAAGAGACATGAAAACTAATATGTAGTCAAGACAACCCCCATATTGGATAATTAACACTAATATAATATTTGACAGTAACTGTGAGTTTCTTTCTTTCTTTTTTGTTTTTGCCATCTGGTCTCTTGGGAAAATGCCATCTAAGAGAAAAAGTTCTTCCCTATAATGGAGCCATGACATGATTAAAATAGCCTGATTTCTTAAAGTGCATTGTAGCCCAAAGTCAGTTATCAATCAATGCCTTAGTCTAGACTTCAGTTTTGTTCTCAGAAAACTAAAGGCTAGCAGTGGGAAAGTTTGGATAATTTGTCATTCTTGGAATTCACCCATTGTATCATAATTCTACAGTATTATATTCATCTTCAGATTTCATATTTTTAAAATTTAATATGTCAAATAATTTTTAAAAATATTTATTCCCTTTTGTTGCCCTGGTTTTTTTTTCATTGTTGTAGTTATTATTGTTTACATTGTTGTTGGATAGGACAGAGAGAAATGGAGAGAGGAGGGGAAGACAGAGAGGGTGAGAGAAAGATAGACACCTGCAGACCTGCTTCACCACTTGTGAAGTGACTCCCCTGCAGGTGGGGAGCCGGGGGCTTGAACCGGGATCCTTACCGCTGGTCTTACACTTTGCGCCACCTGCGCTTAACCCGCTGCGCTATGGCCCGACTCCCTTCAAATAATTTTTTATGAACCATAGGAATTGTTTTTTCCCTAACGTGCTGGTGGGTCAAAAAATAAAGAACTCTGTCTCTGTCTAACTTTCTTTAATTCAATCTAGTTGAAATGATCATACTGAGATGGCATATGGGGAGACTCTAGTTTGTTAGAGCACCAACTTGCATGTGTGAAGCTGAAGGTTCAATAGCAGGCATCACCTCTCCCCTACATCGTAGCAGGTCAATAAATCTTTTTTTTTAATTCTTTTTTTTTTTTTTTTTTTTTTGCCTCCAGGGTTATTGCTGGGACTCGATGCCAGCACTATGAGTCCACTGTTCCTGGAGGCCATTTTTCTCCTTTTATTGCTTGTTGTTATTGTGATTGTTGTTGTTAGATAGGACAGAGAGGAATAGAGAAAGGAAGGGGAGACGGGGAGGAAAAGACACCTGCAGACCTGCTTCACTGCTTGATCCTTGCACTTTGCTCCATGTGCGCTTAACCCGCTGCGCTACCGCCTGGCCCCATCTTTTATTTGTAAACCAGTATTATCTTATTTAAAGCACGTGAATAAACTAAAGTGTCAGGACTGGGAGATCAAGATGCTGTTGAAATAATGAGCCCAGCAATAACAGTTCTTATGCTCATATGCTCACAATTTATCATTCTTCCCCTTCAGGCATGGGGAAAAAAAATCAACCAGCTTGCACACATGCGTGTCAATTTCTTTGTTTGCTTTGTCATCCTGTAATTTCTTATTTATCAAACAAAGGGACAGATAGAAGGAGTTTCAGCACTCCAGGGACTTTTTGATTTGTGAATATCCCCATTTTCTTTAATATCCTTGATGTATTCTTAGAAACCACATTCGATAGGGATTTCTAATCTGGTCTAATTCCCTCTGCACTCTAGGAAAACTAATGATAAACACTGATTCACGAGAGCATGATAACAATACCTCAAAAGATGCAAGGAAAAGATCATTTTAAGGGTGGGATGCTGCTAAATCAAATAAGCTCTTTGTGGTCAGAGATACATTTGAAGGTGGGTGGGACCAGGTCGGGGACAATGGGGACATTAGTTAGTGAAAATATTGCTCTTAGTGTAGACATAGTGATGTGTGCTACAGCAGTCTGGCTAAGTTTGCTGAAGGGTGAACTGAGGATCTGATCAGAAAATAACACCTGCTGTATTTTTTGTACTGCTGTCTGTAGAATGTTGATCTTAAACAAAAGAACATGATTATTTGTCCTTCGTCCCTTTTGAAAAGTGCTTCTGAAACTTGGCTTCTTACTTCTGGAAAGGCATATTTGAGCAAAGTAGTGGCTGGTCAAGTTAGATTCCTTCTGAATTTAAAACTGAAGGAGATATTGAAGTTCCACCCAGACATCTCAGAACCAGGCTGGCATGTTCATGTGGAAGGTGTAGTTATTAATGGAGATGTACAGCCCGCCTCCCCCTGCCACTCCCCCTTGGCCCCTACCAGCCTAGGAGCACAATGAGGGCACAGCTGAGGAAGGATCAGATTCTGCTGACTCAGTACTCCTTACGTGACAAATTGAAAGAACTCAGCATTTTCCTCCCTGGAAGTCTCTCCATGCATTTTTTTTTTTTTTTTTGCAGAGCCTACCACAGAGGTCTCTCTCCTGACTTAGCTGTTCTTGGTTAAGCTCCTAATCTCTGACAAGTTCACACCATTCTATTTACACACCATTCACAGAAGGCTTCTGCCAGACCATGTACCCAAGGCTCTCCATACGTCACCTCCTTCATGAATGAATGAATCCACACAGCCACCAAATGGAGCAGGAATTAGCATTTCTGTTGTCCAGATGAAGAAACAGAGGCACTGAGATGAGACTCGTGGGGGACTTTAGGCAGCATTTCTTAGAATCACTCATTTATTAACTTTTTTTTAATTTATAAAAAGGGAACACTGACAAAACCATAGGCTAAGAAGTATACAACTCTACACAATTCCCACCACCAGAGCTCCAAATTGCATCCCCTCTCTTGATAGCTTTCCTATTCTTTAACCCTCTGGGAGTATGGACCCAAGGTCATTGTGGGATGCAGAAGGTTCATTTCTTTTTAACTTTAACTGTATATATAGTCATCCAGTTACATTCCAGGTGCTGTTTGAGTGGATCTTAGTAATGGATGGCACAGAAAAGAGCTGCTGTCCTCAGCTTGAAAGCTATTGAGGCTGAAAGAGATGAGGACAGGCAATAAACCAAACAAGAAGCAAAAAATATACTTGAGTGCAGGGCAAGCTCTAGAAGACCTGCCTTGTCCACCCCACGCTCACCACTCCGCTGGCCCCCAGAGAGGTGTCATAGAGGAGGAGAACAGACCGTGGTGGGGGTGAGTGCACAGAGTGAAGACACGATGGCAGAGAATAGTGTGTTTATTGGATTCCATGTGTGTATTCTTATACTCGAGCAAGCAGGCAGAGAAGAGAAAGTGTTGCTTGGACCAGTCACTTTACAGATCATTATCATGAAGCGGGAACAAGCTGGGGACAGGGAAGTTGTGGCTTTGCCAGGAATTGGGCTGGGGCAAAGGCTATGAAATCTCAATGGTTAAGTTATTTGTGACTTGGGGAATCATCGCCATAGTCTTTTGCCTGTGGGAAATGGAAACCTAACTATAGTCCATGCAGCAATTTCGATTAACAGCTCCTGCCCTTGGGCCAGGTGCAGAATGCTGACAACAAGGCCGTCTGAGGAGAGGGAGGAGGGGCAGGGAAGCTTTTTGGGTGAACTCCTACCGGTCTCAGACAGACCGGTGTCAGCCCTACTGGACCTACCATATCCCCACATCTCCCCCTTTATCTTTTATAAAAGGCCCACTAAGGGAGAAATGGGACTGGGAGACTCATAGGGGAACTCCTGCTGGCCTCAGGCTGAGGTTATCAGGGTATCACCCTTGCTCAACTGGTCACATGCCCCACCTCAAAAGTCTATATCAGCTAGCAGCTCTGCAGCCTCCAAGGGGAGGCTGCACCGAAACCCTCTGCCCAGTTACTTTGACAATATCTTGCAGTCTCCCTTTCAAAAATTGGACAATACAGGGGGCGACAAGTAGCAGTGTGCTGACCACTAACGGGGCCCTAACGGGGAGAAGCCACGAGGTCAAGGGGATGTCTAACCAAGAACTGGGGGAACTGGGATTATAATGAGTCTTCAGTTCATGGCTGATCTTGTTCAGAGTTTTTATGTTCTGTTCAACCAGTATAGATTCGTTAATGTAGAAACAACATTCTTCTTGAAGGGCAAGGCAGGTGCCCTATTTTCTGTGAGTGCCTCTTCTGCTTCCTCTGGTGTCCAGTCGTCTCTGTCAGGGACAGCTGGCCATCTTCTTGATCATCAGGGAGGCTCTTGACATTCCAGGCAGAGATACAGATGGGGCGGGGGGAGTCCTGTGGAAAGACACATGCAAATCCCAGTCCTGTTGTTAGTAGGGGGGCTGGCCCTTTCCATAGGACATCTAGCGGGTCCTTCCACCTAACCTGAATGGTTGGAAGGGGTTGTGAAGTTTGCTAATGAGTAATCATAGGGGGATGTTCCGAATTTTTATAAATACTAAAATATTTAGTGTGGTTAAGGCTGCAGCCAACTGTATATTTGGGGGGTGTAGTTCCCTTTTTTCTTTTATAATTTGATTTTTTAATGTTTGATATGCTCTTTATACAGTCCTCTGACCTTGGGGGTTATATTGGATGTCTGTGGTATGAGTGATATTCCAGAGAGAGCAAAAGGACTTAAACTGTTGGCTCATAAATGCTGGTCCATTGTCTGTTTTGATCTGCAATGGGAACCCCATTATGGCAAAACAGGATAGCATATGGGCTATGAGTTTCCTAGTACTTTCTCCAGACTGGGCTGTGACCCAGATGAATATGGAGTATATATCTACTGTTACAAAGACATATTTTTGTTTCCTGAACTTGGGGAAGTGGGTAACATCAATCTGCCACAGGGCATTAGCCTTGAGGCCACGGGGGTTAACACTGGGGGCTTGAATACCAGGGATATTGATGAGGGAGGCACAGAAAGAGCAAGTATTTAGGATCTGTTTAAGCTGGGCAGTGAGGGTGTCAGGGAAGTGGGCCTGCAGGCCTTTAAGGTTTACCTGAGTCAATGAGTGGAGTTTTTCTCCATTCTCCACAGAGGCTGTCATGATTCCCTTGAAGGTTAGTTTATCTGCTAAGGCCTTTCCTTTAGAAAGGGGGCCTAGGAGGGGGCTAATATGTGGGACATAAATCTGTGACTTTCTAGAGTTAAGTAAAGAAGCAACCTGAATTAGAAGGGGGAAGAGAGGGTTGCCATCAAGTCTAACGAAAGACCGCATAAGCCAAAAAAGGAGGTTGGTAACATACACACTGTCAGAAAAGAGGTTGACAGGTTTGGAGAGGGCTTGGAGGGCTAGATGGAAGGCAACATGTAGCTCTTTGAACTAAAGAGAGGGATTGGGAAGGTTTTCGAAGAGAACTAGGGATGTCCGGTCAGATGGGAATTGTACAATTGCTGCAGCACCCTTGGCACCTCCATCAGTGAAGATGGAGGGGGTGCCTGGGACAGAGGAGCTGCAGAAAAGATGAAAGATGGGGTCTGACCCAGGGCAAGAGTGGAAGGGCAGCCGTCCATTTATGTTGAGGGAAGTGGTTGTCCAGCTGGCTGGAAAAGCCCTCCAGGCTAACTGCAATGCGGACATGATTACGCATCAGCCATTGAATATCAGAAAGAGAGGAGGGAGTAATGATATCAGGCTCTTTGCCTAATACTTGAATGGATCAGTCTCTCCTTGTTCGTATCATGGAGGTCAGCACGTTGTTCATCTCTATCAAAAGGTGTGGAGTACCTCCGACAGAGGTGTGGAGCCACTCAAGGACCCCAAGGGTTTGGTATAGAGCCCCTACTAGGGTTGGAGAAGTGTTGAAAAATCAGGAGCTGAATTGGGATGGATGGCTTGAACCAGGCCAGCTGCATGTCTTGTAAAGCATGATTAACTATCTTGAGTGCATCAGAGGCAGCACACTAAGCTGTCTCTTAGAGTTGGGTTGTTTATCTCCTTTTAATAGGTTGAACAAGGGTTGCAGAGAGCTGGTAGGGAGAGACAGCCAGGGCTGCAGCCAATCAAGATTTATTAAGAAGCTTTGGAGGGAGGCTAGTGTTAAAATGGGGGGGGGGGTGAGAACGGGCTTTATGGGCTGGACAGTAGTGAGGGTGATTTCAGTGCCCAGGAATGGAATGGGGGGGTACTAGCTGAACCAACTGTGGGGCAAACATAAGGTCCGCCGCTGTGAGCGCTAGGATCAGTTTATCTCGGAGGGAAATGGGATCTGTTTTGGGTCCTTCCCAAATCAGGATGTCATCCATGTAATTAAAGATGTGAAGTCCCTTTTCTATGTAAGGGAGAAGGGCAGCCTTTATTTTGATGCTTTACTGCTTCCTGACAATTGGTGGGACTGTTGGCCATTCCTGTGGCAAGACCACCCACTCGAATCGGTCCACAGGCCCTGAGTTGTTAGTGGTAGGGATGGAAGAGGCAAAACATTTACAATCTCAGGGGTGAAGGGGAATGGAAAAGAAGCAGTCCTGTATATCTGTAGCAACAATGGGTACATTAGCAGGGACAGCAGAGGTGAGAGGCCCTACACATGCATGGTTTTATTGATGGCCCTTAGATCCTGAAGCAAATGCCACTTCCCAGAATGTTTTTTGATGGTAAATAGTGGGGTGTTACAGGGACTGCGGAAGGGGTGGATGTGTCCCAGACTTAGTTGGTCTCAGACAAGCTCCTTAATATCCCCACACTCAAGGTACCTAATTTGCAATGACTTGATTTAAGATATTTATTTATTGGCTTGGTGCTGGTGCTACAAATCCACTGTTCCTGGCAGCCATTTTTCCCTCCCTCTCTCCCTCTCTTTCTTTCTTTCTTTTTTTAAAAAATATTTATTCATTTTCCCTTTGTTTTTGCCCTTATTGTTTTATTGTTGTAGTTATTATTGTTGTTGTTGATGATGTTGTCTTTGTTGGATAGGACAGAGAGAAATGGAGAGAGGAGGGGGAGATAGAGAGGGGGAGAGAAAGATAGACACCTGCAGACCTGCTTCACCACTTGTGAACCGACTCCCCTGCAGGTGGGGAGCCAGGGGCTTGAACCGGGATCCTCTCGCTGGTCACTGTGCTTTGCGCCACCTACGCTTAACCGCTGTGCTTCTTCCTTTCTTTCTTTCTTTCTTTCTTTCTTTCTTTCTTTCTTTCTTTCTCTCTCTCTTTCTCCTATTTTATTTGATAGGACAAAGAGAAGTAGAGAGGTGAGGGGATTGGTCATTGCAGAAACTTGAGCCTTAACCAAGTAATTCCACAATATTTAAAATAAAATAAATATAAACAAAGCATTCATGGGCTTTCAAAGAATGCTTAGAGCCTGTGTTTTATAATACAAAATCTAAAAATAATTTTAAAAATTTATTTTAAAGTGTTCATTTTTCATAAGGAAATCAGGTTGAACAATTTAATTTTCAGCCAGTTAGCAAAATACATGGACATTCAGGGGAGAAGTGTAAATACAATAGTTTGTACATGCATAACATTTCTCAGTTTTCCATATAACAATACAACCCCCACTAGGTCCTCTGTCATCCTTCTTGGACTTGTATTCTCCCCCACCCCCCACGCCAGAGTCTTTTACTTTGGTGCAATGTGCCAATTCCAGTTCAGGTTCTACTTGTGTTTTCTCTTCTGATCTTGTTTTTCAACTTCTGCCTGAGAATGAGATCATTCTATATCAATCCTTCTGCTTTACCAGTATTTTCTAGTAGAATTCTTTAGGAAAACAGGAGAGCAGTATAGAGTAGCTATTCAATATTTTCTAAAATACCAATGAGAGAATCTTCTAGTCTGTAGGGTGTGTGCGTGTGTGTGTGTGTGTGTGTGTGTGTGTGTGCATACGTGAGTGCACATTGTATGCGTGTATATGTGATTCACCTCAGAAAAGCAAAGGTCTACTTGCACATTAGTTCTATAAAGATGTTTTCTTGGGTAAGGGTAGCTAGCATAATGGTTATGCAAAAAGACTGTCCTGCCTGAGGCCCCAAGGTCCCAGGTTTAATCCGGCACACTACCATAAATCCCCAGTGCACCAAGGAGTGCTCTGATTAAAAAAAAAAAAAAAAAAGATGGAAAGAAAAAGAAAAAAGATATTTTCCTATTTCAAGGGTTTTCTTCCCTATCAGTTCTGTCCAAGTTACTATCCACTTCTGATTAGCACAGTACTAATTTTCCTGTAAATTAAAATCTGAGACTCACTGCTACTCCTTTCCATACCCACAACTTTACATTTTAACGAGTCCCCTAGGAGGATGTGTGGGAGTCAGGGTTTAATCATGCCCAGATTTCCTTCTGGGCAGAATTAAAAAAAAAAAAAAAAGATTTTCAAGGAAAATGGTGGGAACTCACCCTGAATTACTTATTTCTACAAGGTCAAATGCAGAGTCACAGAAAGCTTCTGTTACAGAATGTAGGGGAAGGGGTAAAACATACTGATATTAAAAAAATATGATGGCCTGTTGGTATTAGTACTGCCTTTTTCTTTCTTTTTTTCATCCAATGTAAGCTACAAGTATGAAAAACATGCAATGTCTCGTCTTAAAAGACATTCTTACTAATGACTAAGTGGTTATTATGAAAAATTTGAGACGCATACTATCGCTTGGTTTAGTTCAGAATCATAGAAACGTGTACAAAACTCCCTACTGCATTGTAAGAGACACTGGGAAAGTTTAGTGACAGTTCTTTCTCTCTGACCTATATTTGCTCATTGCCTGCTTAGACCAATATTTTGCAATAATGTGCTAATGGGTTTGGTGCTATTTAAATGATTGTCTGATTGTAGCTGCAAATAGGAAGCCCATTAACTGTACCCAAGACCAGTGTATTTAATTGCTCCTTTTTATTTTATTTATACCAATGAAAATATGCCTGAGCAAGAACTGATTTTTGCTTGAGCTTCTGAGGACCTGACATTGCCTGAATGCTAGTCAAGTTGGCATTTGACCATCTGGATTGAAGTGAGAAATTGCCTGGGCTAATGGGTTTTTCCTTTTTGTGGGTAAAATGTCTTCACTGTGCCTATTTTGTCATGTGAATTCTCCCCTTTCCCTTTCTGTGACTGAAGGAGAGTCCACAGGGAATGCAGCATATATATAATATTTAAGAAATCCAACATAAATGAATGATATTAAGTCAAAAGAAAAGATAGCTTGTCTCCACCACTGCTCTTTGCTTATCAGGAGTAGCTATTTTCCTGGGTGTTGCCTGGGCCTTGCATGTGTAGTTTCTTGTGTTTTAGTGGTCCCTATTCCACAAATGAGAGGAACCATCTGGTAGGTGTCCTTCACCTTCTTACTTAGAAGTGTCTATTTTCAAACAACATGCTGTTCCGGAGACTGGAGGATAGCACTTCAGGATGACGTTGCAGGCTGCGGACACAGCTCACCGGGGCATATGCCTGCCTTGTCATGTGTGGCCTAACTTTGAGCCGCACCTCCGTGGCACTAGAGGAAGCTGCTGTACTGTGGCGTAGCTCCCTCTCTGTATCCCTCTCTTTGTTTGAAAAGGTAAAAATCTGGCTATATTTCTACCTCTCTTTGCCATACATGGTATTATTTATTTACTTATTTATTGATTGCTTCCAGGTTATCACTGGGGCTTGGTGCCTGCCTGCACTACTTGTGGCTGTCTTTGTTGCTGCTGCTGCTGTTGTTGTCGGCTAGGACAGAGAGAAATTAAGAGAGGACAGGGAAGACAGAGAGGAGGAAAGACACCAACAGATCTGCTTCACCACTTGTGAAGAACTCCCCCCACCCCACGCAGGTCCGGGGAGCTGGGGGCTCGAACCTGGATCCTTGCTCTGGTCCTTGCACTTTGTACATATATGGGCTTAACCCAGTGTGCTACTTATCCAGCTCCGTATTTTTTTTTTAATTATTATAACATAAACCATTTTGTAATGTGTGCTCTGCCAAGTGCACCACCACCTGGTCCCATAAACCTTTCTGATTTAAAAAATTACACTTTCCCCACTGAACGTGGGCATTGACAGGTCGATCCATACTCCCAGCCTATATCTCTCTTTCCCTAGTGGGGCAGGGGCTCTGAGGAAGCGGAACTCCAGGACATATTGGTGGGATCTTCTGCCCAGGGAAGTCCAGTTGGCATCATGCTAGCATCTGGAACCTGGTGGCTGAAAAAGAGTTAACATATAAAGCCAAACAAATTGTTGATTAATCATGAACTTAAAGGCTGGAATATTGCAGATGAAGATTTGGGGTCTCTGTTTTGGAAATAGCTACTAGGTCTATTTTAGGTATATTCCAGGGACAGTATACGGAGCTTTGGTGGTGAAAATTGTACTCCTCTTATCCTATGATCTTGTCAGTGTTTGTTTCCATTTTATAAATAAATGAATTAAAGTAAAAAATTTAAAAAATTATACTTTCAACCCAACCTGAATGAAAGGGTTTTATAATTACTCTTTCTCTCTCTCTTTTTATTTATTTTTTTACCAGAACACTGCTCAGCTCTGGCTTATGGTGGTGGTTTGGGGGGATTGAACCTGGGACTTTGGAGCCTTGGACTTGAGAGTGTCTTTGCATAACCATTATGCTATCTACCCCTGCCCCTCTTGCTCTCTTTACTTTAATGGCAGGAGCGAACAAAGTATTACTTTAGGTTTTATCCGTATTTGCACATGTTTTCACGATACCCTACATGACTTGGAGCAAATGTTTTTCTAGCAACTCCACCTTGGAATACCTTGTGATTTGACTTTTTCTTCTTCTTACTGAGATATAACTTGCACACCATAAAATACATGCATTTGAATAATGCAATTTAGTGGCTTTGAGGAAAATGACAAGGTCATGCAACTTAGTAATGTGTATTTACTTTGTCATTGTTCTTGCTGGACCTTCACCTCTGGGTTGACTTTTTCAGATAGAGAGTCAGAGACAGAGTGAATGAGAGAGAGACAGCACAGCACCAGTGTCCCCAAGTTTGACAGGGTCTGGGTTTAAACCTGGGTCAGAATCATGGCAGAACAAGTATCCTCCCAGGTAAACTGTCTCTGGCTCCAATAATTATTTTTTATTTTATTTTATTTTATTTTTCCTCCAGGGTTATTGGTGGGGATTGGTTCCTGCACCACAAATCCTCTGCTCCTGGAGAGCATTTTTCTCATTTTTGTTGCCCTTTTTGTTGTTTTTATTGTTATTGTTGTTATAACTGTTGCTGTTGGGTAGAACAGAGAGAAATCGAGAGAGATGGGGAAGACAGAGAGAAAGACAGACACCTGTAGACCTGCTTCATCACCTGTGAAGCGACCCCCCTGCAGGTGGAGAGCCGGGGGCTCAAACCGGGATCCTTAATGCCGGTCCTTGCGCCTTGCATCATGTGCACTTAACCCACTGCACTACCGCCTGGCCCCCTAATTATTTTTAAAGTAATTCCTTAGAATATTAAAATAGTCACAAAAAAGGAGGAAAAAGTGGACATTTATATATCCACAGTCTCAAAGGAACAGCTATATTGGTGCCTTTTAAAAATGTTTATTTTATTTGACAGAGCAGAGAGATATTGAGAGGGAAGCGAGAGAGGAAGAGAGACAGAGAGCCACCTACAGCACTGATTCATTACTTTGAATCCAATAAGTCAGAAAGCTCTGCCAGTGATGTAAGACTGAAAGATCAAGGTTACAGAGATCCTAGAAGAAGTCACATGCTGGATTTGAAAAGCTGGTCCTCCCAAATTCTGATCAAAGATGGTTCTTCTTCTGCCTTTTTAAACTGTCTGCTGCTAATGAGTGCCACAGATGAATCTGGGCGCTTGTTACTGTGCTGCCTTCTTCCAGAGTTCTAGAATGTTCATCAACTTATAGTTCCAAAATTATTTCAGATATGGGGCCGGATGGTGGTGTACCTGGTTGAGTGTACATGTTACAATGTGCAAAGACCCAGGTTTGAGCTCCCAGTCCCCACCTGCAGTGGTCGGGAGTGGTGAAGCCCTAATGCAGGTGTCTCTCTGTCTCTCTTTCCCTCTTTACCACCCCTTCCCCTCTCCATTTCTGACTGTATCCAATAAATAGACATAAATAGAAAATATTCCAGATAGACATAACTGAAAGCATCACTGAGACCTGGGGAGACAGATCATCCTGCTTGAGCACCAACTTGAATGCTTGAAACCCCAGGGGCTACAGGCTCAATCCCTAACACCACTGTGTGCCAGTTAATCAATATTCTGGTCTATCTTCCTCTCCCAATTACCTCATAGTATGAAAAAAGGAAACAATTTTTTAAAAATGTAAAGCATATTACATTAAACTGGCTGTATTTTAAACTATATAGTAATATATTGGCTACTAGGCTGAAGGGCCTGTTGTGACTTTGATAGACTAACCCTTTGTATGCTAGTCTATTGTTAATATCAGTGCCATTCCTGTAAGCATATTTTTATAGCTGTCACTGGATACACTGTTTATATTTCCCCCAGAATATTGCCTCCTTTATCATTCAGACAATGGTTAATATCTATGCATAAATCACTAGTTTGATTGCTTTTTAGAAGGGTTGAAATTGTACCTTACAGTTTTTTTTTTTAACATATCAAGACAACAAAACAGCATGCTTATCGAATTCTCTGTCTCTGACTAGGTTTGATAATCAGATCTCAAGTGGCGATGAGAATTGAATCATTATGGCCCATATACCCGTCCTTCTTTATGAGCCCTTTGCACACTATCTGTGTCTTACCTCATTCCCCAGGGTCAGGCTGCTCTTCTTCAGAGATGACAGGTGGCATCATGGTGGACTTCCAAACCAGAGCTTTCTGCTTCGTGGGGGGCATGCTTGAATTATGAAAATAGTTTTTAGAAAAATACCCCTTGTCGGCTTTCTGGCAGGGTGATCTCCTGGAGAAGGACCGGTTCTTTCTCACTCATGCAAGGAACGACATGAAGTAAAGACACTGGGGAGACTGCAGCATGATCAGATCTCAGATCTCATTTATTAGCAGGTGGGCAAAAGTTTAAATAGAAAACCAAACAAAGAACATTATTCAAATATGTCAGAAATTACAGGTTTCTTAAAGGTCAGCTTGCCCCTATGGTAGGGGGCTGGTATGACAAGAATTGATGCAGGCATTTAATTACCCAAAGGCCTTTGAGGGGAGGAGAGGGGTTGAACCAGTTAAGGCAAGATAGAGAGAAGATAAGCAAATTAAGGACATCAAAGGGCACTGCTAGGAGTGTGTGATAAGGTGTGTTCTCCTCTGTGAACTTTGAGTAAATGAACCTTAAGGCAGGGGCCATGTGGCCTGCATTAATGAAGAGAGGCAGTGAGGTTTCACGGGCCTGAGAGTCAAGAAGGAAAGAACTAAGTCTGAATTTCTCCCCTTTGCTCACCTCGGTTGAGAGAGACAAGGGGGTACCTTCTCAGACCTCCATCCCAGGATGGGGAGTTCTATCTAAGCTCTATCAAGCTTACACGTAGCCCCACAACCCCTAATATTAGTTTCTCTTTTATGACTATGATAACTCTTTTTGTGTGTCTGTCATGTGAAAATATTCCTTTTCCAGCACGTTCAGGTGGCCCATTGCCACATAAATTGAGAGGCGTGCGCATCTGCTGTCCCAGCAGAGGTAAAGAGTGTGTAGCTAAACACTTTGAGAATAAGAGGAGCTGAGATTACCCACTTAGGGTCTCTCAGTCAGTCTCCTCAGGGTGGAGGCTCAGACCCCATGCTGTAATATTTGACTGTTGGATTCATGTTCTAGTTTTTGCAAATACGACTTTGACTTGATCACCACAGCAGTTTTACTAAAACAGTTGCCATTCTAAGACCAGTTATTTATATTGATAAATACAGATTCAGTTGAATACATGAGACTCTCACTGGCTTCCCAAATCCCTAGAACATATTGAAAGTGCTTGTATCAAAAAAATAATAATAATGAGTAACAGCACTTTATTTTTTTATTTTAATTTCTTTATTGGGGGATTAATGTTTTACATTCAATAGTAAATACAATAGTTTGTACATGCACAACATTTCTCAGTTTTCCACACAACAATACATCCCCCACTAGGTCCTCTGTCATCCTTTTCCAGGACCTGTACTCCCCTGCCTCCACCCTGAGTCTTTTACTTTGGTGCAATACACCAACTCCAGTTCAGGTTCTATTGTGTTTTATCTTCTGATCCTGTTTTTTTAACTTTGCCCATGATATCATCTCATATTCATCCTTCTGTTTCTGACTTATTTCATTTAACATGATTAATAAGTAACAGCACTTTAATGGTTCTACAGTTAGCAAAACCAATGACGTTAGGTACTTGGAAACACTGCTCTTTAGACCAAGACCTTGGACTGTTATGACATGAGCAATGAGTCTGCCTTCCTCCTTGCTAGTCACCCTCTTACCTGAAACATTTTTAGAAAGGAACTGGAAATTTACATGGGATTGCTGACTTAGTACTTTATTTTAAACTTGTATATTTTTTAAAAAATTATTAGTGATTTAATATTGATTTACAGAATTACAAGGTAACAGGGGTACAACTTCCCACCACCAGAATTCTTTTTTTAAAAAAATTTTATTTTTAAAATGTAAATATTGGGAGTCAGGCAGTAGCACAGCAGGTTAAGTGCACATGGCGTGAAGTGCAAGGACCAGCATAATGATCCCGGTTTGAGCCCCCGGCTTCCCACCTGCAGGGGGGGTCGTTTCACAAGCGAGGAAGCAGGTCTGCTCATGTCTATCTTTCTCTCCCCCTCTCTATCTTCCCCTCCTCTCTCCACTTCTCTCTGTCGTATCCAACAACAACAACACCTATAACAACAACAACAACAATAAAATAATAATAACAACAACAAGGGCAACAAAAAGGGAAAAAAATAATCTCTAGGAGCAGTGGATTCATAGTGCAGGCACCGAGACCCAGCAATAACCCTGGAGGCAAAAAAAAAGTAAATATTGACAAAACTATAGGATAGGAGTGGTACAATTCCACACAATTCCCACCACCAGAACTCTATATCCAATTCCCTCCCTTGAGAGGTGAGGTTCCAGGACACATTGGTGAGGTGTCTGCCCAGGGACTGCCTTTAAACTTCTTTTTTTAAAATTATTATTTATTTTCCCTTTTGTTGCCCTTATTTTTTTATTGTTGTTGTAGTTACTATTGTTGTCGTTATTGGATAGGACAGAGAGAAATGGAGAGAGGAGGGGAAGACAGAGAGTTGGAGAGAAAGATAGACACCTGCAGATCTGCTTCACCACGTGTTAAGTGATTCCCCTGCAGGTGGGGAGCCAGGGGTTTGAACCGGGATCCTTAAGCCAGTCCTTGTGCTTGGCGCCATGTGCGCTTAACCCACTGCGCTACCACCTGACCCCCTACTTTAAGCTTCTTTATGGCAGGAATGCAAACATCTGTACCCCCTCATGCATCTGTCTCATCTTTGTAAGCTTAGAACTACATTGTACACATGGTAGGAAAAAAGAAAAAAGAACTCTGTTATATTCCATGCAAACTCGTTTAATTTTATGCAGTCTTCTGCATAAAATTTTTTTTGCAGGGTTTTTACCAGGACATTGCTTAGCTCTGGTTTATGGTGGTACGAAGGATTGAATTTGGGATGTCTGGTGCCTCAGGCATGAAGGTCTTTTTGCATAGTCTTCATGCAATCACTCTGACCCTTCTTCTTCTTCTAGCGTTTGCCCTTCTTCCGTAGCCAGTCAACAGCGTCAGGTTGAGCCTGATGTAAAGTTTCAAGACCTCCTTTGAATCTGGAGAGGTGGCAGTCGCTGACTATGTGGGTCATAGTCTGTCTGGAGCCGCAGGGGCAGTTCGGGTCGTCTCTGGCTCTGACCCTTATGGAGTCTCTCTCAACTGCTTTAATCAGGACCAATGTAGGGAATGTGTCGTCAAGGACCTCTTGCAGGCAAGAACTTACTTAACCACTAGGACTCATTTACTTAATGATTAGATATTGACTAAGTTTTTGCTAGATGAAAGGCATTAGGGTGGGCATTGTGACTTTGTCCTCAGCAACCTTTCCAGTTCCTTCCGAAAAGAAGACTTATTTCTTCTGAGAATGTAAGAATTCTTGCAAAGTAATCTGATAAGTTTTGATTCCATGATAAGACATGTCACAGAGAGAAAAGCATATAACTCTGTTGTGGGTCCTGAGTTCTGGGAAAGTTTTCTCCCACTGGGAGTAGAGTTGGGTTTCAACAAATCAGGAGGATTTAGAAAACACAAGAGATGAGGGTTTTCCAGAGAAGGAGGATGAAGGGAATGAAGTGTCTTGTTTTGGGGCAGGAGATAGAGGGTTTGGAAGGAACTGAAGCAGGCCAATTAGACTAGAATGAAGACATTGGGAGAACAAATGACTATAGATAAGGTTGGAAAAGTGGGTTGGGAGCTTAATCATAGAGGACCGGGAGTGCATGACTACACAGTATGGATTTTTCCGTGTCAACAGACAACCATTTGGAGGACTTTTGAACAATGGAGTACCAACCCAAGTGGTATTTTAAGTGGGTCTAGGACATAGTTCACTCTGGTTGAAGGCCCAGCAGCACACTAGAGCACCATGGACAGCACTGGGATAACTCGAGGATGTGTCTTTCTCTCCCTCCCTCCATCTCTCAAAAATAATAAAAAATAGAAAATTGCACCAAGAGGGCCCACTCAACTACTCTGGGTTCATTCCCCAGTGCTGCATTACAAAAAAAAAAAGTAATTAAGGGAATTTTGGTGGGTAAGCAGTTAAAGGGGGGGGAGGTTAGATAGCTTATGTAAAGAGACTCTCGTGCCTGAGGCTCCAAAGTCCCAGGTTCAATGCCTGGCACCACCATAAACCAGACCGACTTAGTGCTCTGGTGAAAAAAAAAAGTGATGTGGGGGCAGGATTTGGGGACAGGAAGATCAGTTAGAAATACTGAATCTTATTCCAGCCTTTAGGTTCATGATTAATCAATAATTAGTTTGGCTTTCACAAACATCTCATAAAAACTGCAGCAAAGGTGGGCGCGAGGAATAACATCATTGCAAGACTGGCCAGCTCCTCATGGGGCGTGAGCGCTTCCACACTATGATCATCATCTCTGGCATTATGCTATTCCACTGCAGAATACTGTGCCCCAGTATGGTTCCGTAGCCCCCATGTCCACTTGGTCGATTCCAAATTATATTCCTCCATGAGGGTAATTTCTGGAACCATCCGTTCCACCCCGGTTCCATGGCTGCCAGTTCTTAGCAACATCGCCCTGCCAGATATTAGTCGGGATGCGGCATCATCTAAGTTCATTTCCCACGTCTACGCTTGACCGGACCTGCCAATATACGCGGATATCTTCGCCCACCCTGTCCAACACTTGACGTCTCGTCACCCAGTCTGGTCCCCTACGCCTACACTGAACTTCTCTGTTCCAGACTTTTGGAAACAGAGTTGGCAGTCAGGTGAGGTAAAGAACAAACACCTCATCACAGACCCCTGCAAGCATCAACCCACCCGGCTTTGACCTAGCATGTTATGATTGGGCCCTCCTCAATCGCTATCGAACAGGCCATGGCCGGTGCACCGCTATGTTCCATCGCTGGGGAGCCAGAGACGACCCGAACTGTCCCTGCGGCTCCAGACAGACTATGACCCACATAGTCAACGACTGCCACCTCTCCAGATTCAAAGGAGGTCTTGAAACTTTACATCAGGCTCAACCTGATGCTGTTGACTGGCTATGGAAGAAGGGCAAACGCTAGAAGAAGAAGTTTGGCTTTGTATGTTAACTCTCTTTTCAGCTACCAGGTTCCAGATGCTGCCATGATGCTGGACAGACAACCCCACCAATGTGTCCTGGAGCCTCACTTCCCCAGAACCCCACCCCACTAGGGAAAGAGAGAGGCGGGTTGGGAGTATGGATCGACCTGTTAATGCCCATGTTCAGCGGGGAAGGAATTACAGAAGCCAGACCTTCCACTTTCTGCATCCCACAGTGACCTTGGGTCCATACTCCCAGAGGGTTAAAGAATAGGAAAGCTATCAGGAGAGGAGATGGGATATGGAGTTCTGGTGGTGGGAACTGTGTGGAGTTGTACCCCTCTTATCCTATGGTTTTGTCAGTTTTCCTTTTTATATATAAATGAAAGAAAGAAAGAAAATATATTAAATATAACAAGCTAAAAAAAAAAGAAATACTGTATCTATCTACTTAGGTCACAAGACCTGGAAATAGGGAGCTACGGGTGGAAAACAAAAAGGGGGGGGGTGAGATGCCAGAAACACAGTACTAGAACAAGACAGCCACAGGGAGTATACTTCTGATATAGGTAGTATTTGGCAGAAGTTCCTGCTTTGTTACTTAATGGGAGCAAATGAGTTCTTTATTTAATTCTAAGGAGACTGAATTTGGAAGTTGTAAATCAATTTTCCCATGCATCAGTTGTGTTCCTTGGGTGCTGAAGAAAATGGGGTGTGACATCTCTAAGGGTTTATCTCAGCAGGTTCCAGTTCAGCACATAAATAAATAACTCCAGCCCAGCGTGTTACAAGGAGGCTGACTTTTAAATTGTTTAGTATGGCTGATTAAATTAATTCCAGAGACTAAACTTTAGATCTTCAAAGAGCGTGTGCTTTAGCTTGGGGTGTGCATTGCAGTGGGTGAATTACATATGATTAAGCCCCATGAGCATTTGTTATAATATTTTTGTTCTAAAGGACACTTTTCAAAAGCCTGCTGTGTACAACTAGACAATACATCAAAGGAGGGAAATGAAATATAGTTTTCCTTTGCTCCTCATTCAGGATTCTGTTACCTCTATCCCACACGACCTGTATAATTCACACTGTACCTGACACCCCACCAGATCTCCCTAAAATAGTCTTGAGATTGTGCCACTCACTCCCTTTTACAAAAACCTTCTAATGTATTTGTTTACAGGACAAAGCCCAAATTGACTAGTCCAACACCTGTAGCCAGGTTCACTTTTGGGATTCGTAATACGGAATAAATGATTACAGCATATTAATTTATACACATACTACTTAAGCCCTATAGAATTAGACATTGTATACTAATATTGTATATGAATTATATTTGTGAAATGTTATGTTTGTATTAATAGCATTTATAATGTTAATATAGAATTATTAATATATGTGTTATTATATTTGTGCTAGATGAACATAATAATACAGATTAGAGAATATTAATATCAAAATATGTTGATCTCAACCTATGTTCAACTGGAACTCAAGTTAATGCAAAAAAACAGTCTCATATTTTTACTTTTTTTTTTTTTTTAGTTTAAGAAGACATTTATTCCTTTAGCTGAACAACCTCTACACACAATCAAAATATATGGTTTAAGAAACTGAGTGAAAAGAAATTTAGGTCTTAAATTGTATGAACCCACAACAGGTTTTCTGGACATTATAAGTCATTAAGACCCCTAGAGGGGGGGAAATGTTTTATGGACACCTAGCAGTTGAACTTTCCAAAAAAAAAAAAAAAAAGATGACTTTCTTAAACTAACAGCCCAAGGGTTGGTGAAGACTTGGTAAATACCTACTTCCTACAAATTTTCCCAAAAAACAGACTCTAACTCAATGTTAAACTGGACAGTTGATGGTCTGGCTAATTTCTGGAGTGGTAGGGTTTTTGGTACTTGGATTTAGTAATAACTGCACACAACACTTAAAACAGTGTGATCTACACGACCATTTTCATAACCCAATGAGAAAGGACCCTATTGGGGACTGACCTAAGAAATTTTTGTCTCACATCATCAGTTTACAATCCATAATCTCGTTCTATACTAAAATCTCGTTCTATGCTAAAATCCCCTGGAATTTCAACAAACACCAGTATAAATACCAGTTTGCACCAAAGCTAGGACTTCCCATATCCTGTGAAGTCATGGCACTGAACCAGGAGCTCTCACCTTTATGATTCCAAGGGTACTGAGATTAGAACCCTCTATCCGTCACTTTAAAACTTTCATAAGCAATAAATGGAGTATTTGAGCTAAATCTAAAAATGCAAATCCTTGTAAAAAATATAATAAATCTCCAAGCAAAACCCAATTGAAGTTATCTGTCCTCACCAAGTAACTTCCCACAAAAAGCCACCTAAGGGTAAACCAGCAGAAAACTGCATCACTCTAAGAAAGCTTTAGATTTCATCACATGCACCAACAAATCTGCAGGGCTAGTTTCTGCACTCCTTAGAATGTTACATCTATCATACCAAAGAGCATCTTAAACACTGACATAACTCCCTAACAAAAGACAAAAGGTATATCTTATTAGAAACAAGATAAACACCACTGAAAGTTTCCAAATACTATTGCACTTTTAACTTTCATAATTTGACAATGCATTCCGAAAACAGACTAACTTTTAACAATTAAAGAACACCTTTAAGCAGACAGGACTGTCCTAAATTGTTTATTATGTAAATTAATTTTTTTTTTACAAACAATACTTATTAGCGGTAACGGTGGAGCTGGAGAGTATTGCGCCTTCTCCAAGCTGCACGGTGAGAACCACCAATGGTGTGGTGGAACTTGTGGCCCTTTCCAAGGCCAGGGCTCTTGCGGCCTGCAGATGTCAGCCCCCACATCTCCCTGTGCTTGTGGACAGGTTTGGTGATCCACTGGGTGTCGGGATTTCTTCTGATCGCTTTATGGAATGGATCAATGAGGATGACCTCAAAAAACTTGTATGTGGAATCTTCGCCCACCCAGTAAGAATTCAGCACTCTCAGAGCCCCACAGTGGCATCCAGCGCGAACTTCAGCTGGTTGACTCCATGATGGACGGGCTTGCCGTAGGTCGCACCCTTGGGAACAGGGCGTTTGCGGCCACCGCGGGGACACGAATCCGATATATGGCGTAACCTTGCTTCTCGCCTTGTAGCCCAGCCTGCGGGCTTTGTCCGGCCGCGTGGGGCTGCCAGCAGCGCACGCGGAGCAGGAAGCGCATCACGTCCGACTGCTTCTTCCTCCATAGCTCCTGGATGTACTTGTACGCACCCATCTTGGCTCACCCTGATGGCTGCCCCCAGACAGAAAGGAAAGAGCCATATTTTTACTTTTAAACATTTTTTCAAAAGTTTTATTTGTTAGATGTTTCTGTATGTTAACCAACATAGCTGTTCTTTTAAATTGACTTGACTTTTAAAAATCAATTCACTAATACCTTGTTTTTGTTAGAAATAACTTACGATATTTTGTATTGATGTACACAGTGTGCCAAGGCAGACTAATTTAAAGCGGGTGGTAGAAAAAAGCAAGTGTGAGTCTTCATGATCTTGAGTCAGGCAATGATTTCTTAGATATGACTTCAAAAGCATAAGCAACCAAGGGAAAATAAGCACAATGAACTTTATAAATAGGACTGTCTTGCACGTTTCAAAGACAAAAAAAAAAAACCCTGCAGATACAGTCCACAGGATGAAAGAAAATATAAAGCCATTTATAAATCTGATAAAGGTGTATAGACAGAACAGGAAAATCACTTTTACAACTCAGCAAATACAAGGTTCCCCCACCCCCATTATCTAATTTTATAATAAAATGTGCCAAAGCATTTGATTAAATCTTTCTGCAAAGAAGATATACAAATATGGGGAGGGGGGCAGGCTACACGGAGACGCACACATAACCACAAGCAAGAACTGGGGTTCACATTCCTAGTCTCCACCTGCAGGGGGAAAGCTTCATGAATGGTCGGCTAGTGCTGTGAGTAGCTCTCTTTCCCACCCCTCCAGCTCTACTTCTATCAAAAAAAAAAAAAAAAAAGGCCACCTAGAGTGGTGGGATTGTCATGCACGTATAGATTCCCAGTGATAACCTTGGTGGCAAAACTCTCTCTCCATATATATATATTCAGACAAGCACAGAAAAGACTCTCAACATCATTAGCCACTAAGAAAATGCAGTGGTCTGGGAGGTGGCGCAGTGGATAAAGCACTGGACTTTCAAGTGTGAGGTCACCGGTTTGATCCCTGCCAGCACATGTATCAGAATGATGTCTGGTTCCTTTTCTCTCTTCTCCTACCTTTCTCATTAGTAAATGAAATATTTTTAAAAATACAAATTCTAAACAAGATACCACTACATACCTCCTAGGGTGGTTATAATAAAAGAAGACAAGTAACAAGTACTAGTGAGAATATGGGAAAATTAAATCTCTATCACACTGGTATTTGGAATGTAAAATGTTGTTAAAAATTTGGAAGGCTCCAGCCAGTCCTGCTAGCTTCACGGGCAGTTAACAGAGATGACCAGAGACATACGGCTGGGCAGGGAAGCTGTATTTCTTTATTCAGGAACAACGATTCATAAACTAAACCAAACTAATCACCAAACAGAACTCTGCTGTCTCTTTGTGGCGGCGCAAGCACTCTCTCTTACTCCGGAACTCAGGAACCCCTCTCGCAAGCACTCTCTCTAACTCTCTAACTCAGGAACTCTGTCGGGGTTCCTTGGGGCGGGGCCAAGTGGGCCCGCAAAACTAACAGGACTGATCCAATTCTCTTGGCGGGGGAGAACTAGAACCCAATGTAAAGCATACAACAATTCCCCCTTTTCTTTTTAACTAAATGACTATAGTATCAAGGGTGTGGGGTGAACAGAAACCTATATTGTAGAGGCATTTTTAAAAAAAGAAACTGGCACAAACATGGAGAAACATGTAAGCAAGTAACAAGAACCAGTGTGCTGCCAAGGGAAGGCCTGAGGGGGCCTTTTTCACCTCTGTGGGCAAAACTTTATCAGCTTAAAAAAAACATTTCTTGCCTCTGGGGGGTGTACTTTCTTGCCTCTGGGGGGCGTACTTGCATCGACGGGCATTTGCATGGGGGCGGGGAACGGCCTAGAGTCCCAAAGGCTGCTGACTGCAATTTACTTACTATGAAACAAAACTTATTATTAGCATATTTCTAATAGAGAAGGAATTTGAGACTTTTACATATCAACAACGTCTTTTAACCTTTTGTTACACCCATTCAAGATGGAGTCAGGAAAGGAAACCTCAGGCATGAGAATAATTAGCATAGCCATTGTGTGATCTACCATTTCTAATAGAGAAGGTAATGGAGAGTTTTACATATCAACAAGTCTATTTAACCTTTTGTTTAGACCAACTTAGTTAAAATAGATTGTTAACTAATTTTTACCTCAGACTTTAAATGTAAGTTAATTTTATCTTTATGAGAATTACGTTGAAAACCTTTTTCATTTAACTTTGTCTAGTAAGAATTTAGCCTTAAAGTTATTGTTTACCAAACTTTAAACATACACATAAACATGGTCATTAATACACAAGGAGAGAAACCTTTGTTACGAAGACATGTCATTTTAAACATGAATTTAGATATGTACTGTCTTAGTTGTTGGGGGGGGGGTACACCATCCGGAGGTGGCTTCCCGCGCAGCTTCACTTCTAGGAATTGCAGGTTGCAATCTCTGCACAAATCTCTGCGTACTCCAGCTTGTCTGCCTTCAGACCGGATCGGCAGCTGGAGATCTCGTGTGCCCAGTTTCGGCAGGGAGCCTGGGGGTCCGGGAGGTCTGGGATCGTCCCAGAATTCATAGCAAGAGGGCAGGCGGGCCAGCTTTGTAGAAGGCGTGGGCCTAGGTGCCCAGGGGTGGCGGCCATGATGGGCCGCCGCGGCCCTGTCCCATGGCCCTGCCATGTCTGCTGCCCTGATCGCAGTGGCCGTGCAGCGTGGAGGGATCACGCATCCAGTGCCCTGCTCCACATGGTGGAGAGCCGGCTCCTGTGGGCTGGCCTGCATGCTGGCATTGGGCTCTTGCTTTGTGGCATCGGGCTCTAGCGTGTTGGCATCGGGCTCCTGCATGATGGCGTCAGCCTCCTGCGGGTTGCAGGGCTGCGGGGCTGCGGGCGCAGTGCGCGGGGTTGTCTGGGCGCAGCTGGCTGGCTGGCTGTTTAACTAGGTGGAAACAGCAGCTCCGCGCCTCACCTCCCACCTGCTGGCTATTCTTGCTGGCTGTTCTGAGTTTGCCCGAGCGAGTGGAAACCACAGAGTGGTCCAGAGATAAATGTTCCAGAAACAGCAAAACAGTCTCGTGAAGAAAGAGCAGAGGCCTTTGGAGATCTCTTCACAAGCAGAAGAGAAGGCCATAGTGCATAGGTAGCCCAATTGTCTTTACTTATCTGAGAGATGTGCAGGTCAGATCCACGTGGGCGCCATTTGTTGTTAAAATTCGTAGGCTCTTGCTGGCCGGGCTAGCTTCACGGGCGGGTAACAGAGATTACCAGAGACATACGGCTGGGCAGGGAAGCTGTATTTCTTTATTCAGGAACAACGATTCATAAACTAAACCAAACTAATCACCAAACAGAACTCTGCTGTCTCTTTGCGGCGGCGCAAGCACTCTCTCTTACTCCGGAACTCAGGAACCCCTCTCGCAAGCACTCTCTCTAACTCTCTAACTCAGGAACTCTGTCGGGGTTCCTTGGGGCAGGGCCAAGCGGGCCCGCAAAACTAACAGGACTGATCCAATTCTCTTGGCGGGGGAAAACTAGAACCCAATGTAAAGCATACAACAGTAAAATGATGTGTCTACTTTAGATAGCAGTTTGGTTTTGACTTTTAAGCAGTTAGAAATGGAATTATAGGACCTGGCAATTCTATTCAAGTAATAGAATCGGAAGATGTAAAATATGTACCCACACAAAAACTCTTACCAGAATGTGTATAGCTGAATTATTTATAATAAAATAAAAGTGCAGATGACTCAAGCATAGGCTAATGAATAGATACACAAAATGTAGTGTGGGTAAAGAAAACACAGTAGGATATTATTCAACAATGAAAAGAGTGACGTACTGATACGCGTTACAACATGAATAAACCTGGAAAACATCCTAAACAGCGGGCCAGGTTTGGTACACGTGTTCCAATGTGCAAGAACCCAGGTTCGAGCCCCTGGTCCCCGCCTGCAGTGGGAATGTTTTATGAGTGGTGTTGCAGGTGTCTCTCTGTCTCACTCCTTCCCTATCCCCCTTTTCCCTCTCAATTTCTGACTGTCTCTATCCAATAATAAATAAATAAAGATAATAATGACAAAAAGAAAGCATCCTCCATGAAAGTTGAAAGATCATGTATTGACTGAGTCTATTGACACAAACTACCCAACATCGGTAAATTCATAGAGGTAGAAATTGTCTGAGTCTATTGATATAAACTACCCAGCACTGGTGAATTCATAGAGGCAGAACTCAGACTGGTGGTTACCAGAAATTGGAAAAGAAATGAGACTGCTAATAGATAAATGATTTTTTTTAAAAAAAGTTTATTTATTTATTTATTATTGGATAGAGACAGAGTGAAATTGAGAGTGGTGGAGGAGGTAGAGAGGGAGAAAGAGACACCTGCAGCCTTGCTCCACCACTCGTGAAGCTTTGCCCTCTGCAGGTGGGGACCAGGGGCTTGAACCTGGGTCCTTGAGGGCTGTAGTGCATGCGCTTAATCAGGTACACCACCATCTGGCCCTGATAACTTAAATTTGTTTTGGGAGGATGAAAAAAGTTTGGCATTTACCTAGTCATGATAGTTGTACAAGCTGGTAAATTTGCTAAAGGTCGTGCGAATTATACACTTTACACTGATTAAAGTATGCATATGGCATCTCAAAAACAAGATAGGTGAAGTAATTGCCAACAAGCATACAGACATAAAGTGGACCTAGAAATACATCCGGTAGTATTCTGTAGAGGTCTTTAGGCTCAGTTCTGGCTGGGTATGAATTTAGTTCTCATCTGTGTAATTTATGGATTAGTTAGTTGATCCATAATGCCATTAGTCCAGTAGTAGCTCAGGGTTTTATCACGGTGACTGATTCTAGCTTACTTAGCGGTTTCACTCTAGGTAGAATTTTGTACTTCAATAGAAGAAACAGCGCCCCAGCTATTTATATTCTACATTCGCCTTCAGGGAATACATTCTTTGTATACACATTAATTTAGAAAGGAAACAACCCAGCTGTATGAATAGGAAAGCAGTTCTTGAATAAAAAAGTGAAAAGCCACTGAATTAGGCTGATTTATTTAGATGAGATGAATGTTTACTGATGTAATAATACCTTTTATCTAAAAATGTTTATTTTCTAGTGCAGTAGCTTAAAGAGTGAGGAAACTATTATTTTTTAATTGGTATGTAGTTTTGGCCTAATGATTATATTGATCAAACTGAATAATATGATTTTTCTGCTAACAAAAACATAGAGCACAAGGCGCAATGATCAGAAGAGTTTTGCATAGCAAACTTTGTTCCATTAAAATGTCTTTTAAAAAATATTTATTTATTTATTTCCTTTTGTTGGCCTTGTTGTTTTATTATTATAGTTATTATTGTTGTTGTTATTGATTTTGTTGTTGTTGGATAGGACAGATAGAAGTGGAGAGAGGAAGGGAAGACAGAGAAAGGGAGGGAAGGATAGACACCTGCAGACCTGCTTCACCACTTATGAAGCGACTCCCCTGCTGGTGGGAGCTGGGGGGCTCAAAACAGAATCCTTAAGTTGGTCCTTGTGCTTTGTGCCACCTACACTTAACCCACTGCACTACCACCTGACTCCCTAAAATGTTGTCTTTAAGACCTCACCAACTGGAATTTAGAGTCCTCCTTCCTTCTTTCCTTCCTTCCTTCCTTCCTCCCTCCCTCCCTCCCTCCCTTCCTTCCTTCCTTCCTTCCTTCTTTCCTTCCTTCCTTCCTTCCTTGCTTCATCCTGGAGGCCTTGATATTACCAGAGTTTATGGTGTGGTCATCCTTAGGACCACAGTGGTGATGCCATGTTGGATGGAAATTTCCAGCATGTTTGGGTGCTCAGGGGTATGTCTTTGCATACACTGACACTTTGAGAGGCAGTGAGTGCCGTGGTGGTCAGTGCTTGTTGTGAAATTGTGAGGATGTGGTTGAGTTTGGCAGGGCTTAACCTGAGGAGTGCATCTATCCTGTCAGTCTCTCTCTCTACTGAGAGGTTGAGCAAGGAGGGATAGGAGTAATCCCAAAGGTTTGCCTTGTCTTATCAGACTCCTTGCCTCACAAAGCACCCCGCATTCCTGAGACTATGGCCATTAGGTAAAAAGAAAGGGGGAGATATCGGGAAATTATGAGGCTATGGTTGAGCTCGGCAGGGCTCACAAAGCATCCTGAATTCTTGATACTATGGCCTATCTACATAATCATTGTTTTGCCTGAAAGATGCCCATCCACTCCATTCCTTTGATGTCTTCTTTCTACCCTCAAGACCCTCCCTGCCTCCAAGGTAGTATTAATGCCACCATTTAAAACCCTCGCAACAGCTGCTAAAGGAAGTTCCTATGTTTCCAGTCTTTCTCCACCCCCTTCCTAGCCATTTCCATTTCTGACTTGCCATTTCCGGATCTGTCTTTTAAAAGCCGTGGCTCTTTGATCAATAAACATATTGCATTGCCTCGCCATGATCTGTCTTTTAAAAGCCGTGGCTCTTTGATCAATAAACATATTTCACTGCCTCGCCATGAGCTTGGCTCCTGAGTCATCTCCCTCGCATCGCTGAGTAGCAGCCCAGGCTGCCTCCGGTCGTGTTCTCTCCGACCCAGAGAGCACACGCCAGGAAGAGGCACCCCCACACTAGCCTGGCAAGTGCTGGCTTGGGACTCATCCTGGTTTATTTCTTCACTCTGCCTCTTGCTAGCTGGGAGAACTTGGTTAAGTACTTTCCCCAAGTTCCACTTTCTTCATTGACAATATTCAATCATAGTGCAGGGAAGTAAGGTGAAGCTTCTAGGAGCCAAGCTATGGAAGGTGTTGTTTGAACAGGGTGCCGGGCACTGGGCTCACAGAGTAAAGGATATCATTGTTTCCACACACCCATTGAGTAGTGAGCTGATGAATGAACTAACTACAAGCAGAAACTATTACTTTCTGAATACTTTAAAATAAAAAGTTTTTGGACACTGGCAGGTAGCTCACTTGGTAGAGCACAGGTGTTACCATGTGTGAATCCCCAGGTGTGAGCCCTTGTTATCACATAGGGGACCTGCAGGGAAGAAGCTTCACAAACAGTGCAAGAGTGCTGTGGTGTTTCTCCTTTATTCTCTGTCTCTCTCTCTTTCTCACTGTCTCTGATCCTGCATTTAGAGGAAAGGAAAGAAAAAAACTGGCTGCTGGGAATGGTAGAATGGTACGAGCACTGAGCCCCAGCTGTAGCACTGGTGGCAAAAACAAGACAAAAATAAAATATAAAATAAAAGATATTTGGAACATATAGAGAAGAACCTAGTCTACACACTGACACATAGAATTCTGCAATTTTACTATACTTGGTTCAGACTTTTGAGAAGGAATGTAGTATCAGAAATACAACTGGGGTGGGGGCCAGTTAAATAGCATAATAGTTATGCAAAGAGACTCTCATGCCTGAAGCTCCGAAGTTCCAGGTTCAATACTCCCTCCTCCACTGCCACACACCCCCATAAGCCAGAACTGAGCAGTGCTCTGGTGAAAAAAAAAAGAAAAAGAAAATGAAAGAAAGAGAGAAATACAACTAGAATCCCCCCTCACACACACACACACGTGTTCATCCATCTCAAGTCTCTTTAACTTGCTTTTCCCAGAAGTAATTGCCATCACGTTCACTATCCTGCTTTTATGTATTCCTACCTACACAGACAGGCAGATGAACAACATACAGCACAGTTCTGTATATTTTCACTCTCTAATACAATCATTTACTGTCTTTTAGCTTTTCTGTTTTCTTGGTTTTACCATTATGTTTTGAGATTAATTTATGTTGTTATATAGTTCATTCATTTTCTTTTTTTTTTAACATTTTTTTTGGTAATCTTTATTTATTGGATAGAAACAGCAAGAAATCAATAGTGTAGGGGAAGATACAGAGGGAAAGAGACAGACACCTGAAGCCCTGCTTCACCATCGACAGAGCTTTCCCCCTACAGGTGGGGACTGGGGGCCTTGAACCTGAGTCCTTGCTCATTGTAACATGTGCACTCAACCAGTGCGCCACCTAGTTCATTCATTTTTTTCTCCTGTCTTATGGTGTTTTATGGTGAATCATGACTTAATCCATCTTGGGGGTTGATGGATATATTTGTACTCCCCCCACCACAATTTCTTGCTATCGTACCACTTATTCCAGAAATGTTGTCATATACAGCATTCCTTTGTTTATTAAAAGATAGAGACAGAGAGAGTGAAAGAGACCTCAGCACACTTCCTTCAATGTGGTGGGGGCTGGACTCGAACCTGGGCTGTAAACATAGCAAAGCAGCAGACTATCCACGTGAGCTATTTCATAGGCCCCCACATGTACCTTCCTAGTGCAGGCTGTATGAACACTTTCTTTACTGGAGAGGAGCTATTGGGACTTTGGACTTAGATATTTTCAATTTTATGATATTAAAAAGTTTGTTTATCATGGGGCAGGGAA
Source organism: Erinaceus europaeus (assembly GCF_950295315.1). Taxonomy (NCBI): domain Eukaryota; kingdom Metazoa; phylum Chordata; class Mammalia; order Eulipotyphla; family Erinaceidae; genus Erinaceus; species Erinaceus europaeus. The sequence goes on from NC_080175.1 coordinate 13,014,174, forward strand.
TGGGTGCTTTCTTTACCTTGTTTGAAGTGAGAGGTTTGAGGCTAGGCACCAACAGGGTAGAATATGGGAAAATATTGGGGAAACTCCAAGATGGTGGACTAGTGCTGTAGTGTCTCTCCTCTCTGTTTTTTTTCCCTCCCCCTTAACCCCCCCCAGAAAAATAAAAATTTTAAATGGGACCAGGGGGTTGTTCTCCAATTCTGGGGGGGTTATATGGGCTTATATTACCCACACAGAACACAGCTATTTGTTCACAAATTGGTCAAGACTTGTCAGTATCAGGCTTGAGTATAAATTCTTATCTTACTTTAGTTTGAATTTGAATTTTTCTAATTACTGATGAGTCTCAACTACCTTTGCATGCAATTCTTTATAAGGTCATTTGTTTTCCCTCAACCATGACTTGCTCAGTAATATCTCTATCCATTTCCTGTGGGTTACTGTAATTGCTTTGAAGTATCTATTTTTTTTAATGGAAAAAAAGAGAAAGGAAGAGGAGGATGGGGTGGAGAACCAAAGCATCACTGTAACACATGGAATGACTGAAATTGAGTCTGGGACTTCATGTGTGAGAGCTCAGCACTTTATCCGCTATGCTACATGCTGGGCTGCTATATCTGTGTTGTTTTTTTCTTAATTGATTTATAGATTTTTTTTCTTAATCCTGGATAATTCCTTGTCATATTTTTACAATATTCTTAATCTGAGGTGAACGCTTTTAGAGATAAATTTGGATATTATTATTTATTTATGTTAAAAATGAGTATTACCCTTTTCTTTTTTTAAAAAAGTATTTCTTTATTTTGACAGGATAGAGAGAAATTGGGGAGGTGGGGGGTGAAGAACAGAAATAATAAGAGACACCTGCAGCCCTGCTTCAACACCCCAGCAGCTGGGGGCTGGGGGGGTTGAACCCAGATTCTTAGGCATGGTTGGTTACATGTGCATTCAACTGGGTACACCACCACCCACCCCCAGAAATTTGGAATTTTAATGTCACTTTTATCAAACTTCTCTTCTATGATATGCTCAAGGAACTTTGATCCCTACTGAAGGAATTTTTCCTTAACCAAAAGTCATTAAAACGACTCAGGGGGCCAGGTGTTGGCACATTCGTGTGCAAGGCCCTGGTTCCCACCTGGGGTGGGGAAAGCTTCACAAATGGTGAAGCTGTGCTGCAGGTATCTTTCTTTCTCTCTCTCTATCTCCCCCTTCCATGTCAGCTTCTCTCTATCCAATAAATATTTTATATAAAACTACTCAGTATTCTCTTCTAAGGGTTTCACAGACTTGGTTGTGAAAGTGTTCAGTCTAGTTGGAATTCATCTTTGTGTGTATTATAAAATGGGCACCTAGCTCTTTGTTCCTACCTGGGAAATTAATTCCCAGGGGACAAATTTAACACTAGCAAAAACCTCAATTTGTGAGTGACAGAAATGATACAAAAATCATCAGAAATGATACAAAACATCTACAAAACACTCTCAACTCCAACTTAAGTCTTTTTCATGCTGTATTGTAAACCATTATCCCCTGTCCCCAATAAATCGGAAGCGGGGTAGAGGAAGGGAGATAGAAATGCTTTTTTTTTTGCATTTGTTTTAAATATTTGACAAGGTTCAGGACAAATGAAATATGGAATCTTGATGCACTGAATATTTCAAATTGGAGGAATTTGAGAAGTGACTATTACAGAAAGGACTTTTTAAAATGTGACACCAGTCAAGAACTCAGGACCTTGTACATGAGCACTTAGGAAGGCACAGAGAAAAGGGAGAGGAAAGACACAAAGCACTATGCCATCATCCACAGAACTTCTTTTGATCCTATCTGTGGTGCTTTCAGGTAGTGCTGGGAATCAAAACCAGAATTTCACATACAGTAAGGATTACACTCCACCTGTTCACTAGAAAGGAGTTTCTTAATGACTGCTTCTTGCAGGAGGTCATAGACATTCAGACTTTCCTGGGAGAGGTGGCCTTCCTTTTCCTGGTCCTTTTCTTTTCTTTTTTTTTTTTTTTAAATTTAATTGGTTTCCATTTTCTTAAGAAGATTTCTCAGCCAAGTAGTGCAGCTTATGTTAATTTGTGTCCTCACCTTTTGGTGATCAATCTGTTTTTGCTTTGCTTTCATTATTTTTGATAGGTGAGTAGTATTGCATGGTGTATTTATACCACAGCTTTCTTAACTACTCTTCTGTGGTTGGATTACTAGAAATAGAGCTGTTGTTCACACTGGTATACAAAGATCTTTTTGGATAGGTCTTTTTATTTTCTTTGGATAGACTGCTAGGAGAGGAATTAATAGTCTTTTATTTGCTGCTTTTTTTTTTTTTTCTTTTCAGACTGCCAAGTTGGGTAGAACTTAAGATGGGTAGAAGACACTTCTCCTCCCCTACATATTTTAAAATGTGACATTCTGCTGTCAGAGCATAAGCAGACATTTTAAAATTGTTGCTTGAAAGTTTATATTGTTCCTCAGATGAAGCCACTCTTTCTTGGTGAAGGGATTTAAAGTCCTTTCCGGTTTGTTTTGATGGGACAGCTAGCAGGCTCACTTTAGAGAGAGATGGGAGGGGGAAGAAAAGGACCTCTTCGTTTGTTTATTTCCCTGGGCACCTCAGTCTCTCAAAAGGAGAGAAAGATTTTTGATAATGGCATCTGAGAGTCTGCAGAATGTTTATTTTATTGCTATTATTTACCGAAGGTTTTTTTTTTTTTTTTTTCCCCACAGTACTGCTTAGCTCTGGGACCTTGGAGCCAGCCTCAGGCATGAAAGTGTCTTTGCATAACCATTATGCCATCTACCCCCACCCCTAAATTCTTTTTTTAACATTGTTTCAGCAAGGCCAACAGAGTTGTATTGCCACAGTTCATGAAAACTTTTTGTCCGCTGGCACTATCAAGCATTTTTGTGACAACTGCAGAAAATAGCATTCCCACATGTGCAGAGCCCAGCAGCTGTTTGGTTTTGTAACAACAAATCTCTAGACTTCTTCCCTAACCCCCCCCCCCACCCCAACCAAATCACACACTCATTCTTTGGAAGTGAGAACCAAAAACCCATTCCTTAAAATATAGAAAATCCACAAAAACGTAAATGAATAAGAGCAGTTCTCTAAAATATGGAGTATGATTCTACAGCATTTCCACCTCCAGAGTTCTGTACTCCTGCCTACTTCCCCCAGTGGAAACTGCCATCCTTCTCCCAAGGTCGTGATACGGTATAAGAGTAAGGACTCTATGGTTGCTATGGCTACTGTGGTTACATGTTCACTGCATTCTGTCCCCTGGGCACTGAAATCTACTAAGTGTCCATTGAGTGACATAGCACGGGGGTAACAATGGCTACGTTTGGGCATGGAGTTGTCTTAAGGCAAGGAGACAGCATTCTGTTTTTATGGAGGGTTTGTATGCGGTGCCAATTGGTATAAGCAGCAAATTGAAAAAGACATTCTTTGATAAAAGGTTTAAGCATTATGCGTGCGGCATAGGATTCTAGGGTCTTGGGTACATAACTTCCAATAGGGGCACATGCTTCAAACATATCATAGTCCAGCAGGGAATACAAGTAGTCGGGACTGTGGGAGAGTAAGTAGTTGCACAATGTCCATCTAGAGTAAGAACCTTTGTTTATATATGTGGCGGTCATGGCAGCAATGACGGCTGCAGCGGAGGAAATTGCATTGTTATGCATTTGTCGTTATGCATTTGTCTTTATGCAGTGGATTGTGGAATATAACATGGTAACAGAATGCGACCAAATCATCATCTTCTGGGGGGCCTTGGAAGTGCATCATGGCGTATTTGCTCCTGCAGTATTTGCAGTGTTCGGGGTGTCTGACCCGGGATCTGAACATCAGGTAGAAAACATCTTCCAGGCTGGGTCGGTCAGTGCTTTCTGTAGCAGTTGGTGAAGAAAGAAACTCGGTTCCGGGGGTGTCCCAGGTCACAGCCACAGCCCGAGTCCCAAGGATTCGCGATCCTGTTTCTTCTGCATTGTTTTGAAGGCATAGTAGAAGCACAGTCTAAATAAGATAACAAAGATCTTTGCTAGCATTACAAGTACAATAAACAAGCACATAAACCAAAATATTCCCTTTATTCAATGCCACCAATTAAATATAGGGATGCAGACAAAGTTGAGTTGGATTACTTGTGCGAGTGTGTCCCAAAGTGAGCGTTTTTGTATACCCTTGCTCCAGTCTTTATGTACACATGTATTGGTCTGTAGTATTCCTACCAATTTGTGTACATCATGCAGATGTGCATTGAGGATGGATTCGTGCTGTACTATCTTTTTGTGTATACTGTCAAGCTGTTTTTCATTGTGTGTAGCGATATTCAATATGTCTTGAGCTATTTTTAAGTAATTTTGGTAGTTATCCCATTCAAGCTTAAAGTCAAATATGCCAGTAGAGTCAAAGTAATGTTTTTGTTCAGGTCTAATGGTGGTCAATTGTGAGGTGTTATGGATTGAAACCGTGGAGCAATTAGATGCAATGTAGCAACCTGTATCAAGTTCATACAGAGTTGTATTTTCTACAAAGAATGTATTTTCTACCAAGAATGAGCATGGTAAGGTGGTCTTGTCTCTAGTGCATGCCAGGAATGAGTAATCAATTGCCTAAGTCATTCAACATATTTGGTATATAGGCTGAAGCTAGGTTTGGAGTAGTCAATTTTGTTTCAGGGGTATTTGTGTGAATGTACATTGTGGGTCCAAGTCTAATACACTCTTCTATAGGTATGAACATTGCTATATCTGTTGTGTTCAGGAAAATGGTCAATGGGAACTACCCATTGGTCTCCTAATTTTTGTGGCACTGATTGAGTATGGTACGGCTATGTAGGTGTATATCTGCAATAGATTTAGAGTGCAGATGCCTTCTGCACAATAGGAGTCTTTCTGGATTCAAAATAGTTTGGAATTCCTTAGTCAATCTACCAATACCTATAGTAAATAGAGTGTCTAGTTACCTTTCTAGGCCATTCAGGTTGGATAGGTACATTTGACACAGAATGATGTTGTGATTATTATTAATCAATGAAAGAGTTCTGTTGCATTCTTCTCTATATACTTTCCTAAATACCTCCATTTCTGTTTGCGTTGTATTAATCGTAGTATGCATGGTGTCTAACGATTGAGACATGGCATGTAGGGCCTGTACCACATCTCTGTTCATCACTTCTAAACGATGAATGTCAGCCTTGGTGGGTGCTTCTATGTCCACTGACACGCCATCACCACCAAGTCCACCAACCAGAGCCCCTGCGGCAAAGGCACCAAGAGCTAATAGTTGAAGAGGCTTCCTCCCCACTTTTGTGGGGGATGAATGTTGCAGCCTGTCTAAATTGATTAGGTTCTTACAGTATGCTGGGGTGGTTGGAACATGGTCAATGTAAAAGATATCTGGACAGAACATATCCTGGGTGTTATAACAATGGTAGCTGGCACATTAATATTTGGCAGTGCCATGGGTGTGCGAGTAATCTTAGGACCACCCAGGGGAAGAATAAGCCATCCCCTCGGGTAATGAGCCCATTTAAAATATACCATTTTATTGGTTCCAGAGATGTGTACTTCGCCTCTATCCACGAGACAAGGAGTGGTTAACGCTGATTTATTACATCCAGAGTGGGACAAGGCAGGTAATATACCCTGTCCCACGAGTCACCTACAGTGTTTGTAGGGGCTTGTTTGGGTTTGTGCTCAACCCAGTCTGACATTTGCCATGTCCAGGGGGTACCTGTTATATCATTAAGGTCAATGTCCGGAAGGGGCTTAGGTAATAAGTAGTAAAAGTAATCTGGTAAATTGTAATGGAAAATCTCATGGACATTCCTTGTTGTCATATTCCATGTTTTCCTCCAAAGTAATGTTTTATCATCCACTGCCTTAATCTTATATCTAGGTCTAATCCCTTTAGTGTAGATTCTACATCCATCTAAATAAAGCATGTTGTGTGACATGGTTGGTTTAATGAAGGTTAAGTTGGTTCAACCAGAAAAATTGAAAGTGTGACAAAGTCCTAAATAATCAATTTCCCATGCAGAAATGTTCTTGTCTGGTTACTGAATGACACCATCATTAACGTCAATGTCCCAAGGCATAGGGAATTCTAATCTTTCTGTGTTTAAACCTATGTCGCAAGCGTCTACCTTAGTTGAAGTGATCTGGTGTGCTATGTCAGAGTAGTGAGTTTGTAAGAGGGTTAACTTCTCAATGAAGGCATATACTAGTTGGAAAGTCGTATTAGACTGGTACGCTTGTGGTGTTCCTTTTAGCCAGGGTGTGTATGGTAATGCCTTATTACTAGATATTTTAGAGTTGGTGATGTTAATATAAGACATTGATATTGAATAAAGTACCGGTAACTTGATGTTGTATATGTTATTCTGGACATAGTAAAGTTTAGGTACAATCTTATCATTGGGAATTATGTGAGCTAACCTTGTTGTTGGTTGGAAGTTCAGTAACAGTGGGGCAGTGTGAGGAATAAAGGAAGAGTTGGCAGAATCCAATTGTATCTCTTTTTCCTTAGACCAACAATTTTTATTAGATAGGATAGAAAGAAGTTGAGAGAAGATGGAGAGATTGAGAGAGTGAGAAAAAGATAGACACCTGCAGACCTGCTTCACTGTTCATGAAGTAGACCCGCTGCAGGTGACAAGTGAGGGCTCAAACCCCGGTCCTTGTACTTGGTAATGTGTATGCTTAATCAGTTGTACCACTGTCTAGCATTATCACCCCCTCCCCATTTCTTTTTTAACTCACTGCTTTGGCCCTGACTTCACTTCCTTTGTAAGCCACACCTACACCTGTTCCGACCTCTGGGTGTCTTCCCTTTTGCCTCCAGGGAAGTTTTTGTGTTCCTTTGAAACTCTTTTTTTTCCTGAGCATGGAACAGCAGGAAACCAGTGAGCTCTGGCATATGGAAATTGAGGGTGGGGTTTTACTCTGGACCCTCAGGCCTGCACATTTCTTTGTGTTCTTCCAAAAGAAATGCACTTTGTTTCTCAAAAGGGCTTTACTCTGCACACCATTCTATACTTTTTTTTTTTTTTTTTTTTGCATCTGGGTCATGCATATGTCATTGCTCCAAGCCTGCCTTTTAAAATGATTATTTCAGATATGGGGGGGGGGAATTGGTGGCAGGAAGAAGAGACACCACCACACAGCTCAGCATCTGTAAAACTTCCTCTTGCAACTTCCATAACACTTCCATGTGAGGCTGGAACTAAAATCCAGGTCCGTGTGTATGATAAGATGTGAGCTTTACCAGGTCAGCTTTCTCCTGGGGCATTTTAGTCTAGTTTTTTAGACATAATAATCTAAGTTGGAGTCATGTCCCACCAACATGTATGGAAAAGCAGAGACTTAATCCTGGCAACACAGTACTGTACTTCTTGTTTGGATGGGCAGTCTACTTTTAACAGAAACAGATTCATGGATGTTTAAGTGTTTCTGGGTTCTCAGTTTTTGTTTCTGTTCTGGCTTTTCCTTGTCATATGGCAAAAAAAAAAGAGTCCCCATATGAATGTCTTTGGCCTCTTTTTGCTGGTCTATCTATACAGTTGGTCACAGGGGGTGAGATTTCTTAGTTCATGGTTGTCTGCTTTTTTTTTAAATGCTTCAGTTTTAGTACTGGAAATTGTAAAAAAAAAAAAAAAAAAAAATCCCAGATGCTAATTCTGGAGTGCAGGACTGATGCGAGTTGGGGAAACTTTCTTCTTCTATTTTAAAAATAACAGTGAGTTATTTTGTGTGGCTGGGGGTGGAGGGAGAGAAAAGAGAAACAATTTTACTCGTGGTGTAGCTAAATATATGAAAATGTGCTTTGCTAAGCAGGAAGAGGCTTTGCAGGAGCCTACTGACAACAGCAAGGCAGACAGGAAGGAGTGAGTGGCTAGTAAGCGGCCAGCTTCAGGAGCCTGTGGTCAGCCTGCTTGTCTCCGCCACTGAGCCAGCCCTCCTTCTTCTTCTAGCGTTTGCCCTTCTTCCGTAGCCAGTCAACAGCGTCAGGTTGAAAGCTGTCAGGAGCTGCTTGTTGCTGGCTTTGAAAGTGGATTCATGTGGATTCAGTTGGCTAGAAAGGATCGTCAGTTTCCCCAATGAATGGGTACTCACGGGATGCACCACGAGAAGGTCGATCCAATGCATCCCAGCCTTCCTGGTCGTGTGTGAGTCCCTCCTTAGTCTGGGTAAGGGCCTGGCCTAGAAAGTCTTTATAAAATGTGTTTGTGGGGGTTGGGCGGTAGCGCAGTGGGTTAAGCACACATGGCATGGCGCGAAGCTCAAGGACTGCTTTGCAGGCCGTGAAGCAGGTCTGCAGGTGTATATCTTTCTCTCCCCCTCTGTCTTCCCCTCCTCTCTCCATTTCTCTCCAGCAATGATGACATCCATAACAACAATAGTAATAACCACAACAACAATAAAAACAAGGGCAACAGAAAGGAAAATAAATAAATAAAGTATATATATATTTTAAAAAAATGTGTTTGCATAGGGCTGGAGATAGGTTGGGAGACAGCATAAGAGTTATGCAGAACAATTTCATGCCTAGGCTGTGGTGTCTCAGGTTCAGTTCTCAGAGCAACCATAAACCAGAACTAATCAGTGTTCTTGTCTTTCTCTCTCTGTATCTTTCTGTATCTCCCTTGTATTAAAATCAATGAGATAGTAAAAATAAAAAAGAGCATATGTCTTACCATGCATAAAGCCCTGGGTTTTAGCTCTGACACCACATGGATGGTGCGGGAAAAGTTCCAGGGGTCGTGGAATGATGCCGTAGTGTTTTTTCTATCTCTGAGTTAAAGAAAATCTTAAAAGTTGGACCTGGGATGCCACTTAGTGCTAACATGCATGTACAAGACCCTAACTTCATGCACCCAGCACCACATTAAAATATGCTCGCAGGAGTGGAAACTGGTGGACAGCAGGACTTCTCAAAGCCCCGAGACCATGTTCTATTAATAGAGTGGGAATACTTTTTATTTATTGCCATTTTTAAATTTGTGATTAATAGTGGGTTTCAAGGTTGTAAGACTGTAGGGTATAGCTCCACACTGTACCCACCACTAAAGTTCTGTGTCCCAACCCTTCCACCTCCCAAAAATAGCCACCATAGTTTTCTCAAAGTCATTGAGGCAGTTTGTTTGCTTGTAGTTGCTTTTTTTTTTTTCTTGGCAAGTTTGTGTGTATCAGTTCTCTAGTTCCACATATGAGTGAAATCATCCAGTAGCTATCTTTAATGTCTTATTTCACTGAGCAGAATCACCTTCCAGCCATTTTGTTCCAAAGGACACAATATCATCTTTTTTTGATTGCAGAGTAACATTCTATGGAGTATATACTGAATATCCCAGAACTTCTTTAGCCAGTCATGTTGATGGGCATTTAGGCTGCTTCCACTCTTTGGCTATTGTGAATAATGCAGCTATGAACGTAGGAGTGCGTATGGCCCTTTGAATTGATGTTTACATATCCTTTGGATAAATGCCTAGAGTGGTATTGCTGCTTCATAAGGTAGTTTCATTTTTATTTATTTAAGCACTCACCATATAGTCTTCCAAAGGGGCTGTACCAGTTTGCATTCAGGGTGAGAATACTCTAAACCTTGGAAGGCCATGAAAGAGTTAAGCGTAGCATAGATGTCTTTCAGTGCCACTTGAGGCAAGTGATGGGGAGGAGGAAGGGAAAGGAAAAGAGAAGTTGAGAGCTGTGTCTATGCCCAAGGCAGCTTTGTTCTATTCTTCAGCAAACTCAGGAGAGAAGCTGAACGCCTTGTTCTTTCCATAAACGAGGACAGTGGGAATAGCTCCTGTTAGAGCAGCTTTATAGCCTTGCTTGTATTTCCCTCTTCCTTTTATATGGGCCCTCACATTGACTCTGTCTTACAGATGTAGAAACTGAGATCCAAAGAAATTAGGTCATTTATTCAAGGGCACACACCTATTCAGTTGGGAAGCTCAGAACTGCAGGGAATTCTTATTAAAGCATCTTTCTGCTGCACAATGTTAAAGGACCTATAATTTAATATCATGAGCCTCTCAGGTATGAAATGAGAGGGAGTCGGGCTGTAGTGCAGCGGGCTAAGCGCAGGTGGCGCAAAGCACAAGGACTGGCATAAGGATCCCGGTTCGAACCCCGGCTCCCCACCTGCAGGGGAGTCGCCTCACAGGCGGTGAAGCAGGTCTGCAGGTGTCTATCTTTCTCTCCTCCTCTCAGTCTTCCTTTCCCTCTCTCCATTTCTCTCTGTCCTATCCAACAACAACAACAACAACAATAACTATAACAATAAAACAACAAGGGCAATAAAAGGGAATAGATAAATAAAATAAATATAAAAAAATCTTTTAAAAAAAAGAGATTGCAATTTGGAGGGTAGAGGCTATAGCAGTTTTTGAATGTTAGTTTAAAAAAGATAAAATTGTAACCCTCTAATGTTAGGAAAACAAAGTTTTATTTCTTTGCTTCTTTTGTCCTCCCTTCTCCCTCCTTCTTCTTCACTCCTTCCTTTTCTTTCTCTCTCTTTCTACCTTTCTTTCTTGTTTTCTACTCCTTCTCATTACTCAACAAAAGTACCAGGCAGATGTACCAGGTCAATTCCAAAGGAAATTATAAACCAGATGCATTTTTAGATCAGGAATAATGAAAAAAATATGAAAGTGGAGGAAGGCTTGTCATTCCAGAGGATGGGCAGGAAGGCCATTGGTTCTCAACCACACAAGGCAGAAACTGTGTGTCACTTAGTTACCTGTAGCACGAAGGTCTATGAGGTAACTCAGAGGCAAGCAACGGCAGCCCTTGGTGTACAAGGAAGCACAAATTCATCACTACACAATTTACATGGGTCTGCCAGAGAGGTTGAAGAGCAGAGGGGCTGCCCTCCTGTAGGGTGATGGTAAGAAGGAGGATGTCACATGTTAGCCCAGGACAGATTGATGGTGTTTTCTAATCTGAAAAGGTCAAGACGAAGGTCTTGAAAAGCTCAAGATGCTGCCTGACCTTTCTCTGCAGTCCTCTCATGCCGTCTGAAGTCAGCCTTCACCATAATTTCATTAAACCTGACCTCGTAGCCTGTGCACTGATGTATTTCCCTTTCGGACATTAAAACTCACCTACCTCTCTATCCATTTCCCAAGACCATGACTATTTGCCATCTTGCATAGCCTGAAGATATTTTTTCCTGCTGCCAGGAAATGAGTCCAGGGCCTTGCATATGAATACTACTACTGCTGGTCACCTACCAGGACCATTCTTTTCGTTCTGTTATTATCTTTTAAATAAAGCACTGCTCGGATACAAACAGTGCTGGGACTCAACTGGGTGCTTCAGGCATGCAAGCTCTGTGCTCTGCCATCTGGTCTGTTTTTCCAGCTGTTCATTCTTTGTTTGGAGAATGAAGAGAAAGGGCAAGAGGGAGAGGCAGCAGTGCTCCAACAGCCCTGGAGCTTCTCCCTGGCACTGTCCATGGTGCTCTTATGTGTTGGTAAGGATCAAACTGAAGGATCATACTCGGGGAGCTATATTCCAGCCCAAACTGAGTATTTTTATATGATCCTGTCCCCTGTCTTGGACTGTCCTTAGGACATAGCCAACCTCCTCCCACTCTGAGCCTCCTCCCCTGGCTATACCTGCCTTCTGTATCTGTTACTTTCTCTTCCTCACCTAAATCTGTTCAGACACTTAGCAGGGCTCAAGGAGCTTCCGTTTGTGTGACTGTTTATTCAACAAGCTGTGATGCATTTCTTTGTGGCTGTGCTTTGTGCTAGGTGCTGAAGGAACAATAGCTAGTCTACCAGCAAGACAGCCATGTAAATAAGCATTCCAGTACAATGTGCTCAGCACACACCTCCAAGGATGATACAGAGGAGGGAGGAAGTGACTCAGTGTGAGCTGATTCTGGAAGCTGGACAAGGCTGTTGCTACTCAGAAAAGGGTGAAGGACCCCTTCAGGTAATGAGCACCTCACTCTTCCTCACCAGCCAGTGACAGGCAGCTCAGTGCCCCCTCAGTTCTACATTTGCTCAGGAAGGACAAAGCATCTCCTCAGAGGGATCTCTTTGTTTACTAGTGGGATTCCTCTAAGCAAATGAACTGAAGCAAAAGAAGCACTAGGAGAATCCATTTTCTCTCTCTCATCATTCCTTAAAATGTGGTGTGTGGGTGTGTGGGTGTGTATGAGTGTGTCTCTGTGTGTATATGAGATGGAAACTAAAGAAATGCCAATTATGCTCTCTTAGTTAAGGCCACCAAAATGATTTAAAAGTCTAGATCTCTGTAATTTTGAGATCTGATTGTAAGGCTTAACAATGATCTGTGGGCAGGATGGGTAGAAGAAAGCTTACCTGAGTGCTGGGTGGTAGTACAGTGGGTTAAGCACACATGACACAAAGCGCAAGGACTGGCATAAAGACCCTGGTTCTAGCCCCTGGCTTCTCACCTGCAGGGGAGAGATTGCTTCATAAGCAGTGAAGCAGGTCTGCAGGTGTCTTTTTTTCTGACTCTCTGTCTTCCCCACCTCTCTCAATTTCTCTCTGTCCCATAACACAATAGCAATAACAACAATTACAACAACAACAAGGTGAACAAAAATGGGGAAAAAAGTGAAGATAGCTCACCCTTCAGTGTATGTGCCTTGCCATGTGTATGGCCCACGCTCAAATCCTGGGACCACATGGGGAAGCTCCCATGTTGCTATTCCTATCCCTGTCTTTCTGTATGTATTTTATTTTTCTGTCTTTTCTTTTTTTATATTTATTTATTTTTCCCTTTTGTTGCCCTTGTTTTTTTATTATTATAGTTATTATTGATGTCATCATTGTTGGATAGGACAGAGAGAAATGGAGAGAGGATGGGAAGACAGAGAGGGGGAGAGAAAGACAGACACCTGCATACCTGCTTCACTGCCTGTGAAGCGACTCCCCTGCAGGTGGGGAGCTGGGGGCTCAAACCAGCATCCTTATGCTGGTCCTTGCGCTGTGCACCACCTGCGCTTAACCCGCTGCACTATCGCCCGACTCTCTCTTTTTCTTAAATATTTATTTTTTTATTCCCTTTTGTTGACCTTGTTGTTTTTGTTATTGTTATTATTGTTATTGATGTCATAATTGTTGGGTAGGACAGAGAGAAATGGAGAGAGGAGGGGAAGACAGAGAGAAAGATAGACACCTGCAGACCTGCTTCACTGCTTGTGAAGCAACCACCCTGCAGGTAGGGAGACTGGGACTCAAACTGGGATCCTTACGCTGGTCCTTGCTCTTTGTGCCACCTGCACTTAACCCACTGTGCTACCGCCCGACTCCCTGTATCTTCTTTTTCTATTTGAAATAATAAGAATGAAAAGGTTGGGAGTCGGGCGGTAGCACAGCGGGTTAAGCGCATGTGGCACCAAGCACAAGGACCAGCATAAGGATTCCGGTTCGAGCCCCTGGCTCCCCACCTACAGGAGAGAAACTTCACAAGCGGTGAAGCAGGTCTGCAGGTGTCTATCTTTCTCTCCCCGTCTCTGTCTTCCCCTCCTCTCTCCATTTCTCTTTGTCCTATCCAACAACGAGGACATCAATAACAACAACAATAAAACAACAAGGACAACAAAAAGGGAATAAATAAATAAATAAATATTTTAAAATCTTTAAAAAAAAGAATGAAAAGGTCATACAAGATTGAGGCCCTGACTGCGTGCTCACAGGCACACATACACACACACACACACACACACGCGCGCGCACACACACACACACACACACACACACACAGTGCATCTGCATAGTAGGTGTGTGTACTGTGTACTCAAGGCAGTTAGTTAGTCTGAGGGCCTATGTGCTCAGTCAAGGGTATTCTCTCCAGACTGATGCATCTCCATGAAAAAGGGGGCATCGTTTGGCTGCCTCCTTAGATGCAGGTGCATGATGGGACCCTGCTCACTAGACTGAGTCCACAGGATCTTTACTTATTCCTGAGACCCAGGTGATGTCCTTATCCTCCCTCTACTCCCCAGAGGAGAAGCTCACCTACAAATGAGCTTCTGCTAATGAAGAAAACTATCCCCAAAGGGATTAGTCCAGCAATGTACAAAATACAGTGAATCCCCATTGCCACCACGCCAATCTTTGAAAAGCAACTGTGTTTATTAATAAACCCTTATTAGCTTAACTAGGCACAATTCCCAGTGAATTAAAAAACTTTTTTAATAAAGACAAAAAGAAACTCAGAGGAAAGGTGGCAAGAAAGACAAGACACCTGCAAGACTGCCTCCCTGCTCCTGAAGCTTTCCCCCTGCAGGTGGGCACCAGGGGCTTGAACCGGGACCCTTGCACATTGTAATATATATGCTCAACCAGTTGCACCACCACCTGACCCCACTCCAGTGAATTTTTAAGAGCAACCATTTATGGAGCAATTGGCATTTGGTACCAGTCAGACGTAGCAGGCAAGCTGACCCTGGCTCAGGACCTTTGTTGAGTAAAGTGTAGGGGCTGGGAAGAGGGGCATGCAGGGTTCACAGGTTCTGTTTGGCTTGAAACCACTGCTGGGGATAAAGTGCTCATGCAGACACACCATCGAGTCTCCTTGTTTGTTTATTTGCACAGTTGGAGTTGTGAAAACTGAAGGGAAGTGACAGGCAAGTTTCTGACAGGGGATGTGAAGGATTAGGTTTGAGGGTTTGTGTTGTACAGAAAGCAGATTTGCACATCTTGTTTTCTTTAACTTAAAGACATCATGTTGGCTAACTGGTTTTCTTCTTCACTGTCTGGGAAGGGAACCATGTACCACTGAGCCACACCCAAGGCCCTTGCTTGTTATTTTTGACTTGACTGTCCTTCTCCATGTCCTGCCACCTGGACTAGACACTGGGAAAAAGACTTAACAACAAAGTCTCAAGTTTAATTAACATGGTGAGCCAAAGGCTGCTAGAAGTTGCGCTTTCCTAAGAAGATCTCCTTGAATTTTCTCCATGACAAACAAGGCCTAGAACCTCTCAGAAGTCCTGTGACAGTATATTGCTTAAGAAAAGTTTGCCAGAGGGGGTCGGGCAGTGACACGGGATCAAGCACACATAGTACAAAGAGCAAGGACCCACACAAGGGGAGGTCCTGAGAGTTTCCTCACATCCATGACTCTGCAGGCATGTGGTGAGGTGGAAGGCCAGGATTTGGCTTCAAGCTCAAGCCTTGTTACTCCCACTGAACCAGCTGAGTAACATGGGGTAAGATCCTGTGGTTCAAATGAGAATAGAGATGCTGCTTCTTATAGCATCTAAGACCATTTGTGTAAACTGCTCAGTACAGTATCTTGGGCCTTTTAGGTAGTTCATAAATGTTGACAGTTTTACGGGGGGGAAACCCCAGACACATTCCAGATGTGTCAAAGTAGAGCTAACAAAGTTCTGTCCTTTGAAGCAAGGAGATGCAATGGGTGTGCCATCTTTGGGCTTCACATCATCTTCTTTGCTTTGGATTACATCCCAGGCCATTCCTGTCATGTTTGGCTCACAGAGGGTTGGTCATTTTTATCTAACAACATACCCAGGTGAATAAAAGTTCAAACAGCAGGAAAGACTATTCAATGAAATAAGCTTTCTATGGCTCCATGTTTACTTTTCAGAGATGGCTAATGTTAACAATCGCTACTTTTAAAGCTGCCATCTCGAACAGCTTCCTGCTTGTGTGCAGACAGGTACCTTGTTATGCAAATGAAAAACTGATCATGCACACTTTTTCTGGGTCCTTTCTCTCTCTCTCTCTTTCTCTTCTTCTTTCGTCCTTTCTTTTTCTTTCCTTCCTCTTTTTCTTCTTTCTTCCTCCCTTTCTTCCTTCCTTCCTCCCCCACTCCCTCTCTCCTTCCATTCCCTCCTTCCCTCCTCTCTCCTTCCCTTCTTTCTTCCCTTCTCTCTCTTTCTTATTACTTGACATCAGCACTGAGTGAGGAAAAGCCAAGTTATTCACAGGAACTTAGACCAGAATCAGATGTGAACTGTTGGTTCTTAGGCAAAGGATGAATTTGGTTAAGGATCTAGAACTTGGGAACATTTGTAATTGCAAGGGATTTAATAATACTCCTTTGGCTTACAGTCTGAGTCCCTCTGGAAGAACTGGGTTAATTATGGGGCCCAGAGACACTTGGCAGATATGGGTACTGCATAGCTGTTTCACAGAGGTAATTAATCTTCTAGCAGAATCAGGAGAGTGTGCACCATTCTTTGTCCTCATTACCAATAGCTTTTAGAGAAGGAGACAATTTTTATAAGATGGATCCTCATGTGATTCTTTTTAGAAAAATATAGCTGGGAATAATAGAAATTATTATTTTTTTCTGCTCAGCTCTGGCTTATGGTGAGATTGAACCTAAGACTTTGGGGCCTCAGGAATGAGTCTGTTTGCATAAATATTATGCTATCTATCCCCACCCGATAAGGTGCTTTTTAAAATTATTATTATATAGTAGGCTTCTATAGTGCCATAGAGCGAGAAGTCAGTAACCTCTTTGGGGTCACTTATTCTTATATGGACATTTGATTCATAAGGATACTGTGAAAAGTCCATGGATACTCTTCTTCACAGCTTCTTACCTGTTTGATATAATACACAGTTCTACTTTGAAGAGATATTAGAGGCTATCTCTTGTAGTGCTTTTTTTTTTTCTTGTTAGTATCAACTGAAGGCAATTTTCCCCCAAGCGGTAGGTATTTAAATAGTATTTGAAGACATTTTTGATTGTTGCAGCTAGGGAACAGGTGCCAAGGACATCCACTAGGCAGACATCAAGGATGTCACTTAACATCCTGCAATGCACATACACCCCCCACCACAAAGAATTATCTGTCCCAGAATGTCAAAGGAGTTGAAGAATCTTACTTGATCTAGTTCAATGCTCTTTCTACATGATTGCAATTTTGTTATTTTTAAATGCTGTTATTCTTTTATTCATTTAATGATGCTTCTATTTCTTTTACATCTAAATAATCTTGAATTGATTATATAAATCACTTTTCAATTTTATTTTTAATTAATTAATTAACTAAGCTTTGGTGGAGCCAAATCCTTTCGAGTGCTTGATTTCATTGATCATGGGATGACCCATTTCATTTAGATTCGGGAAGAGACACCTTCTTCTGGTGCTGTGGCACTACCATGTGGTGCTGGGCCTTCAGTCTGAGCTGTGTTCATAGCAAGGTAGCCACCCCACCGAGTGAGTTATTTTCTTTGACTTCTCTTGTCCAATTTAAATCTTGTTTTGTTTGTTTATTAGGACCTCAAATAGTCCTTCCAGCTATAAAACTCCCCAGATCTTATTATCAGTAGGCAAAGCCTTCAGCTCAGAGCAATTGACTTGCTATGAATAAGCAGTGATGGCAAGAATGACACCACCAGGCAGCCATCAGAGGCTTCTCTAGTTTTCAGTGGTGTCCACCAGAACCAGCTCATGCCAGGGACTCAGTAGACAATGGTGGAATGGTTGAGATACTCACATATATATACTGATGGGCTTACAGCAATGGTCTGCTGTAAGTGTAAGTAACTGGCACTAGAATCTGGGGTGGGCAGAAAATGTACTTCTTCTTTATTTTTATTTTTATTTTTATTTTGTGCCTCCAGGGTTATTGCTGGGGCTGGGTACCTGCACCACAAATCCACTGTTCCTGGAGGCCATTTTTTCCTGTTTTGTTGTTGTTGCTGATGGATAGGACAGAGAGAAATGGAGAGAGGAGAGGAAGACAGAGGGGGAGAGTTAAAGATAGACACCTGCAGACCTACTTCACCATATGTGAAGTGACCCCCCTGCAGGTGGGGAGCTGGGAGCTCAAATCTTTGAGAGCCAGTCCTTGTACTTCACACTGTGTGCACTGAACTCGGTGTGCTACTGCTCTGCC
The DNA here is from genome assembly GCF_950295315.1 of Erinaceus europaeus. Lineage (NCBI taxonomy): Eukaryota > Metazoa > Chordata > Mammalia > Eulipotyphla > Erinaceidae > Erinaceus > Erinaceus europaeus. The sequence continues at coordinate 13,032,052 of NC_080175.1, forward strand.
CTCAGTAAATGCTCTTCTTATTATTATTTTATTTTTTTCTTTTGCCCCCAGGGTTATCACTGGGGCTTGGTGCCTGCACTACAAATCCACTGCTTCTGGCCGCCATCTTTTTTTTTTCTGTTGTTGGTGGTATTGCTGTTATTGTTGTTGTATAGGACAGAGAGAAATTGAGGGGGCAGAAAGACAGAGAGAAGGAGAGAAAGATAGACACCTGCAGACCTGCTTCACCACTTGTGAGGTGACCTCCCCCACCACCCAAGAGGTGGGGAGCTGGGGAGCTTGAACCTTATGCTTCGTACTATGTGCGCTTAACCCGTTGCGCTACCGCCATTCAACCCCCAGAAAATGCACTTCTAATAGTACTGAGAGATTTTTTTTTTTTTTTTCTGCTTCATTCTCAAATAATCTTTTGTGAAAACACTTGATGATTTGGGCTGGCAAAGAGAGGGAGATGTGGGGACAGCTAGAACTTCTCACCCGGTTTTATGTGATGATGTGTATAGAATCCAGGTGTCTACTTAGCTTTTAGGATTAATTTTTTTCCTCCTTCTCCTCCTCTTTTTTTTTCTTTTTCTGATAGTGGAACAGAGAGAAATTGAGAGGGAGAGAAGAGGCAAAGTCGGGGAGAGAGTGAGAGAGAGAGAGAGAGAGAGAGAACAAACTATAGCTTCTGCTCCATCACTTGTCAAGCTTTCCTCTGCAGGTGGAGCCTGGGGTCTTGAACCTTGGTCCTTGCATATGGTAACATTAATGTTCTACAAAGTGTGCCACTGCTCAGCCCTGACTCATTTCTTCTTTTGGAGTTGTGAATTACTTATTTTTATGAGAGAGAGAGAGAGCAGAGTACCACTCAGCTCAGGCTTATGTCAGTGCCAGGTCTTGAACCTGGGACCTTGAGTGCCTCAGGCATACAAATTTTGTGCTTTAACACCTTGACCTATCTCCTTGGCCCTCTTAGGACTAATTTCCAGCACCATCTATAGTATGGTATTTCACTTACATTTCTTGCCACTTTGTGCCTCTGTTAACATTTGTCCTTGCTCTCACTATGCAAATGAACGAATTCAGATGTACACTATTACACTGACAAGAAAAGGTTAGTGTTCAGAAGAAATGTTTTCTTTGGGTCTGGGTGGTAAGGTGGTGAGCTGAGCTCAAATACTGCAATGTGCAAAGACCCTGGTTCAAGCCCATGGTCTCCACCTGCAGGGAGGAATCGTCACAGGTAGGGAAGCAGTTTTGCTGTCTCTCTCTTTCTCTATATCCCCCTTTCCTATCAGTATTTCTGTGTCTGTGGAATAATTAAATAAGATATTTTAAAAAATGGAAATCGAGATAATATGTGCTTTACTTTCAAGCTTAAATAGCCTTGGAGCTCTAAGTAGGATACCCATCACTGTATGTTTCCCATGAAAGGAATGAATGTTCATGGTTAAGGCCAAGGTCAGAAGGGTTACTCTTGATGTCCTTGAGCGGCTGGCTGGTCTTTTTCACACCTCATTTTCCTTGCAAACTTGAAGAGCTGACTGTGTGTATGTGTAAGAAGCCACTCACTACACTGAGTGAGCACGTCTGCCATGACATTAGTTAGCATGGATCCTTTATCAGGAGGAGGCAGTGTTAGGAAACACATGTCTCCAAAGGAATGCGATTTTTTTGTTTGTTTTGTGAAATATGTACTTACTAGAAAAAGAGCCGAAGATTCTCAAATTCCCAGGCTTGTCCTCATCTAGCAACTGATTTTCCTTGAAAAGAATTGAAGGAAGAGGGCTGGCTCCTGCTCCTAGGCGTGTTTGCAACAATTAATGTTTGGCTAGCTAATTAGGAGGAAGGGGAACTGCTCCCTTAAGTGGAGCAACTAAGTCGCCTGGAATTTTCATTCTTGGCTCTCTCTTCTAATTCCCTTGGCCCTCAGCCTTTCTGGGAAATCTTGAAGCCTTCCCCTCCCCGCCAGCATGGAATTCAAAAATCTGTGCTTACATGAAAGTGAATAGATGTAGTGCCATCAATATGAGACACAGGTCTAATTCAGGCTATTGTATTTTCAGATAGGGTTGCAGCTTTCATTTATGTTTTACTTTTCTATGTAAAAGAATATTTCAAAACCCACACTGGCATTCTCTCTTCCGCCTTCATGGCATAACAGAGAAACAGGAGGGCGGGAGAAAAAGAGGAAAGAGAAATCTGAAGTAGTTTTCAATATGTCACAATCCTTCCATGAAGGTAACATGTGGGGTCAATTTGCTTTCTACTACTGTGAAAAGATAATTGTCTTCTCAGAGCTACCCCTTTAGCTTTTGGAATTTGTGAATAGTTTACATAATATAATCTACCATTGGCTTCTATGCAGGTCACACTGAACAAACCAAATTTAACCCTCTGAGTGTGTCTAATCCCAAGATACAGGATTGAGTATTTATTTACATTCCTCTGCTGTGCTGCCTGATCGGATTACAGTTTGGAGAACAACACAAGTAGTTTTTGGACACACCCAGCTCTGACTCCAGAATCTTTTGGTAACTTAATCACAAGGACATCAGAACTCCAGAGTTCCCAAATCCTTTTCAAGTGCAGCTCTTAACTTAGGATGCTAGGACCTCTGACTTCTGTCAAAATCTGCCCATGGGCTCCTTTTTATTTTTTTAAATTTATTTATAAAATTGAAATATTGATAAGACCATAGGATAAGAGGGGTACAATTCCACACAGTTCCCACCACCAGAACTCCATATCCCATCCCCTCCATTGGAAGCTTTTCTATTCTTTATTCCTCTGGGAGCATGGACTCAAGATCATTATGAGGTGCAGAAGGTGGAAGGTCTGGCTTCTATAATTTCTTCTTGGCTGAACGTGGGCATTGGCAGGTCAATCCATACCTCCAGCCTGTCTCTATCTTCCCCTAGTGCGGCAGCCTCTGGAAAGGTGGGGTTCCAGGACACATTGGTGAGGTTGTCTGCCCAGGGATTTCAGATTGGCATTATGGTAGCCTCTGGAACTTGGTGTTTGAAAAAGCATTAAGATATAAAGCAGAACAAATTGTTAAGTAATCAGGAACCTAAAGGCAAGAGTATTGCAAATGAGATTTGAGCTCTTCATTTTGGAAAAAGTAGGTCTATGTTAGGCATATTCCAAAGGGTTCATGATTTTAATAATTTTTTAAAAATATTTTATTTTATTTATTTATTCCCTTTTGTTGCCCTTGTTGTTTTATTGTTGTAGTTATTATTGTTGTTGTTGTTGTTGTTGGATAGGACAGAGAGAAACGGAGAGAGGAGGGGAAGACAGAGAGGGGGAGAGAAAGATAGACACCTGCAGACCTGCTTCACCGCCTGTGAAGCTACTCCCCTGCAGGTGGGGAGCTGGGGTTCGAACCGGGATCCTTATGCCGGTCCTTGTGCTTTGCGCCACCTGCGCTTAACCCGCTGCACTACAGCCCAACTCCCAGATTTTAATAATTTTTGCCTGAACCCAACAGCTAACATGCAGGTGGGCTAAAGTTATTGTCTGGGGAGATGGTGTCAGAGTTGGGGTTAGGACTAGAAAGCTGGAACAAGGAAGAGAGTAGCTCCCAAAGATGGGAAAAGTATGTAAATATTGTTAACTGTAAACCCCATAGATCTGACCTGGAGCCTGTGTAACCTCTGCACCCCTATAGGTCTGAGCTCTCATTCTGTGGTCACAGCTAGGAACATTCTAGGCTGCACTCATTTCAGAACCCATCTTCCTCAAGTGGGCTCCTTTTGGATGATTATATTTGGCCAAGGATCCAGCAGTTCTACAGCTGAAAGACCTGACCATGTCCAAAGACCTGTTTTCTGGGCCCATTATGATGAATTGTCTGACCTGGGGGTAGGCAAGTCATTTCATGTCAGTGAACTTTAGTTTTATCATCTGTACAATGAGATGTGAAGTCTGAGGTCCCAAATGGATGATTCTGTGTTCCAAATGAAGTTAATTAAAAAACCAGCTCCATCCTTGTGGTGAATAAACAGGAAGAGAAAGCCCACAGTCCCAAGGTAAACAGCCTGGGAGGGCCACTTTAGAGAATCCCTTTGGGAACAACATTCTAGAATCGAACATGTTTGTAAAGCTGATTTAATATGAATTTTTCTTTCTAGGCATTTCTGGGAGATGATTTTCTCTTTGTTTTTTCTTGTCACCAGGGTTATCGCTGGGGCTCAGGGCCTGTAGCATGAATCCACTGTTCCCAGCAGCCTCTTCCCCCCACTTTTTACTCAATAGGACAGAGAGAAATTGAGAGGGGAAGTGGAAATAGAGAGGGAGAGAAAGAGAGACAACTGCAGCCCTGCTTTACTGTTCATGAAGCTTCTCCCCCTACAGATGGGAACTGGGGCTTGAACCTAGGTCCTTGGGCATGCACAACTGGGTGCACCACCTCCCAAGCCCAAGATGGGTATCAAGTCCAGGTTGCTGTATAGACCCTGTAAATGCAGCAGCTTTGCAGGACAGAATGCATTTAACAGAGCAGGTCAAAATGAGCTTCTGAGGATTGGCAGGTAGCTCACTTGGTAGAGCACATATGTTACCGTGCACAGGCTGCCACAAGGTTAGCACATACAGGGGTGAAATGTTATGATCAGTGGAATGGTGCTGCAGTGTATTTCTTCCTCTCCCATAGTTTATTAAAAAAAAAAAAAAAGATAAAGCAAAGGTGGGTGGTGAGTGATTGTGCAGTGAGATAAACGCACATGGTGCGAAGCACAAGGACTGGCAGAAGGATTCTGGTGTGAGCCCCCAGCTCCCCACCTGCAGGGAGATCGCTTCAGAAGTGGTGAAGCAGGTCTGCAGGTGTGTGTGTCTTTCTCTCCCCATTTGTCTCTTCTTCCTCTCTCAATTTCTCTCTGTCCTGTCCAACGACGACAACAATAACAATAACAATAAGAGCTACAAAAATGGAAAAGATGGCCACCAGCAGTGGATTTGTAGTGCAGACACTGAGCCCCAGTAATAACCCTGGAGGCAAAAAAAAAAAAAGAAAGAAAGAAGGAAGGAAGGAAGGAAGGAAGGAAGGAAAGGAAGGAAGGGAGAGAGAGAGAGAGAGAGAGAAAGAGAGAGAGAGAATAAGAAGTAGCATGGGGCCCTAGTTGGGGAGTCCTGAGATTCCCAAATAGACATTGGGCCTAGACCTCAAATAAATCCCTCTCTCCATTGTTACCGGTCATCTCTATCAGGAACAACAAAACAGACGCCTTTGTGGACCCCCATAGGACCTTGCCCTCAACTTGGATCAACAACAGTAGAGAATGTTCCATTCTCTGAAGGGAGGATGGACAACATACTCTATGCTATACCTGAGGAAGTTGGGTCTTGATATTGGGGCAGCTTGGAATGTTCCTACTCATGACCATAGAATGTGAGGTCAGATCTACAGGGATGCAGAGGTCACATAGGCTCCTAAGCTGAATATGGGCCCCAGATCACATCAAATCGATGGGCTTTACAGTCAACAATATTTATACACCTTTCCCATATTAGGGAGCTACTCTCTTCCCTGATCCAGCATTTTGGTCCTTTTTCCAGCCATGACATCATCTCCCCAGACAATAACTAGGATCTACCTGCATATCAGATTGCAGGATCAGGGAGAAAAAAAAAAACTAATATAGCCACAGGCCCTTTGGAATATAACTAAAATATGCCTACTAGCTATCTACAGAATGGAGACACCCCCAACTCTTCATCTGCACTATTCCAGCCTTTAGGTTCATGATTAGTCAACAATTTGGCTTTATATGTTAACTCTCTTTTCAGCCACCAGGTTCCAGATGCTAGCATGATGCAACCAGACTTCCCTGGACAGACAACCCCACCAGTGTGTCCTGGAGCTCCGCTTCCCCAGAGCCCTACCTCACTAGGGAAAGAGAGAGACAGGCTGGGAGTATGGATCAACCTGTCAACGCCCATGTTCATCAGGGAAGCAATTACAGAAGCCAGACCTTTCACCTTCTGCATCCCACAGTGACCTTGGGTCCATACTTCCAGAGAGTTAAAGAATAGGAAAGCTATCAAGGGAGGGGATGGGATACAGAGTTCTGGTGGTGGGAAATGTATGGAGTTGTACCCCTCTTATCCTATGGTTTTGTCAGTGTTTCCTTTTTATAAATACAATTTTTTTAAATGGAAAAAAAAAAAGAAAAAGCAAAGGAAAGAAAAATGACTACTGTATGTAGTGGAGTCATGTAGGCACCAAGCCCCAGCAATAACCCTGGTTGCAAAAAAAAAAAAAAAAAAAAAAAAAGCAAAAGGCTTCACTTTTTTGTCTCATTTAAACCTCCCCTCCTCCCTGTAGCTATTGCTGCATCCATTGTGTGCATTTTTAAAGCAGGAAAGCATATTCTCTGCAGTAGTGATATTTATCAGTTGCTATTCTTTGTGTCAAGGGGCGGGGGAGAATTTTGTGAAGTCCTCACTGTTTTTTAAAATTACTCTTTTACTGAAAGGAGTGAAGTTTTCTTCAAAGCTTCCCTTTGAAGAGAAACAACCCCGTGGAATGAAACTGGCTGATTGAAACAAGAAGAAAGTTAGAAATCCATGAAAATTCTTTTGTGCTACTCAGAACAGATAAATGCAAATGAGTATTGCACTTTCTCTGGTGGGAAATGAGGCATTAGAAGCCTTACAGTTAATTCCCTGCCCCGAGTAAGGGAAGCACTGAAGGGGTTGGCTTCTTGATAATCTCTGTTTCTAGTTTCCCTTTCAGTCTTACCTTTAGTTTCTGATTTCCCCAAATGTGTAATTTATTGCTTGGTTTTGTTATCATGTACTTAAAGTCCATTGTCCCTTTGGGGACACGGCTTTGTTGGTCCTTCCTGACAGAAAGACAATTCTGTAACACTCATAGATGTAAGGGGTTTGGTGGCATTGGGATAGTCTGTCAGAAGGTGATTTTCTTTCTTTTTTAAAAAATATTTACTTATTTATTTATTCCCTTTTGTTGCCCTTCTTGTAGTTATTATTGTTGTTGTTGTTGTTGATGTCATCGTTGTTAGATAGGATAGAGAAATGGAGAGAGGAGGGGAAGACAGAGAGGGGGAGAGAAAGATAGACACCTGCAGACCTGCTTCATCGCCTGTGAAGCGACTGCCCTGCAAGTGGGGAGCCGGGGGATCGAATCAGGATCCTTATGCCAATCCTTGCACTTTGTGCCATCTGTGCTTAACCTGCTGTCCTACCGCCCAACTCCCAGAAGGTGATTTTCTTGTACCTGTTCCAGAGCAGAGACTTCAGCCCTGCTTTGTTGTCATCCTTGGCAAGTTGCAGGTGTGTCCCAGGAGGAGGCAGAGACTGTGGGAACTAGATTCTATCCCCCAGGCGTTTTCTGTTCTTCAACAAAAAGATGCCAAAAGCATTTATTATAAAAACATAAAATAACACAGCAAATAATGCAGAAAGAGTGTAATATCTTTGATGTTTGAAGGCCACACAGTAACCAACAAGGAAAATAATGCTAGTCCATTAGAACAATGAATAAAAAGGCAAGAACAACTCACAGGAGAAACACAAATGTCATCATTTATGTGGCACAATATTTAGTGTCACTGCAGTCAGGGAAATTCACAGCCAATTAAAAGAAAATACACTGTTTTCTACCAGGATAACATCTGCTCAGCTTCTCTTGTATTCCTTACGGAAATCTGAGTCAGTCAGTCTCAAAACTCTGTCCAGTGATGCCAGGGTATTACGTAAGTGAAAAGATGGGCATTTTACTGGCAGACGAGACTGGAGGAAAAGGAGACAATCTGTTGCCTTAGCATTTGGTTTGTAATAAGAAGTCACTGTATACAATTACTGACAGCGGGGCTGGGCAGTGGCACACCTGGCTGAGCGCATATGTTGAAATGTACAAGGACCTTGCTCTCCACTTGCAGGGAGGAAGCTTCTCCTGTGGTAAAGCAAGTCTGCAGGTGTTAAGTCTCTCTGTCTTTCCTCCTTGTTGTCTCTTCCTCCCCTCTCAATTTCTGTCTCTATAAAATAAAATCATCAAAAGCTTTGTGGAAAAGATTGAACCTTGCCATAAAATGTCCCACAACGTAGACCAGTCTCCACTAAGAGTGCTCTGCTGGGTGCCTCTAGTGACGTCAGGATGGGAGCTGCTGTCGACTTAGTTTGTGATCATTTCATTCAGTAGTTTACATAAAGTAATCGTCCATCTTGCATTGTACTTGGATAAGCCATTTACTTTGAAGAGTTAACAATTGTAATATGGCAGCTCTTTTTTTTTTTTTTTTTTTGCCTCCAGGGTTATTGCTGGGGCTTGGTGCCTGCACTACGAATCCACTGCTCCTGGAGGCCATTTTTTCCCCTTTGTTGCCCTTGTTGCTTATCGGGGTTGTTGTTACTATTATTGTTGTCGTTGTTGTTGGATAGGACAGAGAGAAATGGAGAATGGAGAGAGGAGGGGAAGACAGAGAGGGGGAGAGAAGGATAGACACCTGCAGACCTGCTTCACTGCCTGTGAGGCGACTCCCTTGCAGATGGGGAGCCGGGGGCTCGAACCAGGATCCTTCTGCCGGTCCTTGTGCTTTGTGCCATGTGCACTTAACCCACTGTGCTACCCCTCGGCCCCCCAGTGGCAGCTCTTCTTACCCAAGGAAGTGTGTGTGTGTGTGTGTGTGTGTGTGTGTGTCCATGTCCAGGTCTACACATGTATTTTTGGTGGGGTATGTATAGCTATTACTGTTAACTAGGGGGGATTCTAGTTTGTTTTTTTTAACCCCTTAACTCAGGACTTTTGGTGTGTGTGATACCAATGAGGAGTCTCACCAGCTTAATTTTCCATCTTCATTTATTTATTTATATTTATATATTGATTTTTCCTTTAGAAAGAGAGGAAGAGGAGAAGAGGGAGAGGGGGAGGGAGGGAGGATGGGAAAAGAGAAAGAGAGACCACAGCAGCACTCTACCATCCAAAAAGAAAAAAAAAGAGTATTTTGGAAAGGGAAAATGCAAGAAATATCAAAAATTAAAAGTGATAATTACCATTATAAAATATAGGAGTCTAGAAATCGGTGGCATACCTATGTGATATTTCTGCTGTATTTTTCATGTCATAATCTCTGAATACCTCTTTCCATGACAATAATTTTGTAATGTTTTCTGCACAGAAGTAAGAAAGAAAAGAGAAAAGCTACGTCAATCTTTTCTGTAGCATTATTGACATTTTTTTTTTCACTCTCGTTATCTGAAAGACACAAAGCAAGCAATTTCAAATGCCGTTAAACTCACTGATATAGTTCTGGGTCTAAAAATACTAGACTTCTGATCTATGTCAGCACCCATTTTTTAAAAAATGGGTGCATTTGAAATTACATTTGCTTCATTATCAAGTATATCTGTGACAGGAGAGAACTTCTGTTTTGACTAGATGATGAACAACTTAATTCTTCGCTTCTGATTTTATGAGTCTTATGGTAGGAAGATTTTTTCCATAGATAAATTTACTTACTCTCTCTTTTTCCTCTTTCTCTCTCTCTCTCTCTCTCTCTCTTTCTCTTTCTTTTTTCTTTCTCTCTGTTTTTTTATTAGTGATTTAATATTAATTTACAAAATTATAAGATAACACAGGTATAATTTCACACCATCACCATTCCCTCTATTGAAAACTACAGTAGTTTTCCTGAGGTCACAGATATGGGTCGACTGTTATTTCTTTTCTTTCTTTTTTTGCCTCCAGGGTTATCATGGGGACTCGGTGTCGGCACTATGAATCCACTGCTCCTATCGGCCATTTTTTAATTTTTATTGGATAAGACAGAGAGAAATTTAGAGGGGAGGGGAAGATAGAGCGGGAGAGAGACAGAGAGACACCTGTAGATCTGCTTCACTGCTTGTGAAGTGACCCCCCCCCCACAGAGGTGGGGAGCTTGAGGCTCAAACCAAGATCTTTATGTGGGTCCTTGTGCTTCATACTATGGGTGCTTAACTCGGTGTGCCACTGAGCAGCCCTGACTATTATTTCTATACATAAATGTACATTTACATATATATATTTATTTTCTCTTTTTTTTCCCTGTGGTTCTGCCTTTTCTTCCTTTCTGAGTCACACTTACACCTGTTACTACTTTTGAGTGTCCTTCCATTTTCCTCTTCTTTCTCAGGGTCCTGATGGGGTTAGGGTTCAGAGCCCTCTAGTCATCTTCCACTAATATTCCTCCCCTTACTGGGAGTATGGACCAAAATTATTTATGGGGTGCAGAAGGTGGGAGTTCTGTCTTCTATAATTGCTTCCCTGCTGGACATGGACATTGGCAGGTCAATCCATACACCCAGCCTGAACAAACTTTCTTTCTTGTACACTTCAAACCAGTTTCTCCCCTAGTGCCGACATAATTCTGATGCCAGATGCCTTGGAGCACATTCAGAACATATGATTGTTGATCTCATATCTCTGTGTCCTGAGTCACCACTACAAGTAGCTGGGAGTGTTCATAGAAGTCAGCCTTAGGCTTTGTAGTAGTAGCTAGCAGTGACATTGCTATATACGAAGGTGACCATAAATCCCATGGATATACGGGGAAACCTCAAGTTAAATGTATTCCTGACTCACCAGAGCCAGATCCATACAATTTACCCACCTTCTGCCACTCTAATGCTCAACTACTGGAAAGCTTGTCTGCTATCTCTTTCAGGAACCAAGAGGCTGACCCCAGGGGCCAGGTGATGGTGCACCTGGTTAAGCACTCACATTATACAGCACAAGAGGACACAGGTTCAAGCCCCTGGTCCCCACCTGCAGGGGGAAAGATTTACTATAATTGGTGAAGCAGGGCTGCAGGTGCCTCTCTGTCTCTCCATCTCTATCTTCCCTTCCCCTCTCAATTTCTCTCTTTCTCTATTCAATAATAAATAAATATACTTTTAAAAAAAAAAAAAAAGAAACTGACTCCAGATTTTATTACCTAGCATTGACTTCTAGAAAGGGTAAAAAAAAAATTTTATTGCCTCCAGGGTGATTGCCAGGGTTTGGTGGCTCCTGATGGCCAGTTTTTCCTCTTTATTCTTATAACTTTATTTCTGTTTGACAAGACACAAAGAAATTGAGACAAAAGGGGAGATGGAGATAGAATGGGAGAAAGAAAGATAGATATCTGCAGGTACCTCCCCTGCAGATGGGGAGGGCGGCTCAAATCCAGGTCCTTGAACATGGTCATATGTACACTTAATTGAGTGCCCACTGCCTGGCCCCAGATGGGTAAAATTGTATTACTTTAGTTTCTTTTTCTTCCTTCTATCTCTTTTTACTTTCTCCTTTATTCTCTTTTTAAAATTTTGTTTAATTTTAAGAGTAAGAGAGAGGGAGAGGGGAAGAGTGAGAGAGGGAGGGCAGAACATCACTTTGACACATGCAGTGCTGAGGATCCAGCCTGAGGTCTTAGGCGTGCAAGTCCTGGGCTGTACTGCCGAGCTCCTTCTTTGTGTCCTCTCCACTGTTTTGTCCTGCTGTTTTCTTGCCCATCATGTTTACCACAAGCACTATTGTCATGGGAGTTACTACTATTGATATTTCTCATTATCATTCCTCTTTTAGTTTTGGAGCCCCCTGAAAGAAGGGCTCCTCACCTTTTCTCATGCTTCTCAAGGAAACCCTGTTTATCAGAGAGAGTGCAGGGAGAGGACTTCTGTTGGGCTAGCATCGTGCATGTGCGAGAGATGACCCAGGAACCAAGCTTGTGGCTGCAGGACAATTCAAATCTTTATTCATTCGAGCACCCCAGAGTCGGACGGTAACATACCTGGTTAAGCCACATGGCAAAAACCACAATGGCTGGCGTCAGCTTCTTGGTCTGCATCCCTGCCCTCCTCCAGGTCAGGACACGGCAGAGACAAGACAGAAATGGAAGTGGCTTGATAATACAATACATGATTAGGAAAGGGGTGGAGAAAGGCAAAGGGGGCCTGGAATGGCATGGACCTCCCTAGCAACTATTGCTAGGGGTTCAACTGGTAGGATTAGCAATACCCTGTGGGGAATTAGGAAGGAGACCTTTGATTATTTGTAAGACAAAGCAGAAGATTGATATGTAGATAATAAAAGGATGGGCCATAGTATCAGGGAATGCAGGGTAGAGCAGGCTTAATGTTTTAGGGAATGCCAGGCTCCTGGAGGCAGGAAGATGCAGGATGTTTTTGTGAGGCAGGGAAGACTTAAATGGCTGCCAACCTTTTGAGGTTCATGTGTCCCCCCTTTTGCTCAACCCCTCTGTAGAGAGAGAGACTTACCAGGATGGACTCACCTCTCAGGTCAAGCCTTGCCAGGCTCCACCACATCCCCACAACCTCCCTACAGACTTTGAAGGTCGGAGAAGCACTTTCTGGAAACACTGGCTGTTTTTGTTAGGTGAGGAGGTCTGCAATGACTTCAGAAGGTGGAGTTGTTTCACTGCCACATGGCAGCCTTGGAAACATGCCTGCTGACGCTATTTTATTTCAGAATGTGCTGGTAGGGGATCAGTTTATCTAGAGTTGGTTCAGCGGACATTTCATCCTGGCTGTCCTCCTCATGGGGGCTGTTTTAAACGCCTTTCCTCTTGAAAAAGGGTGGTTCAGCCATTACCAAGATTGTGGAGTTGAACATGTTTTATCAACATCTGCAATTAAAAACTTGCCACCAAAACAGGCTTTGAAAAAGCCATTAGAAGCAGCTGGGTGGTGGAGTACATTGTTGAGTGTAGATACTACAGCATACAAGGACTCAGGTTCAAGTCCCTGCTCCCCACCTGCAGGGAGAAAGATTCTGATTGGAGAGCACTCCCTCCCTCCCTCAACATCTCCCCACTTGTATCTCCCTTCTCCTTCCCAACTTCTCTTTCTATCAAAAATAAATAAATAAATAAATAAATATTTTTTAAAAAAAACATTAGCAAGCAGCTCAGTATAGCCTTGAGTACCTAAAGATGAGTCTTCAGGAAGTCCAGGACAGTGGGGCTGAGAGTTCATTTGTCTTCAAAAAGCAAATCACCTCTACGTGGAGAACTGTGGGGAGCTGTGTGCTCCAACTACACTGTCGATGTATAGCTTCTGGCCAAATGCGATAATGAAGCCCTTGTTGAAAGCATAATTTTTTTTTGACATATTAGGTTGACTCAAATAATTGTGATTAATTCCACCCATTTCCTTTAGCCTTTTTTTTCCCTCCAGGGTTATTGTTGGGGCTCAATGCCTGCATTATGAATCTACTGCTCCTGGTGGCCATCTTTTTTTCTTCTTCACTGTTGTTATTGCTGCTATTGTTGTTGGATAGGACAGAGAGATTGAGAGAGGAGGGGAAGACAGAGAGGGAGAATGAAAGATAGACACCTGTAGAACTGCTTCAATGCTTCTGAAGTGACCCCTCTGCAGGTGGGAAACTGAGGGATCAAACCAGGATCCTTGTGCCAGTCCTTACACTTCAAGCCATGTGCTCTTAACCCAGTGTGTTACCACCTGGCTCCCTCCTTTTGCCTTCTTAATGTGCCTAGTAGGAAACTTCAAATGATGAATGTAGTCCACAATGTATATCTTTAAAAAATTATTTTATTTACTTTCTTTTATTTGATAGGACAGAGAGAAATTTCAAGGGAGAAGTAAATAGAAAGTGAGACACCTGCAGCACTGCTTCATGGCTTGTGAAGCTCCCCTTCCCCCTTTCAGGTGGAGACTGGGGGCTTGAACCCAAGTCCTTGCACCTCCTAACATGTGCATTCGTTCAACTGAGTGCTCCACTGCCCTGCCTCCACATTGTATTTCTTCTTCTTCTTCTTTTTTTTTTTATTTATAGAAAGGAAACATTGACAAACCACCTTCACACAGTTCCCACCACCAGAACACCGTATCCCATCACTTCCCCTGGTAGATTTCCTACTCTTTAACCCTCTGGGAGTATGGACCCATGGTCATTGTGGAGTGCAGAAGGTGGAAGGTTTGGCTTCTGTAATTGCTTCCTCACTGAACATGGACATTGACAGGTTGATCCATCCTCCAAGCCTAACTCTCTCTTTCTCTAGTAGGGTGATGTTCTGGGAAATAGGAGCTCCAGGATACATTGGTGGGGTCATCTGTCCAGGGAATTGAGGTTGGCATCATGGTAATATCTGGAATCTGGTGGCTGAAAAAAGAGTTAACATATAAAGCCAAACAAGTTGTTGAATAATCATGAACCTAAGGCTGGAATAGTGCAGATGAAGAGTTGGGGGTCTCTGTTTTGTAGATAGCTGGTAGGCCTATTTTAGTTATATTTCAATGGGCCTTTGACTATACTAGTTTTTTTTTTCCCTGATCCTGAAATCTGATATGCAGGTAGATCCTAGTTATTGTCTGGGGAGATGATGTCATGGCTGGAAAAAGGACCAGAAAGCTGGATCAGAGAAGATCCAAATATGGGAAAAGTGTATGAATATTGTTGACTGTAAAACCCATCAATTTGATTTGATCTGGGGCCCATATTCAGCTTAGGAGCCTATGTGACCTCTGAATCCCTGTAGATCTGAGCTCACATTCTGTGGTCATGAGTAAGAACATTCCCACATTGTATTTCTATTGACGATAGCAGTCTGTAATATGTCATTCAGTATGTCTGAAAATTTATGACTGAGACCCTACAGGCTTCCTAGAAATCTAGGGAGAGGTTGTTTTGGTTTTACACAGGACTGGCAGGGTTTATTTATTTTTTTTTAAGCTGAGAAAAACTTCATAATGGATATACAATCTCAGGCCATTCTCTCACAGTGAATGAGAGTTGGATAATGAAACCCTGCAGGAAACATAGAAAGTCAAACAACAGAACTTGTTTTCTGCTTTTAAGAAAATATTTTCCCTAAAGTTATCTCCTTGAACTCTCCTTCAGTCAGTTATAATTCAGCAGATGCCTTGGATGTGTTCAGCCTCAGGCTCCATCACATGGTGTCCTATAGACTTCAGGCTGGACTTGATGCCCTCCTGCAAAGAGAAAATTAAAGGTTGGGACCTGTGACTGCCTTGTGTTTATGTCTCCAGCATTACTGGGGTGTGTGCTCTGACTTGTTTCTTGGGGTCAGCTTTGGTATCATCACAGCCAATGAGTCTTTAAATAGTTTTCAAAGAATGATTTGTTTATGAGACAGACACACAAAACCAGAGCATCTCTCTGGAATACGTGGTGCAGGGGCTAGAACCCTGGACCTCGGACTTGCAAGTCTCATGTTTCACTGCTGAGCCACTTCCTAGGCTCACCAGTGCACCTTTATGGCAGTAACTCATAATGCAGGATTTATTTATTTATTTATTTGTGATAAGAGTATTCTTTAAAACCTGGGCAGTTAGTTGATGTCTGAGCTGGAACTGGTGTTAATATATATATTTTTTGCATAAATGGTTGATGGAATGATCTTGCAAAGAAACGGAATAACCAAGACCCTAGAAAGAGAGCCATTAAGTAGTTCAGCTGGAATAGAGCACAGTCTGAGGTCCTAGGTCCAATTCGCAGTACGGCATGTAACAGAGTGATTATTTGTTTTTTCTCTCCTTCTAACTCTCATGTGAGTAAGAGAGAGACTCCCTGTCGCATATGAAATAAATAAAATGAATCTTTTAAAAGGTGGGTCTGAACCTAAATTGATTCATCTCCCAAAAGCTTCTTAATCCTTTGTTGTACTTACATGTATGTGTTTTTTTCTATCTCCTTGTCTGAGTATACATTATTATTGTACCTAGTAGCTTCTCAGTGGATTTTGGTTGCCTGACTTGTCATATTTTTAGGGGGGGTATACAGAAGGAGTGAAGTCTTGTACTTGGAAGTCAGGTTTTAAGATTTGAGTTTATTTTTGTGATTCTCTTGATGGAACCAGTCCTTTTTGGTTAAGAATGACTGTCTTGTATCCAGTATCAGGATAAGCCTGACTTGTTGGCAGTTTATCTTAAGAAATGACCCAATGAAATACATTTTAAAAATGCAGGTTGATCCCTATTCTGCAACCCTGCAGAATATGCCCTTGTACTGCAGGCTTCTTCACATTGAAAGAAGCTATTTCATACAATTTCAGCTATTTTTGACACCAGAATGATCTCTGGGGCTCTGTGCCTGTATGCTGACTGCACTACTCTCTGTGGTCATTTTTTTTCCCTTTTTAAAAAAATTGATAGAGGATGAGACAGAGAGAGGTGGAAAGAGAGACAGGGAAGAAAGACGCCCGTAGCATTGCTTCAGCACTTGTGAAACTTCTCCTTTGTAAGTGGCTATCAGGAGCTTGAACCCAGGTCCTCCCTAGTAGTAAAGTCTAGGCTCTATTAGGTGAGCCACCTCTCTGCTCCTAAATTGATCTCAACTACTTTGGAAGCCACAGTGGCTGCAGTCTCTTGCCATTTTCTGCCTTCGCATTCCATGAAATTTTAGAGATTTCTCTCTATGTTTGTGTGTATATTTCTCCTGGAATCTGGGTAAATTTTTGTTAAATGGATGACTTGTAATATTTTCTATTTGTCTCCTGTGTTTGTCTGTTCCCAGCAGTCTAGGGCTAGGGCCCCCTTTAAATACTACAAACCACATTTTCTGGGACATTCCCCTCCTGGGCCACATTCAGGTCCTCATATGTGCCCACATTTGACTTTGAGTGGGTGAGTCTGATGCCCAGCAAACATACTTGTTGTATCTGTATCCTGAGTTCAAGTGTTTCAGTAATAAATTACACATTAATTTATTATGACTTTCATAAATTATTAGTCTATTAACCATTGCCATCATTACTTGCCATCATTACATTTAAATCGTTAGTAAATTACTGCTTTCAACATTCATCTCAGAGTGAGTGGTTGGTCCTAGTGGTTGAAATTCTGCCTGCTGTTTTGTTTTAGCAATTAAAAAAAATATTTCTGTTTGTGCCCAGAAGTCCTTAACATAAGCACAAACATCCCTGCATCAAAGGTTATTTAAGTAC
The DNA here is from genome assembly GCF_950295315.1 of Erinaceus europaeus. Lineage (NCBI taxonomy): Eukaryota > Metazoa > Chordata > Mammalia > Eulipotyphla > Erinaceidae > Erinaceus > Erinaceus europaeus. The sequence goes on from NC_080175.1 coordinate 13,048,959, forward strand.
ATCTCTGCCTGGAGATCTTGGCATGGATCAGACCAGATCAAATGCTTCTCATTTCTTTTTTTTTTTTTTTTTTGCAATGATTCTGTATCTGCATATGTTTAAGAACCAGATCTGATGAGAATGAAAAGGAAGAACTGCAACTTCCCTTTCTTTCTTTCTTTCTTTCTTTCTTTCTTTCTTTTTTTTCTCTCCAGGATTATCATTGGGGTTTGGTGCTTGCATTACATATCCACTGCTCCTGGCAGCCATTTCTTTTCCATTGTTGTTGTTGGATAGGACAGAGAGAAATCAAGAGAGGAGGGGAAGACAGAGAGGGGGAGAAAAAGATAGACCTGCAGACCTGCTTCACTGCTTGCAAAGCGACCCCTTGCAGGTGGGGAGCGAGAGGCTTGAACCTTGGGTCAGTCCTTGTGCTTCACTTAACTTGGTGTGCTACCACCCAGCCCCCTACAACTTTCATTTCTTACCACCTCACTCTAATGTGTAGGAAAATTCAGAGAGCTTGGAGATGCTTGGTACAACTACTACTGCCATCCTTTGAAAATCTTAAGGCTGATGGATATGGAAAGAACAACCAAACAACTTTTCTACCGCTGCTGCCGAACTATTCATGAGCTTGCCTTTGGGAATCAGAATTCACTGAATTTGGACTTGACTCCTTATTAGAGCTAATAATACACTAAATCTTTATCCTTGAACAATCTGTGGATTGATTCTCGTTGTGGACATGGGCGATAGATTTCTGTCCTTCCCACATTCCCGGGAATACCCGACTGAGGAAAGGAGAGACTGAATTACCCTGCCCATTGAGTTAAGAATCATTCTCCCTCTGAGTGACCAAAGGCAACTCTTGCCTGTGAACTATGCTGACAATGATATGAGGAACAAATGAGCTCCAGCCAAGGGAACTGGGAAACTAGGCCTTAGGAAATCTCTGTCAATCTTCAGGGCATATCTAAAATTCTAGTTTACTCGCTGGCCAAAGCTCGTCTACAGCTAATCCCCACTTAGGAGACTATTCTGCTAGAAGCACTGGAAGTTTCTCTGTTACAGTTTAGGTGGTACCATTTAAGCTTATGTTATTCGAAGTTACCTCATTGCTGTAATGTTGAAGGAGGAGGGGAAGAGAAGAGGAAGAGAGAGCGGGAGAGAGATAGTTTGAACTGCTGAGGAACCAGAGAAATGTCAAGACTGTGGTCCGGGAGATGATGCAGTGGCTAAGGCACTAGACTCTCAAGCATGAGGTCCTGAGTTCGATCCCCGGCAGCACATGTATCAGATTGATGGCTGGTTCTTTCTCTTCTCCTATCTTTCTCATGAATAAATAAATAAATTCTAAAAAAAAAAAAAGAAATATCAAGATAGTGCAGGTGCCAGTCTGAATTTAATTGGGCTAGAATCTGATAGGCATAGAGTAACCATATCATGCAAAAGTTGGAGCTTGCTTGCCCTAACCATAACAACAAGGATTCAAGTCTGATGAGAACATAAGTCCACTCTCTCTCTTTTTTTTTCTTGGCATTCCTGGGCATGTTGACATACACAAGGTTACAGACACCAATACCTCTTTCTACAAAGAGACTCACTAGTTTTCTCCAGAAATAGACAGATAGTGAGTACATTCATCCTGCAAAAGAGTTAAGCTCATCCTAGTGAGAAGGCACAAAAAAATTCACATGAGAAACTAATTGTTGGGGGCCAGGTGGTGGCACACCCAACTGAGCACATATGTTACCATGCATAAGGACCCAGGTTCAAGCCCCTACTCTCCACTTGAAGGAGAGAGAGAGACACTTCAAATGGAGAGTAGATCTATAGGTGTCTCTCTTAAAAAAAAAAAACTTACTGGGAGTTGGGCGGTAGCGCAGTGAGTTAAGCGCATGTGGCGCAAAGCTTAAGGACCTGAGTAAGGATCCCGGTTCAAGCCCCCAGCTCCCTACCTGCAGGGGAGTTGCTTCACAGGTGGTGAAGCAGGTCTGCAGGTGTCTATTTTCCTCTCCCCCTCTCTGTCTTCCCCTCCTCTCTCCATTTATCTCTGTCCTATCCAACAACAACAACATCAATAACAACAATAATAACTCCAACAACAATAAAAACAAGGGCAACAAAAATGAAATAAAATAAATAAATATAAAAATGTTTAAAATTTTTATTACATTTATTTATTTATTGGGTAGAGATCACCAGAAATCAAGAGGGGATGGGGTGATAGAGAGGGAGAGAGACAGAGAGACACCTGCAGCACTACTTCACCACTTGAAAAGCTTTCCCCCTGCAGGTGGGGACCAGGGGCTCAAACCCGGGTCCTTGCACATTGTAACATGTGCACTCAACCAGGGACACCACCACTTGGCCCCTCTGTCTCCCTCTTTATCTTCTCCTGCCCTCTCAATTTTCTTTGTGCTATCAGAATAAAAATTGAAAGAAGGCCAAAGGAAGAAATGGCCGCCTGGAGCTGTGGATTTGTTATGCAGGCACTGAGACCCAGCAATAACCCTGTTGGAAAAAAAAAAAACTGATTGTCCAGCAGAGGGTGGTGGTGGACCATGCCCCTAGCCTTTGCTGGGAGCTATCTGAGCTCTGTTCAAATAACTGAACCCAGGAACTATTTTAATTGAATGTCACATTCCTAGAGGACACACTATGAATAAACTTAAAACCCAATTCAGGGCATTTAAAAAATTTTTATTTATTTATGAAAAGGAAACATTGACAAAACCATAGGATAAGAGGGGTACAATGCCACATAATTCCCACCACCAGAACTCCATATCCCATCCCCTCCCTTGATAGCTTTCCTATTCTTTATCCCTCTGGGAGTATGGACCCAAGGTCATTCTGGGATGCAGAAGGTGGAAGGTCTGGCTTCTGTAATGGCTTCCCCGCTAAACATGGGCATTGACAGGTCGATCCATACTCCCAGCCTGTCTCTCTCTTTCCCTAGTGGGGCAGGGCTCTGGGGAAGCAGAGCTCCAGGACACATTGGTGGGGTCGTCTGTCCAGGGAAGTCTGGTCAGTATCCTGCTAGCATCTGGAACCTGGTGGCTGAAAAGAGAGTTAACATACAAAGCCAAACAAATTGGTAATCAGTCATGAATTTAAAGGCTGGAATAGTGCTGATGAAGAGTTGGGGGGTACTCCTTTTTTTAGATAGCTAGTAGGCATATTTTAGTTGTATTCCAAAATTCTGTGGTCATCAGTAGGAACATTCCAAGCTGCCCCAATATCAAGACCCATCTTCCTCAGGTGTAGCATAGAGTATGTTGTCCAGCCTCCCTTCAGAGGATGGAACATTCTCTACTGTTGTTGATCCAAGCCGAGGACAAGGTCCTATGGAGGGCCCACAAAGGGGTCTATTGTGTTGTTCCTGATAGAGATGACCAGTAAAAAGGTGAGAGGGATTTATTTGAGGTCTAGGCCCATCATGTCTGTTTGGGAATGTCAGGACTCTCTGAATAGGACCCCAGCTGATGAGGTGGCCTGATAGTGACTAAAGAGTCATCAATAAAGTATGCCAGTCTCTTGAATTCAGGACATTTTAAAGACTATAATATGCACAGCACAGGCTAGGCACTGTGGACGGGAGGTGACTGCATTTGCTCAGGTATTTCTGAGTGTGGTAGCCCTTCAGGGAAGCTGTTTCCTCTTTCTCAGCCTTTGGTGTCTTTTCTGTGAAATGTGCCCAATAATGCCCTCCCAGTCTTCTACCACTTCTGAAAACAGACACTTGCTGGAATTCATATGTAGAAGCTAATAATCCTGTAATCTAAATTAGGGGACTAACTTCTGTTGAGCAGAGGGTAGAGTGCTTCAGGCTAGAGTTCCAAGGGAGGAAGAAGTAGCCTTTGAGCTGAATGCTGAAAAAGAGTGAAATTCTTCTGACTGGTGAGCTGAGAGTAAGTTTGTGAAGGAGACATAAAGGGCATTTTAGGCCACTGGAACATGGGTAATTGAACCTTGCTTATTTCTAAGACTTTGAAGCTCAAAGTATTTTTACACAGAAATCCCTGGGGGGGGGGGGGCAAGGGTAAACAGTATAATGGTTATGCAGAGAGACTCCCAAGCCTGAGGCTCTGAAATCCCAGGTTCAGTGCCCTCCACCACCATTAGCCAGAGTTGAGTTGTCTGTGCTCTGGTAGAAAACACACAAACAGAAAACACAAAGCAATCCCTGGCATCATAACTATTAGGTTTTACTTCACATAAATTATATACGTGGCTTACCTTACTATAGGTTTGCAAGTGCCTGACTTAGTTCATCTAGATACTACTGAAGTTTTTGTATTTAAAAGCAAGTATGAGGCCAGAGACGTAGCTCACTGGGTAGGCTGTGTCCCTTGTCAATAAATAAATATATACACTTTTATTTTTAGAAACAAATATTTTGAGAGCTTTTGAATGTCTAATAAGTCACAGTGTATTTTATCTGTGGGGTTACACCTGTGATCCTCCTCAACCTGAGATTCAGTGCAAGGTTACTTCATTGGACACAATCAAATAAATGCACAGAGACTTAAGTTTATTCTTTATAAAGCTGGTGTGGCTAACGCCCTATCTGCTCTTAAAGAAATAGGAAAAGTATAACCCCCCACCTCCATGGGGTGTGGTGTGTGTGTGTGAGGGGTCCTTAGTCTTTTATTGGCTAGTTACACAGTACATCAAAGGAATTCCAAGGTAGCTTGTGTCAGTCAGCAAAAGGCATAATGGCTTCATTAACAAGGGGAACTAAAGTGGAGAAGCAAGGCTATCAAACTTTGACTAAGAAGCTTCTAACTAGCACCCCAATGGGATCTTAGCAGATATATGGCTGCTTCACCACTTGCTAAGCTTTCCATCTGCAGGTGGGGACCCGGGGTTCGAACCTGGGTCCTTGTGCATGGTAACATGTGCACTCAATCATGTGTGCCACCACCTGGCCCCTATTATTATTTTTATTTCATAGATATGCAGTGTGTTCTTAGATACCTTAGAGAATACAGGTTGAATTCAGGATCCCTGCATAATTCTACTGCTCCTGGTGGACTATTTTTGTTTATTTTCTTCAGTAGAAGGTGAAAGACAGAGATGGAGAGAGAGAGAGAGATGGAAGAGAGGCTCCATAGCACTGCTTCTCTGCTCATGAGCCTTTCCCTTTGTGTGGTGTTCTCAGGTGGTGGCTGGGGGCTTGAACCTGGGTCCTTGTGCATGGTAAAGCATGTGCTCTTCTGGCTCCTTGAATTTGGATTTTTTTTTTTTAGATTCTCTTCTCTGACTTAAATTATTCCCCCCCCCCATCACATATTTATATTTTCACCATGGTCCTGCAGCAGAGGACATGGTGCAATTGATAAAGAATTAAACTCTTCCTGACTCTGTTTGGTGCTGTATCCAGAAATCTCTGTTCATTCTTGATTGTCTCTATCTATGTGCTAATTAATTCACAGGGGTATTAATAAAGAGATTTCTATTTTAAGGGTTTAATCCCCCCATTTTCTTATTACTGCAAATGCTTTTCTTTTTTTTTAATACTTATTTATTCCCTTTTGTTGCCCTTGTTGTTTCATTGTTGTAGTTATTTTTGTTGTTGTTGATGATGTCATCGTTGTTGGATAGGCCAAAGAGAGATGGAGAGAGGAGGGGAAGACAGAGGGGGAAAGATAAACACCTGCAGACCTGCTTCATCGCTTGTGAAGCAACTCCCCTGCAGGTGGGGAGCCGGGGGCTCAAACTGGGATCCTTACACAGGTCCTTGCGCTTTGCGCCATGTGCGCTTAACCCACTGTGCTACCACCCGACTCCCTACAAATGCTTTTCTATTGTTAGGTTGGTCTGCCTACCTACATGAGAGATCCCTCAAATATAATTTTCAATATATTTTGAAATGTACTTATCTATAATTATGTTATTTTAAAGGCCAAAACAAAGAACATGGCAAAATGATCTTTTAAAACCCCAAGGAAGAGTATTGCATGTTACATTAATATGAAAAGATTTTGAGGATCAAGGTTAAAATTGCATGGTGTAGGCAAAGAAGAGCTGAATTACTAACACTGAAAATTAGGACATATTCTACCAAAGCAAAGGACTCTGGGGGAGGTGAGTTAGAGGGCCGCAAGGAGAGGGTGTTGAGGGCCAGATACATGATGATGGAAAAGGGCCTGAGGATCTAAGAAGCTGGGAGTGAAAGTCTTTTATAGACACCTGTCATGGGGAGATGAGACATTGACATGTGTCAACAACTGTCCTGTAAACCATCAACCCACAATAAAATGATCTGGAAAAGAAAACCAGGACAGCCAAAATGTATGAATTTCATTAGATTGCGTGATGTGTGTGGGTGTACCTTTTAATAATAAATGTCACAGTCCCTTTGCATTAGTTCCAGTCTGCTGCATCATGGCTTAGTTGCTCTGGAGAGCAGACTATCTCCTTCCTTGTTTGAGGCTGTGGTCATCCCACCATCCTCCCCCTTCCACCCCAGTGAAACCAGCACCTCCTGACAGGTTGAGTGTGTGTGTGGGGGGGTGTTTTCTCCCTCCTCCTTGCTGGCATTTGCCTGGGGCTGTGTGGGCGGGCCTGGACTGGCTCCCTCCCGCTGCTCAGGACAGCTGTCTGGGGGCCCCTGCCAGCTCCCCACCTCTCAGACCCATGGCCTCAGCTCTCAGGGAGCCTTGACCCCAGGGCACAAGAGGTTTTGTTGGTAGTGGATTCCAACTCTTCATTCCAGCTTGTACTTTTCAGTAATGTCTCTGGCTCAGTCTGTTGTCTAAGTGCCACTTCAAATATTTTCAGACCCACCTCAGGATGACCTTACAGAAACTGCTCAAGAGTGTGGGCTTGAAGTGTGTGTGTGGTGGGGGCGAGGGGGGTGCAGGGAATGGGAAGGACGACAGAGAGCTGGGTTGTATTGGTGTATATTAAGGATGAAAAATGCTTTTCCGTGATCCCTGACAAACGTTCTGACGAGGTGCCTTACTTGGTAGAGCACGTGCCTTACTGTACACGAGGTCCTGAGTTTAAGTCCTGGTACCACGTGAGGGCACTATGGACAGAATCTGGACAGTTTGTAGGCCATGGAGCATGGAGCCATGCTGTGGTGTCTCTCCTTTCTGTCTCTCTCCCCCTCTTAGCTCTCTTCTTGTCTTCTCTCCCTCTTTCTCTCTTAAGAAAATTAAGAATAACAGCCCAGGAGATGGCACAGTGGACAAAGGGTTATACCTTTATTTTTAATGATTTGTTGGGGAGGTTAATGTTTTACAGTACAGTTGTTGACACATGGGTACAGTTTCTTATCTCCCATGATAGGTGTTTGCAAAAAACCTTCACCCCCAACTTAGGCCCCCCTCCACCATCATGCACCAGGACCCCAAAGCCCCTCTCCCAGCAAACCCCTCCCTCTTCTGCTTCCCCAAAGTCCTTTGCTTTGTGGTGCAATACACCAAGCCCAGTCCAACTTGTACTTGATATAGTCCCTTTCTGCCCTTTTTTAAGTTCTGTCTGTGAGTGAGATCATTCCATATTCTCTTTTTGGCTTATTCAGCTTAACATGATTCCTTCAAGCTCGATCCAAGAAGAGGTGAAGGAGATGACATCATCATTTGGACTCTTAAGCAAGAGGTCCTGAGTTAGAGCCCTAGTATCATATATGTGAAAGCAATTCTCTGGTTCTCTCTCTCTCTCTTCCTTCTCTCTTTCATTAATGAATACATCTAAAAAGAAAGAAAAAGATGAAGAAAAACTGGAGATAGGATTGTATCATGTATAAATGAGTACCCGGGCTGCATTTGTCTAGTGCCCTGTAGTAAAAAAATAATTAATTAAAAATAAAATATCCTCTTCCTCCCTATTCCAGAGAACATTAGGTTATTGTGGATTCTTGTTCACAGAAGCCCTTAGCAGAGCCCTAAGACTTACTGATAAGGGATGAAAAATTCCTTTCAGTATTTGCTAAGAATTGAATTTGTACTCTGTATATGTTGAAGCCCTACCCACCCCACCCCACCCCCATACTTCATAATATGTTAGTGTGTGTGTGTGTGTGTGTGTGTGTGTGTGTGTGTGTTTTGCCTCCAGGGTTATTGCTGTGTCTGCACTAGGAATCCAATGATCCTGGCGGCCATATTTTCCCTTTGTTATTATTGTTGCTGTTACTGTTATTATTGTTGCTACTGTTGTTGGATAGGATAGAGAGAAATTGAGAGAAGAGAATAGAGGGGAGAGAGAAAGAAACACCTGAAGATCTGCTTCACCATTTGTGAGGTGACCTTCTTTACAGGTGGGGAGCCGGGGACTTGATTCGGAATCCTTGCGCCAGTCCTTACACTCTGTCTGTACTATGTGCGCTACCACCCAGCCCCCATTTTACGGTGGGCTTTAAATCAACATGACTGGTTTATTCCAAGAAGAGGTACTTTGGTACTGGAGAGATAAATCAGTCCTAGAGCACAGGACTTGTAGGCCTAAGGCCTAGAGGTCTCAGGTTCAGTACCTAGCATCACCAGTACCAGAGCCGACAAGTCCTCAGGCCCCTCTCACTCTCTCTTCCTGTCTCTCTCTCGCTTTCAAAATAAACAAGCCTTACAAAAAAGAAAGAAAGAAAACAAGAAGATAACATTTAGATGAAGTGGAAGAGAGCCAACAATCTTCCTTGTGCATGGGGAGCAGGGTGTGGTTTTCTAGGAGAGGCTGGCCTTGACTGCATGTCAAGGAGAGAGGCCTCATCACCCACTGACATCTTGGCCTTGCGCTTATCTAGCATCCAGAACTGTGAGGAAACAAAGGGTTGTTCTAGCACTCAGTCTGTGGTATCTTGTGGTGGCAGTCGTGGCAAACAAATATAGCCTCTTTAGTCAATAAATCCTCTTCCCAGGGTGCTTCTGGGGATGGAGGAGGAAAGCTTACCCTGGAACCTGGCTAAATAGTCCTGATTGTCTATTTTCAAAACCTATGGCTGTGACTTGGTGACACTGATGCCCAACAAGGAAGGATGGTGTTGAATCTTGTCGAGTTCTGAACTATTTGGATCTTAAGCTTTAGTAGATACCTAGAGAGGGCAATCACAGCAGCTTTAATTAGGAGAAATTCACAGGTGCACAAGAATAATACTGTGTAGGGTGTTAGCTGAAATAGGCTGATAAAGACTGGTTGCCACAAGTGGTGGCAATAAAAATCTGGAAGTTCTGGTTTACCAGAGAATCTCATAACCCAATAAGCTCTTAACTTCAGAGATTAAAACTTGGCAGCTCTTTGAGTTGATTCTGCAAAATTTCATGACTAGAACCCTTTTTCTTTTTGATGTGTTTTCCTTCTGAAATCTCTTCAGGGTCATTGTACTGCTGTTGTCATTTCTAGTAACAGAAGTCTTTTATAAAACCAAGCATTCCTTTATAGATGTGTGATATCAGTCGCTTGTCAGATGTGTGATGTTGCATATATCTTTTCATTTACTGGGTTGCCTATCTATCCTTGTGTAATTTGCCTTCAACGTGTAGAAACTTTTTAGTTTGATATAGTCTCAGTTTTAATTTTTTATTGGGGGAATTAATGGTTTACAGTCAACAATATAATATGGTAACAAAAACCAAAATACAGTAGTTTGTACACTTATAATATTTCTCAGTTTTCCACATAACAGTTCAATCCCCTCTAGGTCCTCTTACATGTTCCAGGACCTGAACTCTCCCCCCTCTCCTCATCCCAGAGTCCTTTACTTTGGTGCAATACACCAAACCAGTCCAAGTTCTGTTTTGTGTTTTCTTGTTTTTCAACTTCTTCTTCTTCTTTTTTTTTTTTTTACTTATTATTAGTGATTGAATAATAAACTACAAGATTGTGGAATAAGAGTGGTTTAATTCATAGTCCCCACAACCAGCATGCCATATCCCCTCCCCTCCACTGGAAGCTTGCCTATTCTTTATCCCTCTGGGAGTATGGACCAGAGATCTCTAAGGGGTGCAGGAGGTCAGAGGTCTGGCTTGTGCAATTTCTTCTCCATTGGTGTAGTCCCATTTTTTTTTAGCCTTGTTTTTATCTCACATACTCAGAAGTTGAGTCTCATTATCTTTGATATATCTTTTTTAAGGTCCTGAGTTGTTTCACTGATGTTTTCTCCTATGTATTTTATAGTTTCAAGTTTAGTACCCATATCTTTGAGTCATTCTGAGCTAACTTTGGTGCATAGCTTTAAGTGGTGGTCTAGTTTTGTTTTTCTACATGTGGTTGTCCAGTTTTTCCTTTTCCCCAATGTTGTTTTCGACAGGTTATGTTGTTTTCAATGGGCTGGCTTCACGGGCGGGTAACAGATGACTAGGGATTCATGGTTGAGCTGTAGGCAGTATCTCTTTATTCATGCAGGACGCAGCACAATCTAAGCCGAGCTAAGCTAAACTAAAGGTACTGTAAAACTCACAATGCTGTCTTTATATATACTTGCGAAGTAGGGTGGAAACAGGATGTGACATAGAGAGGGTGGAGAGAAAAGTGACTGGTGAAAATCAGAGTGTGACAAAGAGGGGGCAGAGCAGGCGAGAATCCTATCACTGAACCACAAATGCCCTGGAGGGAGGGTGGAACTTGTTAACAGTGGTTATGTAAATAGAATGAAGTGGTTATAAGAAATAAATAGAATAGTGTTAAGCAGGGGGGATTTAAACCAAATGAAACAGAAAGGGTCTCATGCATACCAACACCCCAATGTGATCTTGAGGAAGTGACAGAACCTCTTTATCCCTCAATCTTCTCATCTTTAAATTGGGGAAAGCAATTTCTACTCAGATGGGCATCATGGAACATTAGTACATATGGGAAACACCTTGCACTAATCGTGTGTTTTAAGAGCTCACTTAGTGTTAGGCCTTAGTGGGAGATCATAATGATGACATTTAAAATCATTGACATTCTAGCATGAGGTGACTTCTTGCTTGGGGTGTTTTCTTGAGGTGTTCTGCTCCATGAAAGAAATATTGCTTCTGAGACTCAGATTAGCTGAAACCATCTAACACGAGGGCTAATAGGATGACATGTATGGGCTTTAGGAGAATGTATGGTGATGTAGCCATAGAATGAGGTTTTCTTCCTTTGGTTCACAATTGCTCAGTATATACCATAAAGCAGATGCTCTACTGCCATAGTGTACACGTAAGTTCCTTGGAGGTCTTGCCAAAATACATCTTTGGACTTGGGTTTCTGCCTTTTTTTTTTTCCCTTGGTTTCTACACTTCTTACAAGTCCCCAGGTGTATAGCTATGCTGTTCTCAATTCACTCTTTGAGTCCCGAGGTTCCAAAATGGACAAACAACAGAGCTGAGAATGATTCCAGTTTGTTTGTAAATTGCACTTTTTTTTTTAAACCAACCAATTATTAAGTGCCTGGTACCATTGTATTTTCATCTTTAAATTTTTAAATGGAGAGAGCACTGATTTCTTTCTTGCTCCTAGTCTCTCTGTCTGTGATTTAAATACTAATTTTCAAAGTCAAAAGAACAGCAGTAACAACTAGTGTTTATCTAGAGGTCACCACAGGTTTTGTTGGTTAAAAGCTCGTGACACCTCATCAGGCACATGTTGTCATTATCTTTATCTTACAGGTAATAAAAAATTAGGAAACTGAGGCACATGTAGGAAAGAATAACTTGCTCAGATCACTCAAGTTATGTATGGCAAGCCAGGGTCATTTTAGGGGCTGCAAGATTTTGTTAAGGCTCAGACAGATTAAGATTCCCCCCAGCCCCCCCAGCCACCACACTCTCAGTTACTACATCTTATTTGAGTACCTGAAGAGAAATACCTCTTGTTTTGTCCTTCCTAACTGAGCCAAGCAGATTGAGTGGGAGGAAGAATCAGGACTGAGAGAAGAGATGAAAGGGCTCCAGAGAAAAGAGCAATGGGAAGTCCACCATTGTCAGCGACTTGACTGAATTGGTGATCAAAAGGCATCAGACAATATTCATTGTGTTTCTTCTGCCTCTAATCTTTCCCTTTCTATCTGGACAGATTCATGCCAAGGGCAGCATTGAGCTCAGTCGATTGGCAGTCCTGTGCAGAGTGGCATAAGGAAGGCTTGGCAATGTGGTGTAGCCTCTTGATCACGTTGAAAAGAGCCTGGTGATTCACACAGGCATTGCTGAGCTCAAGTCCCTGCCCCTGTGCTTTCAAGCCACAGACCTTATTTCAAGAAGACCAGCTTTCTCTCCTAGCACACTTTTTTCATCTGTGAAGACAGGACTAAGAATGGTGTTTACTGTAGGCTGGGAGATAGTTCACCTAGTAGAATGCATACTTAATCACGTTTTAGGACCCAGGTTTGAGACTCCAACCACCACACAGGAGCACCACACAAAAGGGAAGCTTCCTGAGTGATGAGGCAGCAGTGTGGTGTCTCTCCTCTCTCTCTCTCTCTCTCTCCTTTGAGGGACAGGCATGCCCATCAAACTTGTCTCTTGGTGCAAGAGAATAATTCAGTAGAAACCTCATGAAAATAGGATGTAACTCAAAAATAATGCTTGTCTGAAATCAAATTTCATTGATTCACCATTGGTTGCCAGGGCTATAGAAATGTTGGAAACATAGTTTCATAGAACTCTGTATATGGAGAAGTCTCACCATATCTGTCATCAAAATTACTGTGCCATTTTACTGTCAAAATGATCCTCTCTGCCCATTTCTTCCAAAGCTCTTCCCTGTTCTCCCTTTGGAACCACCATACTTTTCAGAGTCTGAGAATTGTTTTTGTTGTGGTTTCTCAGGTTGCTAGCTTTGCTTATTTATAGTTACATGTGAGTGCAACCATTTGGTAATTATCTTTCATTTGACTTATTCACTTAGCATAATTACCTTAAGTTCCCTCCATGGGAGGCACCATTTTACCTCTTTTTTTTCTTTTTAATAGCAGAGTACTATTTCATTTCCACAACTTCTTTATCTAATCATCTATCCATTGATGGACAATTAGGTTGACATCACATTGAAATGATTGTGTATAATGCTGTTGTGAACACAGAGGCACAAATATCCTTTCAAATTAGTGTTTTTCTATCTTTCCCTCAAATAACTAGGATCCACGTCCTCACCAAACATTTTTACATTCTAGACTTTTTGCAAAAAGTAGGAGTGGCCTCTAGGTTAAACTGTAACTTTCCTGTACTATTAAGCTCATATTTTGAATCACCATATCTTTATTTCAGGCATGGAGCTGGCTCTGACATCTTTGAAATGGTGACTCTTTCCTGAAATGTCTTAATATTCTTTGGGAGTTTTAACACACACACGCACACGCACACGGACACACACACCGGGGGATTCTAGGGTTCTTCTGTCTCAGTCCCTGCTGTATCTCTCATTAAGGGCCTTGAGTTTGGCCTTAGCCAAACACTTTAACTTCTATCTGTTTCAGTTGCCTCAACTTTAAAAACAAAGAGATGATAATGGCACCTGCCTCAGGGGGCTATAAGAAATCAGTGAGGGAATCTTTGTTCAATGTCTGCAGAGTGAATCGTCAGTATATGTGAGCTATGAATAATAATGAGACCATCCTATTTGCAGTTTATGAAGCTAAGATATATAGTGAGATTATGTAACAATGCTTGGATATTATCTCAGTAAAGTCCATAAAATTTTATTCCCTGTCACAAAAATAATTATGTGGGATTCACTCAAAAATCAGAAGTAGAAACTGGCTGTTATCAAAGAAATGGTTGTGTGCTCTAAAGAGAATTTCTAGATTAAATAATCCCACTATGAGTGCTTTCTGTTTAGATAATGTGCTGAACTTTAAGTTCTCTGAGCTTTTGAAGTTAATCTTTCCTGTGGAATCACATAGCTGAGCTTGGGTTGGGGACCTGTTGTTTATAACTAGATGTCACTGGAACACGAGTTCAGGGAAATGACATATCACTGCTTAACTATTTTCCCTCGCTGCCTTTCGATTTAGGGTCTAGATCCTTTTACTTTATTGGGTTTGACGTTTTAAGAAAATTCGGTTTTCATTTTTTTCCCAGTGGAATCATTTTTCTTATGGAATTCAATTTGCTTTGTTTCTGTCTCTTCTGCTTAGCTTAAAAGACGAGACCAGTGTTCTGCAAAGGTTTTTGTTATCAATACCTGCTATTTTTCACTCATCATAAATTACATTAAGGTGGACTTTGTCTCCAATTCTGTCATTGTAAAACAGGTACAGACCAAGCCTTTTAACATAATTAGATATACTGCTAGGGGTGGAGGGTGAGGTGTGCTAATATCTATCTTAGGAAGATGTGAAACTGGACCCCGTTGACAATACCAAGCCTGTAAATCAGCATTTTTTAAAAAAGAAACTTTATTTTTTATTTTTTTTCTCCCTTTTGTTGCCCATGTTATTATCATCGTTGTTGTTATTGATGTCGTTGTTGTTGAATAGGACAGAGAGAAATGGAGGAAGGGAAGACAAAGGGGAAGAGAAAGATAGACACCTGCAGACCTGCTTCCCCACCTATGAAGTGAACCCCCTGCAGGTGGGGAGCCAGTGGCTTGAACTGGGATCCTTACATAGGTCCTTGCGCTTGGCACTATGTGCGTTTAACCCGCTGCACCACCACACAGCTCCCTAAATCAGCATTTCTTCAATTAAGGGATAAAGTAACAAAGTGAGACAAAACAAAAGCAAAAAATAAAACAGAACATTTACTCTTGGAGAAACTGGGAACTAGAGGATAGATTTTGTTATGCAGGAGACCCTGACACTGGGAAATATTGTCATTGGGAAATGTTCCTGGATTGTGGAGTGGTGCTGTGATCTCTCTCTCTCTCCCTCCCTCCTCCCCTCCCTCCTTCCATCTCTTTCTGTTTAACTCTCACTGTCTCCTCTAGGTCTCATTTTCTCTCTCTGTCTACTCTCCCTCTTTCAGAGAAATAAAGAATGAAAACTTAGGCCAATAAAATTACTCAGTGGTATTGTCTGTGCATGAGATCATGGGATCTGACACTGCATAAAAATAAATATGCTACTCTTCTAAGAACACATACCATCTGCTTTTATCGGGGTGTAAAGTATCACTGGGGACTATAACGTCCTTGCTACAAGACAAGGGATAATGTCGGTCCCAACAGAACTGAATGTTCCCAGCCAGCATTGTCCTCCTCACCCATTCATTCTCTGTGACCTTGGACAAGTTTGCTAAATTCCTCTAGCTCGTAAGATTTCCATCATTGTGCTTTCCAAACTCTGTTTTGTGGTGAGCTCATATTTGTTCTAGGGTTGAAGGTTCTTGGGAAGGATATGTTTATTAAAGGAGTTGCAAGGCACACATGTTTATTAATGTCTTAGAGAAGTTCATGGCTGAGAAGCCTGTTTATCACTGTTTAATCAAGCATATATCAAAGATACATAATTATGCAACCGTAGCATTTTTATCCTGAAATGTGCTGAGTGGCAGTGGCTTTCTTGGGACAAGTTCTGAGAAGCATGTTTAGGAAAGACTTCTGAGCTTTACTATCCAAAGATGACTGTCTCAGGCACAGTGAAGGATTGACAACGAATGGCCTCTCTGACGCTAAGATGACATTAAGAAAGTATCAGTGCCATTTAATTACACAGCAGTTGTGGGTCTGAAAGAGCTCTTAAGCAGATGTTTTCTGGATTCTAATAAATTGCTAACCTATTCATCTCTGGCTGAACTAGAAGATGTTCAATTTGGAAAACTGTAAGCAGGAACTACTTTGTTGGCTTCTGGTTCAAAAAGTCAGTTTTGATACTGAGTTGACTGGATTGTTACATATTCCCCTCCCCATAACTCCTGATTTGTAAAAGACAAAGAAAAAAAAAGGGGGCATGGGTTGCTTTTAAACTAGAATCCTTGGTTTTGTTTGTTTGTTTTTTGCCCCCAGGAAAGAATATACTACAGGTGGCTTCTTCTCACTCTCATTGAAAATCAGGTGGGAATCACAATGTGAGAGTTTAAGAGAGAACTGAAAACTAGCTCCCATGACATTGGAAAGGAAAACTTGATGCAGGTTAGAAATTGTTACTGTGAAAGACTCCTGTCTCCTTATGGTGAGAATCCTGAGCCGCTAATGAAAAGCAGGGCCCAGTGTCATCAGAATGCATGGCATTAGGTGTCACCATCAGGAGATTCTAATAAACGCGACCGGCCTTCTGGCGGCAGTTAACAAATGACAACCCTGCAAATGCCAAGCATTTTATCAATGAGCGGTCCAGTTGTGATCTTCTGTCTGGCGCCTGATGTTTCAGCCCAGTCAGGAAGGTGTGCAGTCAGAGTGGTCTGGGCTAGCAGAGGGGAGGAGGGACTGTCTCCAGAGTCAGTTTCAAGTAAAACCAAAAGCCAGTTAGAGAGAGTACACTGAGAACGTTCAAGTCACCTGACTTTTCATTTTAGACACTGCAATCAGATAGTTTTTCAGTGGGTAGATTATGGGCCTTACGTTAGATTAATAGCTCAGAAGGGCTGCTGGTGTTTCTAGCATGATGGCAGGAATTAA
Organism: Erinaceus europaeus; assembly: GCF_950295315.1. Classification (NCBI taxonomy): domain Eukaryota; kingdom Metazoa; phylum Chordata; class Mammalia; order Eulipotyphla; family Erinaceidae; genus Erinaceus; species Erinaceus europaeus. Next base: position 13,065,408 of record NC_080175.1, read on the forward strand.
GTGCCCTGCCCTCATACTTGGAAACAGTCACGCCAATTTCCTTCTGTTTCGGAGACAGCAGATGACTCTGATGCTGGGGATTTTTTAGCCTGAGTGCCTTCTCCCATTTATTCCGTGTATTTTCATAACCTTTTATTTTTGCAAAAGTCCTGGTGTTCAAAAATAACTGGGAGAAAACTTGTACCGTGGGTGGGTGGCTGGTAATCCAAACCATCACCCAGGCCTTAACTGACTAAAGGGGAAAAAAATGCCTCTTTCCTGAGCCTTTCCGGATGAGCTCATTGTTTCCAGACAGCCTGTGCCTCATATAAAAAGGCTCAAAGTCCACTCTCGGCCTCACAGCAGTGTGGGTCAGGGAACAGCATCTGAAGCTGGGACCACATGCCAGGCTGATAGTAAAAGGCGTCTCCCCAAGTTGTAGTAGGTTTTTTTTTTAAAAGTAATAAACAACTCATCTGATGAGGATCCAGTTCATTAAGTGAAAAGAGGAGGCCGAAGGCTTCGGGGAAATCAGTCCTTTTCTTTGTCTCATTCATTTAGTTCTTGTGAAATGGCAGTGCTCAAAATCTGGCGTGTGAAATGTGCAGAGTGGAAGGAAATCTGAGGGCGTTTTCTGGCTTCCCAGAAAGGGCAGTTTTCCTCAGGTGTGGTGTGACTGAGCTGATGTGCTCTGCGGAGTGGTCTGTGGCATTGGTGGGAGACAGAGCAGAGAGAATTGGAGGACCAGGAAGGGGTTAGACTACAGGAAGCTCCTCATTCTTCCTGAACTGCAGTGGTGGCACACCCTCTGGGTGACACACCCTCCCTGGAGTCCAGCTCAGCCCATAGACTCCTGGGAGGAGAGCCAGGGCTCTGAGCTCTCCTCAGAGGAGTGAGCCCTGTCTTCTGTGTGCTGGCCACCTGCTGGAGAGCAGCTGAGGTCTTCCAAGTGCATGACAATGACCTGGGAGCCCTCCGAGCTCATGGACCCTCCTCACCAAGGCGAAGACGACCAAGGTTGGACTGATTTTATAAACTTGGCATCTGTGCTGTCTGGGGCAGAGCATGTCTTCAAAGATGGAGAGAGAGATTGATCTGTTGGAGCCTGTGTATTTTTAAGAGTTATTTACTTATTTATTGTGAAACAGAGAGAATAAGTGGAGGGAGGGAAGGAGGGAGGGAGGGAGGGAGAGAGAGAGAGAGAGAGAGAGAGAGAGAGAGAGAGAGAGAGAGAGAGAGAGAGACAGCAGAGTTCTGCTCATCTATAGCTCATGGTGGTGCCAAGCATTAAAACTGTGACCTCTGGGTCTTCATGTATCTAAGTTGGTGTTCTAACAGGCTGAACTATTTTCCGTGTGTGTGTGTGTGTGTGTGTGTGTGTGTGTGTGTGTGTGTGTATTTTAAGATAGAGGCAGAGAAAAAGAGAGATTAAAAGAAACCATAGCACTGAAGCTTCCTTCAGTGCAGTAAGGGCCAGGCTTGAACCTCAGTTCTGCACATGGCAAAGCTGTTTTGCCAACACACCTTATATATTTTTAGAAGTCTTACTTAATTCATGTAATGACAGAGGGAGAAACCAGAATACCATATCTGAATCAACAACAATATTGGAGATGGGCCCCAAGGCATCCACTGAGCTATCACCTGGCCACTGTGGGGTTCCTTTGACAGCTCCCCCCCAGTTACAGTGGGTCACTCCTTGTGCCACAAAGCTTTCTCCTGTAAATTAGCATGATGTGGTTTCAAATTCTTTATTGGTCTTTTCTGGAAAGACCAACACTGACAGGGCACTGTGTAGACAGTCAAGAACACTGTGTAGCTTTTGAGGCCAGACAACACTGCATCTGGTTGAGGACACATATTATTATACCTAAGGACCAGAGTTCAAGCCCCCCAATCCTCACCTGCAGAGGAAGCTTCATGAACAGTGAAGCATTGCTGCAGGTGTTTTTCCTCTCTCAATTCTTCTGTTTCTATCTGCTAAGTAAAATAAAGCATTTAAAAGTTTTATTTGCTTCCCCCCCTTTTGTTGTCCTTGTTGTTTTATTGTTGTTGTTATTGATGTCGTCATTGTTGGGTAGGACAGAGAGAAATGGAGAGAGGAGGGGAAGACAGAGATGGGAGAGAAAGATAGACACTTGTAGACCTGCTTCACTGCCTGTGAAGCTACTCCCCTGCAGGTGGGGAGCCAGAGGCTTGAACCAGGATCCTTAAGCCAGTCCTTGTACTTTGTGCCACATGCACTTAGCCTGCTGTGCTACTGCCCAACCCCCAATAAAGTATTCTTAAAAAAGATGACAACTTTATGTTATGTATATATTTATTTAATATTACTCAGAAAGAAAATTAATCAAAAATGGCATGGATGCATACATGTGATGGTGCTATAAATTATTTTGTTTTGATAGTGTACTATGCCAGGTGTACTGTATGAAAGGTACCAGGGATGTTTCTGTACAGAAACTAGCTATGCTATTTCCTGCGAATCTATAATTACTTCAAAGCAAGACCTTTTTTTAAAATTGCATTAAATTAAAAAAAAAGAAGAAGAACACCATCTCACTTTGCTCTCCTCTGTTCTTCCTAAAGTATTGCATCACCTGATGTTTACAAAATTTCTCTAAAATTTTTGATAAATAACTTTCTGGAGGGCACTCCCCCCCCCCCAAAGACAGAATCTGAATTTCAGTGATACCACTTTGTGTATTAATAATTGATAGTATTGCTGTCTTCCTTATATTTAGAATTTGAAACTATGATTTGATGTGTTTCCTAAATGACATTTGTCTTAGCTAGGAGATTCAAATACTTTGAGCTATCTGAATGTCTCTATTTGAATATGTTGAAAGCCAGAGTTCTTCCTCTGTTACTAGTGTCCACTTTAGTTTTGATTTCCAGGAAAGGTAGGATAGGTGGAGGGAAATCTTACATGACAGAGAGGTTATAAATAAACAGAATAAATGATGGACCTGATTGTATTTTTTAAGTTTTTATTTATAAAAAGGAAACATGGACAAAAAAATAAAACAGGGGTACAACTCCACACAATTCCCACCACTAGAACTCTGTATCCTATCCCCTCCCCTGATAGCTTTCCTATTCTTTATCCCTCTGGGAGTATGGACC